>NW_026535797.1:9295000-9989166 GCF_028551555.1 Melozone crissalis | reverse complement strand
ACACTGACTCTCATCCATAATCAAATTTACAGCAAACTGGGTTGTAAGTGCAAGTCAGAGAGTAAGTGATGGAAACCACATGGGGAGACAAAAGGCACCTCAGCTCTGAAGCTGAGCACTGGTGTCAGCCTGTGCTGGCAGGGAGTCGTGTCATTACATAATGATGCATTTATCCAAACGGTGGTTTGTGTTTTGGGAGACAGATGTGCCTTGCAGTTGCTAGTGGAAGTTAAATGTTAAATATGAAACCCATTCATTTTCTCTTAGTCATACTTTGGATTTAAGCAGATGTTTTCCTAATTTGTGGTTTTCAAATGTAGCATGCTGACAAGACATTTATCATTAACTACAGCTTCATCCATGCAGTTTAGCAAATTGGCCAATTATTAACAGTGAGGGTTGCGTGGTGGTTGATGCATGGTTCCTGCTACTTTGAAAGGCCTCAATTGAAACTCAATACATTTTTACAATATAAATTAATTGAGCTTTGGACCACATCCCCGTTGTATGAGTGTTCTCTGCTCTCACTGTCAGAATGAACAGCCATTTGTAATGCAATGAGTAGCTGTGCTGTCTGTGAGCAGAGGTGGTGGAAAGTGAAGGATAACATTTTTCCAGTAGGAGCATGAAAATGATAGTTTGGTGGTGGTGCTGGGAATTGGTGAGATATCTCAAAGGTGTTTCCCAAAGCAAGGAACCACCATATGCCTGAAAAATTCATCTTCTGTTTTCCCAGCTCTGGAGTTCAAGCAGGCAATTCAATCATTTACTCATCCCATGTATGAGACTTGAAGGACAACGCTGAGTGTACCTCTTATTTCTAGGAAGTATAAAGACCTTGATTTTCACCAGCTGGCACTGCAGAAATTTTGTCTTTGATTCTAGCTGAACAGGGAATACTCTTGAGGACAGCTTGTTTGTAGTTGCTTCTCATTCACTTTTTTCCTTCTCTGTATTTGCATTTGCAAAACTATAGGCTTTGTTACAGAACAAGCTGCTGTTCAGATTAATAACACAAGGACTGTAAACAAAATAAATGCATGTGGAATATTTTCTCTTGCTTTATGCAGCCAGATGTGCTAGGTGGGAAATGCCTGAGGGGCTGGCTTTAAAATCCCATTTGATGTCCTCTTCTTCACATTACCTGCTTTGTAGGAAAAGAGAATAATGAAGGTATCACAAAATCAGTCAGGATCAGTGATGTCTCAGCAGGGGGGCTGCAGGTTGCATGAAGTGCAGAAAAGGGGGAAAATTGCTGATTTGGGGACGGTGTGGGAGGGCCTGTATGGCCTTTGCTTTCCCTGAGTTTGGATACACTAAACCTCTGGCAGCAGCTGTGTATCCCATGCTGGGCTTTCACAGGAGGTGGGCGTAGGTAGGTGTGGGGTGAATTTGGCTAACCCAGATGCTGATCCTTTGCAGTGCTGCCAAGCTCCTGGAGAAGAGTCCATTCTCTGTTGGCGCCCCGAGCCCCCTGCTCCCCTCGCCGGCGAGCCTGCAGCTGGCACAACTCCAGGCCCAGCTCACGCTCCACAGGCTGAAGTTGGCTCAGACTGCTGTCACCAACAACCCGGCCGCTGCCACTGTCCTCAACCAGGTGCTCTCCAAAGTGGCCATGTCACAGCCACTCTTCAACCAGCTGAGGCACCCCACGGTGATGAGCGCCCCGCAGGGCCACAGCGCAGGCCCGCCCCAGGGGCCCGGCATCGCTGGCACGAGGTTCCCCTCTGGTGGCATTGCCTTTTCTGGCCAGAGCCCAGCCTTAGCTGCCCCAGGGGGAGGTCTGGGAGCTGTCCAGGCCCAGGCACCCAACGCAATCGTCATGAATCCCTTTGGAAGTGTCATGGCTCCGACCTCCGGCCAGCAACCCGTGGTGGTGGGTCTCAGCAAGGCAGGGGCTTCCACATCTACTGCTGCAGGGGGCTTTTATGAGTACAACAAGCAAAATGCTGTCACTGCCGCCTCTCAGGCATTTGCCTCAGAGGGAGAACAGTCCAGCCAGCACGGCTTCCTTGCTGGCGGCACTCACACTGCCGCCCCAGCAGCAGGGCCGCGCTACGAGAGTCACTTTGGGGCTCCCGGCCAGCTGCAGCACGAGGCGGCAGCGACATTTCCCAAGGAGTCCTACGGGGCAGCAGCACAGCACGGTGCAGCACGGGCCTTCCCCGGCGACCCACACACGGGCTCCCATCCGAAAGGAGATCCCGGCCCTGTCTTGCATGGCAGCAGTACAAGCAACCAGTGGGAAAATATCCCTAATTTCCCCAGCCAAAACAAGCCTGACCTCATGCCCGGCGACAGCCTGTGGCCGTCAGCGAGTCAGCAGCAGTATGAAATAAGAAACGAGCTGTACAACCCCGAAGAGCCGACACCTGACACAAAGTTCAGCACGGTCGCCCCCCCCGCCTTCGGCCGCCTCAACCACAGCGCGCAGAGCTTCGGCAGCCCTCGCATGAGGCAGAAGGAGGAGCGCAGTGGCAGCACGCCCGACCTGCCCACCCGCTCCCTGCCGCCGCACCAGCTTGGCGACCTCCACGGCGTGGCCCCTCTCCACTTCCCCCACATCTGCGCCCTGTGCGACAAGAAGATCTTCGATCTGAAGGTGAGTGGTTTGAGGGCGTCCCTGGGCATGGGTCAGACCCTTGGACAGGCTGTCAGGTGACTGATCTGGCCACCAGCTCCTGCCACCCCTCACTGCCAGTGTCCATCACCACAGAGGTGCCCTGAGAGACAAAGAAACAAAAGGCCTTAGTTTTGCTGTGGCCATGGTACATCTGTTTCATGGCAGTTACTGGGGCTTCGAGATCAGGTTTTCTTCCACATGCTGCCGTGAAAGATGGTGAGATTACAGCACTGATGTAAAAACGTTAGGTCTGAGCTGATGTCCTAGCTCACCTCATGGGCCCGAAGCGAGGCAGGGAGGAGCTTGAAGCTGATCCCCCGATACTCAAGCCAGTGTTGCAACCCCATGTCTGTAGTTTCATCTGCTTCTCTTTTTCTGATCCCAAAGGCTTCCCCCTAACACAGCCTCATGGAAGCAGCTTTCTTAAACAAACCAACACATTTTTTTAATAAACTTATTTTAACTATTTCTCTGTAGGAAATTTTTCTTCCTTGTGTCTCACAAGAAATTTAGGTCTCAGGGTCCCCAGGGACTTTGAACTGAAAGCAAGAAGCTGCTCAGTGCATGTAGTACAGACTGTGCTCTCTCTCACTTTTTTGTTCATATTGCCAAGGGAGCTCCAAATTCAACCTCACTCTCAAGAAACAGCTTCCTAGTTTCCCAGGCAGTGTGTTGTAGGTCACGTTATTTAGGTCAGGTCTGGAGAAGGCCACTTAAGTGGCCCTCTGAGCCCCACAGCCATCCATGGTTGTTCTGGCCTCCTGGTGAGCCCTGCTCAACAAGTGCTTGTGACCTTTTCTGTCACATCACAGGACCAGCACCTAACCACAAAGGCATGTGTTCTCATGCTGATGGTGGCCTGACAATAAAATTATAACAGCATGTATGTAAGAAGGAAAATGACCAGCAGATTAAATAGTACCTGATCCCTAAACAACCTGGGGATTTGGGGTATTTGAATATATTTGCTTCCATGTTTACCTTTTACTCTTTTAGCAACTGCTTACAAAACGCTTTGCTTTGTTTACTGCAGCTTGTGGTGCTGGGCTGAAGCAGACCCTGTCTAGGGCATGCTGGGCATTTGTTTTTTTCATTAAACACTTAAAAAGTGCAGGGGGAATGCCATTGCAGTGAGTTTCAGGAGATCTGTTAGTTGATGTTTAATGCCCTGCCTCAGTTGAATCATAGAAATGTAAATAGCTAAGTGTACTTTCACAAATGTTGCTGATCTAGTGAAATAATAAGCACTGTCCTGGCTGCCTTGAATACTGAACAAGTTCTTTATGGACATTGCAGGAATTGAAGGTGCTTAGCACTTTCAGGATGAGGTCTTCAGCAAGAATTAAATAGCTTCATTACTAGAAATACACTGAATTTAAAAGCTAATACAGAGAAGGTTTCCTTTTGTAAAATAATTGATAATATTCAGTTAATGAATCAGTAAATGCATTGGTTGAAGGTGTGCTTGGCTCTGACATCACGTGGTTTCTTCAGCATCTCACTATTGTTTTTAGAATAAGGTAAACTGAATGGAAGAATAATCTTTTGTAAATTTGTCTCAGGATTTTTCCTGTGTTCATTGTCTCTTTGTTTCAACATAGGACTGGGATCAGCACATTAAGGGAAGTCTTCACATTCAAAAATGTATGGCTTTTTCAGATAAGTAAGTATTATTTTAAAATGAATTCTTCAAAGTGAATTTCTAACAGAATATCCCTTACTTCAGTGGTTTTCCACTGGGAATTTACTGCCTAACAATGAAGCTTTAATGTTTTTGGTATATCATGCATGTCCCTAAAGTTCTTTTCTTTCTTTTCCAGCACTGGTATCCGGTGTATGTTAAGCTCAGCAGATGGAACATTGCATTTATCGCCAAATAATGCAGCAGTTTTCAATCCATCTAGTATCGAAGGTGAATGATTGTATGTGCAGTAGTCAAAAACACTTTTTTTAATTGAAGGGGAAATGAGTCTCTGAGGAGAGCTGTGCTTTTAAAATGAAATGTGATAAAAGTTTCAAAGGAAAAATTTTGAGAAGTTGTGCACAAAAAAAATGAAAGTCAATACTGTGTCCTTTGAAATATGAATTTATTTTCTTTCAAACAATAACTTGTTTTCATGCTACAACAAAACAGTGTGTAATTTGGTGTAGAGACTATGAAATTATTTACTTTGTAAATGGGGCATTGTTTACTGAACACATTAATGCAATTGATATGAGTCAAGATTTAATGAAATGTGTGTAATCCATTATTTAGATTATCCACCAAACGTTGGTGCCTCTTTTATCGCTACATCAGCAAGATCCTTTGGCCAGCCAGGTCCTACATTTTCTTCTCCTCCATCAGGGGTAAGAGTGAGTACCTAAGCAAATTGATGTCTCTGTTTCTTGTAGAAGATTCTTGTAGAAGCCACATCTGCTTACTGGAATTAAAACCCTGAAGGCTTTCTTTTAGGCAGCAGTCTGAATATGAATGTTATTTCAACTTCCCTACAGTTCTTTTATGCTTTTGATTTTGACCAAATATGAACTTGGTTGTAGTTTTTGTTTTGCTTTGTTTTTTCCAGTGCTAACAGTTGTTTGCTTGTCAGAGTTATTTGGGGAGGTTGGTAAATAGGTTTGTGTGTATTTTCCATCGACTTTTTTCCCCCATTATCTGAGTCTTTTTGACCTAGGAAGGTCAGCTTCAGTTTGGGATGAGGATTTGGATTAATTTTGAGTTACCTTCAATATTGAGCCCATAAAGCAACTTTCTATCTCTCTGGTTATTTGTAGCAATTGCTCTCTGCCTCTCTCACACTGAGGTCCTTCTCCCAGGTAGCAACAGTGGCAAGGACAGTGGCTGCAGCTTCACTGTTATTCTCCTGGAGGTCCCAGATCAGTTCATTATACTGGATTAGCTTTTCCTTAGTTTATTTTAGTGTAGTATTTATATCCTCTGCTGTCACTGGTAGCCTTTCAGCAAGTTTGTTTTGATATGGAGCCTTCCATGGTTTAGGTTTATTAGTCCCTGCCTGCATTCAGCACAGGTACCCAGTTTTATATTGCTCTATTGCACACTTGAATTCCTAGCTCTATAGTCAAAAAATGCCAGAAAAAAGAACCAACATTAAAAGGAGTTCTTACACTGACAAAGCAGAAACATTTTAAAAGAGGAAAAAAAAAGGCAAATAAAAGCAAACTATATTTATAATGAAAATATAAAGTTGTTAGGGTTATGAAACTCATAAAATGAAACTCATCACATATCAGAAGGCTACAACTAGAGCTGGACACACCAAAGACTTTTGTTAGGGCGTTCATGGAATAGCAGCAGTAATCCAGGGGTTCAACTTTTCACCTTGTTAGCTTTTATGTATATATCTCTCCTGATGTGGTCTCAGACACTGAAAAGCCAGGCTGAGTTGTGTCCCTGTGGCACTCCAGTTCATTGGAGTTCATCAGGCTCTGCTTGCAGAAAGTTCACCCATATTTCCTTAATCCAGCCAATTTTCTACAGTGCAGTTTTTACTGTGCAAGAGGTTATTTGAAGGGGTTTCAGCTTCTGCCTGTCACAGGCACTGTGTGTGCAGGCCAGCAAAGAGCAGAGCTGCTCATGACAGCTGCCTCCAAGGTCAGAGGTGGACTAGTAGTGGGTGCAGAGGAATGTTCCTTTTCATCATGTCTGTCAACTTCGCAACAAATGAAATCACTGCTAATACCAGTGTCATTTCTCTTTAGAATCTGTCACTATTTATCATTTAAGCTGCCTGAAGAAGTCCTCTTCTGAATGACCTGCAGTATTTTGAGACATAAAAGAAACAATAACTTTGATTTTCCTGGATGCTGTAAATCCCTTTTTTCTTCAGAAGCCTATTGGATGAACAGGGAGCTATATTAGAGGTGTTAAGACTGAGTTTGCCAGCTGTCATTCACTCTGCAACCCAGGTGGCTTATAATTTATTGCACCTTTGCATGGTAGTATTCACTTTCAGCTAAGCTGCTGCCATTTAACTGAGCAGTAGGAGATTACACTTGACCCTGCATGTAATCATAAACAAAGTGTTCAGATTTCTGGAAGAGCTTGCTCTGTGCTGTCCATCTGCAAATAACTCTATCCCTCTGTAAAAGGCAAGTGCTACCAGTCTTCACTTGGGTGTGGTGAGCCATTAGCACTGGAGGGATGGGATTGGCAGTTTCTTACTATCTTTATAAAAAAATTTCACGTGAAGCTCAAGAAAGGGATAAAGAATTTGAAAAGCAAGAAGCAGCAACAACAAATGTTAGAAAACAGCTGCAATTAAAAATCACCAGATTGGATGAGTGAAATAATATTGTAATTAATATGAGGTACATTTTGCTGTTGTACATAATATTTTTTAGATTTGTGGTTTTTTAATAGCCATGCAGCTGCATTGGTAACCCCTTGTAGACATTGGTTGCCAAGAAAGTTAACTTTGAGTATTACTGAAAATTACATGCAACACCTGGCATGTAACAGCTCCTCTAACTTCCTGATTGTAGATATGGAAAGGGTATATTCCTTTTCTGGCCATGATTTACAGCTCTGTTTAATGAATGGATCCAGTTTAACTGCAATCAGCTGACAAGATTATTGCTTGGTGCAGCCTGTTGGCTTCTGGCACGAGTATGTGACCACTTCTTAATCAAGAACTACAGCAGGTTTATGGCGTAGTATTTTCATTTAAGCCATTGCCAATTGTGGGGAAGTGGCAATGTCTTACAGTTGTTTGATTTAATGTACTGAGGGCTGTGTGTGGGAACGTGGGCTCTGGAGCCAAGGCAATGAAGAGCTGAGCCTTTCTAGTCCAATAGACTCTTACATATCATCTTTTAACAGATCTAACAAAACAAACAGAAGGTGATTGGTGATCTGGAGTGTTCTTACACTGGGACTACATTTGATGTTTCCTTTTTCTCCAGCTGTAGCAGTGTTCTTCTGTGCTACATGCTGCCTTGCCAGAAGTGTGCAGACATCACTACCTTTTCTGTTCAATTGGAGTTAATTGCTTCATCTTTTTTTCAGGATCGGGTCTTTGTTATTTTTCTGCCAGAAAAAAAACCTAACTTCTGGACTTTTGCCCTTCTCTTTTGACTTACCTTACGCACCTGAGTGGGCTCTGTGAGATGCAAGCTCAGTAGCAGATCACTGTGTAATGCAGGGTTCTAATGCAGCAAAAATACACAAATGGTTAAGTGGTGAAGTCTGAGGGGAAGGCAACAGGATGGAGGTGTAAATAAGATAACATTAGCTCTGTAACTTGTCAACTTGCTGACAAGCCAAACATTTGTGATGGCTCTGGTGAACTTGATCCCACAAGATTACATGATTTGCATCTTCCCTTGAATGGCACAATTTTAAATGAAGGTAGAGTTACTTCTTCAGTTAAATCCTAATGGAGAGGTCATAAACATGGAGGTAGTCTGGAAAGATTTAATCCTGTGTGAGTGACGTTTTGCTTGTCATTAGCTATGGTAAATTAACATTCTCTCTGGCTGTACCCTGATGCCTTTTGCACAGGGAGTGTAGAGCCTGCTTCCCATGCCAGGGAGATGGGCAGCTCTTTCAGAACTGCCCCAGCACTCCAAAATAGACTTCTACCCTTGGGAAGTGATCACCGCTCCAGTGCTTTGTGCCTTTGCCAGCCCAGTTTGGGAGCTCTGCCACCCTGCATGTCCACTGCTCACTGTGCCCCTGGGGGAAGTCCTTCTTCCTGTGTGTTGTTGCAGTTAGAGGGAAAAGTAGCAGGTTTTCTAACCCCAGGTACAGCTGTGTGACCTCTCACAAGTCAGGTGGGATCACTTTTACCCCCCACCCAGTGTGTTCCATGAAGAAGGATTTTAATTTAGTCCCTGCTATCCTGAACAGCCATGCAGTGATTTCCAATATCCATAAATTCTGCAAGGACTGCAGTGAGCAGTTAGTTTTTTCAGGAGTATTGTTGATCCTGTTTGAAGGAGGTGTCTGCCTTCTAAAAATCCTCTCTGGACTTTGCAAAGTCCAGGGACGGAGACTCCATTGGACTGCAGCTAAACATTTCCATTTCCATTTGTACTTCTAAACCAGGATTGTAAAATGCAAGTTTTAAAGAATATTTTTTCTTAATAGCAGGTGAGCAGAGCATATAATTTTTTTGCAGAAATGTAAGATGTTATCTACTGGAGAGAATATCTAACATACAAACATTGGTTTAAGTTGGGTTTTTTTCCCCCAGTTTCCCCAGAGGAAATCTACATTGGGTCGAGTTGTTCACATTTGCAACCTCCCTGAGGGAAGCTGCACAGAGAATGATGTCATTAACCTGGGCCTCCCATTCGGAAAGGTCACCAACTATATCCTCATGAAATCTACTAATCAGGTACTGTACATTTGGGGTTACCAGTGTTGACATCTGTTGGCAAAAAGACATAAAGATATAAAGACAAACATGAAGACAGTCTTTGGGGGGAAACCTCTGATTTAGTAATAGAAACTTAAATACAAGAAGTCTGCTCTCAAAGTGAAAAAAAAAGTTGGTGGTCACTGAATTAGATGAGGATGTAAACATGACCACATGTAAACAAGTTCTTGTTTAAAAATCCTGGCAATCTTAATGAAAAATTGTTGTGAATCTGTACTTCTACTGATTTTTTTAAAAAGTGAATTACTCCCTGCCTTCTCTCAGCCATTTGTTAGGGTTACTTCAGACTTCTCTTGTTCTTTATAGTAGCTTAAGTATACTCTAAGTATCTTAAGTGTACCAGTGGTGTAAGCTGGTAAGAATAGAATATCTTCTCTCACATTCCTGCAGCAGACAAAATGGATGGATGTAGAATCCATGCTGGTGGAAAATGTTCGAGATTGTAATGTGTAAAAATCACAGAATCATAGAATGGTTTGGGTTGGAGGGGACCTTAAAGACCATCTAGTTCTAACCCCCTGCCACGGGCAGGGACACTTTCACTAGAACAGGTTGCTCAGAGCCCCATCCAGGCTGGCCTTGAACACTGCCAGTCAAGGAAGATTAGATACCAGTCATTTCATTTTTAACTGAACCATCTTCTAAGGTGACATATTGGCTTTAATAGCTGGTTTGAAACCATTATTTGCAGTTAAAGAAAAAATGAGAAATGGAATGGACTATTATAATCTCAGCTTCAGGCCTGGAAAGCTACCCAATTTTGTACTATCAAGACATTTTGCATGAGAAGCATCCAGAGAAAATTTATTATGCTGCCTTTTCTCTCTTTTACTTTGTATTCTTAGTTATGTAATAGATTGTAAAGTTCTCTCCATTTGTGCTAGGCCTTTCTGGAAATGGCTTACAGTGAAGCAGCCCAAGCCATGGTACAGTACTACAAAGAAAAACCTGCTATGATAAATGATGACAAGTTACTTATTAGGATGTCTAAAAGATACAAGGAATTACAGCTGAAGGTAAGATGGTCATTCTTGAGCAAATTATATGAGTTTCCATGGCACATCTGGAGAATACATTTTAAAAGATTCTTGCTGATTACTGATTTCTAATTAATGCTTCAATATGATGGGGAAAGAAATAAAGATAAATTAAGCAGTGTATATTATTGATCTTTTACACTTGCTCTTATTCTAAATTGTAACTCTTGGAAGAGACACCATTTTCTATGATCCTTTCATACCATTATTTCAAAAATCCCTTCTGAACTTCCTTGTGGGCAGACTCCTTGGTCTAACAAAGACCTAAAACACAGCCATGTGTAAGATACAACATGTCAGCAAAAATAAGATTATTCTATCCTTTTAGTCAGGCATTAAGCCCAGAACAATACTTTTTTCACTGCTTCCATGCCTGAGCCATAGCAGTCTTGACACCAAGCAGTGGTAACAGGACTAAACAGAATACTGATTTCTTTTTATTTTTTGTGAATGACCTAAGTTATAAAACATGAGGGGTTTTTTTCATTTAACATAGAGTCAGACCAGAGCAATATTATTTAGACTTTCTGTAGAGTGTGTGACACTTCTGTTCTGGACACTTGAGTGATGTCCAGAGATCACTGCTCTTGTGAAAGTATTTATAGAGGCTTATATACTGTCATGTAATGCTAAGAGAGTAATTTTATTTCATGGTGACTTGGACCAGAACTGGCAATGCAGAGTTTAAGAGCTCCATATTGTATTACCTAACACAGCACAAAGTTATTTTGTAGAACAGCTCTGTAATGTTCCAATTTAATGTTAAGAGTCCTTTATGAGCCTTGGGGAAAAAAAATAAAGGAACTTGGATAGTTTGACTTGACCTTTGGAAAAGCCTCTTTCTCTCCTGTATGTGTATACTAGCTTAAGGAGACTTAAAATGAGTTGCCAAAAGTTCATAAATCAGGGCAGACTTTCCTAATGTGGCATAGGGAGGGGTTCAGATGTTTGGTGGTGGACATTGACAGAGAGGCAGGAGTTACCCAGAAGAATGTGATAGTTTGCCTAGATTCCAGGAAGATTTTTCTGCTTTTCCAATGACAATTTTTCAGGTCACGGAATCATTTTGCTTTGCAAAAGAAGGCAAGCAAATAAAAATAGCAAGAAGGAAATACTCATGAGCTAGCACATACTGCTACAAACTGCTGAGTTCCTGCATGATTATGTTGCTCATCTGTGTGTGCTCCAAGTGTTTGAGGAATTGTGAGCACTCCAGCCTGTGTAGGGCATCCTACCTAGGAGTAATCAACACCCCAGGATACATCTTGCACTTAGCTTGTCTGAAGCTCTCCTTGTCTAAACATAGTCCTTTAGAGCTATAATCCAGAATGAATAACTCTGAGATCAAGAGAAGGCAGTTCATACCTAGAGGATCAGAGATAGGCTGCTATACATATTTGATTCTGTATCAGAAAAATTGTCTGGTTTGTTTCCTCTTAGATCCAGTTCCTAGAAAATGCTCTGTAGTGATTGTGTAACAAGGTTTGAAAACAAGCTAGTTTTCAAAGCCTGTTAGAGTAGCCAAATATGAGGAGAGACTGCTACAACGTAATGGAGCAAATTTTCCATTTGTATCATTTTACTGCTTTGATCGTGCTGTTGAGAAGGCAACTGCAAAAGAGAGTGTAACCACAACACTGAAACTAAGTATTTCTAGTTCTAGAATAATTCAGTGAAGCATGGATACTGTTTCTTGAAAGACAAATCACCTGTGTCAGCTTGGAGAGTAGGGCAGCATGCTAAACAGTGTCTTTGTTTATGTTAGAAACCCGGTAAGAATGTGGCTGCTATTATCCAGGACATCCACTCGCAGAGGGAGAGGGACCTGCTGCGTGAAGTGGACAGGTAAAGTTTCTCCAAAGTTTGGAATTGAAAGTCTGTAAATCTGCAGATATAAGGAGCATTATCTGTGTGCTTCCCTCTCATATTTAATTTTCTTTCCTAACTGGGATTTCACTTATAATATAGTATCTATTTTTATACAGTTCAATAGTTGGTACAGGGCCTGTATAATGAGATCCAATTGAAACTGTGCATGTTATGAAAATAATTCTTTCCTACTGATTATGTCTCAGAAGGTATGTCTGGCATGTGAAGAGCATAAAAATGAAACTTTTCCACTCTCCTCCCTGTTGACTGAAAAGCATAAAGGCTGGTGGTGCTTTGAGACCAAGTGGGAAGGAGGCAGTTCAGATTAAAATGTATTTGGGTACATTTCTGATATCTCTGACTTCTGGAACTTTCAGCAAAATGGGAGAGGAATCACAGTCCAAAAACATCTCTTTGAAACAGGTGGTCTTTGTCACTTCTGTGTCAGAGATGCCCTAGCTGAGTGAGTATTATGGGTATACACATTAGGGTCATTGTAAAGGTATTAACATATTATAAGCTTTTAATGCTAAACCCTTATGAGATGCTTTTAAGAATGAATGAATATATTCTTGACAGTTCTGTGGGGATTTAGTTAAGCTCTGTGGCTATGACACTGCCTTTTCTCCTGTTCACTGTTTGCAGCTGTGCAGTGCATGTCTGTGAAAGGCCTGGGGTCTCAGGTTCGCAGTCCCCAGGGCAGTCCCCATGAGCCTCCAGTGTACAAGAATTGGTAGACAGCAGTGGGTCAGCCAGTTTCAGTAGCTCCTTTTCCCCCTGCAGCAGGTACGGCGCCGAGAGGCCCCGCTCCCGCAGCCCCATAAGCCGCTCGTTGTCACCCCGGTCGCACACGCCCAGCTTCACCTCGTGCAGTTCACCGCACAGCCCGCTGGGGACCAGCAGGACCGACTGGGGAAATGGGAGAGACGCGTGGGATCAGTCCCCCTACTCTCGACGGGAAGAGGAAAGAGATAGCAGAGAATGGCGAGAGAATGGGGACGAGAAGAGGGACAGGACTGACACGTGGGTACACGAGAGGAAACATTACTCCCGACAACTGGACAAGTTTGATTTGGATGAACGGCTTGAAGGAGGCAGAGGACACCGAGAAAAATACTTAAAGACTGGTTCCCCTGGGTCCCTTCACCCTTTGTCTGGCTACAAGAACAGGGAAGATGATTATTACCGAAAATCCTCTAAGTCAAAATCTGACAAGTTTCAGAGGCAGCTGCAGGATTTACCTGGGAGATCTAAGAGGAAGGAAGAGGCAAAGTTAAGGGAACACAGGCATTCTTACAGTGAGGACACTGCCAGGGAGGAAGCGGCTGAACAGAAGCACAGCAAAGCATCTGAGGGCTCCAGGCAAAAACAAAGTGATAAGAATAAGGTGAAGAAAGCTGAAAAAGACCAAGAAGATGCTACTGCTGAAGGCAGTGATGTAAAGGAAACCAAACCACCTGAGAACGAGGTAAATAGAGATCTAAAACTATATGTAAGAGGAAGTGTAAGTGGTGAAGTAATACATTTTCTGAAATATCTTAGAGAATTTGTTGTGGCTGTGATGCCAGCAATGTGAAATGTTTTTCCATGGTGAAATTAGGGAATGTAGTCACAGAAGAAGTCTTGGGAGGCCATCTTGTCCGTGTTTTTGCCCAGACCATGCAGATCTATTACACTCTTGTGGTATTGGTTATATGGACATTATCATTTTGTGTCTAGCATAGAACCTTTGGGTAACAAATGAGGGGATGGGGTCAGACAGCTGCAAATGAAACCAAGTGACAGTCTGCTATTTGCATGCAGGTTGTGTGTGAAGAGGCAATTGTCCTCCTCCTGACTCTGTGCAGAATGCCCCATAGCTGCTCTTTCTGCATCCATCACCTGCTTCTGCTGCCAGTGAGGAGGATTGAGTTATCTGGAAATTAAGTAATACTTTAAAGAGGTGCACAGTATTTATACAGGGAAGTGGTTGCTGTACTATTAAAATGGGGAATGAACTTTTAATGAGAAACATTTCTTTCTGGATAACTCAACAGAGCAATTGTTTCTATTAATCATGTGTGCCTACCCTCAACTGTGGCTGGCAGGGATAATTCACACCACTCCCTTTCAATATTCTGGCAGAAATCTCCTTCCCATGACAGAAACCACTGAATCAGCTCACCTATAAAATTATGCATTCTCTGGAGAAATACTTCCAGTGGTAAAGTGGCAATGTTTGTGGGTTTGATTCTCCACTGGGAAGAAGTAGGAGGGGGAACACATCCAGTGCTCGGTCTCAGTACAGCCCATACTCACATCTCCACCCCTTGGGGATCTGGTTACTGGCTCTTGGCCACCTTGCCACCCCTGGAGTCCCCCAGGGATAGCTGCTGCCATCCACCCCCAGGTCTGTTGGCACAGGAGCCTGCAGAGGTTCTTGGCTGACCAGGGCTCCATCCCTTGCTTGTGCCTTTGTGCTGGGGGGCCATTGTCGGTTGTTTCTAGTTAACCTTCTTCTCCTGAGGGGCTAAGTTGGTGGAATTTCCTAGATTTGTAACTCACTAGTCTGTAACCAGCAGCAGCACTGCCTCATGCCATAGATAAGCATGTTTGTACCACATTTTATCATCTTTCTCCTTTGGCTGGTGTTTTACTATGGTGTGTGGTTCCCTGGGAGGAGATGTCAGAGAGAAATGTCAGACAGCATCCCAAATCACACTCCTCTGCATGTTTTCCAAGTTGTTTTGCAGTGGCTTTGCTAAAGACATACCACTCTGGGGACTATTGCTAGTAATTTATTTTAAAAGGAAAAAATAGTTTTGTATGTCTTGGATTCACTTTTGCTTTGTCCCTCTTTTACTAAATATGAGGTAGTACTATGGTTTTGTTCTTCCCAAGTATGAACTGTACAACCAATTCCATTTTCAACTGATCCTGTTTCAATAAACAAAACAGTCTAGGTCTTCTGCAGCGTTTAACACTGCTGCTCTCCTTACCACATCTGAGCCAACATAACAAATGTGGGTAGAGAACAGAAGAGTGGAGGCTGGAAATTTTAATGAATTGACATTCTCCCCCACCTGTCTTTCAGCCAATTCTGTGATATAAATTACACCTCTAATTTAGTTTAAAATTCTTTTTCTTAATTCTTATTTGTACAGCTCTGCTAACGGAATTTATTGTTGGGTCTTTTCCCACAGCCTAGTTGACTTGCATAAACTTTAGAAATAAAGAATGTGACCTTGTGAGTGACTTGGCTTCTCTAAACCCAGAATAGAAACATACTAGAGCACCACTGTGTGTTGTATACATGTATATGTATTTATTTTAGCTTGAAAAAGAGGAGCAAGTTCCAGTGAAGAGCTCACCTTCAGATAATAAACAAGGAAAAGAATCTGGAGAGATTCTGGAAAACACAAGGAAAGAGAAGGTTGGTGACACATTGTTGGTGTAGCTTCTTTGAGAAAATGATTGAGACCTCAGGTTTGGTAGAATGTCCTCCCAAATTAAATATTAACCTCTCATGAAAAACCACATAAAGGGGTTGGATGAAGGAGGTTATCAAAATTAGCTTGCCTTATCTTGACCTCTGCTTTAAGGGACAGCTTTTCCTGAAGTCTCCAGAACTCTTTTTTTAGTTACTCTTTGCTCATGTACATTGCTTCACATACACAGCGCTTGGCAGTGGCAGCTGTGAGGAGTGTATGCCCAAGTGAGCTGGGTAACTTGGCAAACCCTGCCCAAAAATAGGAGATGTGGTCAGTTAGTGGGGAAAGAGGGGAGATATGATGAATACTTTTTAGAACATTGGCCTTCTGAACTATAGATAGCAGTCTTCTGATTGTTTCTGGTTTTAATTAAATAATGCCTTTACAGCACCCCTACTGCTGCATTGCAGTCGGGGACAGCAATGTCCCTGGAATTCCTCCAGCTTCATTTCTGTAGGGTCATGGGTTGATGGTCAAATATGGAAGATATTGATATCTGTTGCTGCAGAAAACTGATCTCCTGGCAAGAGCAGTGCCAGCTCACAGTTTTCATGCTGTTTTAGGATTCTAGGAGGGGAAGTGTGGGAATGGCCAAACAGGAGGAGAATACAGATTATTAATAGATTGTGTGTACACAAGGAGTCTGGGAGTTGAAATCTAAGATGCAAGTGTGTCTTAAAAGTGAGATATACCTTTTAATTCTAAGACTTCCCAAGTCCAGTATTAGTGCCTAAGTCCTGTAAGTCTGAAACAGCATGTATGAGGTATTTCAGAATATGTGCCTTGGGGTATAACTGTAAACCTGCTTTTTTTCCTAAAATTTAGGCCAGTGGCTCCCAGCACAGTCCCTGCCAGAGGGATCTTGCTGGTGGAAGGAAATGGCTGCAGAGGGAAGCCATGTTTTCTCAGTCACCATGTGAATTTAAAGGACCTGGTCCAGGAAAGAGAAAGCCACAGTGGCTTGAATGGGGTTCAGTATATTTTCATTGCACTGAGAAGGAGGCAGAGGAGGGGGATCACACAGTAGCATCAATTGGATAACAAAGTGTAACACATTGTGCCTTGCTCTACTGCTTACAGAAAAGCAAGGAGCAGGGGACTGGAGAGACTGCAATCCCCAAGGCAGTTACAGAATCTTCACAAAGAGAAGTTTATGTGATAATTCAAGAGATTTTTTTGTCCTTGTGCATGAGATTTAAAATCACAGCACCAAAGCATATCACTCTTTGAAACTAAAACACAAGAGGAGTTAGACATGGCCATATCAAGGTTTTTCCTGGTTTCAAGGACCACTTTTTACAGTGATTAACTATAATCACCAATCTCTCAAATGTTCTACATCTGTGACAGGACCGAGACTGGGAGAGTGGAAGTGAAATAGAAGGTGAGACCTGGTATCCTGCTAACATGGAGGAATTAGTGACAGTAGATGAAGTGGGAGAAGATGATTTAATTATGGAGCCTGATATAACTGAGCTTGAAGAAATAGTCCCAGTTGATCAGAAAAATAAAGCTGCTTCAGAAATATGTCCCTGTATGTCAACCATGTTAGAACTGAAAAACGATCACAGCCACTTAACAAGAAGTGACGACAAATTTGCCCATAAAGCTTTAGAAACAAACTTCAGAACAGCAAAGGGCAGTGCAGCTTCTAGTGGCTGTCAGGAAGATGATGAGGATGATGATAATGATGATGCTGTAACTGAAGCATCAAGCCTAAATCTGGACCCTGAACAGAAGCCAGAGGAGTTGAAAGAAGACCAATCTGCTAAGGAGTCTGATTGCCAGCAGAAGGAAGGAAAAATTGATAAGAGCTCTGACACTCGTTTAGAGCCTGAAGATCACCAAATACCTTCTGTTCATCTGAAAGAAGAGACTCTCCAGCTCCCTGATACATTTATAGATGATTACAAACAGATGGGATCACAAGGAGCCGAGAGCAGAGAAGTTACGGAAACGCTCATTAAAAACGCTAGTGAAGAAACAAGACATGGAAGCCAAGAGTGTCCAGAGGCCAAGGGTAACTACTGCTTTTTTCCCCTTCTGCCTGCAGAGAGCCTTGCATGTTTTCTCTGAGGGTAGACTGAAATTTATTGCTAACAAGAATAAGTGTCGTTAATAGTATCAAGGCTTGTCCTTGGAGCAGCTTAGTAAAAGAACCCCAGTGCCTTCGGCCAAGCTAAATCATTAGAGCCTCTTAGATGAATAGTGTAAAGGAAATATGATAAGCAGCTTGCAAGCTTTCTGAAAGGCATAAGCTGCTATAATTGTCATGTCAAGGTTCACATGAGTTTAGCTGAAGTCTTTCAGTGCCTTGCTAAATTTATTTTGAATTGTCAATGAAATGAGTGACAGTCTTTGAAGGTCAACAGAAAAGTATCTGTAATGTCTGGCTGGCTCCTGGACAAGGTGGGTATTCTTACACACTGTACTGAAGCATTTTTAATATGGATATTGTGCATAGATTGGTACTTCTCAGTCCCTGTTCATGCAAATATATGCCTTTTGCCAGGACTTGCCTTATCATGTCCTGTTCTACTGCATGCTGCCTTTAATATAACTGATAGGATGTGCTGTGAGATAATGTCAATAAATGTAATCATGCTACCTATTTATATTTGTCGGGAAAAAGGGGATCTTGAGGCCTGAAAGTCAGTTCAGTTCCTTATCATGATACTTGAAAAATGGGCTGTGCATAGTGAGATGAAGTGAAAAACTACATTGAGTATGTTGGTCAGAAATGCTCTTTTTTAATTGCTGCCAGAGCCCATGTGATGGACAGGGGCTTTTGAAAAGAAGCTGATGGAAGATTTTTGAGAGTGCAATGCTGGAAGCATTTCATGTGAGCATCTGATTTTGAGCTAACTTCTTCCTCCAGGACAGATTTGAAACTCATTGGTTTTTAATACTTGCCTGATTGGCCTGAAGACACCTTGCCAGACTTTGCATGTTTGGAGATAATATTGCCATGGGACTGGGCAGGGCAAAGTTGGCTCTCCTGGGCTTCCTGGGCAGCCAGCTGATGAAAGAGTTGGGTGTCTCAAGAGCATATTTACTAGTGTTTCCAGCATCTCAGCTTCCAGCTTGTCAGCAGGGAGCCTGGAAGCTCCAGGGCCTCTCATGCTTCCCAGGTTTCAGACATGGACTTGTTATCTGGGATCTGCTGCCCAAGGCTCTAGGCCCTCTACCAATGCAGCTGCCAGCTCAGAAGCACAGAAATCAACTGAAGTGGGGCTTCAGTTGCTGCAAAGGCCCTGAGTGTCTAAGCTTGCCAGCTTACTGGGGGTCTTCCAGCTTCTGCTGCAGTAATGGAATCCTGGGGTAGGTTTAAAGTTAACTTGAAAGCCAACCAGTTAGGATTTTATATTATTTTATTTTAAATCATGCAATAGACATATTTAAAAGTGAAGAAAAATTTATTCTCATAGCCAGAAACTGTAGATCTTTGAACTATAGACTTGAAAGACAGGAAGGGTTTGGTTTGGGCAAAAAAATGTTTGTTTTATAAGAAAATATATCCCTTATTTAGATGAAATTTTCAATGCAATAGAAATTTTGCCAGGGCAAGTGAGGTAGTTCTTTGATGTAAGGACTGAAAAAGAGGAATCAGACCAGTTTATCTGTACTTCTGTAGCTCTGTGATAGCAAATTGCTCTTATTTTAAAACAAAATTAATTCATATGTTAGGAAGGGACATAATCTGTTCTTTTGACTGGCTATATCTACCTCAGCAAACCAACCCAGTGTTTCCACATCTTGAATCTCCTGCTGTGTCAATTAGTGTCAGCTAGCAGGGGCCAACCATCCCATCCCTACTATTCAGAAACCAAAATCTTTTAGTGGCTGAGTGCCATAAAGCAGGAACTATCCCTTGGAGAGATGAGGATGGGAGGAGTGGCTCCAGGGAGAAGATGCCAATGATGCTGCAGGGATCCTACAAAAGGCAGCTTTGGAGAATTGCATTCATCAGGTCCTGCTGCCCCCACCATCCCATCTCAGCAGTCCCTGTGTCAGCCCAGCTGCAGCACTGATCATGCAGTAATATATGTGGTTACAAAGCTACAGTCAGGCCATGCTTCTGCCAGAGGTGTGTAATGTTATAGCTCTGTTTATAGACTAAAATACAAAACCCCCTCCAAACATAGCATTAAATTAGAAATAGAAAAATGGTCTGCTGGGAGAAAGCAGAGTGACTGCACACCATAGTACAGCTGCTGGAGTTGCACTAAACAGGCCTCTGATTGGAATGGAAAAGCATTTTTTTCCTGATTTTACTTCATTTATAGATCCACCCAGAAAGTGTTCCCAAGAAGCTTACAAACATCTCTTTAATAAACTGTTTTCATTCAATGCATTTATTCATTTGTTAAGCAAATTCTAGGTACTTGGAAATGAGATCTCTGGAATTCCCGGAGGTAGAGCCTAAACAAAGGCCCTCTGCAGCAGGCTGGGAACAAGAGGACGTCTTCACCGAGCTCAGCATTCCCCTGGGTACGTTGGGCCGCCCCCTGCAATACCCAGGGCTTACAACAAGATGTCACTTTAAGGCTACTTGCTATATTTATTTCTCAGAACAGATGTGAGGAGAGAAGGAACAGAGCCTATGACAGACGGGTAGCTGTTGAAAGAAACAGCCTTTTGATTCTAGATCATTGCTAATTCATTCCAAATGAATGGCAAAAGGCAGCTGATGGGATGAAATAAGTTTCTTTGGACTATATATGAAATATATATGAAAAATTATTTAGTAATTTAAAAGTCTTTGGCATAAAGCATAAACAGAAGTATTTGCTTTACTCTGTAAATACTGATTATGAGCAAAACACCTGGAAGAAGTACATCCTCAAAAGCAATCTGTGTAACTTGAACATGTATCTACTGCTAAACAGTATTATTGCCTTTCTAGCCCTTGAGGTTACAGAGTGAAGTTTCCAGTCAATATTATGACAAAATAGATTTTAAAGCATGTATATCTAAGAGAGAAGAGAAAAGGTATGTTTTCTATACACAAGATTTAAAAGTGCAGCTCAATATTGCAAAATTAGGGAAATCAGGGTAGTGATTCAGTCTTCCTATTCTAATATTTAACTAAGTAGCATGTGTTTTTCTTTGAAAGCAAGTTTATTATGGGAGGGATAGGATTTCAACTGACACTTTAATGTAATTCAGAATTTCTCAACAGGCGTGGAATTCGTGGTGCCTAGAACTGGGTTTTACTGCAAGCTCTGTGGACTCTTCTATACAAATGAAGAGACAGCAAAGACAAGTCACTGCAGGAGTACTGTTCACTACAAAAATCTCCAGGTAAAAACACACCTGAAGCTACCTAACAACAAGCTTGTGGAATGGTTTGTGTGTAAGTTGGATGATGTGATAAAAAATTAGTTTTTAGTCTGTAGACAGAATTCAGATGAAGTGAAATTCAGGTAAACAAACTTTTCAGTAGTTCCAATCATTAGCATGCTAATTTCTTACTCTCAGGTCCTTGAAATCAACTTCTGGATCATAGGTAAATTGAGGCCAGGTGATAATTTGATCTTCTCATCTACATTTGGTCCTTGTGACTAGCCCAGCATGCAAGTCAGATGTTTAATTCCCTGTTTCAGAGGGTCCCAGATGTTTCTGTCACTGGGAGTGACCCCAGCAGTAGCAGTGTTCAGTACATCTTAACATCAGGAGCATTAAACATGGCATTTGTCTGATAACAGAGCCATTTCTGTGTTGGTGTGGGTTCTCAGCGTGTTTCAGCTTGCAGCTCTCTGTGACACACGGGCTCTGTCAGGCATTTCCTGTGACCTGCTGAAATCCCCTCCCTGTGTGCAGAGCAGCCCTGCTGGGTCATTTCCATCGGGATGTGCAGGAGCATGTCAGTGCTTGTTGCTCCATAAGAATGTGACAAAAACATGTCGGCAGTTGGTAACAGCACAGGGAGACCATGTGTGCCTGCAGTTCAATCAAAGACCTGCCTTTGTCACTTTTGAGAGGCACCATCAATAGAATCAGTCACAACAGCCTGAGCATTGCCTGTCCCAATGTCCCATGCTCAGGGCTCCTCAGAGGAGAAGGCCTTGGCTCCCACCCCCAGTCCTGCCTGTGAGCAGGGTGTGTACACTGCACACACACTCGTGCTGGCATTCTCATACTCTTAGCAAAAGTCATGGCAGAGCAAAGCAGAGCTGCTCCTCCTTTCTCTGCTCCTTCCCTCTGCCCACAGTAACTGCAGTAACTCTGCTTCTGTTCAAGTAATAGCTCTCTTTCCTTAGCTGGCTAGTAGGCATTGATACTCACAGTCAAGTAATTTTTCTGGGAGAATTTTCTTCTTGGTTTCCTGAAGTTCCATAGCTGTAATTATACAAAGGCCTCTGGCTTCCAAAGGCTTCCTACAGAGCTCTGAAGCTTGCTCATAATGGACCCTCTAAGTGCAAGCTTGAAAAACAGGTGCCAAGTTTGCATTCCTTTTTTTGCTTCATACAAAAAAACCCAGAGGGATTCACCAGAGGTGGCACCACTCAGTGCAGGCTGTGTATCCCATGCAAGTCAAGTCTGTCCCTAAGAAACTCATTCTAAAGAAAGATTGCAGCTCCTGCCCCTGCCCCTGGAAATTGGTTCCGTGTAAAGAAGAGGGATTTTTCTTTTTTAATTTTCTAACTTATTTTGTTAAAGTCATAAGAAACAGGCCCAACTAAAACTGACTTAGTGTGAAAATAACTTCTTTTTCTCCCCATTAAGGCATTTCCCATGAGTACTGTGGTAGATAGCTAACACTGACTTGAGATAAAAGAACAAAGACTATAAAAGCTGTTAAAATTAAATCTGCCAAATGCAGCAATAAAAACAGGCTGTTCTGTCGAGCCATACCTCTTATCTTGCTGCATACAGGAAGTAAATGTCTTGTCCAACTTTTGCCTGCTCAAATGGAAACTTAGAAAATTTCAAATCACTGTTCTGTGCTGCTAGAACCCTTTTAGTCTCCATAATGATCTTTTATGCATTCTGCAAGGAATATGAGGCTTCTCCTGTGATGATGCAAGTTAATGAGTGTATCCACCAATGTAGGAACTAGGGACTCTGTAGTGCAGCTATGGGAGTGCTGCTGCAGTGTTCCTGTTCTCCTTCCTGAATGCCAAATGCCATCACCCAGTGACAACAACAGTGTCCCAAATTGTGTCACAGCTTTGAGTCTTTTATAGCTGATTTGCTACTTGTTGTCTCTCATGTGATCTCCTTGAGCCACATCCAAAATATATGTTCAGTGTTTGGATTTGAATGCAACACTGAACAGCTTGTTTGCCAATTTTCTTCCAAAAGCCTTGTTTATATGGTGATAGTTTTGTCTTGAAGTAAAGTAGTCAACTTTATCTAACTACGATGCCCCTCAAATAATATCAATCACTGATTTAAAAAATCAGCTGTTTCTTTGCCAGCCTTGCAGACTTTTTGTAATTTTTAATTCTCTTCATCATAATAAATTATTTTCCCAGGTGATATTTGTATTTATGGATACACTGCAATTCCCATGTCAAAAAAATCCATATTTTTGCCATCCCTTCCTCCACTTCCTCCAGCTACCATTCATCTGGTGGAAGCTACCTTGGCAACTCAGTGCAATATTTCATCCTGTTTTCCATTGGCTTTATGCAGTATTTGTCAAAACTTGTATTTAAATGAAAAAAACATACATTTTTTTACTTGACTTCCATTTTGCTATATATTAATCTGAATCTCAAATTTCAAATCTGGTGTTTGTGGTACTCATGATAGCTGGCAAAATCAGCTAAAGGTAGTGGATAGAACTCAGTCTTACTTTGGTCGGTGCTCATGAAAAGCCCCAAAAGCTTGGGCTATCTGATGCAGGGACAAGTGTTAGTGATTTATTACAGTTCATGCTGTACAGAACACATCTCCCTGCCTTTATGGTCCCTATATCTCTGTATACTACTGTAACATTTACTCTGGCTTTTTGCCACGTGGAATTTTGCACCCAGAGATCAGGACTGGGAGTTGTGTAATTTCCACAGCCCAGTCTCTCTAGTCAGAGTAATAAGGGTGCAGTCCATGGGTATGTCCATTCATTACCGTTGCTGAGTAACTTTCAGATGAACCTCTTATATTCAAAACTTGTATTTATCTGAGAGAATGTGGCAATTCTAACACAGCCCTTAGGATTTTTACAGCCATTTCTTATTTAATCGCTTCCCCATGGATGCCAAAGACTAAACTGTACTCTGGGGAAATCCTGCAAGTAGAGAATTTTGCAGTGATGTGAAAGGACCTTTTCAAAATAAATCAGCATGAGTAAATAGCTAGAAAAGTAGTTTTATGATCTTAATAATGTGTAGATCAGTTATTCTTGAGTATAATAGAGGTGATGTGTGTAAATCATTAAAAAGAATACCACTACATTATTATGCTGGAATTTCCCAGGTGTCTCTGCACTAGCTGTTGTTGAAAAAGTTTCTTTCCATCCATTTCTATGTCTGCTGACCTTGAATAAATAGTTTGAGCAGTATTTTGAGACCCATACCCATTCATCTTCCATTTTGTGTGCAGCTCTGCCAACTAAGAGCACTGCCAAAAGGCTGAAAGCCTCACTGGCCATGTCTGTTCTTTTAAATCTCAGGGAGTACCCAAAGCAGTGAAAGGCTTTATCTTAGAGAAACACAATAAAGGTAAATACTCTAGCCAAATTGCTAAATTGTGTTGATTATTACTGAGTGTGATTATTCCCTTAAAACAAAATGTTCTTGTACAAAAGGTGTATCTCTGAGCTGGACATGCTGAGAATATAACATATAAACTTTAAATCAAGACTCTGAAATCACATTTATGTTCTGACACACCAGAATTGTGTTGACTCAGTGGAGTTAGTTCCTGCCCTGTAGCACAGGGGAGTAGAGAAGAGGTGAGGTCTGGTCACACAGACTGATGGGGAGTGGAGTCCTGGTTCTGTCACCAGTTCCCCCCGTGGCACACAGTAAAGCTCTGAACTTCTGAGGCTCTGCATGTATTCAGCTAGTTTGCCTGACACAGCCATATCTTCTAGCTTGAGTTTTCACCAAAATAGGGCTTCTGTGTGCTTTCTTTTCCTTTTGAGATATTGGAACAGTTAGAGCTCTGAAGAGGCATAAAGAATCCTGTGTTGAATATTTCCAGTTTTGGTAACAATGCTTTGGTTTTTTAATGTGATTGCAGAAGTATCTATCCCAGCTTGCAGAAGAGAGCCTGAAAATGAAGGAAGAAGGCAGCCCTCGGCCTCAGGATGACACTGGCATCGTTCCTCACTTTGCAAAGAAAAAACTATGATGCAGATGAACTGGAAGAGCTGTAATGAGTGAATGCTGATACCTTTTTTTTTTTTTTTTAATTTCTATGATATAACTGTCAATTTGCACTGTACAGAGGAGGGGAAATAAAGAGCATGTTCCATGCATCTATGCCCAGAGTGCCATTAAAAACCAAAATGCCTGAAACTGTTTCCCACGGTGAAGCAATGCTGGCATATCTGTTAGAAGTGGAGCAATTCTTTCTCACACTCTGCGTGCTGGGAGTGGTTTCCTAGATTAAATCAGAATTCTCAGGGATTCTTAAAGTTTTAGTTCTGATGTAACATGTCAGGTCAGGTGGAGTACTTAGAAGCACTCAGCATCCTCCAGTGGACGCTGGAAGGAAAGGAGATGTGACTATTTATAGGCTTTAATGTTGCTTAAAATATCTTCAGCCATTTGCCCCAGTGAGAAGTAGGATTTGCATAAAAGTAGATTTTGCTAAAACTAGTGAGTAGATGGCATAATGTAAACCCCATCAGCACCCACCTCCATGTCTTAGAGCTTGGTGAAATGACAAATGTTTGTGTTGTCAAGCACTGACTGTACACTGGCAGTGTTGTGTGAATTCTGGGGGAGCCACAGTCTGTCCCAGGGACCTCAGAGCCTGAAGCCAGCACAGCAAGAGCAGTTCAATGCACGTGCTGACAGCCAGCCTGCTCTGGTTTCAGCATTTTCCATGGTGTGGTCAGGGTGTTCTCCAGGGACCGTTGTGTTTGAAACTCTACTTTTTGATAATTCTAAAGGGTGCCAACTTTGAGTCTTACAGACTTGAAATTCTCATGAGAGGCTTTTTAAAGTGCCACATGTTTGGACCATGTCTCTTTTAGACATTTTAATCAAGATCCTTGCTTTTGGGGTCTTTTTGTTTTCTTTAAAGCTTGCTTTTCCTCAGCTTGGCAACGTTGAATTTTCCTGGTTTTTATGGAAAGACGCCAGATTTCTAATATTGTTTTTGTATTTTATTTCCCTGAATTTTTTAAGGTGAATACAACAACTGATGGCTCACAGAGCACTGCACTGAGAACACAGGATGCACCAGCAGCTCTGGCATTATTATGACCTATTGTTTCTGCACAGTTGTTGCTTAGTATTTTGCAAAGTCCCTTTGAAATGCACTGTACAAGTTTCTGCTTCATTTCAATAGGGCTTTGTGTACTAAAGTGAATACGCATGCAAACCATTGCCAGGATTGATCCCAGAGTTTATAAAATGCCCTGTGCAATCTGGGCAGATGGGGATTTGCAGGCATTTCTATTCTTTGCCTGACTCTAATATTCATCACAGTATGTTCTGTAAAAGTTGATGGTACTGGATGTCCTCTTTAGATGTTGTGCAGAGGAAACAGTTTCCCAGAAGGTTCTAGCTTTTCCGAAGAGTGACAGGGATGTTGCACAATATTGCAAAGTGGCTAAATTGCCAAAACTGCTTCCACCAAAGTATTTGTTCCATTATGTCTCGTGCCAGCAGCTGTGCTCGTTCTCTGAAGTGCCCTGTAGCCAGGCAGTGTCTCTCAGAGGTGCCTGGTGCTGTTGTCTGAAGCCCTGTTCCATTCCATGGCCTGTGCTTTCCACTCATTTTTACCAGAGGTAGGTTCAGATTTCATAGTTGGAATTCCTGCTTCTTGCAAGCTGAGGGATTCTTTGCATCTCAGATTCAGATAGAGCCTACCAAACAACAAGGGGAAATGAAAAACATTACAGCCTAAATCCTCCTTCGTCCAGGCTTGAAGTATATTAAGACTTGTGTCCATCTGTCATTTAAAACAGCTAGTTTAGTTTTAGTCTTGGGGGGATTTTTTTTTATTGTTTTGGCGAGGGCTTTGTTTGGTGGTTTCTTTTTTTGGTTTTTTTTTTGTGGGTTTTTTGGTGGTTTTTTGGGGGGGGGTTGGTTTTTGGTGTGTTTTTTTTTTTGTTGTTGTTTTTGTGTTTTTTTGGTTTTTTTTTTTTTTTTTGGGGGGGGGGTTTGTTATTTTCCCCTATGAAGAAGAAAAAAACCCACCAATATTGCAAACCAGGTATTTTTCCTTCAAGGGTTGGGTTTTCCTTTGACTGTTTGTTTTTCACATTGCAGTGAAACTTGAGCACAGGGCCATTAGGACAAGAGCTTGTATTGCAGGCTGTAAGATGATGAAAATGGCAGTAAAGATTGTGCAATTGTCTTCTAAAGTGCAGCTCTCTAGCTGGTCATGTATCATCTGAATATGAAGTTCCCTTCGTGCCCTTCAGCACAAACTGAACACAAGGGAAGGAAATCAAGCATCAAATCTTTGAAGCTAACCCTGCTATCAAAGTGGGGCTCTCACCAGCCTAATGGGAGCTTGTTAGACCATGTGGTTAAGCTTAATTGGATGTGAGACATAGCTGACTGTATATCAAAGTCATATGCCTCCAGCAGCTTTATCCCCAGGTAACCTCAAATGAGAAAAGTATCACTGTTATTATTCTTTATTTGTAGTGCAGCAGAAGCTACAGGTCCACTGCCTTTATTATAGGCAAGGCACAAATCCACAACAAAGACTTTCCCAGGCCAAAGAGCTTTAAATCACACTTTCTGAAAACAGACAACAGGTGGATACAGGCAGGCAGGGAAAGCTGCAGGTAACCATGAGATTTTGACTGGCAGCAGAAGAATAATTAAAATGAGTGTTTACCCAGGGGCTTATTTTTGGATTTATGGGGGATGATTCAAACTACTTTCCCCCTCCTCTGGTTCTGAACCAGGTTCACTCCCATTTTTCACAGCTTGCAATTAACCTCCTTTTTTCCCCCTAGACAGTTGCATTAGGAATGCAAAATTCCTCCTTGATACAGTGGGTCTTGGTATCCTTTGGTCCCCAGCCATTGAAGTTTCAGTCTCCAGAGGTGGAGCCTTGACCGAGGCTCAGCAGGAAATGTCCTGGCTCCAGACACCTTGTTTGGGTCTCAGCTACAGGCCCTTGCTTGCCACTGAGGAAGGAGGTGGCTCTAGATGGCATCTCTGCCCTGTGCGGTTTCCTCTTCTGGAGGGAGATGACTCAGGTGAGCAGTGCAGGTGCAGAGCCCAGCCCCACAGCCCTGAGCAGAGCCAGACATTTGTAGGGCTGCTTTGGACACCCCATCCCTTTGGGCTCTGTCCTGACAAAACAGCAATCTGCAAAATCCTGGGAACAGCCAAATGGGCACTTCCCCTTCTGAGAAGGTCCTTCCTCCCCAAAATTTCAACAGTTGAAAGCAATGCCAAGTCTCAATTAGCTCCTAATGATGCCCCTGATCAGTTTGCAGCCTGGTGCACTTTGAGAACTCAGAGCTAATCTCCTTCCCTCTCCAACAGGCCATCATGCAATGCTGACAGGCACTCCTCAACTTGTCTCTACTACCTATTCTGCTGAGAAAGAATTCTGCTGTAGGCAGCCCCTTACCTTCCTCAGCTTGTGTAAAAATGTGCTGTTTCTTTTGGTTTATTATATTAAACTCTTGACTTTTTTTAGTTGGCATAATTTGTCATCACTATAATCCACGCTCTTTATTTATATATATATATATATGTATATAGCACAAAGCAGGCTCAGGTCTAGCCAAACAAATATTGATATTTAAAAAGGAACTTCCTTAATATATCAAAACCATTTCAATACATCTCAACCAAAGATTGCACTTTTGTAATAGGGACTATGTTTTTAATCTCTGTGAAATCTGCATTGATCTCAAATAGTCTTTAATGTCAATCTGCAACCTACTTCCTTTGAAGAAAAAAATGAAAGAATTAAACATTTGCCCCATTAGATCAGACAAAGTTTCACACTGGCTTTAACACTAAATTAAGTGTTAGGCTGGTTATATTCAGGGGTTTTTTTCTGTTCTCTAAGGATTAAGGCTGTGATTTGTTGAATTATACTTGAACTGGACCAGATGTACTATTTATTGAGCTTATATAATCTTGTTAATTTAAGTTTTGGTTTGTAAACAGTTGAAATTTGTTAGTACTTGTTTAATTATGTAGGACCTGTCACCAATATTAACTGATCTGTGTAACTGATTGCAAAGTGTTTCAATTTGTGTTTCTTAAAAAGAAAGATTTTAATAAAGAGAATTATAAAGCATATACATTGGTGGGCAATTGACCCAGAAACAACATGCTTCTAGCTTCCCAGGGGATCTATTAAAAATCAAAATGAATAAAAGATAGTTTAAGGAGTAAGAATGAAGCAGGGGTATAAAAGGTTTGCTTTTAAATATAATTTTTACAAGTTGTGGTTCGTGGTTCTTGCCAGGGAGCTCCCACTGTACAGATTGGGAGTGATTGCCATCAGCTGGTGCTGAAGTTGAAGTGAGCACATCTCAGCAGTTCACTCTGTAATTATCATTAATTGTTATTACCCACTCCTATCCCTCTAGATAGGTCCTTACTTCCCTTTTTATTTCCAAATGAACTGGGCAACCTGTCTGTTCCCACTGGCTTTTTGCTGTCTCCATCCAAGTTGTCTTCTCAGCCTTCTGAAAGCATCACATAAAATATTGCCCAGCCAGGAACTTTCTCCATGCCATCTCAACCTGTCCCTTAAGTTTACCCAATTCTTTTGTTTCCCTTGTGCTCTCCCTCTGCCTTTCCTTATTTTTCTTCTTTTCAGCAGTGTCCTCCCCAGTGTCACCCCAGCTATACGAGGACCTTTCCCACTCTGGCCTTTTCCTGGCTCACCACCACTGCACCAACCAGAGCTCCTGGGAAGAAATACTCAGCCTCAGCCAGGGTGACCGAAAGACATTCCTGTACTAAATATTTAAAGAATGCAAAGAGGACAAAAGCTGAGGGGAGACTTTATCACCAGATCTGATAAATTCATTCAGTGGAAAACACAGGGAGGAAAACTGAGACACCAACGTCTGGTCCACGTGCAAGGCATGGCATGGGGCACTATCAAAGCATGAGCTACACCTCCCATCCCCCTCTCTGGGAGGGAAATGGGTCCTGTCTGCCCCACTGAATGGCTGGGAAAATTCTGACTCTGCAGCTTGTTAAATCAGTGCCTTTTAAGTAACTGTTTTGCAGGTGAGGCACACATGTCATGTATTTTAAGCGCAAATGGTTTCAGTTCTTCTGTCCTGGATGTACTGAAACCTTTGTGCATTGGAGCTGTGAATCTCTCGCTCTAGAAATCAGGCAAATGAAATCATATATTCATACCAAAGGAAAAAAACATCCAAACTCTGGTGTTCAAACACAATGTTTCAAGTCCAGGTTTTGTCACACTTAATATTCTTGCTGGAAAAGGGAACTCGGGTCTGGAAAACTTCACAGGTGAGCAAAACATCAGCTTGGCCTTTTGACACAAGGCTGTGACTGAGCTCACTTGGACAGCCAGGCTGTGAAACAGCAGGGCTGCCCAGCCTGCCCACAGTGCAGTCAAGGCTGTCCCAAAACAGGAGCCCTGTGTGGGAGGCTGACCAGGAGGGAGGGCAGGGGCATGCAGGGAGCTGGGCATGGTGCTGCCTGCTTTGGGCCAGGCTGACGTGGGGCCTGCCTGGGGCACGCTGCCCTCGCACATCAGCTGGGCTGGCAGGCCCTGTGTGGAGCAGCCTCCCTTCCTGCTTTTTCAGTGCCCTGGGACTGTGCTGTGTTTGTGCAGGTGGCAGCAAGGGCAGCCCAGAGAACAGGTTTGCCTTGGTTACGTTCCCACGTCCAACTCCAGCGGCCTCCACGGATCCGTGTCAATAGGTCAAGCTCTCCTCACGTGCTTCGCTCGCTGATGCAATGCTGCAGCACGAGGCCATGGGAGCATGTGGTATGTGTTCATGGAGGGGAAGGTCCCTTGGCTGGGGACAAGAGGGGGCTCTACAAGAGACAGGGATTCTCCCTAAAACACCTTGGTGGAACTAGCTAATGCAGCAGTGGAACACAAAATACCGACGAAGATCAGCATTCAGCGCCCTGTAGTTGAGTCAGGGGAAGTTTAGGTTGGATATTAGGCAAAGGTTCTTCACTCAGAGAGTGGTTGGGATCTGGAACAGGGTCAGGGAATTGGTCTCAGCACCAAGCCTGACAAAGTTCAAGAAGCATTTAGACAAATAGCACATGGTGTGAATTTTTGGATTGTCCAGGAGTTGGACATGATGATCCTTGTGGATCCCTTCCAACTCAGAATGCTCTGTGATTCTGTGATTGTCACTGCATGGCCTGACCTGGTGGTCAGCAATCCTTCCCAGCTCTCCTGCCATGCCCCTGGCAATCTGGCCCCTATCATTTTGGAACAGTCTTGTACTAACCTGACTTACTCATGGTACCATGGGAACCTCACTCCCCATATGCAGAAGTGAAAGGAGCAGAAGTAATTTCCATTTTTCCCCCTTTTTTTTACCTGTCCCCTTTTGCTGCCAACGTCAGGAGGACCCTGGTTGGTGCCACGGGGGCGTGGGAGCAGGCAGGGGAGCACTGGGGCCACCAGGATCCATCTCCCACACTGTGAAGATGATTTTCTTAGGGCTGATCTGCACACAATTGCATCAGCCTTCTGCAGGGTGAGATTTCTAATCAGATACCCAAAGCCAGCAGCTCTCTCAGTTCACATCAGGCCTGCTCTGGTTAAAGGGCTGCCTGTCAGGAGCAGCACTCAGCTAGCTACCTGAACTGGCTTCCTTTAAACTGAAATAGGAGCATACATCAATTTTTAATTAACTGGATCATCTGAATGAGTGGGCACGTCCAAAAGCTTTTTGTGAACTAGAAAGCTGCGTAGGGCATGCTGAATTCAGCCTATTAAATGTTTAAATAATTGCCAGGCAGAGTCTTGGACACTATTCCTCAAGGTAACACAGTGAAGTATCAGCAGCACAGCCCTGGGTCAGGAGGCAGCTTTCTCAGCCTAATTTCTTCCCTGTGCCTTAGAAACAAAGGCTCTTGTTTAAAAGCTGTCCTCCCCTTGTTCCTGAGCCTTGTTTGAGGACACGCATATTAGTTCCACCTTCCTTAAACACTGCCTTGGTGTCTTTAGAGAACACAGGAAGCCTGTTTTGTTTGTGGGTTTCTTCTCTGGCTGGGCTGCTTTTGCATTGCAGCTGGTTTATCTTTGGCAGATAGCAACGTGTTCTTGGCAGCACATTTTCACCTTGAGCTCACGGGGTGTAGCCACACTGTGTTTTGCACACCTGTGGTGGAGGACTAGGAAAATGTTGCCTGTTTGTGTCAGTGCTGAGATGTAAAGACCAGTTTCACAGCAGAACTGTTAGTGCATTGTAGAGGTACTGGCTCCCAAGGTGTGGGCACACTGGAGGGTGGGTGTGCATGTGTGTGCATGAGCAAGGCTTGTGCTGCCTTGTGTGGACTTTAGCACTGAGCAGCTGGCAATGGGACATGCTTCTCCATTACAATCACAAGTAAAGTTGTTTTGGTGTGCCCAAGCTGAGTTTCTGACCTGCTTATCTGCCCTGCTCACTGTCACCTCCCACAGCACTGTCTGTAGGTGGAAGCTGTGGTGACAAGCTTGCCAAGACTTGGCCCCACCAAGACATTCACAGGGACTGGTGTCAGTGTTCCCCACGGTGCCCTTGGACAATCCACAGGGTCTCTGGAAAGAAGGGGGACCTCAAACAGGTGTGCTCAATAGCAGAGTGAGAAGAAAGAACACTGAGACCAGCAGCAAGAGCAGCCCAGGTGTGTCCTGATGCTAATGGGGATCAGCACCACTCCAGCTGAGCTATTCCAGTGCCTGGTTCCAACTGAGAAAGATTAACTCAGGCAGGCAGGATGGATATGCTTGATATTAGTCTGCCAAGACATCAGCAGGCTGATGCCCCTGTGACTGCATGTTCACAAGCTGAGTTACATGCTCCTCTGCTTTTCTCTTCCTGCAGAGGCAGGTGCTGATTCATGAGCTGCTGCTGTAGTTCAGCCACCCAGTAGATCTCTTCCCAAACCCCTTCTGTGGGGTGTCTGATCTTAAAACCAGCAGTGAGAGTCTGGCTGAGCACTACTTGAGCACTAAGGTAAGTTAAATACTTGTTTAAAACAGCAGCAGATATGAGCAGTGTGAGGGAGCACTGGGCTCTGCCACCCTGGTGAAAGGAGGAAAAAAACTGGAAGAAACCCCTCAGAAATATTGTTTGATATGTTCCTTCCAGGAGCTGCCCCATCTCTCTGCACTTGGGGCATGTTCACACCATAGCAAGGAATGGCATGAGCTCACTTTCATTAACCACTTCTTGTCAGGCAGGCAAAGTGGGAAGTGAATTCTGTTTGCTGCAAGCACCATGCAGGTGGTCTGACAGAGTGGATGTTGGCTCAGCAGGAGCAGGGAGTTGTGAGCAGGGAGTTGGGGTGGGTCAGCTGGTACCAAACTAGAGCCACTGTGGTGTCTTGATTGCCTGTGAATGAGCCTGAAGGTGCAGACAGGATAAAGCAGAGTGATACTTATGAGGGTTTTGTAGCTCACATTTGCTCTTATTTGGTCCTGGAGGCTTCAGCAAAGACCACCCACTGAAACAAAGAAGAATCACTTTCCTGAAATGCAAGGGATCAAGTCATGTATTCAACCTCTTTCATACAATTCTGTGATCTTGTGGAGCCTTTGAATTCTTCTTTACCTACAAAAGGTTTTGTACAGAGCCAAATGAGTTCCCAGAGCAGAAAGATGCTCCTTTTCCAAGGGGATATGGGTTGTTGAGGCTTCAAGTAATGCTTCAAGGTGAGTTGTCATACATTTCTAAAATAATCTTTTCCCACCACTTTCCTCATGTCAGCATTTCTAGAGCTCCAGTGCATTGTGGTTGCTGTTGTTATGTAAGGATTTATGAATGGCTGCAAAGTTCAAAGGCATATTGGCAACCCCAAGTCCCAAAAACCAGGAGTCAGCCCAAGCCCTGCCCCACTTCCCAAGACAAAGTTGTTTGCTGACTATTTCTTTTCTTAAATTTTTTTTAATTAACCCACAAACTTTAGGATCTCTTAATTCACCTCCCAGGTTTTTTTTTTTAGCTTTTAGGTTGCACTAGTTTCATGGTTTCAAATCTTTCATCCACAAAACCTTGAGGGCTAGGGGCATACTTTGTTTATAAATGAAAACTAAAATTCCCTTGTTTCAAGGAGCTGGGATTTTAGGATATAATCCCGAAAGCATATAAATTGTGATAAAATCACAGGAGTTTCCAGCAGTGCACCATCTTCTGTGTTTGGAAGAGGAGGTATTGGATTGCAGTGAGCTGCAGGCATCACTAGCTACTGTTATTTAGTGAGTCAAATAAAAATAATATTGTGGTTAAACATGAGCTCTGCAGGCCTAACTAAAGAAGATAACCTCATCTATCTGCAGTGCTTCACAAAAGCACTGCCTTTGTAATCCTCTGGATTAATGTTCACACTGAAGCACTCTTCCCCAGAAGCCTCTGCATCCCTGGCAGAGTGCATTTAAAGGATAAAGGCTCTCTGGGATGCAGAGGAGGCTGGTGCCAGCCAGGCACCTCCTGGGACACGTGGTTGTGGCTGCTTCCAAACCAGGAGCATTTCAACCCAAGTAATCCTCCTTTCTTCCCTCTCATTGCTCTTGAGTGTTGCTTTAATTTCAGTGTCATGCTGCCTTTCACGTAGCCCCCTTCAGCCTGAATCAGATCCCCATTGTCTGTGTTGTCAACACAGCTGTTTAAATCCCTTCCCCCAAATTCCCCTGCCTTCCAGAAAGCTCCTGCCTGCAAGGCCCAGGCGCTGCTCTGAGTTTGCAGCTTTCTGTCAGGTCCTGGGCTGAGCTCAGATTCCTGTTTGGACCAGCATGAGGTAAAAATGGAAACAAACTCAGGAAAACGCTGCACTTGAGCAGAGCCTGATGCTCCCTGGCTGCCTGCTGGAGGCTGCTGCAGCCTGAGACTGGCACTGCAGAACGAAGAGAATGATTAGCATTATTAAAAATGCTTTGCAATTATGCAGCACCTTTTCATCTAAAGATTTCAAAGCTTTGTAGCACTCACACAAAGTTACTTATTATCCCTGGCGTTTAGCAGAGTCAGGAAAGGCAGGAGAGCAGCTGAGTGACTTGCCTTAGGTCATGCAGTAAGTCGGCGTCAGAGGTGGGAACCCAGCCCCGAAGTGCTGACTCTGTGACTCATGCCCCAGCGAGAGGACACACCCCACCTGCTCCTGCAGAGAGGGTGCCAGGCAGCTCCTCGGGGTGGGCAGAGATGGGGGAAGCACTCAGCACAGCCTGAGCAGTGCCCTGGAAACCCCTGGCTGGGAGCAGCACCCACCGTTGCCAAGCTCTGCCCCGTTCCCCAGAGCCCTGTGGCTGAGGGGCTGTCCTGGGAACCCTTGTGCCTGAGGCTGCAGTCCAGCTTGCCTTGGCATGCTGTGGGGTGGGTGAGTGCAGCCAGCGACCTGGAGGGCCTGGAGGGCAAGGTGTGATGGCCCTGGGCTGAGCATGGCCACTGCAGCCCCATCTCCAGCCCCATCCCTCCCGCCCGCTGGCCATACCCACATGGGCAGGTCACAAGGACCTTCCTCAGCAGGGAACAATTCAACCTGGGGGACACCACTGAGGACCAGAGATGGCTTTCCCTGTATCAGCACTGCAGCCACACTGCTGTTCTCCCACCAGCTCTGGCTACAGTGAAGGTGCAGCAGCACTGGCTCCCTCCAGACCAGGTGGTCCAGCCTGGCAAGGAGCCTGGATGCACATTCAGACACCTGCCAGGACATCAGGAGGTGTTACACTCTTTGGCCAGCTCAGCGGGCTGGGCTGTGGGAGGCACTGGGAACCAAACCTTTATGCCCTGCAGCAGCAGAGCTGAAAATGTCAAGTCCTTGTATGCTGACACTTTTCTGGCTTCAGGCCAGTGGCAGGACTTAGGGACAGTGTCCTGTTTTCTGGGAGGAAAGTCAGAAGGAGGGAGAGGAGAGGTGGAGGAAAAAGCAGACGTGAAATGGGGTGAAGAAAAGCATGTAGACATTTAGACCTCAATGGTCAGGAAAACACCTTGGCTGAGTCTCTTGGCCCCAGTGAGGCAAAACACCTTGTTAGTGTTAACCACAAAAGATGACAGGCACAGTTATATTTATAAAGTTTAAAAAAGAATATTCTAAAACACCAACTACTTCTGTTCCACCACTGAGCTACTTATTTTTACCCTAGAACTATAATGAAAATCCACTCTGGTCAAATTTTTTCTTGGAGACTTGAGAGGCTGCAGGTTTTTTAGTCATAAACAGTACCCCATTCAAAATATTATATCCCATTTGTGAAGGAAGGCGTGACTGATACAGCTTCAGAGTTCCAAGGGGCATATTTAAATAAGTAACAGGAACTAATCCATATAGTCAGCTTTCCTTAGGAGCCTGGGGATTTACATGTCTAAATTTCACTGGGATGAGACTCCAGGATAGGGGATAAAACTCTAGTTAACTGGAGATAAAACCCAGGAAGGGGAAAAGCTTGGAGACAGATGCTGCAGTTGAATGAATTTATACCTCAGAAATGCTACTTAGAATGAAGAGTCATTGCAAGGAATCATTTTAAAAAGCAAAAGAACTGATTTGGTATAAAACTCCCTATGTCTCAAAAGGGAGTCAGAATTTTGTCTTTTAAAGGACATTAATAAAAAACAGGGAAAAGTTTTTCCTGCTTGCATAGGGCTGAAGAAAAGAGGAGGAAGAAGAAATTATAGGGGATAGAGGTTAATATGCATTGGGTATGTGCAAAACCTGAACTCACACTTTGCTCTAACTTTTGCTGAGGATGTTAATCATGTGGCTGCAGATGTGAGGGATAATAGGATGGGAGTATGGAAATGTTTGGGGCCAGGATAGAAGCAAATCTCAGGGCTGCTTCCTGCGCTGAAGGCAGAGGAACGGGCCAATCCACATGCCAGAGCTCTGGAAGAACTCGCCCGATGTCTTTAACAGGTCCCTCAGCCAGGGACAGGAGCACAGCAAACTGTACAGAAGTGAACAGATGTGGGCAAGAAGAGGCATGAAGGTTTCAGCTTAATAGCATAAGGACAGATTCAGAAAAAATGGTGAAGGAAAGGCTAGTGAAAGAGAGGGAGGTAAATGGCATGAGATGAAATGGGTTTATCACATCCATTTATCTTTCTTGGGTAAGGCAAGCTGCAAGCCATTTGCTTAGTGAAGGAAATGGGGTGGATCTCACCTCTCTGGATTACACTGCACATTTCATAGGGTGCCACGTGGGAAGTTCTTAAGAAAAGGGAGAGGTGATTTTGCACAAGGTATAACCCCCTTAAAGACCTGGTGTGAGAGCAGCAGAACTGTCAGGCTGGAGGGCACTTACCAGGGGAGGGTTGAGCATCACTCTGCAGATCTGGCAAAGTGCTTTTGTAAATGACTTTGGCACTAATGTTACTCGAGAACTGGTGAATTTGCTGATGACAGAAAATATGAAGCAACCTCAGGAGAAAGGAGGCTTGAAATATTACATAGAGAAAGGTAGATTGCAGAAAGTGGTGGTCAGAGGCACAAATGACCAAAGCCTTTCCTACGAGCTCCCTGGCAGTTCAAGCTTTGATCACCAAGTAACTGACTTGTCAACAGTGGAAATAGGAAGTGAGAAATGCAATCCTGGAAGGCAGCAGGAGAGGTGCAGCCGAGGCTGCACTGAAGGCTAGGATGAGCTTGAGGAGAGGCTATCTCACTCCATTTTGCAAAGCAAATACTGTGAGCATGAGGCTTTCTCCACATAAACACTCCCAGGAAGGGAAGAGAGAAGAGCTGAGGTGCTAAGGGCCAGTGCTGGTACAGAATAAATGATCAAAAGGAGGCATCAGACATTTTGATCAGAAGATCATTACCAACCATTTGACAATGTGGTTCTGGAGTGGCCTTCCCACTGCAGTCATGCATGCAAAATATTGAATTGCTTTGAGGATGGAACTTGGCAAGGTCATGATAAGGATTATATCACAGGGTGCCTTTGATAGGAGACCTGATAGCACAGAAGTTCCTGCCAGTTCTAAGCACAAAGGTAAATGTTCTGTAAGCCTCTGTCCATATAAATATAGAGCATGTGATTATATACACACAAAAAGCAGGCACATGATTTATTAATCACAGGACCTCAGCTTGTCAAATAATAATTACAAGGCAATAACACACCTTGTTTTAATAAATGGCTCCCTAAGATTCTCTCCCACAGTAAACCAGTAGAAAGGGTCAATTATTCGGAGGTGGAGGTGGCATTTTGTGTTTCTGGTTGTTAGCTTTTAAATGAACTCACCGTCTGGAACTCTTAAATCAAGTACTCCCATTTTTCTGCACATTTCACAAGTTCAGCCCTTTCCAGTAAAGCGTCTTTTCAGATGCGTGGTTGCCCTTTGTTAAGGCAAGAATGAACAGATGACAGCGGCAGCACGGAGCAGACATGCCCGGAACAGTCGGACGGAGCAAAGCCGCTGCTGCCGCTGCCAGGAGGGCGCACTCGGAGCCCCGAGCAGGGCAGGCTTCTTGTGCAACGCGAGGGGCAAGTCCTGGGAAGCCATGAGAGAGGCGGGAAGGCAGTGGTTCGGGAAAGGGTTTATGCAAAGCCATGGCAGCGGGTGACCCCTCGGTCTCCGTGCTCGGGCAAACGCAACGCGATCCCTTCTCCGAGGGCGCCCAGCCCCGACAGGCGCTGCGCACCCAGGGCTGCAGCGCTGCCCCGCTCCCAGCTCCCGCATGGAGCTGCACCAGGGTGTTCAAATGAGCTCTAATTACTGAGCATTAAAAAAAGTGAAGGCGTGTTTCAGTACCCTTTCAACCTGGAGCTGACGCTGCCCGATGAAGAAGAATGGGTGTGCTGTGTTTGCAGTTCATTTCATGAAGGCACCTTAGCAGAAGATGCAAAATTAAAAGTAATCTGAAGGGAAGGAAAGCAGAAGGCCAAGAGACAGGCAACTGAACAGAGCAGATTGATTTAACAGATATGATACATTTTTGCTGTCTGCATTATGTGTGGAAATTCTTATTCCAAGTGACACAGTAACAGACTCGACTGTAATCAAACAGCACTGCTGAGGTGTCAGGAGCACAGATGCTGCCTATCGAAAATATTTAAAACAGAAAGTAAAACTTTGAAAAATCCACAGTGGGGAGCGCAAGGGAAATGCTCGGTGGCGTTTCTAACCCAAGGCAACTTCTCTCTGCTTTTCACTGCTCTCTCTGGAGCGGGAGGTCGGAAGCCGTGCGTGAGGCAGCCCAGCGGCAGCTCGGGCAGAGCTCGGTGAGCAGCGAAGGCCGGGCAGCCGGGGCAGGGCAGCGCGGACACGCGGTGTGCATTGTGCGCCGGGCACGGCACGGGGGAAGGGCCGCTCCACGCCTTTGGGGCAGCTCCAGCCAATGGATTCCTCCCCTGGCTGCTGCGGGAGGGCTTGGCCTGCATGTGAGAAAGGGAGGGGAGAGTTTGAAAACAACCCAGTAGGCTCTAAAGGAAGGAAGACTGCTGGAGAGTGGCCTGCTCTCCTCCGTGCGAGCGTTTTGCTCCAGGTGATCGGCGGCTGTGGGGTGGAAGCGCGGCCGGGGCCGGCGGCCGAGGCGCGGCGCAGGTAACCCGGGATGCGGAGCGGGGGCCGGCCGGACACCCCTCACCGCTGCCTCCAGCTGCAGACACTCCCGAAACGCTCCAAAGAATTTGGGAGATTTTTTGTTGTTGTTGTTGTTTTAGGTTTTTTTTCCTATGTGAGGAGGAATTTTGCTGTTTTGTTTTCATGGGGATTTTGGTGGTGTGTTTGCTATTAATATGTCTGGGGTAGGGAGGGAGGGAGCGAGCAGGTCTCTACAGCTCAGAGGTTTGCATGTGATCAGCTGTTTTCTACTTATTGCAGGCAGCTTTGAGGTTAGAAAGGGAAAAAAGGTGATGTCTATTAGTAGGCTGGTTGATACAGTGGAAAAATACAAAATGTATTTCATGCACATCAGCTCTTTTTCAAGTCACGGTGCTTTAAAAATCAGAAAATATGTGCAGATGAGATTTTCAGTGATTGATAGCCCAGCTGCTAATAGAGATACTCAGCAGAAGAAAGAAAAACTACAAAATTTTCTTGTCTGGAGGTGTGCTGGATGGTTTGGTGGTTTTCATCTTCTTTTGATTACTGACCCAGCTTTAGGCCTCTTGGAAGTGATCCAGACCTAAACTTCAGCAGAAAATCCTTTAGCAGTTTTCCATGGTGCTTTAAAAGGTGTAATTGGCATGATGCCATATTTTGTGCCATCTTCTCTTGTGCAGATTCTGGTTACTGTTTCAGCCTCTCTGTCACCTCTTTCTTCTTTACAGAAAAATTTCTTTAAAGCCCCACTCTGCCTTGCAGGGAAAGCTGAATCCCACCATCAGTGTTAATAGGTAGATTTAGTTTCCAAATCTTGGTGATGACACTGTGGTGGTTTGCTTGGTATGCACGAGTCAGCAAAGGTGCAGAGAACAAACCAGGAACTATTTTTTGATTGATGGAGAAATAACATCTTTTAAAGCTGCCTCTAGGTCGCGTGTGGAAAAAATCTTGTGTGAGCACGTTGGACTGTTCTGACTTGAAAAAGTCTGCAATTTAGTGTCTTCATGAGCAAGAAAGGTTTTCTTTCTGTCATTTAGCTGATGGGGAAGATATCATGAAAACATGGCAATCGTGTTGCACATTCTTTTAACAGATTGTTGTTTTAGATCTTAAACCGATTTTGGATGATTCATGCAGAGCCAGGCCAGTAAATTAATTCAGAGGCTCTAACACCAGGGAGCTTTGGCTCTTATTTCAGGCAGAAGTGTACCAATGGGGAGTGGAATTAGATAGGAAAAATATTTAATAATACTACAAAAGTCAATTCATAATCTGGTTAACTGAGGAGGTTTCTCTCGCGGGCAGCTGGAAAATCCTGCAATGCACAAGTACCAAAGCAGAAGGGATCTGTATTTACTTCCCTCATTGCATGGGCTCTCTGGAGTGACAAATTAGGGAGAGAAGACAAAGGGTGAGCTGAGTTTTGAGGAGAGGCCTGAATGGAGGCAAAGCACATGACAATTAGAGGAGACTGTCATCTCTAATTAGGTGTGTGTCCTCAGGCAGTTCGTACAGAGTAAACAGGAGGGTAAATGTAAACTGAAATAAGGTGGGAAGTTTGGAAGGCTGTGGACCGACATGCACGGTTTGGTTGTCAATCCCAAAGCTAATCCTTAAACCTGTGTTGAGGGATTCAGCAGGGCCGAAGGTGGCTGTGAGCAGCTGCGATCCCGCCAGACAGAGGCCGCCCTGCCTCAGCCCCGTCCCCACGCTGAGGGAAAGGCTTGTGAGGGAGGCGGCCAAAGGCCTCAGCTCCCCTTCTTGGCAGAGAGACATACACAGATAAGAGGTCATAGGTTATTTTTTCTGATGGTTTTCTTCAGAAAAGGCAGAAAAATTTACTTTTAATTAAAGATGTAGAACAGCACGTGGAGGAGGAACCAGGCACAGCTGCCGCGTTTCCGCGGCCGCCCCAGGGCCAGCACCCAGCACCCCCAGGCGCGATGTGAGGAGCCGCTCTCGCACATCCCGGGGGCTGCCGCTCCACACCTGCCCCCTCGGCGGGCGGGCTCAGGCGATGCTCTCCCGGGGCGGGCGCTCCGGGCCGCGTCCCACAGTGCAATGGAGGAGCCGGCCCAGGGGCGCCTCGGCTCCCCGCACCAACGGCTCCTTCCCGCCCCCCGCACCCACCCGCGATGGTCTCGCCCTCCCCGCTCTCCCCCGGCCGAACGCGCGCCGAGCCCTGCCTGCCGATTGGCTGCGGGGCGGGCGGCAGCCAGCCAATGGCGACGCCGCGGGTGGCCGTGTCGCTGGGGCAGAAAACGCAGGCAGGCAGGGGGCGGGCACGCGCGCGGGGGCGGGGCCGGGTGGCGGGCGCGCGCACGGCCGGCAGCGGGAGCGCGCGCGGCGGCGGCGGCTGAGGGGACTCGGCCCGGCCCGCGGCCCTGAGGGAGCGGCGGAGCTGCGGGCGCATCCCGGGAGCTGCGGGCGCTCCCGGGCCGGGGCAGCCACTGCCAGGCCCTGCCTGTGCGCCGGTCCGGCCCCGGCGGCCTGAGCCCTCGGCCCCGCTCCCGGCGGCCTGCAGCCCTCGGTCCGGCGGCCTGAGCCGTCGGTCCCGCCCGCTCCTCAGCGCCGGTGCTGCGCCGCCGTTGGTCCCGGCCGGCGGCACGGGTTTGGTAGGAGTACCGAATCTTCCCGTGGCTTTTGTGTGTGCGGCTGCGGAACAGCAGCTGCTGTTGGCAGGTCTCCAAGCTTCGGTAACGGGGGGGTGTTTGCCTAAAGTTAGCGAGAAGGGAGAAGAAGTGCATGCTCTGTGAAAGTTACTCGGGGATGCTTTGCCCCTCGGGAGGTCTTGATAACTTTTGGAAGCTTTGTCCTGCTGCGTGTGTTGTTCTAAAGGTTATTGTGCCTGCTGAGGTAGATTTGCCTGTTTAGATGAAGTGCAAGAAATGGTAGTGGGTACAGAGCACCGAGCATGTTTCATCGGTGGATTTCAGTGACTTAGCAAAATACCCTTGTCTTAAGAACTACTTTAAAAGTACTGTTCATGTCACTGATTCATCTTAAAAATTGCCATGGTGTTTATGTTCTGCCTAAAGTGGCTTCTGTCCATTTTGTTCCTGTATTATCTCTTCCAAGATGGATTCTGATGTTTTAAAGGCACTTTTGCAAATTGTGTTCCATAGTTTTATCGGTAGTGCTGTATGATGTAAGTCTGTAAATGAGAAAATGATGTGGTTTGGAGACAGTGATAAATCCCAGCATCCTGAAGCTCCAGAATCTTCTGGTTTGAGTTAGTGAGAAGGTGCATTGCTAAACTGAGAGTGTATCTCCTATCTCCTGATCAGTGTGGCAGCAGGGTGCTGAATCTCAGAGTGGTACTATGTGGAAGTTGGGTTGTTATTTATTATGTTGCCATAGGTGGAGGATTTCAGCTAACGTCCTGTACAGGAAGAGCATTTCTCCCCTTGACATTTAGAACTTGGTTACAAATGATGAAAGCTGTGATTATTATTTAACACAGGTTTTGTCCTTTTTTTGTTTTTTTTTTTTTCCCAAGAGGTGGACAACTGATGGAACGTTCCACTAGGAAGGATAAAACTGTTCTTTCAAGGTAGTTTGTGTGGACTAGACTGAGACCTGCACAGAAAAATATCTCAACCAACAGTGACTGGAACACTTGAGAACTCCTGAATGATTGCTTGAGGTAACTCACGAAAAGTGTTGATTTAAAAAAATGTGTGGGGCAGGGAAGACTTATTGCACAAGGCTGGGAACTGTTTGGTTGGCATTAGGAAATACAGGACCATGACAGCTGAATGCTGTGCCCCAAACCAGAGTTTCTTTATTGCCAACGGTCTCTGATGAATCATTTGCCATTAATGGGTCTGTGGCAGGCAAGTGGGCATGAAAGGGGAAAACCAGGGAAGAGAAAAGGGGAAGGGAATGCAAAAAGTTGTTTGGTGTCACAATCTTGCCACTCAACGGTGAACAGTTTTCAGGGCAGCAAAGAATGAGATGGGGAAAAAAGGGCTCCTGAATTCGTATGGGACAGACACAAATACCAGTAATTCTCCAAGGCCTGCGAAGGGATTTGTGAAAATCCTGCTGGTGAAGAAGTGTATGAGGGAATTCTGGCACTGCTTAATATTTTGTGTACATAAAGAAAAGATGGATGATGCCATCCTCTTCACAGTGACATGAGTTGATTTGGAGAATAGCAGCTACTAGGAAGGGGGAGAAAGAGGAGCCAAAAAGAGAAGTGTTTAAATGAGAACTTTATCCCTTGCAGATTGAATGGTGGTTGTAAGGAGTGTTTGAAGGGTGCAGAAGCACAGATGTGAAAACTTGATAGCTGTATGTACACATACAGCAAAACAAACACTGTGTCCTTGAGGGGAGGATCAAAAATTAGCTTGTTGTCTAAGGGCTGGGCTGAACTCCATATGTTGGTGCCATTTTATCAGCATCACTCACATGAAGAACGTTTCTCTCGTGGGTGCAATTATAACACTGTTATTGTACATTCATACAGATAACCACTTGGCAGAACAGGACAGTCTGAATTGATAGAGGTGGCTTTTATCAGCTAAAGAAAGCTGTGTACATGGGGCTGTTAGCCTTGAAATAACGGCTCCTGTCCCATTTATAAGCAGCAGAACTGAGAGCTGCTAAGGCATCCAGCCTTAGGTGTGCTGGAGGGTGATGCCTCTCTCTTGCTGCACCATTTACCTTCCCAGCAACTTCACAGCTGCTTCTAATAGCTAATTATAACTGAACCCCCCCATTTTTATATTTTGTGAGTGAAGCCTTTGCATTTTACTTTGATGTAGTGGTTTTTGTTCTTTAAACTTCTCTGTTTCTGTTTAGGCCTTGGAGGGAAAACATTAAGACTTTACATTTCACAGTCAGCTCTCTTAAGCAGCTATGGAAATAGAAAAGGAACACATTTATATTACCCCAACAGGTAAGTAATATATTCAGTTGGTTTGAGTTTTTTAAACTTAAAGTTGCTTAGCTGACCAGAAGGGTTCTCTGTAGAAAAAATGCATCACCTGAGAATTTTTTTAACAATACTGATTCAGAAAAAAAAATAATCAAAACCTTACAGAATAATTCCTTCAATTGTATATCAAAGAATCCTGCTCTATTATGTTTATTTAAAATTTATTAAAATAAAAAAGTTAGCATTTCTGTAAGTTACTGGGTAGTAGTTGTACTTTTCTCCTTATCATCTGAGTTCAAGTAGTGCTGGTGTGAAGAAAAGGATAAACTTAAAAGTAAAATGTGTAGGTGTGTTTAAATTCTGCTTTTATGCAACAATTTACCTTAGAATTAGGGGAAACAAATGTTGAGGGGCTTGGCTGGAAGTGGGCTGGCATGGGAAAAATTTAGGAAGTACATGTTAGAGACTGCCATGAAATGGACTCTTTTGTCCATATCACACATTTATTTTATGATGCTTAGTCAAGGTAACACAGATTCATGTTGTTTTCTGTATCTTCCAAAGGTTGTGATGGTCTGCACTGACTCTTTCATGTCAAAGAGGTTTTAAATGTTTTTTAGAATAACTTGTATCTATTTTAAGATGGTGGGCAATGCAGTTGAGGTGGCAATACACTCCATATGATTTCTGATATTTAAGCAGAATTAGGTTAGTGCAGAAGACACCTTGGTTGTCACCATTTTAGAATTATGTTTGGCTAATGGGTGGAAAGCTGCAGGACAGCTGGGTTGGCAAAGTTTGGACAGTTTAAATTGGCTTTGTTAACAAAGGTAGCCCATAAAAGCACAGGTTTTAAGTCAGCCTGCTAGGCAGGGTAACGGGATAAATTTGGATAACTTCTTAATGTATAGTAAGCAAAGTATTAAATTTGATTGAAGACTGTTGCTGCCTATATATGTATGTGTTATATGAGGTGAAAATAAGAAGCTAGAAGGAAGATCTGCACCATTTTATAGGTTCTTATTATTTTATTTTATTATACAAGTTTTTGGAAAATAGTATGTGTGTTTAGTCTGTTCTTTGAAGCCTAACTAGGTAACTAATAGTGGAGGACCAGTTGGTTACCACATTATGGAGAAAGAGGCTGCAGCTGGAAGTTCCAGTGTTACATAAAACCCAGTGTAGTAAGAAATATTAATTCTTCTGGGTTTCCTGTGGAGGATTTCCTTTAGTCTTGAGCCTGAGATCAGGACTGTGTGAGGAGGTTGGACTGTAGCCTCCCCTTTAATCCTTAGCTGTCAGAGTCAGGGCTGACTTGTGTTAATTGTTGGCAGTTTCCTTTGGAAACTGAGAAAGGAGTAAGTGGTCTTTGAAGAATGGAGTTTCTGGACAGCCAGAACTCAGGTCTAAACTGGAGAAATTCGTGGGAGACTGAGCATGAAGAAGAATTAGAGTGGATTTGACTGAGAGGAGCTGGTTGTTGCTGATGGGATCTCCTGGGGAATGAGAGGAAGGAAACCTGTTTGGGTTTGCTCTTTTTTTTCCCCTCTGTTAGCTTTATGCAAATCCCTCATTGTTTTATTAAAATGTTAGACAAACAGAGAAAGCCGCTTGTGAGAAATCTTTTCCTGGATGTGATGCATGCTTTTCTTTTTTAGCTTGCTGCAAGCATAAAAGGAATGCTTTTGTGGGAGTAATGAGTGGAAAGATGAAGCTTAGTCTGGAATGGCTGCACTGTTGCTTAGCTGTAGCATTCACATCTCTGAACACCAGTATCTAATGTCATTTCTTTGATCACAAAGGAGACAGTTCCATCAACTTTTGCTCTGCTTAATATAATCTTTGATATGGGTAAATACTTGGAGATTGGCAATATTTTATTAGTCCACTTGGCTTTAAAAACAATTGTTGGTGAACTTGTTTCAAAGTGAAAAAAACACAGTTTTGAGAAATATTGCCAAATGCAGGTTGCTGATGAGCAGATATTGGAAGGGTGAATTAATATCTTAGCTAAGTTCAAATGTAAATTTTGAATACTCTTCATATTCTGGGTTTATGGCAGTGAACTCTTCTGTAAAGCAGTTTTGGAAAAGCAGCTTCTTCTGAGTGCCCTCACCTTGCCCTGCTAGTGTTGGGGCTGTGGGTTGTGTCTTTAGTGCTCTGCTCAGTTCTGAAGAAATGGAGAACTGTGTAACAGAGAGCTGAGGCTGTTCTCTGTCTGTGTCTTCTAATTTGCAAGGACTTCCAGGGTACTCACTGAAATGTAAATTGATTCTCAGGTGCTTTTTCTTTTCTTCTTTTTTTTTCTTTTTTCAAAATCTTGATTAGTTAAGAAGGGGAAGAATAGCTTGTGAAAGCTTTTGTTTATAATGCTCTAAATAAGACATTCTGCTGAACCAGACAGCAGTAGTGGGGGACAACTTAACTTTGTGAAGTAAGACTTTAGACCTAAACATTAAATGTGCTTCCTCAGAGAGTGAAGTTATTGCACTTCTCGCTGCTCTGAGATATTTACAGATCCTCAAGTAGTGAGAGAGTTTTTTGTTGGGTACAAAACAAATCTATTATGTGATTGTGTTGTGTGTAGAAGCAGTCTTGACAGAAGCTACAGTGAGAGAGAGTCCATAGAGAAGAGAGACCCCACTGATTCACAGGACTGTATATTCTAGGAGTCTTCATTACCAAGCTCTCCAAGCTTTGTAGTGAACAGCATTTCTCCCCCATAACTTCAAAACCAAAAAAATAAAATGAGTACTGTTTTAATTTTCTTCTATGTCTAAATTGTTGCTTTTCTTGCTAGTGAGCTGTGTTTGAAATTCCTTTAATTGAATAAGGGGAATGTTGGTTGATGACTTAGGGAGTTAATTTCACTTTGCTGATGAGTCTTGTAACATTGGTGAGTTCTTCCAGAATTTACTGTATTGGCAGTTTCATTTGTTTCTAAATCAAGGGAGGAGTGGGAGGAGTGAGAACGAGGCACTTAGATCTTTGCACTTAGGAGTTGGGATAGTTTTTGTTTAACAAGGGTGGGGTTTTCTATGGTTTATGTATTTGTGTATGGTTTTATTAATTTGCTCTCCAGCTCTTGACTTCTGTTCTGTTTAGATTGTGGATATTTTGTGCAGGGGAATAAGTAAGTCCTTATTACTGCAGTATGCAGACATACCTTAAAAACAACCTTTGCCTTTACCCTGTTGAAAACAAAGAGTTCTATATGATGTTACAATCCTTTCTAAATGCAATGTGGTTTGGTATTCTAACATAAAACTGTTTAAAACTATAAGTTTTTTTTCTGTCTTCTTTTCAAGAACTTGAGAATCTAAATGATGCTCCATTTTCTGGTGATGAAGAAAATGGTGGGTCTGAGGAACGAAAAACTGAAATCAATGGAAATTGGATTCCTGCAACTTCGATTACCGAAGCCAAAATAAACGCTAAGGCAAAGAGAAGGTTGAGGAAAAACTCCTCTAGAGATTCTGGGAGAGGAGACTCTGTCAGTGAGAATGGAGAGACACTGAAGGTTGGAGTTGTACCAACGAGCCCAAAGGGGAAACTCCTGGACAGGCGATCCCGCTCTGGAAAGGGGAGAGGTCTACCAAAGAAAGGTGGGTATGGCTTAGTGGAGAGAGTACAGTGAGAAAGGTAAAGGTTTGTTCAAAGCACAGTGCATTTTTTTCTGCTGGGAATCATTTTCATAAATCACAGTCTCTGTGCAGACATTCGGCCCTTTATGTTATTTAGTGGGTAGCAATAGCAGATGGCAGCAAATCTAATATGTCAACATCTGTCTTTGAGGGAAGTACATTTCCTTAGCAGGCTTAATACACAAATCTGAACTGTTGATGGTTCATGGGACTGTTACTAATGCAAATTGAAATCATGATTGTATTTGAAAATGCAGTTTCAACCTTCAGGAATTCCTGTGCAGTCCATACTGCTTCTAATGTCTTTCTGGAAAGTGATGAAAAGCGGCTGAGGAAGTGGGAACTTGTCAGACAAACACACTCTTCAGCATGTATTGTTAGTCAGGAGATGGGCACAAGCAGTGAAAGAATGCTGTGTTGAAGTCACAAGTGTTGTTTGTAAGCTGGTGGTCCTTACTTACTCTCCCATATTTTTGCCAGGTGGAGCAGGTGGTAAAGGAGTTTGGGGAACACCAGGTCAAGTGTATGATGTGGAAGAAGTGGATATTAAGGATCCTAATTATGATGATGACCAGGTATGCAAATAGTTTCTTTGCAGTGTTGGTTTATATTTCCTTTTATCAATTTCAGTGGCCTTGTGAGTTAACATGAATGTCAGCCTGGCTACACTGAAATGCTCATTTTTATGCTCAAGAACAGATTGTTGGCCAGTAAAAAGTCAGCTGGTGTAGAAGTCACAGAGTAATACTCACAAATCTTATTCCCAAGCCCTCTTTCTGTGCCTGAGTAAGCAGCATCCCTTTCCCAGCTGTGTTCTCCACTGCTGTTTCCCACAGAGGTGGATGCTGCAGTGCTGCTCTATATTGCACACAAACACTGTGTTAAAATTGCAACACAGACTTGCTCAGGTGGAGAGGTTAGTGGGGACAGTGTCCTTTATAATAATATAATAATCCCTGTATTTCCAGCCTGCCCAATGTCTTGTCTGCTTGGTATAAACACTTCATGCAGTTGATGGCTTGGACAGTTTGTTGACATATGTTTAGAATATGTTATGGAAGATTGTATCTTACAGCCATGTTACTGAGAGAAGGGGAGAGAAAGCAAAGCTTATTGAGCAGAGGGCTTTCCATCATTGAAAGGGAAATGGTGATTAGGAACACAGCTTGCTGAAGTCTCTGAGATCAGATCAATTGCAAGACAGACCATCAGTACACTCTGTGTGACATAAGCAGAGCAATGGTGGTGTCCTTTGAGTAGAGGCTGTTTGCTGTAGCCATAGCTGCTGAATGTATGGTATGTGAGAATATCAAAATCTTCTTCCAGGATCAATTTTCACTAAAATTTGACACTTTACGTTACATTAACAGAAACAGCCATTAAAATGGAGCTGACAAGTGCATAGAACAAAGTTTAATGAAGAATGAGCATTCTGTGTAACTTTGATATGATGGATGGATAGGTTTTTTTATTTCTTCTATACTTCTTGATCATGAAAAGTTGCTTTCCATTACACATTGGTTGAAAAACGTCTTTGATCAGATATCTTTGTTCAGCTCTGTAGTATTGCTCTGAATGCTGCTTCTGTAGGTGCAGAGTAGGGAACTAAATTAGAGTGGTGAGATGTGGTGCTGCTGGAGCTCTGAGGACAGGTGATACATGAGGCAGTTGCTGTGTGCCTCTTTTTTCCCCTTCAGGGAGTGCCTTTGCTCACTGATGTTGTGAAAATGCCTTTTCTGTGATTTGTGCGTGGCACCACCTGTCTGGTCACAGAGTCACCAGGGAGGAGGGAACAAGGCAGGGCTCCTGCCAGGGACAGGAGTGCCACTTGCAGGGGAAGGTGCTGTGGCACAGCCAGCTCTGCTGGGCTGGGCCAGGAGCTTCTGCTGCTCTCCCTTCAGGATGGAGGCACTTGGCCTCTGCTCCTGTGGCATCAGCTGAATCCTAGGAACACAGTTTGATGTGTTTACCATTGTTTAACAGTAAATTCAGCCTTTCAGTTCAATTGAGCTAACAGTAAAGTCAAAATATAAAGAAGTATGACAGCCGCCATTATCTGCACTTCAATAGTAGAGACAGAGTCTAATGTTTTTTGGCAGAATATTGACTACCAAGAATGAAGTATTAAGGATTAAAAACCCACTCTTTTGATGCTATTAGTGCTGCATAAGTTGCAAGAAAAGGCCATAAGGATATCTGCTTCTGTTGTCTTTTAAAACAGGAGAACTGTGTCTATGAAACAGTAGTTTTACCTCTTGATGAAAGAGCATTTGAAAAAACTTTAACACCAATCATCCAGGAGTATTTTGAACATGGAGATACCAACGAAGTTTCGGTATGTTATGTGCCTTTTTATTTCTGTGTGTTAGGGGTCAAAGCTGTAGCATACAGGGTAATGCAATTGCCAGCTGTGAATGAATTTGTAGAGAAGAAGAAGTTTGCAAGAAATGTCCTATAAGAATAGCCAAGCAGTTATACTAATTATGTGAGCAGAAGCATATATGTAATTTTATAAGCACATAAATATTTATTTGAGATCTATGTATATATTTAAATAATAAAAATTATGAAATCTCATTGTTTTGTTTTTCAAATCTTATCTAGGAGATGTTGAAGAACTTAAACCTTGGTGAAATGAAATACAGTGTGCCAGTCCTGGCTGTTTCCCTGGCATTAGAGGGGAAGGCCAGTCACAGGGAAATGACATCTAAGCTTATCTCTGACCTTTGTGGGACAGTAGTAAGCAAAACTGATGTGGAAAAATCCTTTGATAGACTGCTGAAAGAACTACCTGAATTGGTGTTGGATTCTCCCAGGGCACCACAGGTAAATTTGTAAATCTTTATGCCAGTAGTCAAAAGCTTTTTGTGGCTGAAATAGATCAAATAAAATGAAATAGACTCTGTGTTTTGAAAAATATCGATTGATATTCTTACTGTCTGTAATCCTCTCCCAATTACCCAGGCTGTGTTTTCACTTTGAAACAGCTCATTTAAATAAAGCCTGAAAACCAAACACATAATTATCTACTTAAAACTTCTTTGAAATTCAGCATTTAATTAAAAATGCTTCTGTTTTGTTGCAGTTGGTGGGCCAGTTCATTGCTAGAGCTGTTGGAGATGGGATCCTAAGCAGTACCTACATAGATGGCTACAAAGGCACTGTGGATTGTGTCCAAGCAAGGTAATTTCCTTGCTTTCTCTATAGTTTTCTATTCCAAATGTCAAAGATGATGATCAGGAATTTACAGCTTCAAAATAAATCATGCAGTTCTTGAACTTTGTTTTTTAAATTTGAAATGAAAAAAAAAGCCCAAAAAACCAACAAAATCCAGAATGACTCAAGTCAGAAGAGAAATACTGAGTTCTGAAAAATGTATTAATACATTTGAGTTAGCAGGTTTGTTGTCCAGCTTACGTTCAAGAGTGAAAAATGAGCTGTAAGAAGAAGTGGTTATGGAAGGTTTTGTCTTAGAAAAAGCTTTAATGTGATTAATGGGTAAATATAGCATCAGGGCAGCTGCTGTAAATAAGTTGTGAAATACACAAGGGATTAACTGTTTTGCCTTGCAAAGGTTTAAAGCCTGTGCAGTGATTTCCGAGACTTTCTCTGTAACCCTCTGTTTGTCAAGAAGTATAATTGTTTTCCATGTCAGTGTGAGAAGTTTGAAGGAGCAGTCTCTGACAAAGAGGGATGTTTTAATAATGAGTCATGTTTTATTTTTCTTACCCCCATAAGTGTGTATTTCAGGCTTGATATGGAGGTGCTGAACTCTTGTTTCTTCCAGAAGTTGCATTTGCAGTGATTATAGTTTGGCACTTTCAGAAGGAAGAGCAGTTCTTAGCTGCCTACCTTGGGGGCTCAAATTGAGAAAATTGTCTGTCACTTATATAAATGTGCCCTGTGATTTGAGGGATTGTAGCCTGCATTCTGCACATCTGGGATGCTTTGCTGCCTTTGTTATTTCTTGGCCAGTCTTTCCTGCTCATTAAATCTTGGTGAATAGAGTTATTGTTATTGGCTTGCCCCCAGCGTGAGGGCTGGGAGAACTTTACATGGACGGTACATATTGTATCCCAGGCTTCTTTTTTGTCACCTCACTTCCCTTTTTATAATTTTTCAATAAACTGGCAGGCATCCCTAGCTTGTGCTATTTTTCCAACTACATATTTACCTTCTGAAGTGTTTTCTTTGGCTTAAATTCTAAAGGTTTCATAATTCTTCAGACCGAAATGGAAAATAGTATTTCAGTAGAAAACTGTTCTTGAGTGTGGCAGCGACTCAGGCCTTTTTTGTTTGAGATCTACCTGCCAAGCTGCATTCTTGGAGGAGTCTGGGTACAATCCATTTCTGCATAAGAAAAATATTCAGGTGTTTTTTGTGAGGATGTTTCAGGTTCTGCATTGGTGATTTAATCTACTGCCATCACAGCATTGTTACCTGTCCTTGGCACGAGCAGCAGTGTAAGGTGACAGAAGGACGATGTGGGGAGCTTGTATTTTGCTGGTTTTATGATCTGGATGGTCACTTGCTAACCCTGACCCCTTCCCAAAGACCTGGTAGCTTTGTCTGAGGAGCCATGGCCGTGGGGGCAGTTGCAGGTGCATTAATGGAGTTCTGTGCTGAGGTTTAAAGCTCTGCCTCTGCCTTTAGAGCTGCGCTGGACCGCGCCACGGTGCTGCTGAGCATGAGCAAGGGGGGCAAGCGCATCGACAGCGTCTGGGGGGCTGGAGGGGGCCAGCAGTCTGTCAAACACCTGGTCAAAGAGGTAAGGCTACAGCTCCCCACTCTCCAGTGGGCTGCTGCTCTGAGCTTCTCTGTTTGGGGTACAGGGAACAGGGACAAGCATCCCATACTAAAATGATGTCTTATGTCATGAGTGTTGGCTTTGTAGATAATTTAGTTGATTTTGTAGTATTTGTCACTGGTGGGAGCATGCTAGTACAACATTCAGTATTGCAAGTATATGTTTATTTTTGCTTCAAGCAAAACTTGTAAGCATTCAGATTTTTAAGACCTCACAGTATAAAGTGATGAAGTAATTAAAAGAGCCAAGATGAAACTGGCTCAACTAGATAAACTATTATATTTTGGCATTGCTGATCAAAAGCACAGTAATAACTGAAAAAAGAGAGAGGGAGAAAGAGGAATGTTCAGAGATCCATGCTATAAAGTAAGCAGGTTTGAAGGAAAAGGCCATGTTACAATTTCTAGGTTGGGAGTCTAACAGATGATAGGAGGAGGCATTCAAGGGAGAGGATAAACTTAATGCCACCCACATGCTCCTTTTATGGTGACACACAGCTTATAAAACAATGATTTTGGTGTTTCTCTATCAACACTGTGGATAGGTATTTGGCTTACACTGTGTTTCAGGTTACTGATAATGTCTCCATTTAATTAATGCCTAAATTTAATTACATTTATAAAAGCATTGGCAGCAAGTTTGAGGAACTAACTTGCTGCTGGGTTGCTAGTGGATTATCAAAACGGTTGACAGCTTTTACATTTTATTTCTAATTAGTGTTGGGTTTTTGTTTTCAAATTCAATAGATTGATATGTTGCTGAAAGAGTATTTGCTTTCTGGAGATGTATTGGAAGCAGAACGCTGCCTTCAAGAACTGGAAGTACCCCATTTTCACCATGAACTTGTATATGAAGTAAGGAGAAATCAGTGCCCTTTAATAATTGTTGGTGTTTTGATGTGGGCATGCAAATAATACAACTGGCATCTGAAGCTTGGGTTGCTTGCTCTGTTATTTGAATAACTAAATTGTTTCATGTAAAGTTAAAGGTTTGTGTGCTCATTTGTGTGTGCATTGTGCAACAAGTAAGCTGCTGTTGACTCTGGGAAGATCCAGAAGTAATTTCTGGGGGTTAAATAGTTGAGTTCAGATTATTATAAGTTCCTGAAAATAAGATCTCAGTTTATTTTCTGCTGAGGAATAGCAACAAAGAAAATCCTCCCATGCTTTGTTTTGGTGTTTATTTCCTTCTAGTTTCAGATATCTGGGTATTCTAATGGGTGTTACCTGTTTTTGTTAAGTTATAGAGCTTCCTTTTTCAGGGTGGGATTGTTTCACCCAGCACATTTGTAAAAGCTTACATATTTCAGACCCAGCCTATATGGGAGACTGTTCCCATTTGTACTGTTTTATCTGCCAAATTGGGAAATGGTTGTTTACCAATAAAGCTGAACACCCACAATCTACAAAATTTCCTTTTCAGTAAATTGACTTGTTACAGAAAATTCCTTCACAATAGAACTACAGAATCATTTCAGTTGATGGGGGTTGTGCAGTATTGTAGATTTTAAGCTTCTGGGTCCTCCTAAAATCACAGATACCAAACCCCCATGGATACAAAATTAAAATCCCTTGGATACAAAATTAATTTCACAAAATTAATTAATTGCCATCTGTACTGCAGCAGCCATATGGATATAGTCATGTAGTGCTGAAACCAGAGAGAGAAAGGCAATGCTTTTCACTCTGTCCAGTCCTTTCTGGTTTTTCATACCTTTTATCTTATCCAAAGGATTTCATTAGTTTTTCTTTTCTAATAATAATAATAATAATATCAAACTGAAGTAGTGAGTGCATGTAGCAAATGGGCTTTTTTACCCAGAAAATTCATAATTACACATTCAGTCCTTTCTGTACCTCATATGCTCACACACCTTGTACCTGAGCCAGTGTTGTCATTTTAGTCAAAACACTTGCACGGTTTGTTTTAGGCCATTGTACTGGTTTTGGAGTCAACTGGAGAAAAGACCTTTAAAATGATACTGGATTTGCTGAAAACTCTGTGGAAGTCTTCTGTCATTACTGTGGACCAAATGAAAAGAGTAAGTATGGCATTTAGAGAACTTTGTATAAGGTCTTCCAGAATTTCCAGCTGCCCTTATGCAGTTAAATGGTTAAAACTAATCATCTAAAATGCTGACATATTGCTTCATCTTTTAAATGTCTTTTTATCAGGTAGTTCTTTGTAACTGAAGTAGTACAATAAAGGCCTACTAATTACAAATGTCAAGTAGAGCAGTATAAAAACCAGTGTTTTCAACAGTTGGAACCATCTGTGACTTCTGAGGATGAGTACAGGACAATAATTCTGTCCCAGGGCAGACTGGAGACCACACCAACACTTACATAAAAATGACCCAGCTGTGTTGCTGGTGGGAAGTGATGAAGTCATCTCTGGTTTTCCCCAGTCTCCCCTGCTGCATAAACTTGTGTTGGTCATTTGTGGCTGCATTTTGTTCACTTACATGGAAGACATTCATTTTCTTCCCATGTTACTGCCCTTGTAGCAACAGGCAGGTTAACATACAGATTTCAAACTGTGGATTTCTGACTTCTTTAAAGTTAAAAGTTCAGGTTGTGTTTTTATATGGATATTTGTATAATGGTATGGGCTGATATTATAAACCTTATTTCTCTGCTGACTTGTAGCTGCAGTGCTTTAGGTTTGTGAAACCATATAAAAAAATAAATCCTCTGGAATGCAGAAGGGTATTTAAAAACATTGTAATAAATCATAGAATAACCCAATGATTATGTGGATCCTTACACTGCAGGGCTATGAACGGGTTTACTGTGAAATCCCAGACATTAACCTGGATGTGCCACACTCCTATTCTGTGCTGGAGCGCTTTGTGGAGGAATGCTTCCAGGCTGGAATCATCTCCAAACCACTGAGAGACCTCTGCCCCTCCAGGTACTTCTTCCATTGCAGATAGGCAAAGGCTTTTCATTCCTCTCATAGGGTACAGAAAGCAGCATCTGGGGACCAAAGTGTTGCTGATTGGAAACTGGAGGATAGACCAACAGTTGGACTGGAAAAATATGTATTAAGAAGCTGCACTGATGTGAATTCACAGGTACTCCTGTGAATCCCAGGTAGCACCCCTCAGTGCTCCACAGAGGATAAAGGCTGCCTCTCCTTGGGTTTCCTGATTTGCTTGGTAGAAATCAGTGCAGCTCCAAGCTGGAAGATCCAGGTGTCACAATGGTCCATGTAGGTGACAGAGGGAAAACTGTCAGTTATACTGGGGAAACAAAAAAATAATCCTTTAGAAATGGTTTAAACTTAGCAAACAGCATGAGTGGAGTTCTGAGATGAGACAACCAGTCCTAATATTTACATAAAAAGGAACAGGACACTAATATGGGATAAGCTCTGCACATCCCATTCCTCATATCTGTCCTGTGATTTGTTTAATGCTTCTGTTTTTTTTGTTTGGCTTGGTTACTTGTAGCATAAATAATGCTGTGTAAACTGTACCTAATCAGTATGCTTTACCTCCTTACTGGTCACAAAACAGTTAAGAAGTTTCATTTTCTCTGGGGAATATATGTCAATTTTTTAATAGGATATAAATACTATTATTCACAGTTTTATGCATTGGGAATAGTATTTATTTGACAGGTCTTTTCTATTTTGGGTGTTTTGTTAGAGTTCTTAAATGTGATAAATTTGGATCTTGGAATGTTAGCATCTTTATCAAGAACAGCCTCCATTTGTGGACTTCACACTTAAAACTCTGTGTGTGTGTTGGTATGAAATGTTTTGCAGGTTTGGGTGTGTGGGAGGATAGAGAGTCATCACTGTATCAAAAGCTTGATTATGCTTTGGTTACCATTTATATGTTGAGAGGCATTTTTGGTTTATGTACTTCAGTTTTAAGTAGAAACCCACCATTCCTAGGTTTCCAAACCAGCATTTTTAAGCAGCTGAGCTGACATTGTGATCACTGCTAACCCTGCTGAACTCACACTTTATATTTGACTTCCAAGACCCAAGGGAAGATTGTCCTCAGCGATAAAAACCAAGCAATGCTACTGTAAACGACTGAAAAGAGACTTTGTACTTTCTTACAGGGGCAGGAAGCGTTTTGTGAGTGAGGGAGATGGAGGTCGTCTGAAGCTGGAAAGCTACTGAAAGTGACACCTGCCTCCTGCAAGGGAACATAGCTCCTACCCATGTATACAGCACGCATGCTCCTCTGGTGTGTGTATGGATGCACCTCTGGGACTGACCAAATTTAACAGTTGCTTAGCACAGTTCGTATTTTTTTAAGAGCACATGTTTTGGGTACAAATTGTTTTCTTTTTTTTTTTTTATTTTTAATAGTTTTGTAAATTTCAGGAAGAAGTGTTCTTTCTTTGGGCATATAGTAGAACAACTAGCCACTCTGCTGTGGTGGTGCCTTGAAATAAGCTATCTCTGTATGTGCCATGTTTTTGACCTAATCATTCCACGTGTGCATCGATGTCTGACTGCCGCTCGCTCTTTCCAGGACAGTGCTGTCATCATAAAATCACTGGTTTATACAAAGCTTTATTATAGAAGGGTCAAGTTAAGCTGCTGTGATCCCATTTCCATTGCTGCTAAAGAAATACTGTGCTTTGGGAGTTAAAAAAAATTAGCAGTTTCTTTGTTTTAAAGAGCCCAAGACAATACAGCTGGGGCACAAGACTAATTCATCTGTTTCAGGGCAGAACACTGGTTGGTTTCAGCCCCCATGTACCAAACTTGTCTTTTTTTCTATGTAACTGGAAAAGTGAAAAGTTCTGGTAAAACATATTAAAAATATTTTTTGTGAAGCTCTTGTTTCTGCCTCCTTTTTATTTATTTTAAACAGAATAAATTAAGCAGTACATCTAATGCTGCCCTTTGGTATTGCAATCAGGAGGAGAGCACAGAATAATTAAATTCATGGCAAATGAGTATTTACCAGAATGTTTTGGAAAACACAACTGACTTGCGTAGGAGCGTCCAGGCTGGCACAGATACTGTGAACCTGTCTTTGCAGCCGAGCTTCATGCCAGCCCTTGCTCAAGAACCAGATGGATCTAAGGATGATTCGCTTCCAGGAACTCGGTAGAGCCTCTCCTTTGTTTTTCAGTTTCACGTCCATATTTCAGGTGTTCTGAAATGCTGGGAATAGCCATTCCAGGCCGGGAATATGCTGTGCTCGAGGAGCCAAGCGCTTCAGTGCTCAGGCGGGTCTGCTAAGCCCGGTTCGGAGCAGGGGCTGTGGAACTCGCTTCCTCCCGTTTGTCTGTTCTGCTAGCTCTAAAGACGCGTTTAACACTGCGCCAGGGCAGCGACCCGCGCAGCTCCCACACCGCCAGCGCCCGACGCGCGGCCTCCCCGCCCAGCCGGCACCACCGCCCGCGTTCAGGCCGCGCTCATCGGCAGCCCCGCTCCACAGCGGTACCTCCGATCGCGGCTGCCGCCGGGCACGACCCTCCCCGCGCTACTGCCGGGGCGGCGCGGGCCCTGCGGACGGCGGCGGGGCCGCCTGGGCCGCGTCCAGCGCCGCCTTCTGCAGCTTCTCCAGCTTCTCCAGCGACACCGACTTGAGGGGCAGGATCTTGGGCTTGCACAGCACCAGGGCGGGCATGTCCTCCACCGAGAGCTGCCCTGCAAAGGGAGAGAAGGGCCGTGAGCGAGTGTTGGGCCGGGCGCGCAGGGCCGGGCGCGGCTCACCGCCGGTACCTTGCTTGGGCAGCACCTCCCGCAGCACTCCGGTCCCCTCCGGCATGGCGGCTCCGGCACGGCACCGTCCCCGGGGGCAACTACAGCTCCCAGCTTGCACTGCGCGGCGCCACGCCCACGCACCCCTCTCGTGCCCCCCGGTGCGTGCTGGGAGTGGTAGGCCCGACGGGGCTCCGGCCGCCCCAATGCGCGCTGGGAACTGTAGTCCTTGGCGTGGCGCTGGGGTTGGGCCGCCTCGGACGCGGCGGGAGCGGCTCCCTCGGGGCTGTCCCGGTCCCGGGATTCCGGGATGCCGCTCCCCGCCTCAGCTGCGCCGGCCTCTGCTCTGGGGCGGAGCCGTCCCACCTGCGCGGGCCTGCCCGGCCCGGCGAGCTGCTGCCTGCCCGCCCGCTAGGGCCCGCCGCGGAACTCGGGCTTTGAGGCGTTTTTATGGTTTATTTTCTGCTTCTGTAAATAAAATCCCCACCAAACACCGTCCGGCAGACGGGCGTGGCCAGGGCGTACGCGTCCCGGTTTTCGTTTCCAGGCAGCGCCTCGGGATTCGCGCTGTGAATCACGCTGCTGTTTGCCATGTAAACAGCAGGAAAAGCCGCTGTCTTTCTAAACGCTGCGGGCTCGAATGCCGCCGAACCGGACGGGCCAGTGCGCCGGGATCCCCCACAGGGGTCCGCCTTCTGCGGGATCTTTGCACTGGGAGCAGCTTCCCTGGGAAAGCCCCCGGGAGGGGCCGGCAGGGATTCACCCGTGCTGGGCCTCGGCCGGGCCCCAGCGAGCCCCGTGCCGCGATGTGCTGTAATTTTACAGTTTGCTAATGAGCTTGCCTGTGTGCCCTGCACACCCTGTGCGCCTGGGGATCGCCAGCTCAGGCTGGTAATCCTGCTAACCTGGCTCCTCTCAGTGTGCTGGGATTGAGATCTGGCTTCTTGCTATGCACAGAGATGGCCGTGGATGAGTAAAAGGAGGGGGAAAATGATCTTTGCTAATAATTGTTTTCCATTCTACCTTGGTGGTGGCTGTCTGCATGCTTCCTTCCCTTTGCTAGCTCAGGGGGGACCTGTCAGCTGTGGGATCCAAGCTTTGCTGGGAGAGTAGTGATAAAACTTTTAACTTCCAGTAAGTGGCACCTCTCTGACAGTTATTTAAAGCCTCTGTCTGCATTGTTCCAGAACAATTTCCTTTTTCCTCTAGGCAACCTAGAGTAGGAAGCTGACAATCCCTCAGGTACCCGGTTCCACCTCGCTGGAAGCCTCTCCTGATGCTGGGTTGGAGGCCAGCAGAACCCACAGAGCCTGGGAGCAGGGCTCCTCCTCCCTCCTTGTGGAGCTGGCCAAAGGGAACTCTCCTGCGCTGCTCCAGGGCACCACAGAAATGGGCTCTTTTTGGCCTTACTCACATATTCCACTGTCATGTCAGAATATCAGCATTGTGAGGCTGTGAAATGGTTGTGCTTGCTGGGGACATCCTTCTCTACCCTTTGAAGAGCTCAGAAGCATTCCCACTGATTTCAGTGGGAAAAGTTCCTTTGTCTGATGTTCTTTTCCATGTGCCAGTCAGTATTTTTTGCTGCCTGGAAGGGAAAGGACAAGGCACTGCTTTATGATGGATGCTTTTAGACCAGGGGATTTCAAACAGTACATGCAATTTGCAGATCAGTTATTTGTAGATGTTTGTCGTTTTGTTTGTAATAACTGATCCAGCATCTTAGGTATGACTGTGGCTAAAAATGAACATAAAAGATACCCAGTTATGACTGAAAACTTTGCACTGTGAAAGCAGGAGTTATTCCTGTGGTAGCAAATATGGCCTGCAGAGCAACAGAAATGAGCTGAAAGCAAGATGCTGAAATCAAATTGTAGGCCAGGTTTTTCCCCAGTGTCCTTCACAGTGCCAAGGCCACCTGGAGTCCAGCATTATGTGAACACTTGCATTTGGAGCCCATCTCAGTTGTGCAGGGAATCACTTTCCAAAAGCAGTTTTCCTGCCAACAGGGTTTGTTTGCTTGGTGATAAGAAACAATGGTCAGCTCAGTTTGTTGCTTGAGCATTTTAGTGACTGAGAAGTCTGGCATCCTGTACTAGATCCATTTTCTTAGCTACTCAAATGCCAGCTTGGCAGCCTATCTAGGAAGCTGATAGCGCTGGGACAGGCGTGATTGTGGAGGTTGTTTTCAACAGTTTCTAGTAAGTCTGTTTTTAAGACAGCTCCTTCCTTTTTTCCTTTCCTGGGAAAAAAAAAATCATAGTTACCACCTTTATGACTGGGAAGTCTGGATGAGAGAGAGGAGGAAGGCATGGGCATGCAGCTTAATATCCTACTTTTCAAAGTGCCTTTAGAAACAGGACTGGGTTTAGTTTTGAGTAAGGCTGGTATTTATTCATAGTTATACCCCATTTTTTGACCTTTTTGGCCTCTGGGGTTGACATGTGCTCAGGCACCCATTCATTTCTCTCACGGGCCTTTCCAGTTCCCAGGAACAGCTGGAAAGATTTTGCCAAAACCCTTCCATCTGGGAAAAGCACTGTGCACTTGCAGTGGGACTGTGCTGAGTCAGTGCATTATCTTGGTGCCATTCCACAGGGCTGAAGAAGTCAGAACAAGACTGTCCTTGTGCCCAGGTCTCAAGTTGTGACCCCATGGCATGAAGCTTCCCAGAGTCCTGAGACTCGACCTCGGGCTGGAGCCCAGTGTTATTTGAGAAAGCCTGAGCACGGTATCCATGGAGAGGACAACGTGCTCTAGGTGGCACATCCTTATTTTACTGATGTCACAAACAAGTTATTCTTGTGCACTGCAGAGAGCCTCACAGCCACAAAACCAGCAATAATTTTATAAATGATAAGCTTGTTTTCCTCCTCCTGTTCCCAGATACTCTGAGTGCAGCAGACAGCAGAGATGTGCATTGCTGGAATCCAGAGGGTTTCGTAATTTGGCAGCCACTTGCTGAAAGCCCTGCAGATACAAAACAACACTTATTTCAAGTCTTGAGAAACATCTCCTACTAAGTAGAAGAAAAAAGCATTTAGGTGAAGCAATGTTGCCAGTCCCATTTGTTTATGAGGCTTGGGTTTTGTCTTTATACATTTAAAACGCTTTTTATTTTCCTTCTGCTTTTTAAGCCTTTCAAGTTCATGTTTTCCATATGACAAGAAAGTCTGGAATCAAGTTCTTACTTTTAAAAGCAAAAATTTGGTTCAGAGTCCTGTATAGTCATGCAGCTCCAGACATGGGGTGTTTAAAAATAAAGCCACTTTGATGGGAACTACCCATCTTGAAGGTGACTTTCTGTTCTGAGTTTAAGTAAATACTTTGTTGACAGTTTAAGAAGCTTTTCACAGCACCTGATCTGTGTTTGCTTTCCACTTGGATCTCTCTCTCTTTTCTTCTTTTCTCAAATTCTAGAGCTTGTTTCACCTCTCTATGTGCTGATGAGATCAGAAATGTAGTGTGGCAGCATTTGGTAAACAGTGCATCCCAGTCCTTTCAGAAATACACCTGCAGATTTCATGCAGTTGTCCCTGAAGCTGCTGAGTGGTACCCTGGGACACAGAGCCCAGCTTCAGAGAGAGGAGGAGGAGGAGGAAGGTGGTTTGGGTTTACTGGGTGGGGTGAGGCAAGGAACAGAAAGCCTGGCGTGGCTCCCTGTGGGAATCCCAGATGCCTTCAGAGCCTCAAGCTTGATTGCTTGGTGTTTAACCCAGTCCTTGTTTTTGAAAGGAAGTTGACAGACAAGTGATTTTTTTTTTTTTTTTAGTTGAGCTTTCTGAATATACTTATTTTAAGTTTGTTGTTTGGTGTAGTTTGATGCAGATCCTCAAGCTGTATGCAAAAGGCAAGGAGACGTGCCTGGAAATGCATTATCCAAGGGACACAGACACAGCTTTTTGACAGGCTGCTCTTCCTGCTAACACCTGGTAAATGCAGAGACCTGGCTCCATGTAAGTCCCATTCTGGGCTCCTCAGCCAAATGCTCTGCACTGGCGTTTCTAGGAGGTTACTGCTCTACTTGTGTGGTTTGAATCCCTTAAGTCTTTGGCCCCGTGCCCTGGAGTGCCAGCAGAGGCTTGCTGTAATTGCCCGTAAGTGCACCGTCTGTCAGATTATTGTTTAATTATTCCAGCTTCTCACCACCACACACTGCTCTGTGTCTCTCTTGCTATCTTTATTTAATTGAGTGGAAGAAATTTGAGACTTGTGCTTCTCTTACATCACTTTGTTTTTACCCATCCTCGCCGCATCCTACCGTCAAGTCCCACCTTTTGTTTGCAGAAGTCAGTCTTCTAGAGAGAAAAAAACCATTGTCAATATCTCAAGCATATGTTAGAAAGAGAATCAATATTTTAACACATGGTAAAGTCAAACCATAAATCTCTCAACACAGTGAAACAATTGTATTATTCTCCCTTGAAACACCGCTCCTCCCCCTGGGAAACAAGAGAGGGAAAGAAAACTCTTGGATAACCAAGCCCTTGTCCTCACAATGCAGGACTGTTCTTAGCCCTTCTCTCTTTGCTGCTCCTTCCTCTTCAAGACCCATCTTTCCCCAGCCCATCCCTGTTCATCTGTTCCAGAGTATTACTGGGATATCAGCTTGTGATGACCAGTTCCACTGCCTACCTGCTGCCATTTCTAACATCTCTGTGCTTCTTCCCGGCCTTGCTACCAGGCTCTTAATAATGTGTGTTGGAAAAATAATCTTTCTGAGCTCTCTCTGACACTCATTGTCTGTATGGCCTATAAAAAAATCTGGCAACTCTCTGGCTGCCTTTCTTCTCTCATGCTCCCTGTGCCTGTGACAAATATGTGTCATTTTTCTGGTCTTACACTTTGCTTTCAGCCTCTGAATCAGAACACTCTTCTTGTGCAGCCCCCCACACAAAGATCAAGGCTCTGCTGCACACCACAATAATAGTAAACATTAGGGTTGTTGGCACTCTGCTCTAGTTTTCATGGCTCTGGGCAGAAGGAGTTTAATGGTGTCCTTTTGGAAGATCTATCTGCACCTGAATGATTTAGTTTTCAGGGTTTCATTTAGAAATCCTCAGCTGAAACCCCCCTTTACAGGTGTGCTCCTTGACTGATTTTTGGGGTTGTTCTTTTCACTTCCTGTAACTGAACTGTAGGATTACTTATTTCATGCTGCTTTCTGGTTTTATTTTTCAGCCGTCTCTTTTCTTCAGGAAGGAGCAATTTATGTAAGAATTTCAGTGTGGAACTGACTTTAGGCTTTATTGCTGTTTGTCACCCTTCAGGAAATACATCCCTGGCTCCAGCACTCAATCCCTGCTGGCATTCTGAAGAGGAAGAGAAAATAATAGAGCTGCAGCTATTAAGACCAACAGGCAAATATTTTATTCAAACTCAACTTCTTCTTCCTGGGTCACTCTTAAGGAATATTTTTCTGATTGTGAGAATGCGAATGAGGGTTGTGTTTGTTTGTCTTCCTGGAGACTCCCCTATTCAGCTGATCTTCATCTTCTTCCACATTTCAGGCAGCAGGGCTGGCAGCAGCGACAAGCTGTAATCCCAAGGAAAACTGCTTGTGCCTGTGGCCTGGGTTAACCTGCTGGCAGTGATACGTGCCTGGGCAGGGGCGGCCGTTTCACACAGCTCAGCATGGACGTGCTGCCACTCCCAGCCACTTTTAGGACACAGGTGAGGTGTTTACAGCAATCTCAAAAAAGGCTGCAATAAAGTTGTTCTGCCTTCCTGGAGCCACCATTGCCAGAGACCTTTCCCCTTTCTTGGCTACTGTGAGCCTCCTTCCTTCGGCTTCACACCTTTATCAGCTGAAATGATCCAGTCAAGAACTGGCTGTGGTCAGGCTCTGTCTCACAAGGAGGGGCTACACTGCCACTCTCGTGGCTGCTGAGAGCAGGAGGATCAGAGCAGGGAGGTGGAAGCCTGCTCCCTCTTTTATGTGGAATGGAGTCAGGATATGCCCTTGTGTGAAGCTGAGCAGAGAAAAGCTTGGGCTGCCCTCGCATTCCTGCGCACCGTGCCATTCCAGTCAGCCTGGTACTAATCTGCAGGGATCTCTGGAGGCATGAAACAACATGCAGTGCAAATGAAATCTGAGCCACACCACAGTACTGGTGCCAGCCTCTTTTAGAAGGCTGCCATGAGAGCCAAGGGAAACAGGTACAATGGTAGGAGATGCCTTGTACCACCTGCAGGCGCAGACCTACAGCACTCCAGCAGCTCGTGAGCCATGTGAAAAGCTGGTGAACCCAGGGCCACTTAGACTTGAATGCACTTTCCTGGGGAGGAAGTGGCTTTTCCCTTGGAAAGCTCAACTCCCCAGGGTCGGCATGAGGTCAATGGAAAAAGTGATTTCTTCAGAATGTGATTCAGAGTGCCTAAGCACTGGGCTTATCTTACTGACTACAGAGGAAGCTCAACTTCTGTAGATTTAAACTCACTTTTGAGAATACTCATCCCCTCTTGCCCCTTAGTTGTGGGAGTTATACTAGACCTGGATGTGGTTAGGCACACTTGGAAGGCACACTACCTACTGAAATTCAGGTGCTGCAGACCAAAGTTAAGAAAGCTTGTCTACCAGAGCACAGGGAGTCCTGTTGGATCCTGTTTTGTCCTTTTGAGTTACCCTGGGATGTCAGAAATGGACTTGCAAGTACCAGAAAGGAAAATTAAATGAAGAAAGGTTGGTTTCTTCATGGTTGTCCTGACTGGAGCTGGAATAATCAGCATCTGTTTCAGTTTAACTGAGTTTTCATTCTGGCCTTTTTCCCCTTTCAAAGTACAGGCAACTGAAGCCTTTAATTTGCCCTGTCTTTCACTGCAGAGGAAAATAGGAGTTTCTAACAGCTGTTACTATCCTGTCTAGAATAGCTACACTAAAAAAATACAGTTTATTGTCTGTTGTGAATGAAAAAGCTCTTGCTTGTTTCTGTTGTTTGTTGTGTTGACTTTGAAAGATAAATTGTTTGAACTGGTTGACTCTCCATTTGTATAATTGAAGATTAGCTTGCTTGATAGCCTGCTGGATTTGCAGTTTTCCCTTGCTCTCAACAAACTGAAGAGCTGCTGGCCTTGGGACAGTTAGGACACAGCACATACTGAAAAAAGTTTGTGCTCATACAGGTAAATAAGAAAATAACTTCATGCATGACATTCTGGATGTGTGCTGATATGTCCTGTCTTTCCACCTGGAAGAGTTCTGGTAAGAACTAGGAAGCCTTTTTAAAAATTGCTAACAGACATGGATAGGTGGCTAATGAGTGGAAAGTAGAAGCTGGAAGTACCAGAATGAGTTTTTACATGGTAGTTCTAAAATCCTAAATCGTGCTGCTTGTGTTTGAGAACATAGATACTCTGTCCTTTTATCATACATTTGCTTTGTAAAAACAGTTGGAGAAAAAGGAAAAATAACTTCTTGTCACTCAAGTAAGCAGACCTGGCCCTGAATATATAAAAGGAAGTGACAGTAAAAATAGCAACATCTTATTGTACTGTAGTCCTTCAACAGAGAACCACATCTTGAGGTTCCCCTTCTTTGCATCCTTCTTTGTATTGCAAAGACATCTTGCCCCAAGCAGAAGCTTTTGCTCTGGGGGGTCAGAGTCTGATTTCAATGGGACATAGCTTGGTGTCAGCCACTGCACTGAGGATCAGCTTCTAGACATTGACAAGGGCTCTGACCCTCCATGTGCATCCTCCAGGTTTGGTTTCTGTGCCTTCCTCGCTCCCCTTCTGCCAAGTGGTCCAGCCTTCCCAGTTTTTGTCTACTCATAATAAAGGCAGTGGAGCCAAGGTGCCATTCGAGGGGGAGACAGAAAAGAATGACAAAGGCATTCACTATTTCCATGATAGGCATGGTACTCACAAAATTAAGTGGGATTTGTTGTGCCATCAGCCTTCAAAAGATGCTTCTATCCCTCAGAATAACTAAACCCCTTGCAACCCTTGGCCAAGAGACTGAAGCCAAACTTCTGGTAAACTGACAATTCAAGGGAAAGGAATAGGATGTGTCAGGAAGGTCTACATAGACTGGGGTGTAGATGAGAGGAAGGCAAAATCCAGTGTGAAATTTTGAGATCTGAGACATGACAGTGGTAGAGACTGAGATGAAGGAAGGAAGGAAGGAAGGAAGGAAGGAAGGAAGGAAGGAAGGAAGGAAGAAAGGAAGGAAGGAAGGAAGGACAACTGGGAATTAGAGTTTTATGTTGAGACTGGTTGGCAAGGAACTGGCAGACAGAAGGCACAGCAGAACTTCAGTACAAGGAAAGAAGAAGGAAGAGAGTGGAAAGTCAAGGGGATAGGCAGTGACATGAAGAACCAGGCAAGAGACTGGACTAGGACCTGGCATGGGGAACCAAAGCTGGAGGTGCTATTGGAGATTAGGAAAGGAGGGACAGTCTGGGGAAGGACCAGGTGATCCAAGTCTGAGAGTGGAGGTGGGGCACAGGCAGCAGGGAGGGAATGGAGTAGCAGGGGAGAGCTGTGGGAAGCAGCCCCACACGGGGCAGAGCAGGGGGTGTGTGGGTGGAGAGGGGCACCATGGGCTCTGCCTGCTGGGACATCCTGACTTGCAGAGCTGGAAGTGGAACAGAGCTTCCCTGAGGCTGGGCTTCATGTTGGCTCAGCCAGCAAAGAATTTGCCTCTTGTGCTGCCTGCCCCAGCAGCAGCAGCACAGAAACCACTGGAGCTGAGTGTCCTTGGCTGAGGCAGCAGCTGCCTGCCTGGAGGAGGAGAGCAGGCTGTCGGGCAGTTGGATGACAAGAATTTTACAGCTGGGAGGAGGCAGTGAAAAGGCCACATGACCGAGGGAGAAAGGGTCAATTCATTAGTCTGGCAGCCATTAAATTAAGAAAAGGCAAGTGGGACTATATATCAGAGGTATCTGAATTCGGTCAAAGATGATTCTGAAGTTGCTAGATTGATCTTGTGGTCGGCTTAAGCAAGCTTAACTAATTAATTGCTTTATTTTAGTTCATTGTGTAAGACCCAGCTCCTAATCACACTGTTTTGTAGAAACATGCTTGAGACAACTGTGTAAATACTAAATAGCCTTAGGAATGGTCTTATGAATCCACTGAATAATCCAAATTCCAACACTCATCCCTCTCTGCTGCTGGTCTGGATGGAGGATAACAGCCACTGCTGCTGTAACTTTCAGTAAAAGGAGAAGTCTGTGCTGGACACACAAGGGTGGGGACACCCAGCTGATGGCCCATGGAGGTGCTGTGATGCTGCATGAGCCTGCACCAACAGCTGTCCTTTTCAGGAGCACAGGAAATGCTACAGGTGTTACAGGAACACTATGAATGTTGCAAAGCCAAGCCTTTAAAAGTTAGGCAATGTCCAAACGAAATTGCTAGTGAAACCTTAATTCAGAACCATGCAGGTTATGAAATGCTCTTTAATTATATTTCTCCTCCTGCTCGTTTCAGTGTGGATGGCAATAGTTCAAGGCCCATGTACAGTCCTGTGGGGTTTCTGGGACAACAGTCTCCTGATCCTGAGAGACCCTTCACTAATGCTTGTAAGGATTGTGAGCTCCTGTATTCACCCTCTGCTCTGGGACAGGTCTGTGCCCATGAGATCTGGGGACAAACATTGCTGATGGAGACTGGGAGTAGGTTGGAGCTTTCCAACTCTTTCCAAGCTGAGCTTTCCAGCATCCAGTAGGAGGGTATAAATTTACCTACTCCATTTGGGCAGATTAAAAACAAATCTTTCATGCATGAGTTCTGCCTTTGCAAAAATGTCTGTTAGTTCTGATTGTTGGCACAAGTATTGCCATAGTATCAGTCTAATCTCATATGACACATTTAAGGATTTGCAGCAGAAGGGTGGAGTTAGCAGTGTAAATTTCTTGGCTGATTTATCTCTTGTGACAATTGTCCTGCTCTGCTTTATATCAGCTTTTTCAGAACAAATCAGGGGTTTTGAGTATAAAGTAACATTTCTTTAGATTTCAAATAGTATTTTTTAAAGCAAAGTGAGTGGAAGCAGAAGTAGACTCTCCAACAGAACCAGAGCACATGTAGCACATATCCTTGGTAAATATTTCAATGCTAAGGCAACTGGGCAGTGACACTTTGCACACAAAGGGCCTGAGAAATGTAAAGGTACATGACAAAACATTCAGATCCTCCCTACAACACTATGCAAATGCAAATGACTGTGTTCAATTAACTCACACAAGAAACATTTTTTTCAGACTCCAAGCTCTCAAGGCAGTGTGTATTTCCATGTCTTGTAGAGGATCCTGCACAGTCCACAATGAAGTTTTACTGATTAATAACAGCAAATAAACATCCAGTCATTGTAAGAAATATTGCCACTAGGAAATTTCAACTGGTTTCTGTCTTGTGACCCAATATGCTAAAAAAGCCAATTCTGCTTTTAATGCTGTCCAGCATTTATTAGGAAAAGCCCACATAACCACATTGAACTGTCTGGTTTGCCAAAGACTCGCACAAAGGCAATTGGCAGAATTTTGGTATTTGATAATTGAATGTGAATAGCCTTGTTTCGCTGAAACCAGTCAGATGATTGCCAAAAGTTGTAAAAAATCTGATGGAAATAGCGGATACTCAGATCTGACTATCTGATGTGGCTCCCACTCATGGTTTTGATTCTGCTGAAGTAGCTGCTGAACATGAGCCTGTGGGCCCAGTCCAGACTAGCAAGTACTGAGATCAATTAGTAGACTCCTATTAATTTGAACGTATTTAGAAATTATAAATTTAAGATGCTACTGCAGTGCAGAATCCATCAAGGCTTGAAAGGGGAACTGATTGCAACCACCTGAGAACTTAGCATCAAAAAGCTAAACCTTTCTCAGCAAAATACTGAAAGATCTGTTATAACAAGTCGTCAAGGAATTTGCTTTTAAAGCCCATCCTGAAATGAAAGGGCGACTGATGGCAGGTGCTCTGTCACACTCGGGTATATTTGTTTACACAGAGGTGCGGTTGTCACCCTCTGGTATCCCTTGCAAAGGCAGCTTGCTTGGGCTTAGCCTGAGCTGTCTGCTACAGGAAGAAGAGTCAGCACATTGGTCCGAGGTTACATTGGCTGCCAGCTGCGGATGGTCCCGATTTTGTCGCAAAAGGAGGCACGGGGATGTCGCGGTGCCCGTGTCCATTTCTTTGGCGGAGTGTCAGCGGCTGAAGGCGCCTTGCAGCAGGAGCTGTGCCCTGAGCGTCCAGCACTGAGGAGAGCCGCTCCACAGCGGCCATCCCTCCAGAACTCCCGCTCCTGGCTGCGCTGGGGCCAGCTCGCCATGCAGCTGTTGGAACGGCAGGAAAACACCTCCTGTTTGCTGTAACACTTCAGTGAACGGCACTGGGTCACCGACCGAGTTACGGGCTGCCCTCCGCGCCGGGGACATCCCCGCAGCGCTGGCCCGACGGCAGCTTTCAACGGGGTGTGCGGGGCCGGGCATCCACCCGGGGACCGCCATGGGACAGCGCAGGGGAGCCGCGCCGAGCCCCGCGGGGAGCCGGCCCGGGCTCCGGCCCTCACGGCCCCGCACGGCCCCGCACGGCCCCGCTCCCGCCGTCGCCACGGGCAACGCGGCGCTTCCGCCGTAACCTGGAAGCGCTCGGTGTCCGCGCTCAGCGGGCCCGCCCCGAGAGCCGCGGGAGGGCCGTGGGCGGGCGGTCCCGTGACGGCTCGGTGCGCACAGACGGTGGCCGGCAGGGCAGGGCCGGGCGCGGAGCGGGTGCCGAGCGCGCCGCGGGAGGATGGCGGAGCCGCACGGTACGGGGCGGGCGGGCCGGGGGGCTCGGCCGGGCGGCGGCTGACAGCGGGCGGCGGCCGGGGGCGGCGGGAGGCCGCGGGCACAAAGGCGGGGAGGGCCGGGGCGCAGGTGGGGGCGGCGGGGCGGCCGGCGGGGAGCCCGTGCCCGCCCCGGCGGGGCTGCCTCGCCCGGTCCGCGGGGCCCGGCGCAGGTGGGGCGGAACGGAACGGGCCGGGGGCGGCCATCGCCCCCGCGGGGCTCGGCCGAGGGGCTGCCGGGCGATGGCAGCGACCGCCACAACAACAACAACAATAACAACAAAAAGAAAGGAGGAAGCTCCGTCTTACAGCCTCACCTCTCCTCCCCGCCGCCAGTTCTCGGTGCCGGGAGCTGGCACGGAGAAATTGAAGCGAACTGGCGTGTGTGTAGTGGCGGCGGCGCTCCGGGTAATGATTACCGGCGTGCGGGTAATGATTAGCGCTGCCTCTGCCCGTGTCAGTGCGTCCTCCACCCTCTCGCATAGGCGTGAGGCTCTTTTCCTGTTTCACCCCATGTATTTATTGTGGCAGTTCTGATGGAGCCACAGAGACAGAACCTCGTTTCAAAAGTCGTCGCCTTCCTGTCTAGCCAGGTGATTTTCCCGGTATTTAAAACAGAGAGGTGTGACAGAGAAAAGCGGTGTGACAGCTTCCCGCGTATATTTGTGGCTGTAGAAGGCGTCTTCACTGAGCTGTTCGTGTCTTTCCCTAGGAAATGCTTCAAAAGCTGTAGTAACCTTAGTAAGGTGAACGGCCGCCTTGACTAAAATTGCGACTGGGCGTGAGCTGCACAGCAATTCAGCAGAACTGAAGTTTGGTGAAACTGTGTTGCTGCTTCACTTGTCCATCCTATTTAGGAGCAGGTATGGACACGGAATAAAACGTCACCGTGTATGAGAAAACAATTGTGAAGTGCTGAAATAGCACTGGTAATCTGTAAGTTGTGTTTTTGAGATGGGACTGTGGAAGCATTGAGTTCTGCACATGTGCAGACTTTTGAGGCAGAATATTAATGATTGAGGAGTTGTATTTGTGTGTATTGTCGTTGCTGCAGTATTTGGTGGAGATTTTTTTGACTGTCAGAATAGAAGTTGAGATGGTTTTGGTAATCACTTTTGGGGTCTTAATTTTCTACTCTTTCTTGTTTGCATGTTTGACCTTATATATTGTTCCTTTGACCTCCTAAACTGTCTGTGTTGATTTGTTGTTGTTTTTTTTTAATCACTAATCATTATGTTATACTTCCCTTTATAAAATCAAGGGCTTAAAGTAGGTGGTGGTCAAATTAAATCATGCTTATTTACAGCCATATTTCAGGCATATGTTGTATGGTGATCTTGATATAAACTTAATCTGGTTTTGGGAAAGATTTACAGTATCTTTTGAATTTGTTATTACACTACTGTGCATACATTTTAATTTTAGTAACACCCTTATCATCTTAATTCCCCTTGAATGTTTTGGGTTTCACTATTTTGTTTTCTATGTCATTATTCCTTGCTCTGGATGAGTAAAATGGGAGATAATTTTCCTAATTTGAAGCCGTGTTCCTTTAATTTGAGGCTGTTTGTCGGCCATCAGCATTTCTGTACGTGTGGCAAGGCAAAGCATGTATATTAGGCAAAACTAATTTTATATGTAACCTTGTAATGCACAAAGATGATTCCAGACAAAGCTCTCCTTGTGTCCACAGCCTTCCTTTGAGGAATGCTGAGGGATCCTCAAAGAGGATGCTGTCTTCTTCCACATCCCTCTGTGTGCTCTTTCTAGAAACAATCCTCAGCGTTTTTTGTTTGCGGTGATGGCAAGGGAGGGTCCATGAGCAGTTCTGGTTGTGAGTAGCTGCAGTTCCCGGTGTAGTTTTTCCTGGTGTAGTTTTTCCTTTCCAGCGTGGCATATCTGTAAGGCAGGAGGTGCTGGGAGGGGCGTTCCTTTGTTATGTTGACACTTTAATCGCACTGACGGGTGTATTCTCCTCCAGGAATTCTGTGTGATTGAAGGGATTCCTTCAGACGAGGAATATTTTCTCCAGCTGTCTCCCCGCGCTGTTAGCCCGTGCACAGAGATTAATTGCTCGGAAGATCACTGCTGTGCATGTGCCTTTTAGGAACCCCTTGGATTGATTGTGACTTGGCTGTGGCTTTCTAGAAAAGCATGTTTCTGCTGGAGCAGCGTGTGTGTGGCAGTCCTGGCTTGTCACCCTGAGCCGGCAGCTGTGTCCAGCACCCGTGAAATAGGTGGATGTAGATGTTTGTGTGTGGGCACGGTGCTCATGCATGGTAATTGAATTAGGGCTGTCAAAGCATCTTCTGCACGTTTGAAATAAGGATCGCATTCTGTGATCCCTTCTTCACAAGGCTGAGGAAACGCAGTAAATAACAAAGCTCTGTTTTGGGAGGGTTTAGTATGGTAGCAAGGAAATAAAACTGCCTTAAGAGACCTCAGTGGTTCCACAATATCACTGTGGAGAATTGGGGTGGGTGCTAGGAAGGAGCCATGTCTTTGTAGGAGCAGGTTCTCCTTCATGTCTGAGGAAAGATGAAAACTTCTGTGTGCAGAAGGGGAAGGCAGCGTTGTCCCTTCCCGTGTCCCACCACAGCCCCTGGGAAGGCTGTCCCCGGTGCCCACCTTGCCCCTGCCCTCCCCAGCCCCTGGGTTTGGGGTATCTGTGCTGTTCCTGGATGCAGGAAAAGCTGCTGCCTTGTCCTCATGTCCAGCCCGCCATACCCTCCCGTTCAGCGCGGCCAGTGGCATCTCCCACCCAGAACGCTTCAAGGCTCATTGCTTTGGATTTTATTTTTCAGTGGCTGCTCTTTTAATTGAAGTGAAGCTTGCTTCTCGCTCTGTTGTCGTATTACCTTGTATTTTTTTTTACTGCTTGCAGCTGCCTCTCAGAGGAGATATTTCTGCCTCTCGCTTTTTGGTGGGTTTGTGTGTGTGTGAGAGGGCTGGGGAGGATGCAGTAGAGAAGATTAAAAAGCCAGTTACAACTGATGGTACAGATAAAAAGAACTCTCGTTTTCCGGAAACTGTACTGGCCGACGCGGTCTAGTCTGTTTGATACAGTGGTCTTGCTGTGTTACAAAATGGATAAAATGTAACAGGTTGATATAATAAGCCAGGTAATGTTTGCTGTATTAACCATTGACCGTAATTCGCTTTTTTGCTGCCTTGCTTTGCCTTGACTCTGTTGCAAAATACACATCACGTACTGTTACAAATCTGGGAATTCTCCAACATCAAACTTGGTTCAATAAAGGCATTTTCAGGATATTCAGGTCTCTGGATGAAAAGGGAATTTTAATTACTAAGATTTTTTTCCCATTGTTAACCTCCAGGTAAAGTATCTTTTGTATAGAAATTGTGGACAGTTTCAAATTTCTTTAAAAAAAGTGAGTTTGTGCCGTGTGGTGATTTTAGACAGTTTTAAGATTGTCGCAGTTTAAGCGGTTCTTTATCTGTATTGCTCCACAAGAGAAATGAGAGAGCCCATCATATAATTGCAGACATGCTGACTGCTGTGAGGATTTATTAAGAGGCTGTGAATTGGTGTAGATAAATACTAGGATGTATGGTCAAAGAACTTTTTAAAACAATCTGGCTTGCCTGTGTACTTGGTTGTTTTAGTATTGTTTTACATTAAGGTGTACATGTTGCAAAAAAAAGGTAAATACTTGAGTCTATTAGTTTGCTTTTTGCTTTCTCTACGAAAGCACAGTCTGTTCTCAGAGTGGATGTGCACTAGATCCTGGTTTGCACACCTGACTCAATCAGTGCTGGAGAGAGTTTTGGTGGTTTTTTTTTTGCCACAGGAAAGTACGTCCCCGATTTTTGTGTACTATTTTTGAGCCAAGTTGAAAGTTTGCTGCTGTGTGTCAGCGGTGGGGGGTTTTGCCGGGAGGAGCAGCCCTGGGGACCGAGCTGTGCTCTCTTGTGAGACATGAGGCTGGTGCTCGCACGGAGTTGGCTGTAGCTTGCTCTCACCTTTGCTGTGCTCATCCTCTCCGTGCTTTTGTGCCCAGGGACGCTTCACATTCCGAGTGTGAGCCCGAGGTGCGCTGCGATCCAGCAGGCAGGATTTCCATGGAGCCCTGTGGATCCCGTGGATATTGTATCCGGTTCAGTGGACCTGCCTACCCTGTGGTCGGAGGCTTTTTGTTATGCATGCATCCTAATTGTTCTTTCTGTCGGCATTGTGCGCTGACTGGAGGGGCTGTGCACCAATGCAAATCGCCTTTCTAATACCTTCCGCATTTGCATTAGAATGGCTGCATAAATATTGCAGCACATCTCAATTCACTCACTGCTTTGACTGCTGGGCTTTAAAATAGGTTCTTTCTGTAGCACAGATTTGTTCGTGGTTGGTATTGCTTTGGAGAGGGGTTCTGAAGTGCATCCCTGTTAAATAGTGAGGCTTGTTTGTGATGAGGTGCAATTTTAACTTAGCTATGTTCTAGTCTCCCACTCCTTTCAGCCCACAGGTTGATACATGCACTTGGAGGCAAAAAAATTTCAAGCTTTAGCAGTTTTTCACCAACTATTTCTAAACTCACTATATTTGGGGTTGCAAAACATGTTTGCTTGAGGTTTTGTTTTGCGTTAATTCCAGAAATCCTATGGAGGTCTGTGAGAATATTTCCTACATAAGGAATGTGAAACGTTGTGCCACTGTTGTTTTGGTGCTGAAACATTTGTTGACTTACTGAAAGTGTCGATACAGGGATGTGACTGAAAGCAGACACTCTTTTTGGGAACCGGTGGCAGATTGCCATCACCTGTCTGTCAAAAGTTTGCTTTACAGAGTTGTTAAACAGAGCAGTGATTAGTATCACGTACTTGACTCTTAGTGATTAATAGATGCACAGAGACTTTTTAAAATCATCAGAGAATGCAGCTTTTCTTGTGGCTATAGACTTTTTATTGATGCAGTGTGTCAGATTTTGGGAATGGTAGTACATGAAACTAGTATTTCTATTTTTTGGCTAATCTGTTTTAATCCTAGAGTTCACTCTGTGTTATGTGTTTTCGTGTATGAAAACTGCAGCAAGAAAGGTATGTTTAAATCACATGTTAGGGTTTTTTTTAATATATCTGATGTTAGTAGCTTGTCACTCTTCCACTTGTTTGCACACAAATTAAAGCAGTATGACTTATTCAGGTTAAGGATATGCAGAATGAGTTTGTTGTAAGAATTAAAAATTACAGAAACTGTTTTCTGAAACAGTAACTGATAGCATTGTAGGAATCCTGAATTTACTTAGGACTTCTGTATGATGATGGATGATTCACTTGCATATGAAGTATTCTGTGTAGTGTTGCAAACAGCATATGTATTATTATAATACAGTACTTTTAACACTTATCCTGTCAAAAAATTGTGTCTATTAGAAGTTTAGAATAACTATAGTGATGGGCATGAAAATGCAAGGTTAAATAATGTTATGAGAAAGCATAAAAATAATCTTGAAACCCCAATACCTGTGGACACTAAGCTATAGTGCATCTATACTTAATGTACAGATATATATGGATTTTAATTGCCTATTAGATATTACAGATAATGTTAGTTTAGTACATCAAGAAATATGGCAAAACCACCTCAGGATTTGCAGTTGTATTTAGATCTGTGTTTTCAATGTCTCCATCCTAATAGGAATTAGTAATAAATCAGAAATTGAGGAGTTATTTCATGACAGTTTGAATGGTCAGAACAATCCATTGGTCTGGCATGTTGTCTTGACTGGGAAGAAAAGTAAGTATATTTATGACTTTTATGAAGAAATACCTGACTGGCAGCCAAAACAACCAGAGCCCGATATTTGTTTGTAGCTGAGGTGCAGCAATGATTGTGGGGAGTCAGATTTCTCCCTTTTCCTTTTCCTTTCTCTTCCCTGTGCCCCAGCCATTTAAATCTTGGCAAATAGGGGATTTTGCTTTCTCTTTGTTATGAGGCTTCTGTGCTGTGACTGCCAGTAATGGTGGTGTGTGTAATTGTAGCATGTGAACTGTCCAGTCTCCTGTATAATAAGATTCCTGACTGTTGTAAATTGTTTTGATGCTGAAAGTTATAATCTGTTTTGTAATGCACAGCATTAATCGTGGTTATTGAGAATTGTCCTGGGAGGAAATACTCATTTTGTGTCAAAAGGCTCAGAGCAAAAAAAAACCCAAAAGCTTTTTTACTATTTCTTAACTGTTGCATACACTTTTCTTTTATAAACAAAATAAACCTATTCAGTGTGTCACAACTTAAAGCTTATATTGCACAGTAGTGAAGGTTGTAGTAAATCTATAGATAATTAGCTAAAGCTCTGTGTTCAGTGCAACTGCAGGTGCTGAGTAATGTGCATTGTGCTATGGAAAGGTTCAGACTCTTAGCTTCAGTCTTTCTTTTTTGTTTGTGTTAGACCTAATCCAGCATCATTGCATCCTCATTAAAAAAAGAACACCTTGTAATCTCTCTCAGTGCTTCTCTCCAACTCAACACCCCCCCAATCAACCTGCAGCTGACCAAGGCAAAGAAAAAATGGAGCAATCATTATTCTCTTCATTAGATGAGAAGTTGTGTTTCTGAAATTGTGGTGTTGGAGTTTTGTGTTTTGTTATATTCCCCTTCCCCCTCTGCTGCAGAAAAGCAGAACTATGCATTTCTTTTAATTCCAAGGGATAACTCACAGCCAGGAGTCTTTTGCAGATTGCTGCAAATACCAACTCCTGTTTAGAAGCCTGTAGTTACATGGAGTTACTGTGTGCAGCAGAGAGAAAATGACTTCACTAGCGAACTATATGTCTCCTGGAGGCATCAGGTGGCTTAATATGTAAACAAAAGTCCACTGCAGTCAAAAATAGATCTTTATAAAAAGAAATAGTGCAAAAAGTGGCCTCCTAAACAAGGAAGTGGAGGGCTAACAGAGAATTCATCTGTGTAGTCCTGCAAAATGCTGATCATAGCAGAATATGAAGGGTTTACCATGAAATCCCATTTTGCTGTTTCTTCTGATGTAGTACTTAGAGTACATGACTTTTAAAAATGGTACATGTAGAGAAAATGACTGTACAATCAAAGGGTCTAAAGCCAAGGATATATAATATGCATAATTTGGAGTGATTTGCACAAATTTCTTCTTGAAGGGATGTATGGGTTAAATGAAACCTCAGCTCAAATGTTCTTGTTAATATGTTAAATTGTGACAATTACTTTTCTAATAGTTCTTCAAATCTGATGGCTATTGTTCAGTACTTACAAACCAAAAATATTGCTTAGTAAAGAGAACTTTATAATACTGACAGTTGCATGGGCTTTATTGCATTTAAAGTTGTCGATTTCATGAAAAGGGAAATTCATATTAGTAAATAGCACAAATGAAAATACCTGGGCACTTGTGTTAGTGCAGCAGATTTTGTTTTGGTAACTCTGTTCAGGTCTTTTGGACTCTCTGACAGTGTGCAGATATGATCACAGATTTCAGGTAATCATATTTGTTTTTCACACTGGGCTATGTATTTGCTTTTTGGAATACTCAAATTGTTTGGCAGCTGTCTGTATAGGATATTGTGTGTGGCAGGCCTAGCTAGGAGTGAACAGAAGTTTAAATATTATACCTATAAGTTGTAATTCAGAATTTAAATGCAAGATGGATTTTTTTCCCTCCATGATGTCATTTCATCCATAAATTTATTTTCTGTGTTTTAAGACATCATTAGGGACATTTTCACAGTAGTAATTTCTCTTTTCTCTTCCCCATAAGAAGTTTTCAGATAAGTCTTTGTGGTTATTTCTTGCATTTAGGCTGTATCCTGTCTTGTCTTTTAAAGCTTATCTGTTTGCAGGGTGGCTCTTTGGAGAAGCCCTAAGTCATACCCAGCTATCGAGGTTTCAGTTACATGTTCTCACTGTAGTATCATGTTTTCTTCTTCTAAACTGAGATGCTGTTTATTGAACCAATTAGCTGCTGGGTGCAAGCCAGAACTTTCTCCTGAAATCAGAATTAATGAATAAACAAATTCCTCTGGAGGGATTCCTGTTCTCACCGGGCAGTGACAGTGAACGTGTGACAAGGGCACTGTTCGTGTCCTGTCACCTCAGTGCCCTGTGTGTCTGGGTCGGCGCTCGGCCCTGCCAAAATCCGTGGGGTAAACTTCTGAGTATGGATCACAACATTCACATCACATATTTGATGGTATGTCTGTCTTGGGCTGGTTTTGAAACCATTCCAGCTCTTGTGCAGTCAGCAGATGGGATGCATACGCCTTCATTAGCAAGCAGTTAACTCCGCTGCTGGGGCTGAGTTTCCATCACGCTCCGGGTCTCTGACTTGGCTCTTTCTGCATTCCAGCTCCCACTGTTTGTTCTGCTGTCTCCAAGAAGAAATCGACAGGAGCGTTACATGCTCCTGCCCTCCTGTGGTAATGAAAACCCAAATGTTTTCCTCAAAATCAGGTTGTATAAAAATAGAGAGAGAGGAGAACAAGGAACTAGTTTGTCTCTTCTGGAGCAGCTGCTCACATCTCAAGATGTGCATTTGCCTTTGGTGAGGTGTTCTGCTTCAGAAGCCCTGGAAAAATCATAGTTATTTCTGAATTTGCTGTTGCAGTATCAAAAAGACCTTGTAGCCTTTTATAGTCTTGAATAAGCTTACTTGCCTTTATGTGTGATGTGTACTATCCCTTTTGCATTAGAGAAACTAAGGCACAAATTAGAGGGGAGAATTTGACCAGCAGCAATGGCAGTGGGATAGCTCTGTCTTCCCTCCTTTGAGCCAGTGGTAGCTGAAACTCAGTTCTAGGATGTGGCTTGGAGACACCAAGCTCACCATGGTTGAGGAACAGAGGTGGATCCCAGCCCCAAACTCCTCACTCCTCCCAGCCAAGTGGAAGGTGGAGAAAGGCAAATGGGCACAAACCCATGGCTGCAGTGAGATCTTTGTTTGGAGAGTAGCATGTGTCATCTTTGAATGTACAGTGTGGTAACAAGTAGTCATGGGGCCTGAAAGGATCCTGAAATGGTTGTAATCTGTATGTGACCTCTTACTTCTTAATGATCCTCTGTATTAAGAATACTAAAAGAAAGATGCTCTCAACTTCAAAGCTTGTGGTGTATATAAACTATGGGCTTACACCCTCAGTCTCTGTAGGCAAATCTTTGTGTTGTTCTCAACCTGTAAAGTCTTGGAATGAGAAATCTGTGTTTGTCACAGCTTTCAGTCCTGTGATTTTCAGTGTCTACTGAAACTGGTTTGTTTTGTTTTTTCCACTTAAACCTGCTTTATGTTAGCAGGAAGACTTTCACAGTTTGCATGCTGTTGGTTCTTTGGGCCAGCTTGCTGTCTGTCTTTCAGAAGTATTTAATATAAGCTGATCAGTTGTATACCATGGTAATCTAAAAGTATCCTTGAGAGCTGCCTCTACTGATTTTTGCATTGCTTTGTACTTTTACAACATGATTTTAGCTCCCTCTTCATCTTTGAACTACATAATTAATAGTTGAAATACCTTCTGACAAAAAGAAATGGTCTAGAATATTTTTTTTTAATCTTGGCTATAAATGTCTTATTTTTTGACACAGAAACAAGTTAAAGCAAGGCAGAAGTGTGTAGAGAGCATGAAAGGTACTCACTGCTGCTGCTTGTCTGTATTCCCTTATCCTGAGGTAACGTGAGGTGTCCTGCCTCCATTCATCTTAATGCACACTCAGGTATGTGTGCATGTCTGGACTTTTTCCAAGTCACTGCTATGCTTCCACCATTGAGTTACTCTGTTTGCAAGTCTAGAGGTATAAAGTTTTCTAATAAAAGTAGGGGGAGTGAGCATGGAAAGTTTGTATGTGAGTGCCACTTTCAAATTACATTTTCTGAATAGAAATTAATAATGGTTTGAACTTTCTCATGCACTTTTCCAGTGCTAGAGCAGTGACTTGTCATGTGAGCAAAAAGTTCTGCTTGTGTTGCATGTGGCTGTAAAAGCTCATGGACTGAATTTCAAGTTTTCTAGGTGCAGAGTGTAAAATTACTGCTGAGATTCCTTAAATCCCTTCCAAGACTAAGTTTTCTTTCCTGTGTAAGCAACTTTCTCAAGTAGTGCAGTGTCAGATCAGTAACAGCTCTGGATATATCTTAGTTACGATTTTGATGTAAATTCAGTGTTGTATAGCCTGGTTTATAACTAAATGAGGCTAGGAACTCAGGAACTAATTAGCAAGTTTTCTTTTGTGGGGTTCTGCTTTGATGGATCTTCCAGAAGTACTTCAGGTGTGTGTTTATATTCATGCACTACAAATGTGCTGCTCTTCAGTTACCAAAAGTAAATGGGCAGAACCTGATTAATAGAATAGAATGAATTATGATGAAAATTTTGACTGCTTTTCAGGTAGCTACTCCAAAATAAAGTTATTGATGCATTACAGGGATGATTAGTCCAGAATCACAGCATTTAGGATTCATTTGGATTCTCATTTTCCTTGCTGTCAAAACTCTTAATTACCAGCTAGTGAGCACTGTAAGTTCTCTTGTCAGTCAGATGTGGGAGGCTGGTTGTATGGCTCTTTCTCTGACCTCCTCTGATCATGGGCACTTTTCATCCAAGGCTACTGCTTGATTTTGATAATTTTGATTATTATTATCATTATTAATGTGCAGCTTTTACCGCTGCCTAGTGCTTGCAGCCAAATGTAAATAAAGTATCCCAGCTTGAATAGCAGTGACAAATGAAAGCCTAAACAGGTGATCACAGAGCAGAGAAATTAGCCAGTGCAAAGAAGTGATTCTTTTAGGTCAAGCTTTTCATTTAGATTTAAGGGTCACTTACCTTAAGGGTCACTTTTCAGTATGAGGTGCTCTGATATGCTGACAATAGTTGTTATTATGCCATTATAATTATTTATCCATCCATATATATGTATATATAGGTACACATACCTATAAAGGGAGGGGGGAGAATTACTTTGCACTTTGTGAAGTTTACCAAAGTCACTTGTGGATCACTCCCAACTTTGCTTTGGTACTTCTGGTGACAACTAATAGTACTTGAATTAAGTAATGTGACTTTTATGCAAACCTCCTAATATTTGGAACAGTATCTAGAAATAATAAATAACAAATGGAGAGCTCCTGATGATAATACAGATGAGGAAGATATTTTAACTGGAACAGATGGTATTTTTTCAGCCTAATTTGGATTTGCTATGTTATCTCCCTTTTTATTTAACGGTCAGCCTTTTGTATCTCTATTAGCAACTTCATTTATTGTATATGGAGGCATGACTAATGTGTTGGAGCATGCAGGGCAGCATGGTTTGGAAGCAGTCCACAGGCCAGTACTGCCTTGCAAGGCAATGATTTGCTTCCTATTTCTAAAGGACAGGTGGAAGGGCTATTTGGGCAATAAATACTTTGACACTGTTTTTTTTCTTAGATAGCATTTTGTAGTCCTGTCTAGACATAATGGTAGTATGGCTAAAGGATGAAGGGCATAGACAATTTTCTAGCAGATTCTTGCAGTTATGGTGTGTTTATAAATATGGGAAGAAGTGGCCCCATAGAAACATCCATTGAAGAAACCACATTCTTCTGGAGAGACATGAAGAGCTCCTGAATCAAAATAATAATTTATTGATAAATGCTAGAAGTAGGAACAAGATGGTGCTGTGTAAGATCATGCTGTAATGCAGCCCACAGTGATGAGTCTGAGTGTTGGCAGGGATCATCTGGTCTGGATTTAGTGGTAGTGTTATTTGCTCTGCAAAATAAGCTAAAAGTTGATTGTGAGAAAAATGAGCAGTGAAACAGTATCAGCTGCACAGATCTGACACGGGGACTTTAGGAGTTAGAGGACAGCACACAGTGTGTCAAAAGCAGAGCCTGTGGTTAAACCTTTTTCTCTCAGTCGTATTTCCAACTGCTGGTCCTCACAAGCATGGATCAAATTTAGCCTTAGAAAGCAAGAATCATTTAAAATGAAAATTTCCTTCTTTGTACCATGTCTGAATTCGATCCTCATATGATGTTGATCTAATATAAAGTGATTTAATGTGTATATTGGTGTATATTTAAAAAGTTGTTAGTTTATGTTTATAGCATTTAAGTGTGCTTCAATACTAAGTTAATACTGACAGTTGTCAGACTAGTTATGCTACTCTGCAGGAATTACAGAAGCTTTTGGTTTGGTAGGAATTTGTGCAGTACACACTGATATTCAGCTCTTCAGATTGCAGCTTCTCCACCTCCTGTTTGAGGAATTATTGTCAGAGAATGTAAGAAGGGGAGGAGGAAGGAGGAGTTGTGGGGGAGAGAAGCTGCCCCTGTTTGCACAACCCTGTGCCCAAGAATCACAGGAGCTGGGGGCTGGTGGGGAGGAGGTTTCCTCAGACATGTGCTGATCCTTTAGCCCCAGACAGGAATAAAATAGTGCATGTAGCTGGATGTTTCTTGCCTTGCAGCAGAGGGAGGGATGGAGCAGGCTTGTGGTGGGATGGAGGAACAGCTCTGGCACGTTGTGCTTGGCTGGGAGGGTGGCACTGGCCGTGCCCTGTTGCAGGGCTTGCAGCAGTTCAGGTCCTGCTCCACACATCCTTCTTGGGCAGTTCTGGTGTCCTGCCTGTCTGTCTGCTGCTGCTCTTTGGTTATTCCTGTACATTGCCAGAGTTCCTTGCAGCCTGTACCCAGTGCTCCTGTCTCACTTCAGGTGCATGCTGGTGGTTTTCATCTCTCTTCTACCTGTACTGCTGTTTGCTCTCTTTTTCTCATCCTTCATGTTTTTATTGGAAGTGTCATTCCTGTGATTTTTTTTTTCTTCTTTCTTCACTATTTTGAGAGTGGTTGAGTGAGAAAGGTACAAGCGGGTAGCAAGTATTAGTTAAAATTAGTTAATCAACTTCTTTGTTAAACTGATTTTTATTTATTTGTTTTTAGAGTTCCAGGTACAGTGTTTCTACAGTGTTTCAGTTTCTCATTCTTTCTGTTCAGGAGCTCTGTTCTCAAGTCCTCAGATATGTTCTTAGTATTCTCATGCTGTTCATATGTATATATAGTACCCTTATTTTGAACATATTGTTCTGGAGCATATTGTCATACTAAAATTTGTTCAGTCCTTCAAGTCAATTTGTGAGGCTGTATATTTTTTCTGAGTGCTTTGAGCATATGTCTAATACTTTTTGGATTATTCTTGGTTTGAAAAGGACTCACTGTCTTTTAATCTGAGTTGGTTCAACTCCTGCAACTCATGAATGTCACTTAAGTGGTTAAAATACCCCTCTCCTGCCCTGTGCATTAGTGCAAAAATGAAGGCTCCATCACTTTGTTGAGCTGTTAGCTGGGGGTTGGATCAGGGTCACTCTGCAAGGGCTGAGAGCATCCTCCCCTCTGTGCAGGTCAAAGAGGAGCAGTGTGGGCAATCCCAGTGCAGGGAATCACCTGTTCTCAGCTGGTAAAGTTCAGTGCAATCCTCTGGTCCATCTATTCAATGGGAACAGATTCTGCAGGGCACAAATATACAAATATCTGCAGACCAGCAGGCCTGGTGAGACACTGTTGTACCTGAGCTGCTGTAAAGGTTGCATTTTAAATGTTCACAAACAGACAATTTCTTGCTGAATTATCTAGACATTTATGACATCTGTTTTCTGTCTTAAAGACCACTAAGGTGCAAAAGTGTCACTCAGTATAAATAGGCATATAGTAGAATTTTGATTTTCATTTTGTTAGGATAGTGATGTGAACTTTAGTGTAGCTCTAAGCTAGCCTGCTTATTTATCAGTTTTTTCAGATTTCCATTATCTTTTTAATTTTTTGGAAAGTGGTGAGGTAAAAGGTATTGTATCAATATTTATACAATGTTGTTTTATTCAGATTGCATGTAAATTTTTTTCCATGACATTTTTCAGGTTAGCACTGCTGCTGTTTTCTACTTCTGCAATACACAACCCTTTCAAGTGTGCCAGGAGTCTATCACTGAGCTGATTTTTGACAAGCAGAAATCATGGTTTTCACTGTTTCTAGGAAAATTGTAATTGAAGACATTTTGGTGGTGAGTTTTTTTTTTTGGTTTTTTTTTTTGGTTTTTTTTTTTTTTTTTTGGAAGAAAAGAAAAGGATGCCTCATCTGAACAGATTTTGAAGAATCTGCTTGGAAGGGATCATAGATCTTTTTACTTTTTTTTTCTTTTGAAGGAAAACATCTTGTTCCTGTGAAAGGACCCAATTTATCATGTGTTTTCCAGAATTGTTAGTATATGTGAAATAATCTTTTAATTGGGCTCAAAGTTATGAGCAGAATAGTGTTCAGTGCTGGGGCTGAGGGGGTTTGTGCATCAGGCTCTGTGACAGTGGGGATGAGCAGAATTCATTGTAGGTCTGAACATTTCATGGTTTTTAACAGGAAGGTGAACAGAGCTTTCTTGTTCTTGTTTGTTTCACTTTCATCTGCTATCCTGGGAAAGAAATCTCTGGGATCATCTTGGGAGTCTGTAAGAATGTGGATGAACTTGCAATAAATTCAAATGCTGTCATTTTTGGATTTTTTGTAATGCTAATGCATTCAATGTTGAGTGGGGAAGAAAAGATGTAAAAAGCTAAATAAAAATACTCCTAAGAAGTTATGAAAATTCAATTTTCATTGTAAAGCAATCAGAATTAGGTAGGTGTGAATGAGATGGCTTCCAGTGCTGTAGGTGACCATACTTGTCAGAGTGTGTTCAATACCTCTCCAATCACTACAGAGTCTCCAAGACCCCTTTTCCAGGCAGTGTGTAGGAGCAGGAGTGGTGCCTGTTGACTGATTATTTTCTCAGTATTTTCATGTCTGTGATACTCTCTTATGTAGAATTTCTATCAGCTGCTTCTTGCCCATCACCTGTGCCATCACTGTCCCATCCTTGTTCTTCTCCAGCTCCCGCCTCTTTCTCAGCTTGCCTGTGCTCCTGGCAGGAGCTTTTCCTCTGTGGGGCTGCTGTGACCCAGAGGGAGGTGGGGCGGACAGTAGGACGGTGTTTCAGCTGAAAGCAAAGGCCTGTTTGGCCCCTCTGGGTTTGACTTGCTCCGTGGGAATACCTTGTGTCAGAAGCTGTTGGTGTTGAGGAGGTGAAGCAGGCTCAGGAGTGAGTATGTGGTGAAATTCACTGTGGCACCAAGCATTATAATAGATTTGGAGTCCCTAGTCTAAACTAAAACTGCCATAGCTATGAAATTGGTGTGAGGATTACCTTCAACTTGAATAAAGCCATGTGCTTTTACCAGCTGTTAGTCTTGCAAAGAGCTGAACCAAGTAAATTACCTTACCTTTTCCCTCTATTCTTATGCTCCCTCAAGACCCCTCTCTCCAACCCCAAAACAATCCAAAAATTCCTGAGGGCTGGCAGGCAGATGCTACCAAATGTCAGCTTGAAGGAGTGAAGTTTTGTACAGATCAGTGTGTTTGAAGAAGCCTTTGCCACAGAGCCCTGGCTGTAGTGGCAAAGGTGCAGTGCCACCTGAACCACCTCTGGAGTGCATCTGTTTGTCAGCAACACTTCACTGCTTTCTGTCCTTGTGTTTAATTCTGTCATGCTCAATGGGGGAAAGCAGTTGAAAGCTTTGAAAGAGGCTTGGGAGTAATTTTGGTCTTCATCACCTCCTCAGGGTGTGTAATGAGCCTACATTTCCATGGTGCCATTAATTGGTGAAGTTCCCTGAGGTATTTCTGAGTTGCTTTGGCTTCTCCAGCTGTGGCTGAGCATCATTTCAGGCAGTGGTGCAGGAACATGGGATCCATTGGAATGTGGTGCCCATTGGAATGTGGTAATCTGCTTAACCATGTGCAGTAATGCAGCCTGAGAGGGTGAGGACAGGGAGGGAATAATGCAAAAGCCAGTTGAAACTGAGTGGGCAGAATGCAATTAAGGTCAGAAATGTAGCAGTTAAAAATGAGACTCCAGCTGGAGTGGGCACACATCATACAGGGAAAATAGCATTTCTTTTTGTCAGTTTCTGGTTCTTGCATCTGAGTATTTGGATGGCAGAAGTGGTTGGTCACATCATGTTTAGGCAAATGATTGCTGGAGAAAAGAGATGAGAATATTTTAACTTATATCTAGTTAGCTGAAACACAGCAATTTCTTTGTCCTAATGTTATATATACATTATATATTTATATATTCACATACACACATATATATATTAACCTGGCCTGAATCAGTTGCTTTCAGCAGGTAAAATGCATTTGTCTGAAAGAGGCAAATTACAAAACCAAACAAAAAAGCCTCACTAGAAAGAGCACTGCTTGAGCAGTAATGGGGGAAGATGTGTAGATTTTTTTGACTTTTCATTCAGTCTACATTTGTTTTGCTTTCCTGTAATATTTAAATATATAATGTAAAAATTTGGGAAAATATAATGTCATAAAGAAACAACACTAGCTGATCATTGTGCAGTTTTCAAAGAAATTTTATTTAATTTAGTTGTATTGAAGCAGAAGGTTACACTTAGAGCAAATTTGATGCTGATTGTGGTTGTTATCTTTTCTTTGAAAAGAATGCTGATCTGTTCAAGGAGCTAGATGTTTTCTAAGAACTGATCAGATCCAAAATATGTTAATAATTTTAAGGATGAGGAGATGTGTAATTGGCAACTTGTGGGTAAAGTATTTTTTTGGGCTTTGACAGACACTTCTATATCTTCCAAACTCACAATGCTAGTTGAAAAGTAAATGTTACTGCAGATTTCCTTTTCAATGCATTAGTTATATTTAAACTAGGTGTTCAATAAAACAAATATGTCCAGGCTTTTGTCATCTTAACTGAAGATCAAGAACTGCAAATACTTTTAGCTGAAAACAATAAAAAAATTGAAGAGAGGCCAGATATTGTTCAGTGCTGAGCTGCAATAATGTAGTTATTGTGGCTTTTTCTGCTAGAACATAGAGGGTAAAGAGTTGTTGCTCCTTTTTGTGTACAAAATTGTGTTAAAACCACATCTTAAGTTGTTTTTAGATAGCTTTTTGGTTTCTTTTTTTTTTTGGCATAGTGTTCCTCTGCAAAAGGATCCAGTGACATAAAAGTCACTAGTTATGGTCAGAAAATTTGAGAGACTGGTAATCATCACCATCCAGCACTGAACTTTGTGAAATTGTCATGATTATTACAGAAAAGCATGTTGAAGAAACTGAGCAAATTTGTACTGTGTCAAATTCAGAGATAAATAAACAGAGAACTGCCACAATAAACAAGATTTTTGGTAGATAATCCTGTGTTGCTCTTAGGGGCCAGGGTGGGATGCTACCCTAGATAGTAATTGTTTTTGTTTAGCTGTGATGGGGTTTTGTGTGTGCTTTGTCCCAATCTCTGTAGGATCAACACAACTTAATTTGTTGGTAATGTAGATAATTAGTAGATAATATGTTACTCTGCTGTTGCTTTGTGTGTTTACTTTCTCTCTTGCTTGTAATTCATATTGAGTCTCCTTTTGAGTAGGTTTTGTTTTGATAAGTTGTTTTTATTGCTCAGAGGAAATGATGAATGAATGAAAAATATTTGATGCTGGTTTGTAGTTTGTATCATCACCTTTGGTGGGACCAGTGCCATTTTCTGTCAAATTGGTAACAAAACAGTGCGTGGCAGGTTGTTTATAGGAGCTGTTGAGGGATCTGAATAGTTGTGTCTGGGTGCTGTGTAGTGGTAATAGTGAAAGGTTGTTTTATATTGGAAATGAAGTTTTTGCTGGGTGAGTGATCTTTATTCAAAGGAGGGTATTGGGTGGATTGGGTGTGCTTGCTCTTGCAGAAGGTTGTATGCCACTATAGATAGAGAAGTTGTATGGTCACAAAAACAAGAACTGGATTTTCCTAGACTGGCAAATCCATTTAGAACGACCCTTTTAAGAGATATTAGAACCTGCACTAAATCCTGGAAATTTGTTTCATCTAGAAAGTTAGGATTTTCAAATTTCATATATTATGCAGGATTACACAGCCTGCTGATAAAGCAAGTTGCCATGGAAATGGAGACATGCAGCTCAAAAGGTACATGCTGGGGGGCCACACATGTAGAAAGTACCTTTTTACATATTAAAATAAGCTGCTCCATGGAGTTAGCAGAATTCTTTGCTCTTGGAGTCTGTTTTGCAAAAATATGCAATGGTATTTTATAACTTGGCCAAAAAACTAGTGGGTTTTTGTTCCTGCAAAGGAGAAGAAGAGAGAGAGTGCTTCATAAAAATAATGTTGGAGCACACAGAATGAATCATAGTATGTATATTTTTGTGCTTGCTAGGTGAGTTCAAAGGCAAGGCACTAAAGATTATTTCTACCTCCTAGGAACTTAAGACGTGGGTGACTTTCTGTCTGCATAGGTGACACTCTGTCTGCAAGTGTGGAGCCTTTTTGTCCCGACTGCTCTGGACTTTGGTATGTGACCTGGCACTTAGTGCAGGGAAATGCTTCCAGAGAGCAGCAAAGCTGGTGACCAGGGAGTGAAGAGATGGATTCCAAAGCTTCAAACCCAGCAGTGTGTCCATGTGCCTGCCCATTTGCCCTGGAAGGGCATGGCTGTGTCAGAAGCTGGGATGGGGTGTTGTCGCAGTCGAGGCGGTCATGACACAAAGCAGAGAGCACAAGCAGTCTCAGTTGGCAACACTTTATTAGTGAGCATGGCTGATCTTTTATACACTTTCCAATTGTTTACCCTTCTTCTACTTTAGCTATTGGCCACCGTAAGTCAATACCATGCTATTGGTGAAAAGTTATAGTGACTTCACCTAACTTTCTAAAAATGCTTTGTCCAACTGCAAACTGCTCTTATCTTTCTTCTCTCGATCTCCTTGGTTACAGCCTTGGAGAAAGCTCCTTATCAGCTTCTTCTTACTTCTCAGCTTCTTCTCACTCCTTTAGCTAACAGGCCTGCTGTTAGCCCCTTCTACAGGGTGTCCTGGGAGATCTGCCTGGTTTTGCAGGCACACAATGATCAACCTTCAAAATCTTTAGAAACTCACTTGCTTATTCGTAGTTACTCCAGATGTAACTCCACATAGGTTTATAATTAAGTGCCCATAGTTACAGACATGCTTGCACCACAGTGCCTTAAGCATAAGGAAGCCCTTGGGGTGGTCTAAAAGCAGTTGTTGCCCCCTTGGGCTGAGGTTTGCTCCGTCATTCCCTCCACCCCAGGTTTTGCTGGAATGCAAGGCTGGGTTACGCTTGGCTGTTTGGCAGCCGTGGAGGCAGCAAACAGTCGGGATGCTCTTGGCTGCAGGCCTGTGGCAGATGAAGATGTTCTGAAGGGCTTGGAGGCTGTCAGGGCCCAGGCCTCCTCCTTGCTCAGCTCCACAGGCTCAGGCTGTGCCTGCAGTGAACAAGCCGCTCCCTCAGCGTGAGAGGGGATTAGGGTGAAAGCTGTGTCACATCCTGGGGTGTTGAGATCAGGCTGAATTGGTAGCCTGTGAACTACCATCTGCTGGCCATCCACTCAGAGAACTGAGATGAATTTAATGGTCAGCCTTTTCTATTGAACAAGCCAACCAGGGTAGCTGGCACCATGACAGTATTGCCCTGCTGCTGTTGAGCACCCTGTACTCAGGAATAACAGGTTTCTTCCCAAAGAAGGGAAGCTGTCTAGCTGGCATATTTCAGGAGCACTGCTTTTGTTGAGATAGATGCTGCTGTTTTTGATCTCTGGTGGAGTGATGGCTGGTTGTTCCCTTGCTGTCTCTGTACCTCTGAGTGAGGTTTTGTGTTTAGAGGAGCTGTGCAGCCGCTGGTGACTGATTCAGCAGTTTGCTCCCAGCTGGTCTGTGGTGGCTGCAGTGGCAGAAGCTGAAATGCACTTACACAGATGAAAACTCTCTAGGTCAGATGTTTGAAGCTAGCAAATTGTAGGAGAGAATGTGCTTTGTTTGCAAGTGACTCTTTGGCTTAAGCTATTTGGGTTTCCAAATGAAAGTAGTGACTATGATGGTTGAGGTTTTTTTGGGTTGGCTTTTTTTTTTTTGCATATGTGGTATGAAATGAAATGGAAATTCATTGTAGCCACTTGGGCTAAGCTTTAAATTTCATCCATTGCTTATTGATGTGTTCATCTTTGTGGTGTGCTGGGATATGAAATGTTTTTGATGTATCCCATGCTGCTCTAATTAAAAGGTAAATACTTTTAACAAGGTAGATTTTTTTGGTGTGTTTGTTTGTGAAGAGGTGTTGCTGCAATTACCAGATAGCATTTGAACTCTGCCTTGTTGTTAAGAATCACTTAGGGCTGACTAATCAGAAATACCTAGATCAGAATTGCAATCTCAGAACATTTTATTTATTGTTATTTAGTAGAATAATTTTTTGCTTACTCCAGAGTGTCAAGTAGGAGCCGATTCCTTATTCAAATTTTTTTGCATTCGGAATGATCCTCTGCTGTTTTTTTATGTTGGAAAGCCCTAGCCATGGTGGGGGTTAATTTTAGTACAAACACAGAATAAGGAGAAAAAAATCATTCCTACTGTGATAAAAAGTTGTATATGTAGTAAAAAAAATTCTTTTAAAATGCAGGCCTGTGTGTCTCTTGCTACATTGCAGAAGTAAAATTCTGTTACAGTTGAGTGTAATGTGTTACACTTCAGTGGAAATGATGCCTTAGATATCACATGCTTAGAATATCAGAAATGTTTATGGTTTTAAGTGCCTGGTTTGGCTCCTGAAACACAGAAGGGGAACCAGTAAAGGTTTAGGTGGAGCTGTAAAGTGACCATTTTGTAAGATGACGTGCCACAATGATTTTCCTTTGGCAGAGAATCCTGCTGTTGGTTAGCCTCCTCACTTGAGAGGGACATGTTTCAGCTATGGGAGACTCTTTAGTTCAGTTAACAATTTCTTCTTCAAGCCATCTCTGTGAACTCACAGGAAACTTTCACATAATTACAAGTCACAAGACACTTGAAGGCATCCTCTGGGAAGTGAGGGACTGCTGGGAGTGTTTCATGCGGGGAACAGCCTGTTCTGGGGGGTCCCACTGCTTTGCAGTAGTGGGTAGGAGACAGTTAAGGTTTTTACAGCCTTACTTGAATAGCAGTTGGCTGAAATCCTTTATCTCAAGCCTCATATTGTGTTAGATAGTGACCAGGAAGCATTGGTATTTATATTGCCAAATTGCACTGATTAGTGTAGTGTTATTCCTAGAACTGCAAAATGTTCCTACATTACTGCACTTTTAATAAAGCATTTATTGCATAAATGTTTTAGGTTGTTTTGCTCAGAAAAACTGAAATATCTTTTCAATTACTTTTATATATTTAAAAAAAATCATTAAAATTTACAAGGTAAATGTGTTCCTCTTTTCCACACGGTAAGGAAGGTGATACAGTTTAGGCTTAAGTTGCTTCTGTTTCTGAAGTTTCATCAGTTACAGATGACAGAAAAAATGAAATGCATCTGGTTTATGTTCACCAGACATCAGGAGGAGTGGATCAAAACTCTGAAGTTGGTTATTTATAGCTATTTACAAATATTTTACTTTAAAAAAGTAATACTCGGAACAGGGAAGAGATTATTTTCCTTAACTTCTTTAAACGTTATTTTTCCCCTCACATACTGTGCCAAGCAAGAGTCTTATTAAATTTTCCAAGTTCTCCACAACATAATAGTTAAATGTTTTTATGTCAATTAATATTGACAGGAAGTCAGTTTGAACAGCATTGGAAAATGGAAGTAGTTGGCAGAACTAGCTAATTTCACTTAATTTCCTTTTGCTAAAAATATCTCTGAAAGAAGCTCTCCTTTTGGGATACAATGAATGCTTGTTTGACTGTAGTTTTAGAATTGATGGTGACTCTTGTCCTTACTGAAAGGGCTTGAAAATTATGCATAACCTTCTGAAACATATTTAACTTCCTCTGTAGTATGTGTTATTATACTAAGGCCCACCAAAAGTTTACATACAGGTTTGACTTGATGTATGTGAGTGACCCCATCAGCTTGAATGATCTGCAGTAGAGATCATGTAGAGCATTGCAGATGAACATTTAATTTCTTTCTAGGCAATTCAAGTTATTGCTAACTAAGACAGTGAAATGTGTGCAGGTTATGTGGAGCACTTGCACTGCCGAGCTGCTTTCTGCAGCACTAATCTCCAGCAGCCTTTCCTTTCTGAGGCTCTTTCTAAACCTCCTCCAGCTGCTGTGCACATAAGAAATGAAACAAATCTCTTGGTGGGTCCTAAATTTGATTAAATTGAAAGCTCAAGAGAACAGCAGCCCTTTGAGTATTTCGCACTTTGAGGACTGGATGAGGAGCTGTAGCTGTTCTGGCACTCAGGTCTCTTTCCTGTGTATTATTGGAATTCAGAAACTGTTAGTTCTTGATTCTTTGTGTTACTGTTTCATAATGAAAACCTTGTCAAGCCTTTGGGGCTCCCACCCTTTAGTCAGCTGTGTTTTTGCTTTGGGAGTCACTGCATGTCCTATTACTGGCCTTTTACAAGCTGTAGATTATACATTGCTCAGAAGCAGTTTTAAATAAAATCTGGTGAGGTTAGCAATCTTGAGGAGAGGTTAAATTAATGGATGGTGTAAAAGCCATGTGGAAATCTTAAGGATAGAACCAGTAAAGAACTTCTAGCAAAGAACTGGCTTGTGCTGCTTCAGAAAACTCAACAGTGCAGAAAATTTCCAAGTTAAAAACTGGTTTTGCTTGCTGCTGCTAGCATTCAGCCATGGCCCTTTACAACAGAGTTGTCCGGAAGACAGGAACTGGAGGCAATTTTGGGCTTCTTTTGAGGGTGAGGGGTTCTCTTTTTTTTATATTACAGTGTTTGTAGCATAATTGGTGATGCTGCAGCAGTAATGAATCAGGGTGAAGGACTGGAAGGCACCTCCTAGGGCAGGTTCTCTTTTGAGCATTGTTACTAAACAGCTGGATTTTCAGCTGGGGTAAAGTGCCTTGTCCTTCTGATCATCTTTAAATAGATTTTCTTTATCTTAAAAAAAAAAATTAATGAATATATATATACATATAGAGCAAAGTGTGCAGCTTTGTGTTCTCCATGTACATTTTTGTATTTGAAGGTAATCACACATAGCGTGACCGCAGTTAAAAATAGTTACTTGAGCTTTGCTAAAAAAATGTTTGTATGTATAGTACTTGTGATGGCTTAAGTATGCAAAATATTATTTAATTGATTTTGATTACAAGCTTTATGTACTTGTGCAGAAGTTGGAATACCAGGACAGTGACAGTTCCTGTGAAGGTATTTAAACAAGGTGGCTGGGAAACAAGGGATCTTGCTTCAGCAATGGATACTTCATATCAAAGCTAAAAGGTGGACTAATATGGAGACGTGAAATTATTGTTGCCATTGATTGCTTATTTTTCTTCCACAAAGATACATTCCAAAACCTTTCCACATTACACAGAATCGTGAAGTTCTTGGGCATGTCATGTGTTTTGAATTGAAACATGAAGAGAAGCTGCTCTCCATGGTGCAAAATGATTTTGTAAAAATGTAAATTAATCTTTATAGGTTTGAGACATCTGTTCACTTATTAGGCTGCGTTGTATTCATTGAGGGGGTAAATTCAAGATATGGTAAAGATATATTGTGTCCTACTCCCAAGTGAAATTCCTTCATAATTTTACTTATATTGAAGCATAATAGATTGTTTCTTCTGGGCTTTGGGCTGACTTTCTGATAGGTGTATTTTAAAAATCCTTATGCTTGGTTCTTCAAAGCACATGAAGCTGGTAAAAATGTTCTGCTCCACATGAAAAGCAGAGACCTGCAGTTCAGAGCTGGTCAGAAGAGACACGTCAAGGCAAAGTGTTTGTGTTACTGAGCATATTAGATTTTACTGTAGATTAAACTGAGATTCTCTTGTGATGGAAGAATAAGCCTATATGGGTTTCTTTGAAGAGGCAGGCACTTAAAATTATAGCAGATATTTATTGGCTGATTGGGCATTGAGGGAAGAGAGAATATTGATGTTGATGACCAGGGAGTTCTTGTAAGAACTAGGTAAGACATAGGATGGTGACTCAAATGTAGTAGTGAAGGCAGTATTATGTTTAAGAATTGTGATTTTTCTTCCCTCACATATACTAATTAGTACAGTTCTTGTACCACAGTGGGTTTTGTGAGCAATATGTGTAGTATTTCTGATTTAGCCTTGGGTTTTTCATTGACATTTGAACAGAAGGACAAATCATTAACCTGACTTAGTGAGCACAGGCTCGATGTAGAAACACTCAGTATTTAACTGGAAGTTTTATATTTACACTAACTTTGGCTTCTCTTCTCTGTGTTCCAGAAATACTAATACGGAGCATTTGACCTGATCTCTACAGCTGGATCTCCTGAGAGCAGGATTAGGAAAGAGTGCCTTCAGAACCAATATGTAGCAAATGGGTGTCACACCTCTGAAGCTCCCCCCTGGCTTCAACATTTGCGTGTTTTAAGGATCCTTGTTGCCTCAGAATTGAATTGTTCTTGTGGACTTCAGAAACAGATTTCATGTGGTGCTTGCTGAACGTTGAGTCACCATGAGTAGTAATCTAGGAAAAGAAAAGGACTGTAAAGAGAAGGATCCAAAAGTCCAATCGTCAAAAGAAAGGGAGAAGGAGGCGAAGGCCTCCGGAGGATTTGGGAAAGAGAGCAAAGAAAAGGAGCCAAAGACCAAAGGGAAAGATGCCAAAGATGGAAAGAAGGACTCCAGTAGCACGCAGCCTGGGGTAGCTTTTTCAGTGGACAATACGATAAAAAGACCTAATCCTGCCACAGGTACTCGCAAAAAATCCAGCAATGCTGAAGTGATCAAAGAGCTCAATAAATGCCGGGAGGAGAATTCTATGCGCTTGGACTTGTCCAAGAGGTCTATACACTTGCTTCCATCAGCTGTCAAAGAGCTAACGCAGCTGACAGAACTTTATTTATACAGTAACAAACTGCAGTGCCTGCCAGCAGAGGTGGGCTGTCTGGTGAACCTGGTGACGCTGGCCCTGAGTGAAAACTCACTCACCAGTTTGCCTGACTCTCTGGATAACTTGAAGAAGCTGCGCATGCTTGACCTGCGGCACAACAAACTGCGAGAAATCCCCTCAGTGGTGTACAGGCTCAGCTCCCTGGCCACGCTGTACCTACGCTTTAATCGCATAACTACTGTGGAAAAGGATATCAAAAACTTGTCAAAACTCACCATGCTTAGCATACGAGAGAACAAAATCAAGCAGCTACCTGCTGAAATTGGTAAGTGATTGTACTGACTGAAAGTGTGATACCATTTTTACGTTCCCTGCAGTTCAGTTAATTATACATAAACTGTCAATTTTCTGACTGCACTTTATTTAAAACTACACAAAATTATGCTCTTGATCATGCTGTTCCACTGTTAGCTTGAGAATAGTCAATACCTTGTATATAGATTTGTTTTTAAACAACAAAAACTCTTTTTCTTCATCTGCGATCTTAAAATCAGATATATACTGTTTTCATCTTTGCTTTGTACTTTCACATATTGTGTCTTGAGAGCCCAGATGGTTTTAAAAAAAAGAGATACAGGGACATTTTTTATTTTAAGATTTTTTATAAATCATTTATGAACTGTTCCAAGTTATAAACACATTATGGGTATGTTACAGAGGGGTGTGACCACAGTAATACAAGATAGAATAGGTAACTATTACTGTGAGCAAGCTATTGGGTGCTGTAACAGTTAATAATCTAGGTTAATGATTTGTGCAAGTGTCTGCCTTTTATAAGTCATGAATATATTAATACATGGACTCTGAAGTGACCAAATGTTGTACACATGGCTGATGATTCTTATGACTTTGTAATGACTAGTTTGTTTTTCCAGACATGGTTACAAGGGTTCAAAAGATGGTGAACTAGTGTGAAAGTATTTTATTACTTTAAATGGTTTATTACACAAAATGTGCTGGATTAGCTATATATCAGAACTTCTGAGCTGTTCCTAATATATTCTGCTTCATGGAAAATATGTCTTTATAACACTGTTTGAACAATGTGTGTGCCCTATAAAAGTGTGATTCTCTTAATCAGTAGTTTTTTTTCTATATGTCACCAGTTTTTAAAATGCAAGTATAGCTTAGCCCTTTTAGGGGGTGGGGGAATAGAAACTTCACACAATTAAGAAACTGCTTTGACTTTCTTCAAGTGTGAAAAAAAAAAGCCCAACCTTGTGAAAGCCCTTGTAACACTGTGAGTAATAACTCCCATGTCCTGTTTGCAAAAGCTGCTGGTACTTTCCTATTGTCCAAGCCAGTGTGTGAGTGTGTTGCTACTGAAGTGGCCCCTATGGTCACCAATTTTGCAAAGCTTGGGAAATGCTCTTGTATTTGTATATTTGTATACCTGATAGATCTTTCTCAAGCAAGAAGTATTTGCTCTTTATCTTGCACATTGATATGAAAGATACATAAGATAACATGTTCTTGATGGTGGGGACTCCTGGACATGCCTGAAACTGTTCATCCAGTTACCAGCAGTGCCCAGTACAGAGAGCTTTGTCAGTGGTAACAGGAGTGGAGAAATGCACTGGTGATGCCAGCTGCTGCTCTGAGCCTTTGGCTCCCTGTGGCAGCTCTGGGGATGCATTCTGCTGGAGCCACAGGAACACTTTTTGCTAGGCAGAAATGAAATGGATGATGTGGTATGTTTTCTGATCCATGTGATTTTTGAATTGTCGTGAGCATCTCAGCAATCCTTTGAATTTCCCCTGAGAGAACGAAGAAATTACAATTTTCAACTATTTTGACACTTCAGTTTAAGTTCAGCAGCCTTGTTGGATATTTTGCTGATCAACAAATGATACTAGAAACCATGGGACTGATGTTTACAGAAAACCCAGCATACTGTGTGTTTCTACATTCATTGAAGGAATTGTGGCCAATTTAGCTGGTTGAGCTGTTACACAATTGTCAGTATTTTACCTGGTTCTGTTTGTGGCTCAGTTATTAGTTAATCTAGCATAGATCCCTCTTCTGAGGTTCAACTGGGGATAGTGCTGCATAAATTCAAAGTAATACTAGTAGTGTGTGAAGAAAAAACTTCTGTGAGGTGTTGGATCCTAGTGTTTGATGTTGTGCTTCAGAAACTTCTCTTGTGTGTTTGGTACTACAGGCATTGCTGCTGCTGAAGCCTCTTTATTTCTTTTGTTTATTGAATATGATTTACATGGAAGTATGTCATGTCTGTATGTGTTTGCTCACAGTTGTCTTGAAAGAGATCATGTGTAACTGCTTCATGGGAAAATTAGTAGGTACTTGTGTCATGAACATGTGACTTGTTTCTTTCTTTTGTATTTTTTATTGTCTTGATATGTGTACAGGCAGTATTCTCAGTTCTCTATAAAACCCTGGCTTGAGAACATTAACTGCTTTGCTTCTGTCTTTGTATCCAGCAGTTAGTCCTGCCTTTATTTGAATTGTGATAATGCTCATGTGCCTTTTTACGGGTCAGCACCTCATTGTGGAAGGCCTTTTAGAAGCACAAATGCAACACAACTGTCACCCTTATGAAGAATTTCAAAGGAAAATCATCAAGTTCAAGCGTCCTTTTTTATTCAAAGTAAATTCCTCAGACTAGGTTGCCTGAAATTGAATTAGATGAAAAATAAAATAAATTGGTGTTTAAGTAACACAAATAATTTCAACTGCTCAGACACATAGTACAAGCATTTGAAAATCTTTTTCATCAGAGTAAACCCAGATAGGATAGTTTAAATTCTGTAATTGATTTCTACTCACTTTCGTGTTACTTTTTTTGATGAAATACTTGAGTTGAAAGCACAGCTGAAAAATGAAACTACTGAGAAGTGTATTTCTGACTTTCCAATGGAATTTGTTTCTTTGAACACTTACTATTTCTCTACATTTCACATATGCACTTCAAAAAACCCTTCCCTTTTAAGTCTCATTGCTTTTAATCCCTTGTATGTTTTATAATACAGTATCTAAATACTATAAACTAGCAAGCACTTATCAGCTTGTAAATAACACAGAAGTTTTTCTTTCTGCAGAATGGAAAGTAAAATGAAGCCATTATCTTTTACAAAGCAATATCATGTGGAGCATTTCAAATTCTTTTTAAAAATGCCCCATTGTTCTAAGGCCTAAGGCTCACAATGGCATGCTAGTGTGCTTGTTCATATTTCTAAAAATTCAAAGCTTATGTAACCTGCTGACTTGTCCAGAGAGGAAGAGTCTTGCAGCAGTTAACTGCAATGTGCTCATGTTGTTGATCTGGTGCACACTGTGCAAGGAACCCTGGGTTTTCTTTACTTTTTCTTTTGAAAGTAGATGTGCTACAAAAAGGTTGGTCTGGACAAAAAGAAAATTAAAGATCCAGACTTCAGTTTGAAAAATGTTGCTATTGTTCCCTCAAAGAGGGATTGCATTAAGGCTTACCCTGGTGCTACAGACTTGTGATGACTTTCACTGTTACACAAAACTGAAAATTTTTGTTTAGTAGGAATAAATGGCTTTCCAGCTTTAGGACCTTGTTATAAGCAATCATCCCATTGCTTTTCTAGGCATCTTTATTCTCCAGCCTTATAAAAATAGTTTATTTTCCTTCTGGTCTTACTGAAATAAATTGAATGTTGGACTTTTAAGTGCTCTAATAATTGAGACGTTTCTTCCAGCACCCAGCCTATCTTTGAGTAGTGCATTTTTGTGCCAGTGATGTTCCATTGTTCTTAGATACAGCACTTTCCCTCTGTTGCCTACATTTGTTCTCAGGTGGTCCTGGAAACTGCTTTGCAACTGACCTGTTTAAGGTGTTTGTTATTTTGGGGAAAACCTGGAAGAGGTGAACCTCCCACCTGAGCTGCTGGGAAATAAGCTAAAGTTTGGTTCTATTTTGGACTTTAAACTGTCTTTAGTAGCTAAACAACACACACTTTAATTAGGGGACTACATCTGAGGAGAAATTGCTTTGCATTTAAAACCAGTGTTTTAGTGAGAAAGAGGAAATGTTATTGTCTATAGTTACTAAACAGATGTGTGTGTTTCTGGTCTTTCCCCCTCCCCAGAATTAAGCACCTCTCATTCCATTGCATCCAGTTGCTTTATTATAGGTAGATACATACTAAATAAGTTCTGCTTGTATTTATCAGACTTCTCTTAACACTTTTCTAGCAACATCTGTATTGCTTATACGTTTTCAATGCAATTTGAAATTATTTCAGTCGACTGCATAGTAAGCTGAGGTCTTGGTGTGCATTGCATTTTCAAATATAAACATATTTGTTTGAATAAGATGTAAAAATACTCAAATAGTTTGTTTTGGGTTTTTTTCCCATGTTTAGCCAAGAGCTCTGCAGGTGAATCAGTGGGAGTTTTCATGAAATAGATGTGCTGATGTATAAAAGCTTCATGATACTGAAAGTGGCGGGATCCACTCCCCTCCTGGTAACTTCCCAGATGCTACATTTGTTTTCTGGTACTTTAGGTAGTTGAAATCAGTGTAGTTTAGATCAGCCTGGAGCTGGTGTGGGAGGAAAAGTGGGAGAGCATGAACTGGAACAGGGAGGGCAGGACACCTGAGCTCTGGGATCACTGGGCTGGCTGCAGCTCGTGTGAGCATCCCGGTAGGATTGCTCTTGTGTATGAGTGTGAGCATGACAAGAGCACTGCAGGTGCTCTGGGGAAGGGTGGATTGCTGAGAGCAGAGAACTGTTGAAAATGCAGCAAGTTATATTTTCAGAATATTTTTCTCCTTTCCCACTGCTTTCCATGTCTTGTACCACAAGACCTGGAAATTACCTGGTGTAGGTTATGGGAATGCTGGTAGGCTGAGCTCAACTGCGCCTTACTGAAACAATGTTTTTATGTAGAGTGGTGAGAGTCCATTGATGAGAGTTTCTTGATGGCAAAGCTACTCTGTTATTCTTTCTTACAAATTGCATCCTACCTAACAGGGTGATAAATTGTTTCAGAGTGCATCTTGCTCTGTATCCTGGTTCTGACTCTAGCCTTAAGCAAGAATGTGCATAGAAACAGACTGAGTTTATATATGAGGCTTAACCTGACTCCTTGCCCACATCCAACTGTTTTTGTATCAGGGATTTCATGAGTCTGATGCAGCTTGTTTCTTTAGTAATTCTCAGTACCCTCTTCTTCCAAAGGCTTGGCCATTTTTTTTCTTTAAACTTCTATAAATGCCTTTCATCTTTAGTAAGGTCTGCAAGTTTGCTTTGAATGTTGTTCCTGCCCATGAAGGTCACTGTTATGCAGATGTTTCATATATGTATATGCATCTATATATATATATATATATACACACACAAGCACATCAACTGCAAGACAGAATTTACCTGTTCACCTGGCTGTTCAATCTCTGGTGGCATCCATGAAATAAAATCTTAACAGAAAGATTTCCTTGTGAAAACTTTGCCAAAAGATGATCTGGAGGGATAATTGTGGGGATGAGTTCACAAGGTGGACACCAGCTTCATCTCCTTATCTGGTAAGTTGTCCATTTGCACTGAGATCAAAAAGTGAAGATTAGAATGGAAGAATGTGAGTGCTTTGGTGAGTCAGGCAGTCAGCATGAGAAGGATGAAAACCAGAGGAATTGTCTTGGGATGAGGCCAAGCAAATGTTTCAATTTGCAGGCTGTTACTTAAGCAAGCCTTTTGCATTTCTTATATTTGGAGTTTTATTGCATTCCTCCATGTTGTGTTGAAGGAATTGTTTTGCACAATCAAGTTGATAACATTTTCTTTGCAAAGACAAGGTTGCATCTCATACCAGTTTTGAATATTTTTGTCGTGTTGGCACACAGAACTCAAATAGAAATTATATTGTCAACGTGGTTGAAATTACATGTACATAGTTTCTACAAGTTTCTTGAGACTCCAAATATTGTGTTTTCTGTCTGTGAATGCAACTCCTTTTCTGGGGAGAATCTGGTCAGGGCTGTTCTGCAAGGGAAATATTTTTAGAATGTAATTCGGGGAATCTGCCTACACCAGGCTAGGAATGTCTTTGAGACTCTCTTCTTCTCTTCCCCCATCTACCCAATATTTAGATAGTTTGTGGTTTCTTCACTGCTTTGAAACTCTTTTTCATAACACTTGCACCTGTTTTGTTTTCAGTAGTGTAGACAGTGGACCAGATGTGTGCAGCCACATTAGTTCAAGTCTACTCACTCCATGCTGAATGTGGTGCTTCCTTATTAAATGATTTGCTAGTTGCAAAGCTTTTCAGTGATGCTCTGAATTTCATTTCCCCCTTTTTTTTTAAGCAGAGCTGATAATATAGAGAAATATTTGTTTACATTATTTGTATCTAAGAACACCTTCCTGTGTTTCATCAATTTGAAGGAAAAACAAAATTGTGTTTCTGGGCTTAACTGGTGTGGTAATGTCTGCATACAGTAGTTGAGAATGCTTTTATATGTTTTTATTTTAATGTGATAAAAGCATGAAGTTGTTAACAGCAGTGGAATAAATACAAGCATTAATGTATGTGTGTTGGTCTGTAGGAGTCAGAGACAATGACTGCTTATGTGATCCAGTTCTGGTGGTTTTCTTGAGCTGCAGAAAAAGTGTAGAACTCTTTTGACCAGCTTCAGCTTTAGCAACTGAGTTCTGATTCTTGTGAGAGCTCTTGTGGGGATGCAGTTTTGTCTTGTCAGCTAGTCAAATTCCTCCTGATTACAGTTTCTTCAGGCTGGCTTTAGGATAATGATAAAGTAGTCCTGCCTTTTTGATCTGCTTGCAGAGCTTACTGGGATGATGCCCCAAGTGTAATTCCAGTAGATAACTGACAGCTTGTTAGAAGTCCAGAGTTGTTTTGGGATTTTTTTTTTAATTTTTTAATTTGATTTTTTATTTTTTCAAGTTTTATTTTTTTAAATCAATGCTGCAATTATTTTAACTGTTTGAATACTTCAGTAAGTATTGAACAGAGGGGAAAAAAATCACCTTCCTCAGGCTGCCTTTTCTAATGTAGCCTGGAAGGTGGTTAGCCTTTATTATTTGAGAGCTTGCTCCACACTGAAAATGGACAGGATCCAGATGTTACCCCAGGCTCAGCACCACCAGGACCCCCTGGTCCTTCCCTGCAGAGCTGCTTCTCACCTCCTGGTGCAGGGTTGTACCTCTTTACAGGGTTATTCCCTGCTAGGTGCAACGCTTTGCCTTTGTCTTGGCACTCAAATGAGTTTCTGCTGTCGGCCTCAAATCCTGCTTTGAGCCCTTGCTAAGACTTTTCTCTACATTTTGCATGTTTGGGATTTTGTTTGAACACGTTTTTAATTTTATTTGTATTTTTTGCTTTCAGTTATAAGCAATAAGTGTTTGCTGTTGTGTCTTGTTGAAGCTTGTTTTAGAACAGATTTTGAGTCTTTTCAGCTGAGGTTCTGTGGTTTTGAGTGGTTCCCACAACTAGATCCTGGTGTGCATTTTGAGAATAATATTACTGTGCTTATTTCTTACTTACATGAGTATTTTAACTTTGGTAGTCAGTAAGTCACTCATGACCATATTAAAATTGCAGTCCTTCTCCTTGGTAACTCTTCTGTGTAAGTTAGAGTTGTGCAGTAATAATTCAGAATGGCTCTGACTGCAGTTGGTAATGCAGAACAAAGAGCTCAGGCTCTCTGTCACAGTGATGTACTCAGATCTCACAGAGAGTTAAAGATTCCAAAATTCTAAAATTGTTTATAAATTTTTTTTCTAACATCAAGAAACCTGTCCCACAGACTTTGTGTAGACTGAAAATTCTTTCCTTTTATTTTCTCCTTTGCCAGCAGAGAACCAAGTGAAAGATGAGTAGCTATGAAAGTTATGGGAACTGTTCATAACTTGTTCCCAGCATTGCTGATTTGGGATAATTAATTCTTACATATTAGCTTATAACCAATGTTCTGACACATCAGCCTGAAGTCCCACTAATATTTGCATTCTCCTCTTCCTTCTACTTTCCATAAGAGTCTTGATCCTCTTGCTGTGTCATCTGGCCTAGGATTTATCATGTTGTGAAGGATTTCATAATATTCAATCTGCTTAAGCATGGGCAGGCATGCCATTAATCCAGTGGAAAACAGGCTACATTACAAATTGTGTTTGCCATCCAAGAGTGGTGCCCACTGACTGAATTAGTGATTGGAGACACTGAAGCCTCTTTGCTATTGACCTATATACTCTCTCCAACTGTTAATTTGTGTGTACTTGAGTGTTTTTTGATGAAGCAGTATTTTGTGTTTCATATGGCCAAAAAGAACTTTCGGAGTTTTGTAAGTCAGGGCATGTAACCTGGCCCTCTTGTCATAACAGGCTTTCAAAGTTGGCCATGAAATGAGACTATAATTCTGTCTCATTATGTTGAAAATATTAGTCATTTCATTGTGTTGGCTTTTTAAAAGCAGGTATATGTATCCTTGTCATACTACAACATTTATTCTTTGTGTATATGAGAACAACAGTGAGGTGATTGCTCACTCCACCTTTTTTAAGGATTGTTGAGGTGAATGCTTAGCTGTATTTCAACAAGTTTTTTTTAAATGGAAGGTGGTTGGAGTCTTCACAAACTATCTTCTCTGAAAAATGCATTTGAATTGTGTGATTTTTTTAGGGCCTTTAAAATACAAATTTTTAAAAACTACATGCTATGCTGTAACTGACTATTTTTTGTGAAGGTTATTTATAGAGAAACTGTTTTATGTTTTTCAAATGATCATTGCTCCTACTTTAAAATCTTTTATTGTCAAGCCAGCTAGTACGTGCAATTCCTGTCTGCTTTCTTGGCAGACTTGGAGCTTTAATTGCTTTTTTTCCCTTTGCAATCACAATGTAATGTAGTAAAAAAAGGCAAAAAAATTCTCCTCCCCAAGAAAACTAACTCCAAACACTAGTACCCTCCTAGTTTATTTTTTAATTGTTGTGAAGGTGCTTACCACTTCAATGCAGCTGCAAGTAGTCTATAGAGAATCTTTTATTCACTACTTGTCTGTTTTGGACATTACTTGTGGCAAAAAGAGTTAATTTAACCTGTGGTTATTATTTCCCTGAAGCAGTGCTTGCCTTATTGTAGTGATTTTGGGTGTTTGAACAATATTTTAGTGAAGTGATGCAGAAGTTGTCCGTGTGATGAAAAGGAATGGGTTTTTCTTCAGGAAACTGCTTTCTGGTAAAGGCTGATTATGATCTGCTGCACATTTCTAGCTGACTTATTTCTATTAAATCAAGATAAAATGGGTTTCAGCAAATTTTAGGTAGTACACAAAAAATTGCAAATGTTGATTCTTTTACTATGAATAAGATCGTGAGCTCCTTTTTTCTTTTTGTACCTGACCAAATCAATGCTTTAGGAAAAAAAATGTTCGCTTTTTTTTTTTCTTTTGATTTTGACATATGGTTCTTATCTTGGCAAAGCAAAAATGACAGATTTCAGTTGTATCTTGGTGAAACTTATTTTAACTTTTTTTTTTTTTTTTTTTTTTTTGAGAAGCATTTCCTCAGTTCAACTGCCGCTGTTCAGACAATAAGAAGGACACTTTGACTCACTGAAACATCAGCTCCTGGGAAGAGCACGATGCAGATGGCCTCCAGTTGGGGCTCTGTGCATTTGCAGATCATTGTGTGTGGTGTGGAGTGCTCCTGCCATGTGTTTGTGTGCTGTGGCTGCTGACAGAGCTGCTCTTGTCAGTGGTGCCTGCACAGCCACAGCCACAGCGTGGCCATTCACGGTGCGCTCACCCAGTGGGACCAGAGCTGTCCCCGGGCTGTGGCTGCTGCTCTGGTGGCCCCGAGCCCTCCTCGTCCCACCGGGGACGTGGGATGGGATGTGCTGGGATGTGTTCAGCAGTGCTGGGCACGTGAGATGTGTTCTTGCTGTGCTCAGAGCTCAGAACAGGGAGATCCTCTCCCGGCAAAATAGAGCTTAAAGAGAGGACGGGGCAGGTGGTGCTGGTTGGCCATAGGATGTGACCAGCATTGGTTTGTAAGGGACTGGACCCTTTTATTTCCTTATTCCTCTGTTTTCCTATACTTGCCCTTCTAAGCTACATTGATTCCTCCCTTTCCCGTTCCGTAAAGATTCCCTAGCAACTCTTACCATCCCTGGTTGCTCTTCCTTTTACCTCACAGTAGCTGTTCGAGCCCCGCATGCAGTGACAGCCTCAGGCTGCGAGGTGCTCTGAAGAGCATTTCCATTTACACACTGTCTCGGCTTTCACACATATGGCCATTAGTATTTTAGTATTTTAGTTCTCAGACCACAGCTGAGAGAACTCTGTGTGCCTTTGCATGTGAAGATGTAAAAAACCATTTAGCTCTGTTGGTTCGAGAATGGTGCGCATGACACCAAGGATGTGGGTTTAGTCTCCCTGTGGGCCATTCACTAAAGAGCTGGACTTGATCCTGAGTTTCTCAGTTAACCTCTTTGTGTGTGTACTGTTAGGCTTATGAAGTGATTCTGAGACTTCTTTTCATTTTTATCTCAAATGGAGTGTTTAAGTTGATAGGCTGGGTTCATGCTCTTCACTTCTGTGATCTGAGTCTCTATCACATCACCCAAATGTTTTTTGCCTTTTTAAGCATATTGGATGTAAGATTTTTTTGCCATATGTCGTGGAGAGCAACAGGAGAAATGTACCTCGAGTGATATTTGTTGACTTGCATGCTCTCTGTTGTATCTCAGTAAATCAAGTTAAAGTTTTGAAAAAATTGCAGTGCCAACAGCATTTCATCTCCCCTCTCCTTCTACCCTTAGAGTGGGGAATAAACCCATATTGATGAAATGCTGTCAAACTATAAGTACACAATAAATGTCCAAGAACAAGATTCCTTACTGAGCAATGAGAATTAAAAGCTGACTATTTCTATATTTCTTTAATTCCTTTCCTTAAGTCACTGTGCTTCATGATAGGGCTGTAACTTTTGATGTCTGCTCTAAAGCTTAAAATTTGTTGGGCAGTCCTCAATCTTAAACATTCAGTATTTTTATTAAATTATACTACTGTTGCTTTATAAAATAATGCCTGCATCTTTAATGTGACAATATTAAGTATGGCTATCCAAATTAAACTAAAGTGTTTGGTTGCCCTTAATTTTCTAGAGAGACATAGGCATTATGTCTCTTTTCATTATTTTTCCTCCTCAGGATTAGGTAGTAAGATGTTTGTTTCAAACATGTAGCTTGCTGTTGTCAAAGATATCAGCAGGTGCAAAAATGAAGTGTAGCACATGTTGCTGCAAAATCCCCAAGTATTTCTTCGACTTCGGCAGATGTAGAGTGGGAAGAGTCAAGTAAATGAGAACTCAGCATGATGAAATGGAATTTATGCCATATTTCAAATTTGACATCATTGGTTAAGGCCTGAAGTGAAAACAAATGAAAACAGCAATCATGAAGTCAAAGCTACTGCCCCGAAGTGTGTGAAGGTTCTTGAGTTACCTCAGCAAAGTTTTGTGAGGCTCTTTTTTTGTTTGTTTAAAGGGAGGGATGTTATAAGTCTTCCTCAAGCTTTTCTTCCTCCTATTGCATTCTACACTTTGCCCCCTTTTTCCATGAATAATAAAGATACCATTGTCACAGACCATTAACTCTTGCTTAATTATTTGTTACATTTGCTTTCTTCTGCCTGGTAATGGCATTGACATGTGTGGGTTAGGCAGTGCTGGGTACAGCACATTTAGCTCTTGCCTCTGGTTGCCTGGACTGCACTTGATTGCTGATCTAAGAGAGGGGACACACAGTGCTGGAGTAGCTGCCGGAGCACCAGCTTTACATTTCCATCTTCTTAGCTTGCAGAAAAACATCCCGTTTTGGGTTAATTAATGCAGGAAATAAGATATGTTAACATATCAGCTATATGTTAACAATCTAAGAAAAACAGAATAATGAAGCTTTGAGGTTGACTTTTTTCCTGGCCTTTCACAATTGTTCTGTGATACATAGTGAGTATTGTGGCTACATGACGCCTGAACTCTGGACAGAGTCTGAATTTATATTGGTTTATGATTTATTAAATCACCAGTTGTGATTATCTGCTGACCTAATGAGTAGACACTCTACACGTCAGAACTTGCCCAGGATAACCCTCCAGGCCTGTGAGAAAATCCTTGTATCAAAGATACAATGCTGAAGCTTAAAAATAGATATTTGCTCCTCAAAAGGAATTTGCTGCTCTTCCAAATTTGTTACTCACTGAGTCATGCTCTAATATACAAATGCAGTGACCTCATCTTTATGGAGAGTAGAAGCTGTTCAAATAATATGCATTAATTTTACCTCCATCAGATGCAAAAAATGTGAATACATACACATGTATTTATGCACACATTTGGTTTTTTCTTTTTTTCAAACCCAACAATCTTTTGCTCAGAACACAGTGTGTTTGGCATAAAAATAGGTGAAACTACTGTTCAGAGAGTTGTGCCTAGCTGTGCTTTTAAATTAATTTATAAATGTTAGAAATGAAGCAGTTCTGTGGGAAGTGGCTGTAAACTCCAAGCAAATCCAAACTTATTTAATGTTTAGCAGATAATCCTTTTATTTCAAACTTTTATTTGCTGTAGGTCTGCTTGCATACACTTTACTTATTGTAAGTTGTCTTTTTTGGGATGACTGTCACCAATGTTTAAAATGTTTAAAAATAGTGTTCAGGACTTTAGATTGTCTAGGTTGTCAGCCAAATAATTTTTCTGTCTCTTAATTGTTGATTTTATGGCTGAAAGTAATTCATTATATCAAAACTGACTTTAATTTCTCAAAATTTAGTACAATTCATTTACTTAGTAATGTTTTAAAATTCTGGTCAGCCTGAAACAAGTGTAAGATGCAAGTTTTGTGCTTGCATTCTACAGCTTGAGCTGTCAGAATAAAATCAACCAATAAATTACATTTCTTTGGAGAATCTATTAAAGCTTTACCTGAGCTTTTCAAAAATGTTGATCAGGTTTTAGATCTGACTGATGAAATGATGATCCTGTAATACCTTATTTTATATGTATAACTTTATGGTAGCAGTAGCTTTTTTTCAGCTTATCCCAAAATCCGTCTGATTCTATTAATCTGTGTGGAGGTCATTGTTGAGAGCTGTACATTAAAGTCCTTTATGTTTTGGTTTTCCTGTGTGCTTTTAGGTGAGTTGTGTAACCTCATAACGCTGGATGTAGCGCACAATCAGCTTGAACATCTTCCAGAAGAGATTGGAAGCTGCACGCAGATCACCAACCTTGACTTGCAGCACAATGAGCTCCTGGACCTGCCAGAAACCATAGGTAGGTGAAGAGGCTGGAGAGGAGAAAATAAATCACTGTTTCAAAATATTTATTAAGGGGAACAAATTCAAGAATGAGTATTTGTTGGTGGCTCTGGAATGATTGCTGTTCAGCTCAACACAGAGATTTACACTTCACACTTGAGATTTAAAGCAAGGTGTGCTTGTTACCTTAAATGTTACCTTAAATAATTTAAGAATGAGAGTTGCAATGAAAAATTCCAAATCCATTACTTCTAAATCTTAAGGTGTTCTGTGGTTATAAGCAAACATCTTCTACTTGTTTGTTCATTCTGTAATGAAACTGAACACATAAAGAAATGAAAGGCTCACTTATAGTTGAAGTGCAGTACTTTGGCAGATAATTTTAACTTACATCTTTGCCTAAAGCAATATAAAGCTAAAATCATAAATATTTTAAAACAATTATGTATGTATTATATCCTTTGGTGGAACATTTAAAAAAATCTCAAGTCCACAAGGTCATCATGTCCTTATGCAATAGAATACAGAGAGTTTGCAACTTACATTGGGAATAATAGACTAAGATAAACACAGTCCTGGTTGGTTTCAGTATCTCATATGGGATAAAGCAACAAAATATGCCTTTTCCTATCTCATTAAATCAGTTTTAAACAGATGGCAGAAAAAGATGGCTGCTGTGATTTAAAAAGGCTAAAAACGAGGCCATGATGATTTTAAATTCTGTCACCAGAACATACTCAGAAGAATGAGCATTATCAGTTTAATGGTATTCAGTGTTGAGTACTTATTAATGTACTCTAATGCATGGTAAAGTGAGGAACCATTTAATGACACTCCAGCTTTTCTTCTAGTGGTAAATTGTTGAGGATGAAGTTACTATGGCTTTTGGTTGAGAAAGTTTGATGTGAGCAGAGTTTACACTGATGATGTATCCACTGGAACTAAACTTCCTTCCTGGACTGATATTTTTAAATTCTGGAGATCCCATTCCATCTGGAGTTTGCATCTAACTTACACCATTCATAAGTACAGCCTTTATTTTTGTTGCTATTTTGTAAATCTTGCTGAATGTTGTTTTACATAACACTTATGTGTAGTGTATGTGTCACATCTAGGGAGTGAGTTCCCTGGATAAACTGTTAATTATGGGAAAAAATCTCCAAGCAAGTGTGAGAATTCCATATTCAAGGCTTATAGACTAAAGCTGTTAATTCCTGTGAAGAATAGTAATATGGTTTACTAAGTTGGTTAGTGCCTGGTAATCCCTGAACGTCTCAAAGGACCAGAAAAATCTCACTTGTTATATGCTGCAAGACTACTTAGAGGGAAAGTTCTCTGGGTAGGAGAGGCACAAAGTTATTAGGCAGTTAAGTCACTTGTGATAGATAGGAAATTGCTCACTCTGCAGTCAAGATAGTTTGAACTCACCTATTTCTTCAGAAAGTTTCTGTTAGCTTAGGTGGTTTCTTTTGAGTCAGGTTCATACCTGGTTGGACTGGATTTCTGTTTTCTTTGTTTAGTTTTTCCCTTGCATTGTCTTTATAATGTATAGAAGTTACTTGTTTTTAAATGTTGGTAGCTGTCTCTTTACATGCTTATCTGAGCTGAATATCAATGTTTTAGAGCTCAAGAAACCACCAAAGATAGCTGAATAATGGTAGGAGACAGGAGTGAGCCATGTTAACCTTACTCTAGTTCGGTTTTGCTCCACTGGAGAACCTCTCTTGTAAACAGTAAGTTAAAAAAAAAGTATTTAAATAAGACCTTAAAATCAGAAATCCATGTTTGTGCCTCATGTGGTTTGCAAACAGAATTTAATAGTGAAGGAAAGCTTTAGGTTCCATCTTAAATGATAATGATCAGCCTACATTTATGCATGTTGCAGGAAAGGCAGCCGTAGCCAGTTCAGCAACACTGGCTTTATTTCTTAGTCATCGCAGTTTTGGTTCGACATACGAAAGCAAGCTGTGGCATGATTTTTAGACTACAGCTTGCTTTGTGGTTGGCATTGTTCAGGGAGAAACTCTGAGTGCTGCGAAAAGCCCAGCGAGTCAATGGCGCGTGGCTGGGGCAGCCCTTGGGCCCCTCCAGCTCTCACTGCAGGTTCTGTCCCTGCCTGCTGCTTGCCACACCTGCCTTTTCTTGCAATGTTTCCGTGCTTCCAGGTGTCAGGATGCTCTCTGTATGAGTGCTGTTAATGGTTCTCAGTTCAAACTCTGGGTTACACACCAGGGACAAAGCAGACCAAGCACCATTTGCTCGTTGTAAGTATTTGACGTTCTATGAGCCTCCTGGTATGGACCAGGCTTTCCATTGCTGCCAGGTCTGTGCCCTTCTCCCCCACTGACACCCTTTTGATTGAGGCCTCAGTTTTTCTTGAGGAGGATGTTTTTGTCATGCTGCTTTGAAAAACAAACAGCCCCCTTTGCTTTTTATTTCTCCTTCCCCTCCATCAAAAAAACCCTCTGAAAGTAGCTGCTGAACTATATAAACAAGCTTTGGTTTTGCCACAGGAAGATTTCAGAATCTGCCAAACTTAAAAAAAAAGCTTGTTTGGTAACTAACAGCATGTACTGAAATGTGCTGGAGCTGTGAGAAAGGGACGTGAGGGTGACATGCAGGGGAGTGGCAGGGAAGGGATTATGCATCAGTAGTGATTACAGAGGTTGCAGAGCCAATATACCCACTCTGTAAAAATACCAAGTTCTTCTCTCAACTAATGCTGTAGAAGCATGCTTTTGTGCAGTAACAAATGTCGATTTTAGATATTAGTTGTCAGGAAGTGACCTAATGCCTTGCTTTATAGATATTGGCTTAATACATTCATATCTGTATTTCTGTTGATTGAAAATTGTAAAGTACTTTTTATATTAGATCATTTCCTGTAAGAAAAATGAGCTTTGTGGAATGGCTTAGCACATTCCGAGAGTCTCAAGCCCAGAATCAAAATCATAGTGGGATCATAGCTGTTTAGTGTTTTCATCGTAGATTGCACACCCCCCCATGTTGTGATGTTTTTTTTTTTGCTTTTGTAGGGTGGTGGAATTGTTAGCTACTTTTATTTACACAGTGTCTTATCTCTGTATACTTAGCTGGCACACTAATATATCCAACACAGAAGAAAGTGAATAGCCTATCATTTTTATTAAAATTATTAATTGAATTTTTGAGACTGGCAACAAATTTTGGGTGGAGTAAATTGTTTCTTAGGATTACAAGATAGCTTAGATAATTTCATCCTGCAAATATCACATAGTGAGTGTTCCCTCTTTGAACTTCTAATTTTAGCATTCTGTACAAATGAGTTCACAATTTCATATGTAAAAGCATAGAAACACTGATTTGAGAAAGAAATATAACAGAAACAGAGTTGCAGCTTTTAGTAATACCAGATTCCTCATCTGCTTTGTAATTTTTTAGTTTTGTGTGCTTACCTGTGCAGTTTGATTATAGTCAAATGTGCCATATTCACAGGCATCTAAGGCAACAGAAATTTTAATAAGAAAAAGTATAGTCAGTTGTAAATGTTCCAAAATTATACTTGAAAAGCACAGAAAATTCTGTCAATGGACACACTTTCCAGTGTCTGACATAGCACTGTTCCTAAGAGATGGTTAGGAAAATGGGATTTACAGCTCTGCACTACCCTCCTGCCCTTCTCTGTGGCACTATAGCTCAGAGGCTGAAATCACAGCTTTCATGAAGTTAAATACTATTTATTGATTGGTTTTGCTGGTTGAAATTGTGCTCCAAACCACGCTTCTAACCTGCTTAACCCCAGTGTACCTCTGAGAGCACTGTTTTGTTCTTTAAACCTACAGCTGATAAAACATGAAGCACTGACCAGAACCAGACATGTGAAATTGGTACGGCTCAGGTTATGCAAAATTGTGGTTGAGAGCTTTAAGTCCCTAGAAGCAAATATATTTCTGAAGAAATGTGAAACTACTTTAAAATGGTATTTTAAATTTGGCAGGTTTAGCAAAATCAGGAGTCTTGTTCTGAAATGTCTGAGCACCTGCAGCTCCCTCAGTGATCAGGGGCAATGTTCAGATGTGATTGATGAGTTTGATGTGGTTAATTACTCACTGTTGTGATGGAGCAAAGTGTAGAGGCTTCTGCTCCAGCTTTTACAGCAAGATTCATATTCTCAACATTTAAGCACGCCATGGTGCTTTGGTCAGTGAGCATTCTGTTTTGTGGCATCAAGCCACTTTCCATAGGCTCACTTTGGGAGAGCTGATCAACATTTGGTGCTTTGTCTAAGGTTTTGTTCTTGGACTATACTGTTAATAAAACTTATTTAATTGGATTCTGCTAGTATTGGGCAATTGCAGTAAGTCCAGCCTTTTCTTTACCTGATTGAAAGCAGTGGCTCCCAGTCTAGTACTCTAATTTTTGTATTACTGTCAGCCCTGTCTAGTTCTCGTGCTGGTCTCATAAAGGAAAACTTCTAGTTCTTGTTGCCTTCAATTCTAGGCTTAGTAAATGTAAAGTAGTGAAATTGACTGGAAAATGTCAGGTGGAGGGTAAATGGGAAGGGACTTGCTCATTTTGTCCTCCGAGCTCAGAAGGGCAGGCATGAGGCTGTGAGGTGTTGTGTCACACTAGTGACGCTCAGACAGTACTGCAGGAGATGGGCAGGGCACGTTTGGGTCTCAGTGTTTGCACAGGCTGATGCAGATGCTGAAAGCTCAGGGTGTGACATGGCAGTTATGCAGAAGAAAATCATAACAGTTGCTTCTACATTTGGGAAATCACTGTTGAATCTTCCCTCACTTCTCAGGAAGTTTCAGGGTGTTCTTTCTCCTTTCTTTAGGTTCTTTTCCTGGTATCTGCTGTTGGACAGCATTCAACTGCAGGGAAGATACAAATGGAACCCTGGTCTCCATCAAATAATTCTCACATTACTTAATTAGCTAAAATTGTAAAGATATATTCTTGTGTTGTACATTTCATGTTTTCTTTATATAGTAGGGCAGCCTTAAAAAATTAAACACATCATTCACTTAGGAAAGGTTAATGTTTTTATCACATTGCCAGTTAGGCATAAACTGTTCATACAATATGATTTACATTTATATGTATCTTTACTTTCCCAGAAAGGCTTTAAATAGTATATTTGAAAAGGGAAAAAAAAGACTACCAATGAAAAATTAAATTAAATAAATTTCAGTTGCTTTGTCTTACTGTATACAGTGTGAATTGAGTAAAATGAAATGCTTTCACTGATAGCTCAAAATAAGGTCCAGCTGTTGTTTTTGTCTCTGTTGCAATGTGAAGTGTTTTGTATTTATGTTTAATTAATACATTTCCAGTGCAAACCAAATATAGTTAAATACATATGTACTATTTCATTAAAGGTTAGATTGCTTCTAATGGCTAAGTAATTCTGAGTTTAATTGATTCAATGTATTTATGAAAATATTTTTTATTTTGTGTTTTGGTTGGATATTCATCCTAAGGCTAGAGTGGGGGCAGTTTATTTTAGTGAATGCATGTACCTTCACACAGAAATTAGATGCAGAGACCAGTGTGTACGGATGTATTATAACTGCAGCTCAGCATTTTCAGAATGATTAGTATACTGCAGAAAGAAAAAGCCTATAATATTATTTTATTTATGTGAGAAGCAAGCACAAGGGAAGAGTGATTCAAAGGAACACATCAGAATTGAGACAAGTGGGTCTGTGAGTTACTTGCATTTTGATGAACGCATATTAAATGAGTTTTAAGTTGAATTTTCATCTAGACAGTTTCAGAAACATGTCACTAAGAGTTTGTGCTCTCTAGCCTTATGCAGGTGTTGTGTGTGGTGTGTATTGGGTACTTGAGCCTTTGTTGCTCAGGTTTTGCAAGCATCTTGTGTGCATCTTTTACACAGTCAGCAATGTTAGAGTCTGGAATCAGATTGAAAAATAACTGACTGCCTGTGGTCACAATTTAGCGTTTTAATATTGACATGATGAGCGAAAACCTGTATTTAGATGATATCAGACTGAAAGTAGAGAGAACTCTTTGCTGTCTTTGGATGGCATATAAACTTGTGGGGTGGTAGAGACTAATTTTAAATTAATGTTAGATAGCTTTCTAATAGATGCCATCTTCATCAGAACTCCTAGACTTTGCAGAAGGAGTATAATGCACTTTGATTTGAGCAGGGCAAATAATGATGGACCCTGCTGACTTTGGTAATTTGTGAATCTGATTTTGCCTCCTACACTGGCCTGCCTGGTATATCAGGAGGTATTGGTGGGTGAAAAGAAAAATTAAAATACTCTAAAAGTCACTTTTCTGTTAAACCAGTGAAATTTAAGTCAAACTTTGTATTGTGTTTAACTACACTTTTCTATTTGGAACGGAATAATTACATTTCATGCTTTGGCTTTGGTAGCAATGATCAGAAGGGGTTCTCTTCTCTCCCGCAGTTCTGCTAAGAGTGGTTCCCTTCCACCCCCATCACCTTTCTGTTCCCATTCCCATTTTTCTAGGGTATCAGCCTTTAGCCAGAGCATATTAAACATTAGGGATGTAGGGGTTGTAGCAGGGATTTGTTGTCTCTCAGATGATGGTTGGTGACACAAGTTTTAATTTGTACAAACCTACAAGCTTCGATTTAGGAAGAAGGTGCCCCCAGACCAGATGAATGATGGCTGTGGGATTTGTTCTTGTTTCCTCTGCAGCAGGGACCATGAGATCTCTTTTGGGGTGTCTTGTTGGACCAGTCACTTTGTGCTGTTACTGTCTGCTTGTGGAGTGCAACTGAAGGTTAAACACTTTATCTGCAGCCTTTCGTTTTACTCTGCAGCTATCAGGGGAACCGGTTTGCCTTCTGATAAGAGATTAGATTAAACACCAACAGCTCCTTTCACCTAAAAATCTGTTGTACAGCCAAAAAGTTGTCACAGAGGTTGGCTGACATCTGGAAAACTTGTATATAGGAAGTACAAAGTGTGGTACAGGCATCTTCTGACTCAGGAGTATTTTAGACCAGGAGCCACTGTTGAAATATCTGAATGCAGTGTTTAATCTCTGTCTACAACTGCCCCTCTGCAGCATGTCTGCTATCTCCCATACAATTTGAAATTTATTTCATATTATCATCTTTGTTATTCTCACTGCAAGATTAATATCATGTGGTGTATTAGTTAATTCATGTATTTTTTTAAGTGACATCAAGTTTAATTTTTTTTAAAGTATTATTAATTTTAGCTGTACTTCTTGCTTTCAGTTAGTTAAAAATGACACCTGGTATCTTTGTATGCAAACCGGCAAATTTTTTTGCTAGAAGATCCCTCAGTGAATTAAGCACATGGCATTCTATGGGGTGACATGTGCCCATATCAACATGTTCTTTAGTAGGTGACTGCTCATTGTGTGCCAAGTTGAGTCAAATCAAAATCCAAGAACATTTATACAAGTTAGACCATCTGAAATACTTACTAGTGCCATGTTGTTTGTAGCAGGTACCTGCAATTTTCTGTTGTGTGCTGAAGTTCACATATATTGTTGATAATGATCTTATGGGATTTTGATGTGCACAGGTTTTATAAGTCCAATTTATATTTTTAACATTATCTGTAGAAGTTTTGTCTAGTGAACAGATTTTTAAATTGATCTGATGCTTTTGGTTTATTTAAAAGAAAGCAACTGATTCTGATAGCAAATTAGCTTGGTGAGCTAAGTTTCACATTAATAATGACCTTTCATCTAAGGATAGAGAATTTGAAGGATTATTTTAACTAAGGGAGTGAAAGGAAGACGCGTGGTAAATCTCAGAAGAAGAGAGCATTTATCACTGTTTAAAAAGCACTACTAGGACTTTGAATTAGGAATTTGTATTTCTTGATATTATTCAGCTTACCAGTTCTTTTTTCTATTGATTTTGAAATACTTAAAAAAGAGATGTAGAGACCTCTTCATGTGGTCTTTCTAAAAAATATTGTTTTGTTTTGTTAGCATAGTTTCCTGCTTTGTTTTCTGTCTTCTCTTTTTTTTTTTTTTTTTTTTTTTTTTTGGAGGGGGGCATTGGTAGACACCTGCTTTTCCTTTGATTAATATTTTTGAAGTACCCTTAATAAAGAATTAATTTAAACCATCTATTTCGCATCCCTTTTATTGTATCAGTTTAATCTAATATTTCTGGATTTGCATGCTGCCAAGGATTTTTAATTCACTTCTGTGTAAATGAAGCAGCTAATCCTGAGAGAGACGTAGTCACTCCAGTGAAGGGATTATGAATTCTGTGCTTAGGTTGCTTCAACCCTGAGAGCTGGCATCTGCTCATGGGTGTTAATACTGTGCTGCTGGAAAAATGGTCCTGAGACAAGGCATCTGTGAAACCTGAATCCCAAGAGTAGCTGTTTCTGACAGAAGTTGAACTAAAGCAAGTGACTTTTCAGTGTCTTGCTTAGGCCTGGTGTGAGTTTAGGGCTCGGTCAGGCTTTGCAATCTTATTTTTAGAAGTACCACTGAATAAGGCAGTTGAGTTTACAAGGGTTTTCATAACAGGCTCTCTAAGAAAACAAGTTGAAAGGCATTTTGCTTGTTGCCTTTCCTGCTGGTATCTGCTTTTCACTTGTGGTTATCAAACTGTCACGTACATGAACATCCAGTGCAGCATTTTCTGAGTCATTACCTGCGAGGGGCTGGTTCAGAACAGCTGCTGAGGTACAGCTTCAGTGCCAAAAGTACAACTGCAAACGGTCCTGGTGACAGTCTGAGCTGATCATGATCAGTTGTTACCTTCCTTGCCTTATTCCCTAGACCTAGCCTGACAGCCCATCAGCAGATACCCAGTGCTGTTCCATCTCAGAAAGCAGTAGCTGAGCTGGAATGATGGAGATGAGTGCAAGCCCTGTAAAGCAACTCCAGATAGAGGTATCAGCTGGGTAGCCCTGAGCTCAGGGAGCTGTAAGTGAGATCATTTGGTGGTTCAGTGCACTAGGTGTGGTCTGGAGCAACTTGTGACTGTTTCTGTGGTAAAACAGTTTGTCACTTGGTTTTCATGTTAGCCCACTGGCCCCTGGAGGCAAATGTTAACATTGTACTGGTGCATTCCTGTTAAAAAGAAAAGTTAACTTGGACGCACTGGGCAGAGGGAAGAGCTGTATCCTGTTTTGTGAAGGTGGGTCTAGGATCTGGCTTGTCCAGCATGTGAAGATGAAAGCTGCTAAGGGTTTCACACTGTGATGCATTCACAGTGAGGTGTGTGTATGCACTCCAAGGAGGAGAAGGTAGCTGAGCCTTGTTGACAGAAGACTGAGAGGCTGTAAATAAATTCTGATTTGAAATGAGAAGGTGGCTCATGTTGCCTGTATCAGTTGGGCTCAGGACAAGAGCAGTGGGAGAGGTGCTACTGATGCAGCTGCAGCTGAAATCTTACTGGTTTGTCCTCAGGAATAATTGTATTTAGTGCTGTGGTGTGTAAAGCAATCATGAGGAATGTGGTACACACAGGATGTGTCTTCTGTTATGCCTTTGTGTGCCTTTCCTATGGAGAAGAAAAATAACTAGTTAAGAAACAGTGATAAAGTTCTATTAAGAAATGCTACTTATGACAAGGAGAAATTACTTCTATTTATGCCTCCTTTCTTCTCATGATAATGTCATGAGGATCGCCAACGTGTGTCATTCTCTTCTTTATGGTACATTTTGACTCTCTCTAGTGGCTGCCTTGTTTCATTTTTCTGAAATGCCACATTGCTGGTAGGAAGAGAGCCATGTACATACAGCCTGTGCTCACAATCTGGAACTGGCACAGCAATGTTGTATTGCTAAGCAACAGTTGGCATCACACTGTCTACGTCCCTGTTCTTCCTTTTCTCCTGAAAAATCCAGATCAGCATCTAGCGCATGTTTTAGGTAGTGAAAAGAATAATAGGTTTATATCTTACTTTGTGTGAAGTTTGTTGTTCATTCTTTAATAAAATATTAAATAGCAATTCAGAGAAATACAGCCAGGGTGTGCTTTGTTCATCCCTAGGATGGCAAATCCTAGTGATCTTGTAGCCTTGCAATAGAATGTTTTTTGTGTGAAGTGAGGCCAGTTTTTTATTCAACCAGCAATGCCTGATCTCACAAATACAGCATGAAATAGCTAAATTATGTACAAATCTGTGTCTTTTTACTAGTGGACTGTAGGATCAGAATAGGTCTTTATTCTCTTTAGTGTGTATATGCATTGCAGGAATTTAACAGGAAAAGATGAAGATTTTTGCACTGCAGGGCAGTATTGATAGCCTTGGATTTTAAATGACTTTTTCTGATTAAATGAAGACTTTCTTCGCTGCTTCTATAAAACTTAATTTTATACTTGTTTAGAATCCAGCACTTTGAAAAATAGAACTCAACACCCAATTGAAAATACTATTAGTTAAGCAATGGTGTGTAGCTACCTGTTGTGACTTTTGTATAGTTGTTGATGGTACTAAGAAAAAAATTGTTGCCAAGCTTGTCAGATAATTATCAGATATGCACTGAAAACTCATCCTGTTTTTTTCATGATTTGGAAGATGTAGATGATTTTTGTTCTATATTAAGGGGTTTGTGGGTTTTGGATTTTTTTCAGTTGCAGTTTTATGGGGGAGCTAACATTTTTTGTTTTCTTGTTTTACTTTCACTGCCCTTGTGACTTCTCTGTTTTAGAACGACAGTGAAATCATACAGCATTCTCTCCAGTTTCAAGTTTTTATTATCTACATTCCCAACTATTTGGTGATGTTGGGGCATTTATTTTGACCAGGTTCAGAAAAGAGATATTTTGTTACTTGCTTTGGTGAAAGTTTTTCTCTGTTTAGCAGACATACTCTACATTTACTTCTTCCTTTGCTGTGCTCCAGTTTGTATAAGTGCCCATGCACAGACACTAATATAGCCTTCCCTTAATGAGCAGTTAGGCTGTACATATTAAGACCCCTTCATCTTCTAAAATTCTTCTGGTTATTTATTCTACCATTTGTTAAATTCTGTGTTTCCTTTCTATATGTTGGTCTGGTACTTCAATTTACAGAACAAAGGTGTTGTGCCATGGGTGGTCATAACAGCAAGTGTGACTTCACTCCCCTGGTGTGAAGTCCAAACCTGCACAGACACCTTTTCTGATTGTAGGGATGAGGCACAGGTGGAGTTTCTTTGTACAGTTTGGCACTTGGCTTTTCAGTGAAGTTCAAGGCCTTGCTACCTGCAGGAGAGGGTAAATGCCCCAGCACCCATCAACAATATCCTTGAGCAGTTGGTTTTGGTCTTTAGAACTTGTTAGATGGTAAAGGTTGGAGCTAAAGGGAGCTTCAGATGGGAAATTTTCAAGCTGCAAGTTTCTCAAGATTTTTGTTCCCTGACAGAAAGACATATCAACTGGGGACCATCAGCCTAGCAATATTCAGAAATACTTTTACATGCACTACTGTCCAGATTTTTGTAGACTTCCTCCAGACTTTTCCTTCAGTATCACTCAAAAGCTTGAGAATTCTGGGGCTTTTCCTATCACCTGTTAAAGGTTTTCTTGCTGTTGGAGAATGGTAAAGCTGTGGGGTTTTTTTTCCCCTGCAGAGGAAATTGTTTTGCCAGGACCTGAGTTGTATGATGCATGCCCAGGTTCTGGTAATATGGTTCATGGCATTGAATGATACCATCTGTAATTTTAAAAGTCATTTTGGGACATCTGGAAAATGATAGTATGTTTTGATGATAGAAAGATCAGGATAGAAGGGCTTTTACAACAGGACAATAAGCTTTGCTTGCTTATCATATTATGCAGAACTTCAGAATTATATTTAATATGTACAAGCTACTTCTGCATGGTTGACTTCAGCATTGGAAATCTGTGATTCTCCTGTTTTGGGATGATAGCTCCCATTTCACCATTTGAAATTTTGAAGTGTAGGGTGAGAGATAACAGAAGAATCAGAAGTCACACCTTGTTCTGTGTGTTTGTGTGATTCTCACAGCATGTTAACACCTGTTTTCTACCCGTAGGAAATCTGTCCAGTCTAAGTCGTCTTGGCCTGAGGTACAATAGGCTGTCAGCAATTCCCAAGTCTTTAGCAAAATGCAGTGAACTTGATGAGCTGAACTTGGAGAACAACAACATTTCTACTTTACCAGAGGTGAGGAGTAGAGGGAGTGGACTGGGGAGGGGATGCTGCTGGAGAGCATCCATGTTTTGTAAAGGGAGTGGAACAAGGGAAATTATTTCATCTTGCCTCTTAACTCTGAGGAATACCCTTTGTTGTAACCTAAAAGTAATGTGAATGATGTCAATTGTGTAAATATTAGGTATATTTAATCAGTATAGAAAGACTAATGCCATACAACCTGAGTCAAAACTGGGAGCAGCACGTGTTGTATTTGCTGTGCTGTATCTTTAGAAAACCTTAAGTAATGAGTTCAGATTCCCACCCTTCAAGCCAGGTAAGTGTTTCTCAGTGGTTCTGCTTTGTGAAGCATTACTGCCTGGAAGTAATTGTTCAGATGACAGAAGAAAAATATGATGTGATTGCTTCTTATTTTGGATATTTATTCAATTTCTTTAGAACCTTTTAAGATGAAGACTTCATGACACAACATAAAGTTTATAGTCTCTTCTGTTTTAATGAGGGTCAAACTGCTTTCCTAAGCTGTCATCCCCACAATCCCGAGTTGTCTAAATTACTAGTATAAAATGAGGTTAAAGGTTATCTAAATATGTATGTAGCAAACTATAAATAGAAGAAAACAAAATGCATTAGGAATTAGGCAAAGTATTTACAGTAACAAAGGCCAGTAAGTAACTAATTTTCCTCAGATAAATTTCTGAGCTCATCAATGGTAGACTGAAACAGAGAATTCAATAAATGTTTGTGCAAGACTATAATTTAGGAAAATGCTAGAGTGAAAGCCACCAGGCTGCTTTCAGGATGAGAGCTAAGCTAGCCCACCCCACCCAGACGTGTTACAAAAGCAGCTGCAGTGTAATTACAAAAAGCTAATGTGAGGAATGATTACTTGCTTTAAAACACGTTCAGTCATAATACAAACCTCTTTGTAGCTGTACTGCCTTCTTCAGGTATGTTTGCCCACAATATGTTAACACTTAAGTTTGCAGAAGTGTATAGTTTATACTGTAATCTGTTTAAAATAAAACATGTTATGCTATAAGACAAAGAACTGTATTTGTAGAAGAAATTTCTGAATTTCAAAACATAGCTGAAGCTGCTGACACAATGCCTAATAAATATTTTATCTTAAAAGGATGGGCTGAAAGAAGGCAACACTGCCACAGCTCTCATAGATGTAAGAGCATTGTTCTCTTTGTACTGCCAAAGCTCTCTTGCTTCCCTTCAAATGCATTTAATTACTCTAGGCTATTAGAGTGAATTAGCTAACATATTTTAGATATTTTTTTGGTATACAAGCAACCTTCAAAACCAGCTTTTTGAAATGCCAAGATCCATGTGAAACAATAAACTGTCTTAGAGCTCAGGTACTGCCTAACCCTAGGACTAATATCTGTTATTTAAAGTATAGGGAGAAACAATATTTCCTAACCAAAGATTATACTAATTAATGATTGGGTTAGATTGATACTGATTTGAAGATCCATTATTTTATCTGTAGTGGGGAAAATGTTTCACTGATATTTGCTGACATGCCCCCACTGTCTAAATTTTTAGCCAGGGCACATTGGTAAGTCCCCTTTAGATCCTATTTTATTTACAATAATGTTAATAAACTATTTATTAACCATAGCCAAAGCTTTGCTGGTGAAACAGCAAAGCCATGTTCTTAAAGCATTTACCATGAATATGGAGCTCAAATTGCAATCCAGAAATACTGACATTAGGAATATGGTTGGAATCATTATCTTGTTACTGCTCATTCCTGATTGCAGATGTTGCATTATTTATGGTATGTAATGCCATGCATAAATCTCCAATTTCTGTAATACTTAAGCAAATAGGGCTGGATTCAAGTTGGTGTAGTAATAAGCAAAGGTGACACTTCAGCAGTAATTTAGATCTCATTATCCATCTCCACAGTTCCAGCAATGTGCTTGGCACGTAACTAACAGAGATATGGGCTGCTGGGATTTTGGAATCTAATTAGATTGTCAAAAGAAATGAAACTCTGGATTCAATGGACAGCCCTTGCTATCCAGTTTACCTACAGGCTTCTTGCTTTTTATTTTTTAAGGGAAAAAAAAATAGAGCAGTAACTACTTAGGAATATTTTAGAAAAAGGAAAAAACAATGGAATTTTCCAACCCATCCTATTCTTTTTCTCTATCTGATTATCTGAAACTATTATGGTATAATTATAAGACACTAACAAGTTGTGATCACAGTATGGATTTTTATGAAGTTACCAAAGATTTGAACTGGAATTATCAAATGCCTCTTTTGGGAGCCATTGTGTGGGGTTGATATTCCTTTGGGCCCCATTTTGATGTGGGTGAGTTGCTGGAGCCAAAAATGCTGCTGGGGATGGGATGGACATGCTGCCCCTGTGCTCCTGGAGCAACATGTCATTAGAGAAATTGCTTTCAGAGGAGAAAAGAGTTACCAAACCCCCCAAACCTGTGCTTTTAAATGTGGTCTGTTTGCTTTTTTGGTATCTGTCAGCATGCAGGGAGCAAGGGGGAAATAAGGTAGTGGCTGGTGACTGTGAGCAGAGGTTGTTGCTGGTGGAAGTTTTATCAAATTTAACACTGGCTTGTGTGTTGCAACACTTCTTCAGGGGATGGACTCGAGGGGGGACAAACATTTCTAATTAGACCCATAAGGGAAAAGAGATGCATTCAAATAAATCTGTCCTAAGTTCTTGGGTGGTTTTCTTCTTTCTACAGGGTCTTTTATCCAGCCTTGTCAAACTGACTAGTTTAACATTGGCCAGGAACTGCTTCCAGTCCTATCCTGTGGGTGGCCCGTCCCAGTTCTCCACAATCTACTCTCTCAATATGGAGCACAACCGCATCAATAAAATCCCCTTTGGAATTTTCTCCAGAGCTAAAGTATTAAGTAAGCTGAACATGAAGGTGAGGCACAGAAACATGCTACTGTGTAAAATCAATGAGGAGCACTGTTTACTGCTCCATGAATCTGGCAGACTTAATAATGTAAGGAATGAATTTATCATGCTGAAGTGGATGCTGCTGCTATCACATATATAAATAATTCTGTATTAGTATAAAATTGAGCTATCAAGATGTTACTAATTTTCTTTATGTTTTGTTAGTTAAGATTTTGTCACATTTGCTTGAGTTTAAACAATGAAAATAAGAAAGCTGACTGCAAAGTTCTTGAATATCCACATGGGACGCAAGCATGTAGATTAGTTTATTTCTCCCTCAGACACTGTTACAGTTTACATTTTAAACAGAACTATGTAAAATACTTTTTTTTAATATAGTCTTTCAAAACCTGAGTCTAGAGACTTTTGGCTGTAGTTGAAGAGCGCAGCAAAAGAATTTTTAAGTGTGCTAATACAGTTAAAGTAGGGAAAAAAGATATTTTTCTATTAATAGATTTATTTCAAGAAATGCTTGAGCAGTAGCTAAGCTCAGCTACTGTTTTAGAATTCAGTTTGAGACAAATGAATCCTCAGTTTGCATTGTCCAGTTTTTTCACATACCCATTTGTAACTTTGCCAGTTTACCACAACTTTGTGTGACTGTTTTTTGAAAGATTTTGTGGTGTCTGGTCTAAATCAAATATTTAAAAAATATTTTGAGCAGTAACATGTTCAGAGTAATTTCAGATGCTTTTACTCTGAGACATTAAAGTATATGGGGGTTTTTTGGTTCCTTTTTTTTAGTTGTAGGTTTGTTGGCTTTTTTCCCCTCAGCAGGGTTTGGGTTGTGGGTTCTGGTGGGATGTTTTAATGACGGTGTTTATTCTCTTGATTGGTTTGTTTGGATTTTTTTAAACTCCATATGTTTTTAGGATTCAAACATTTGCTGATAGTGCCTTTGTAAGTTACAGTGAACTTTCTCTTCTTTTTTTGAACCCACCATCAATTGTATTCAGCAGGAATAGGACAAACAATGTTTTAACCATAGTGTGAGATCTTGAGAATTTTGTGCTTTTTGTTTTTCTTCTTCAGTTCATATTAGTAACAGAGTCAATTCTGTAACTCTAGATTGGTACCACTAATATTTGGTGGAATTCTAAAAAAATTGGCCAATTACCAACATTTTGTTCTTCTGATTTCATTATCAACTATGTTGTTATGAAGTATTTCTGTTAGCAGTTGGTTTAATCTGTCAGATGCCTTCCCAGCGTCTGGCAAGGGCAGACCCTAAATGTTTGATATGTTAAATCACAGGACAATCAGCTGACGTCTCTCCCCTTGGACTTTGGGACTTGGACAAGTATGGTAGAACTGAACTTAGCAACGAACCAGCTCACAAAAATCCCTGAGGATGTCTCTGGGCTTGTTTCTCTTGAGGTGAGAAGAGTATAAGTTAACAGCTAAGTGAATACTTGCAACATAGGGATTCTCTACTTCAAGTTTAAGTAATATTACTTTTGGGTCAAATAAAGCTACATAAATTTATATATCTGTGCTGTTTAATCCCCTGTTGCATCATGTGTGGCTGTTGTCAAAGGCTCTTGATGAGTGTGCACAGACCACTACCTACAGCTATATTTTTAGCCAAGTAGAAAGAAAATTTTTCTCAACAGGAATCAGTGTTGTAAATGCAGTGTTGCTGAACTTGGTTCAATTCCTGGAGACCAGCATGGAAGCAGCAGGGATCAGAAAAACGTAATGAAATGTTTGACAGCCAGGGGTGGTTTGAGTGTAGCTCTGTGAACCTCGTAGGCAGCCAGGTGGGAATTTTCAGCCTTTGAGGGGCAAGAACTCGTAGGTTAAAAGCATAAACTAAACCTGCTCTGTCCCCTCATCCTGTTTCTCAGGGTACCATCAGCAGAGACAAATTATTGCCTTGGAGGGACAGAAAGACAGAGGTACTTGTTTGGGCAGTTGAGGGGGCTTTTTAGCCTCTGTGAGTTGCTGGGAAAAATCTGTTAAAGAACTATAACAAATGGCATATTTGAAATTGCAAATTTCTAATGTGGCTTCTTCTGTGAATATTTAATTATTCCTGTAGTGTGAGGCTAAATTTATGACAGAGTAATAGTTACTTAATAGCCCAGTTCCCTTTTAAGTGAAGGCTGTTGTTGATGTGATTGGGAAATTAGTAACCTCTAACAACTGGGTTTGCTGGTGGTCTGTCAGCTGCTGAAGCTGGAGAGCTGCTTGGTTTGCTGACCTGTTACCACTGTGTTTCTCTGTAATTAAAAAATCAAACACAAAGAGCTGTTGGGGCGGTGTTTACACAAAAGTGAAGGTTCCCACAGCAGTGCTAAGTCAGCTGCATTGCACGTAGGTAATATTGTCTGTTCCTGCCTTTGTTTCTTGATAGGCAATTAAAACATTCCTGTTCTTATGCAGTGCATAAAGGATGGTCACTGAAATGCTGCTTGTGCTAATCCTCAGGCACTGGCTTTCTTTCACTTTGATTTTCACTTTGATTCTCACCATGCCTTTGTTTTGTTCCTGTCTGTGGTGTTTTCATGTTCCATGAAGCCAGTGAGAGTTGGGATTATTGATAGAAGAGAGGAACTCTCAACCTTGGCTGGTTCTGTGTGGCTGGCACGAGGGTCCACACTGGCTGCTCTTTCACATCCTCATGTCTCAATGTGCCTCCTTAAAGAGCTAGAAAACAGCATTGTTTAATCAGTAATTAATTACCTGACTATTCACGGTGCTGTTATGAGGCTTGATTACTTCCAAGAACTGCAGGGTTTCTCTGGAGGAAAAATGGTGTATTAGTGTAACCCCTGTTAACTTGCCTGTGAAATAATGAATAACTGTTACCTCTGTTAGCTCTGCTAACCCTGCAAAGAAGGATACACTTCTTGAACCTGGGGCATTTAAAATTCAGCTCAGAAATGAAGAGAAAAACAAGAGGACATCACTGTAGTAGGCGTTGGTGTGTGATGGCAGCCCATTTTGGAAAGCCAGTGCTCTGCTTAGGTGCTCCCATCTGTGTGTTTATTTGCTGCTGCTCCTAGCCAAAGGGACACAGGGAGAAGAGGAAGTACTAAGCTTTTTAAGGAGGATTTGGCAAGCACAGCAAATAATGTAAAACGTGATTATGAGATAGCCAAAAGGAAGCATAACAAAATGGTAGGCAAATTCAGGAAGAAATTGTTTTTCTTTGGTCATTTGAAGAAATAAGGTTTCTATTGTATTTGCTTTACATTTATTATTACGTATAATAATATTTGAAAGAAGTATATCCTAAATGTATCTATTTGTATCATTAAAGACTAGAAAAAAATTATGTTAAATCACTGACTTGTTTTATTTTTTTTAAATGTTCAACTACTTCCTTAATGTAAATGTAGGCTAATATTGGACTTCATTACTTGAAAATATTAAAAAAAAGAGTATTTTAATCTGTTATTTACTTATTTTGTTGCTGAAATTCTGTGTTTGGTGTTTCTTTTTTGAGGTTCTTATCTTGTCAAACAATCTCCTAAAGAAACTTCCCCATGGAATTGGAAATCTACGGAAGCTCCGAGAGTTAGATCTAGAGGAAAACAAACTGGAATCCTTGCCAAATGAAATAGCTTACCTCAAGGATCTGCAGGTGAAACAATAATTGGTCAAGATAAGCATCTTACGCCCTTTATTTACACCATGCTGATTTAATTGCAGCTTTTTGGATGAGTGGAAACTATTTGAGACTGGACAGAGAATCAGAAGTTTAGTCTTGTGCAACTTCACGCACAATTATTCCCCATTAACTGTTCCCCAGCTTTATTAGTGAATACTGAACAAAAAATTTATGAAGGTTTTAACTGTTGTACCATGAGCATGATACCACCTCAGGAGTTATTTCAGTCGTGCTCATGAAATCTCCTATGTTTAGGCATTTGTTTTATTAGGCACCTTTTTATTTTTACATTCAGTGATGCTTGAGAGAGATTTGAAATGTTGATGAATGATTGAAATTTTTCTTGCTCAAATTCAGGAGAGTAGAACCCATTCATTTGTCAGCCACATATATTGTTATTTGCTGTCATTCCAAGCAAAAATCATTAATTCAATTTGTAAAAATGTGTTTTTCCCTTAGAAATTGGTTCTGACTAACAATCAGCTGACCACCCTTCCCAGAGGAATTGGTCACCTTACCAATCTGACGCACCTTGGGCTCGGAGAGAACCTTCTCACACACCTTCCTGAGGAAATTGGTAAGATCCTCTTGTCTGGTTTGATGCAGTGTATCTGGCCAAAGGACATATCATAGCCAGCTATTTTGCCCAGCACTAAAAGCCACAAAATTAATTTGAAACTTCTAGATATGTGCAGCCTGATGTGCCACAGGAACAGCACTAGAGTGATGTGCAGATGAAGAAGGCATGGTTTGTCTCTTGCATCATCTTTGGTGAGAAGCCATTACAGCTGCTCATCTTATATGTGCCTCAGTGTGAGAAAAAACTAAAATAAGCTAAACCCAGAGCTTTGTAATTTATAGGCTAGTGGAGAGAGTTTGCTGTAGAAACAAACTGTGGAATTAAAATCAGTAAGAACATGTTAAATACCATTGAAGGAGTACAGTTTGGTTAGTAAAGCTGGATATCTTCACAGGTGAGAGAATAGTTACTTATTGTCAGGTGTGGCTGTTTCATGTATCATGCTATCAACTGTTTTCTTCTATAGCTTCTCCTTTTGGTTGGTTTACTATGCCATGAGCCCTGCCCACTGCTTTCTCTTGTGAAAGATTAAATAGTCTCTTAGGTTATAGGAGATGTTTATGGTATATAAGATTGGAAAGTGGGGAATATTTTGGGGAGGACTTGTATGATTTTGAAAGGAGAAATGGAAGTCTTAAAAAGAAATTACTCTGTTTTCCAGCTTCTGGTTAATCTGTATTGCAGTATGTGTAGAGGCAAACTACAAAATTTTAATTCAGGAAAAAAGTTTCACACTTGTTAGTTACATTTAATAAATTCATAAGTTAATCTTTCTGTGCAGAGAAGTTACACTCTTTTGCTTTTTTACTGTGACACATGACAGTTATGGTTTCAGGTCTTTAATATATGGTTTCTAATTACATAAAAGGAATGACATAGATAATTTTAAAGAGAGACTAGATCCTGTATAGCAAAATTATTTCCTAGGTCCTTTTGACTAGATAGCTGTTCCATGTTGTCTGCACTTACATAGCTCATGCATGGCTATGGTGAATTCCCTTTCAGTTCTCTTATTCTCTATATTTGCAGTTCATTTATTATCTAAAGGAGATGCCCCAATGTATATTTTTACAGGGAAATTATAGCAAATTGGTTCTTGCTTAGGTACTGGTGAACAGAACTTGCTGTGCTTGAGAACAGGAGTCTCACTGACTCAAGGTTCTGTATAGGGAAGAGAGCCTCTGTATAAAAGTTAGAAACTGCATGAATCAAAAAGATACAACTACTACTTACTATTTTATTTTAACCAGGTACACTGGAGAATCTGGAAGAACTGTATTTGAATGACAACCCCAATCTGCACAGCCTTCCCTTTGAGCTGGCTCTTTGCAGCAAACTGTCAATAATGAGTATTGAGAACTGCCCACTCAGCCACCTTCCACCTCAGATTGTTGCAGGAGGACCCTCCTTCATCATCCAGTTCCTAAAAATGCAGGGACCATATCGTGCCATGGTCTGATGCTCATCAACTTGTCCAATACACTGTACAAAATACAAACTGCATTAATGTTGTAATTGTCTGTATATGTATATATAATATAATATATGTGGTTTATATTATATTATATATATATAAATATATAAATAATATAAAAAGGCAAATTTAAGACTGCATTATGTGTTTCTGCTAATAGAGGAATCATAGCCATTTAGATTTTTTTTTAATTCTGTAAAAATGCTTGTCTAAGTTTTCTTTGCTGAACTTGATGGAAGTTGTCTGAATAATCTGAAAATGCCAGTTCATTTAAAGCAATTGCCAATGAACTCAAAGTTTAAATTTAAGGGACAAAACCAGTTTTGCTTAGATTTACTTTCAGTTAAGAGAAATGTATAACCTTTATATAATGAACTTCTCTGTTTTGCTGCCCCCACCCTCCCTTTTTTTTTTTGTGTCAAAACCTGAAAGGGTCACGTCCCCTGAGGTTGGTATTTTCTTTTAACTTATTTTGAGATTTGAAGCAAATGGTGTTTTTATATTGTTTACAGTCAGAGTAAATCACTGGATTTTGTTTTATTCTGATTTGCTCTGTTTTAATCAATCATATCTAGAGTTTATATGCCTCTGCTGATGAATTTTTATCAACCAGTTTGTATACTAAAAACATACTCATCAGGACAACTGGCAGGTGAAAAGGATGCAGTCAAAACAAAAAGAAAAGAAAAAAAAAAAAGCTTGAATTCCTTTAAATCTTGCTTCCCTGAGTTATCAGTTGCAGGCATAACATATCTGAACTGAGCCTTTTGCAGTTGGTCTTTTCTAGCACAAGTAAACCTTTTCAGATTGGTAAAAATGTGGAGTATCCTCAGTGAAGAGCGGTTTTCATTGTGTGAAGTAACAAGTCCATGAGGTCTAACAGTACAGTTAAGTGACAAGGAAATAATATATATGTACATTTTTATTACAATGTTGAGTCATAAACTACAACAGGCAATTTTAAGGATTCCTTATAGACCTTGTACAATAAATGAATGTGTCTTACTTTTAAACACTGCAATATATGTAAGTTTTAAGGTTGGTTAACAATGTACTATGGTTTTATATCTTGACTTGCCTTGTACCTCCTTCCATTATGGAACTTCTGTGTCCAAGCACAATATCTTCACACTGTGCTGTTTTGCTGCTGAACTAAATGCACTTTTCCCCACAGCTGGGGCACTTGCTTCAAAATATTCAGTTCAGTATCTTGATTATTCTTTTTTAACTTCATCCTATCTGTTTCAGTATTAAACCGATCTGTTAAAAAAGAGGCACCTTTTTCATTTGTGCAGAGATGTTGGTAGCTCAAGAGAAACACTGTAAGTAGTGGACATTCAGTTTTACCATGAATTTCTTGGCTGTTTAGAAGGCAGAAGATGCTTCAAGGAGATTTTCACTATTGCTGCACTTGCAGTTGTCCTTGTTCGGGAGGGTAAGAACTCGAGGCAGTCACGTTCCATGGTTACCCAAGAACTGTTCTGTTTATACTCACTGGAATTGCTGCTGGGGTAGTGTGACTTACAGGGCTGTACCTTTTGCACAAAATCAAATCAATGGATGCCATGGGAAATCTGTTTCACATGCAGAAGTTTGGGAATATTATTTCTGGCTTTCAGGTGTGCTTATTTAGACATATTTCCTCAATCTACTTGCATTTTGTTTTGTTGTATGTCTTTTCATTAACAAGGAGTAAGTTTTAAATGGAAGGCAGGTGGAGATATAAAACCTTAGAGGGCTTAAACATGCTGTAAAACTATTGTAGATGTCACTGGATTTTTACTAAGTAATGTTCTATTCTTTCTCACACACTCTCTGTCGTTCCTCCCCTTCCCCTTTTTTTTTTTCCTACATCTACTGTAGCTTTTCAGTTTAGACTTTAGTTTATAAAAGGCTAGTTCCTTACAGTTCTGCCTGAGTTAATCTTTCTCAGCACTAAGGTGTTAAAATATGAAGATGCTGAAATGCTTAGTATCAAGACTGTAATTGAAATTCTGAATATACTGCAAAGTCTGTGTTTGTGCCCTCAGGTCCCTAGGGGGGAAACTGGTTTGGTTAATATGGTTCCTTAAAGCAAAAGTGGCGACCCCTTGTGTTTCCAAACGTCTTGGTCTCATTCCCTGTCTGCTCCTCAATCCCATTTTTATAAGAGTTCAAGGGATTGAATTTGTTTAGTTTGTAAATATGTTGATTATTCACCTTGTTAAGGTACATGGTTAATGACTGTATGATTGGAGCTGGCCCTCTCTCACATAAATTCCTGTGGAGAAGTTGGCTTCCAAAATAGTGCTCGTCACACTCACTTAAAAACAAGCTATTCTTTTCAGTACACTTATAGGAATAAATAAAGCTATGTTTTAATTCATTACTATATTAAAAACAGGATATTTTTGTCAAACTGTTTTTGTACTAGTATGGTTGTTGCAATGCCAGATAATCCTGAGCCCTGTTTTAGGAGTTTAATTTTATACACTTTGAGGTGAATGCTTGTTTTTTCAGTGTCTCAAGGGAGATTTGAGTAAGAGCAGTGTGAGAGAAGTTCTGGTGCAGGAGAAATCAAGTCAGAAGAATCTGAAAAGCTCTTTAAAATGACCTAAAAGTTTAAAGCATTAAATATCTGGTACAGATTTGGAATACATGTATAAAAATCCATATAAGTACAATACATGGATTTATATCCAGATCTATACATAGATCCATATAAACCCAACCATTTTGATCATTCAAAATAGTCTTACCTCCTGAAATAACAGACTTTTGCATTTCCCAGGATAATGGATTGTTAACTAGTGTAGATTCTAGGTGATTTTATTGCCTGGTGACATTCAGTTGAACACACATACTGGCTTACACATGTTTAAGAATTTTATTTGCCCATATCAGTTGAAGTATGAATGAAAAGAGCTTCATTCTGACAACTGTATGCATACATAAATACAAAAATGTATTTGTGTATCTATACATGTATGAAAGCATAGACACGGTGAAGTAATAAATTATTTACAGCATTTTTGAAAATAAGATTGAGTAACAAGTGATTTCCAGATAGTTGTATTAAGTGTTTATTCTCCTTGCTATACTGAGGGAAATAATTTAAAACTATTATTGAAAAATATGAGTATTTGGGTGAAAATCATTACCTTGATTACTTGTCCATAGCCAAAATATCAATTTTTTATGTGTCGTGCCTGTGTACATACATACTCATTATTCATAGACACTATCCTGAATCATGCCTTGATTTAGCAAGCTAAATTATTATAAATTATTTAGTATTATGGAGGTCTGGAAAGGTATAAAGCAGATCAGAGATTTGCTAAACCATGAAAAGAAGGAACAGTTGCTGTTGTGACTCACATTGGTCACATATTGCATTTTAATTTACTAAATAGGAATTTTTTTTATAATTTTTGCAAAGGTTTTTTAGCATTAGCCTTTTAAAGTTTTGTCTCTTGCTGTCCAATATTCAAGTTTGGTGCTTGGATTGTCTCCCTGGTTATTGCTTAAACCCATTGTGTCACCTGGAAATCAAGTGTCATCTTCAATCCACAGAGATTGAGAAATCTCTTTTATTTAACAATTAGAAAGCTTTGAGAGGTTATTTTGCCCCCCCCCCCCTTTTTTTTTTTTTTTTACCCAAAAATAAATTAAACTTCTAAATCAGCACAAATCCATATCAGGAGACTTTTCATATCTGGATGCAACAAAGAATTTTCCTGTCAGTGAAACACCTCATTTTTATCAAAAGAAATGCCAAAATAGCTTCTAGTTAGAAACGTGCAGTTGGTGGTAATTTGCACAACACAAACTTCAAGGCACAGTAAGGATGATTACAAACAAATGATAGGATCTACAAATGGATTTGTTTTCTCATTAGCAAATATCAAAAAATTGTGTTTATTATTATTCTGATTTAGATCTTAACCAGGACTGCACAGGACCTTTGCTGTGGAAAAATATCAGACCACACTAATTTTGTGGTTAAAAGTTAAGTGAGAGTGTAAACAGTCTACAAAAATGTACTTTTAATCTGAATTATTGTAATGTTGTTATGTCTATATAAAAGATTGCCTTGCTTTTTTATAAGAGTCATTCTGTATCAATGCATTCATTATAAATAGTATATTTGTAAATAAGCTGCCACTGAGTCTTTTCAAAGTTTTCTAGTATTTCTAGTCTGACATTAACCTGGATGTAAGTCTACTTTTGCAGCACCTCAAATTATTAAGAACTGTGTTCTCTTTATATACTTATCACTCTTCAAAAGATCTCAAAATATTGATTTTCATGTAGAGCAATTACAGGAAACTTCAAAAGCTGGATGATAGTAACTTCTTTACTCTGAGTCCTGTAGACTGGAGACCTTCTGTACAACAAATATTGGTAAAAATTTTTATATTCATTTTGTTATGTTTTAGTAGGGCATGTAGTAAAAAAATCCCACAGCTTTCTCTCTGATGGGGAAAATAAATCTTGGATTTTAGTGCAAAATGCATTTCAGCAGCAACAAAATTAAAGTAGGTATAGAATTGTGATGCCTAAAAAACAGACAGCAGCATTTAATCTTCAGGTTTAATAACAGACGGTATTGCCAAGCTGCCATGGCACTGATTAAACTGATATCTTCCAGCTCTGTCAAGCTCATTGCACAGACTGCTTCAAGAAAGTCATGCTTACATTGTGCCCTACAAACAAACAAAAATCCAGTGTCCTTGGAAGTCAGAATAGAAAGCCCTCAGGAGTTTGGGCATGAGGAAAGAGGCAGAGGACTGCAGCTGGTTCCTTAAAAAAGCTGGAACCAGCTCTCATAGTGTGCAGCAGTCACTTGTGCAATAATGAGTGCTCCTGTCATTTCATCAGGTCCCTGCTGATTAAAATCAGTAGAGACTGATCAAAACACCTAAATTTTGGTCTTTGAGGTGAGTCAGTCCCTGTAACCAAAAGTGATCTGACAGTGTGAAAGCAAGCCAGTCTCCTCAGCAGCTGGCACTCCTGTGCTGTCTGACAGGGCTGTGCAGATGTGCACATCAGGGTGTGCAGCTCCTCTGCTGCACTGCTCAGAGCTCACCAACCACTGCTGGAAGGGCTGGCAGAAAGGAAACAGCATCACTGCATTTAGTAGCCTTGATAGATGAAGCAAATTTGCAGAAGAAACTTTATTTCTTTATTTTTCCTTTTTCCTTTTTTTTTTTTTTTTTTTAATTTTACATCTCTGTGTATTTCTGGCCTCTGCAACATCCTGTGTCTAATAATTCTACAATATAATTATGTGCTGGGTGAAAAAGTACTTCCTTTTGTTTGTTTTGAACCATGCCACCTTATTTCATTTGGTAACTCCTAGTTCTTGTAGAACTAGAAATTTATGAACAGTTTTTTTCCTGTTCATCTGCTTTTTACCACTCTTGAAGGTTTTGGGTTTATATCTTAGGTTGCCAAAGACAAACCAAGACAGTTTATTTTTATAAATGGCAGCATTTTTTTCTCCAAGCCATGGAGTTCTAGTTTTTTAACTTCTCTTCAAACTAAATCTCTTCTTTTCTCTGATAATTTCTGCTGCCTTTCTCTGTGGTTTTCTAGTCCCAGCTCTGAGTCTTTTTCCTGGTTCATAGCCTTTAGCAACCTCTTTTGTTCTTTGTGTACTTCTACTTTGTGAAATAAAAGTACAGTTCTGTTATGAAAATTAAAGTTGAGTGGCTGATAAAGTTTAGTACTAAGCTTTGGTGAGGAATAATCCCACTAGGCAAGGATCAGGTTAGGATTTATACTTCAGATGCAGGCCACCCTTTACTGTAATTGTTTCCTCTAATTAGCTGTAACTGTCTTCCATCATCTCTTACAACTAGGTATAAAAATCAGAATTAATATGAATTTTTTCATAGTGTGCTGATTTAAATAATGCCAGGATTTAAAATTCCACCTTCATGCTAGTAAGAGTTCACTGTTTTGGAAGATGTGGCTTTTGAATATTTCAGCTGACCTTTTTAAACTGTCAAAGCCCAACATTTTCTGAAAATACTGGGAAATTTCTGATATTGCTTTTTTTTTTGAAAGAGACTGCACTGGTTGGGTTTTATTTTCTTCCTTAAGTCTTTGTAGAAAGCTACATAAGAAATTCACATAGTTGAAAAAGAGAGAAGAAAAGGAATCTTCCCTGACCCTTCCATGACGGGGAGCATCCTGCCAACAATTGGTGGCAGCCAGAGCTTGGCAGCCACCTGGACTGGGGGGAACTTTCTGGTTGGGACTGCTTTTTGTTCAGATGGTTGAAATGAACACCCCTAGACGAGCCTGGCCTCAAGAACCATGCAATGTGGCTCTGACTGAGTGAAAAGTGAAGAATGTGTTTTGTTTCTGCCACCCCATGTCCTTAAGGCTGTACAAAAGGCCTCAGCAATATGCAGATGGTGTCTTGTGTGTCTCTGGTGAGACACACAGATGACACGTTTGTGTCATTAATCCAGCCCAAGTGCTTCAGGATACCCAGTGTTCCAGCACTGCTCTCCAGTGACAAGTCCTGCTCTCCACTGGTGGGAGTTGAGCATTTTAGATACCCACTGTGTACAAATACTGCATAAAATCTGAATACTGGGTAGCTCTGTAGAGCATAGCTGGTGCTGTGAACTCTTTCTGATGGCCATAGTAGAAAAAGAAGTGTTAGAGGGCTGGAGATGGTTAGCTTTGATACAACTGGCACAGGCTGAGTGCCTTGAAAGCTAATTTGTTTCATTTTCACAATCCATCTCAGTCAAATAAAATACATCATCTCTTCGTTCAACCCTTGCCTCACTTCAGATTGTAAGAGTGGGAGATAATTTGATTACTAAGATCAAATGATGATGTTTTAGAGGAGGAGCCATCTGGAGTTTCTGAGTGAGCAGCTGGCAGCCTGGGCTGCATGGTTAATGATCTATGTGCCTTGCAACTATTTTTTTCTGCTGCAAAACCTTTTAAGAGTCTTTAGAGATCAATCTACCCCACTGCCTCCAAGTAAGATGCTATCTGCAAAATTGCAGACAAGTGTTCCCTTTTAAAGGCTCTTCCCACAACACCCTCCTTTTCCTTTCTATTAGTATTTTTTTTTTTTTTTTGTTAAGACTCATAATGAATCCTTCATTTGCTGTAGTTTGGTGCTTGGCTTTGCTTGGCCTGGTAGTAGCTGCTTTGCATTTTGTTCTGCATTATTACAGCTGTACTGCCTGAAGTGATTTCCAAACTTCATGTGGTCAGTTTTAATGGAAATACATTTTTTTCATTGAAAATCTTAAGATGTTTGAAAACAGCCATGGTAAAGACAGTGCAGTAAAACTCTTCTCTCTGTATGACCCAAGGTTTTTGGAAGCCTTTAATCTTTTTTGGTCCTTGCCAAGTAATGTTAACTGAGTGGGAAGTTATAACTAACTTAGAATTATCTATCCTTGCCAGAGCAGCAGTGGGCAAGAAATTCAACTAGGTATGGAGCTTCTGGTCAGTGAGGCAGCTCTGATTTCAGGCTTTTTAATCATCTCCAACTCAAGCAATGCCAGGCATTTCCAGCCTCCCAAAAAGCTGCATCTGACAGTGCCACGTGGTTCTGATGTGGGGAACCAGGAGAGAGTCCCAGGGAGTCAGAAGTTTGCCTGGAAAGACTGACAGGCACTGGAGGCAATTCCCTAAAAGCAAATTGAGCCAAGTGGAGAGTGGGTGGTACCTACCAGCCTCTCCTGATGGATGCTTTGGTAGCCCAGGCAGCGGCTCCAGGCACAGCCAGGCAGGCAGGGGAGCACAGCCAAGATTCTTGGGTCTGTGGCTCCACCAGATGGATGGTCCTGAGGCCAGGCCACTGCTTTTTCTGAAGAAGCTTTTGAAAGCTGGGGAGGGCTGATGTCACTTTAAAACAGAGCTGTATCTGGAAGTAGCAGAATCCCCCATAAGAAGGAGGGGCTTCTTTAGCATTGCTTCTTTTTCCCCCTGTGAGCTCTTCAACTCCTACCACCTCTGATCTCAGCCTCTCCACTTGTGCTCTTGCTTGCCAACTCTTACTTCAGATTTCACTCTCTGGCCAGCAGCCAGGTATCTCACCCCATGCCTTCCACCCTGTCCTGAGCTGAAGTAAATTGAGGAAGGCAGGGAGAGCAAAAAGGTGGTGTAGGACCAGTGACTTCTGCCCCATGAACCTGTTGGTGCAGCCAATTCTTCTGAGCTTGCTTTGTATTGGTTATGAGCCCCTTTTCTCCAGTTCTATTGCAGAATGGAAACACCAAGAGAAAAACAGGAGTTGGGAACAGATGGCTGGGAGAGGAAAATAAAAAAGATGGAGCAGCTGCACATGACACAGCTGTGCATTGCTGTACAGCTTCTCTGTTGGCTCCTTGGACACAGCCAGGTTTTTCTATTGTGTCTCAAGAGTCCCTGTAAAGGGATTGATGTCTGAGTACTTGCCAGATAAAAGATTTGGCGTGGGGTACATGTCAAGACTCAGAAAAGAATGAATTTTGATTAAATGGCAATTCTGTGGCCAATCTGTGCTCCAAACCATTTAGGAATGAGGATGGATGGTTTAATTTTTGAAGTGACACAAAATGCTTAACAGTCCGGCAAAGAGTTCTGAAATATGTGTAATGCTTAATAATATTCATCACTTCTGCTTCAGGAAAACCCACATGCTCCCACAGTTAAATTGTTAGTGAAGTATTAATAAGAAAATGACATTCTCATTTCATACAGACATGTAATTCCCCAGAAACGGTAAAAAATTTACATTTTTAAAAGATATTTGTTGAAGTTGGCACAATTGCTTTTTACCATTTTTCTTTTGCTCTGCTTAAAATTGGAAATTGGATTGTAGTGAGGAATCAATGGTGATCTTCAGTGACTTCAGCTCCAGAGGACTTTGCTGGCCTGGCAGGTGTCCCAGTGCACAGGGACACAGGGAACCCTCCTAGGAAGGACGTGAGCCTGGTGGCTGGGTGGGTGGATCAGAAGGGATCCTCAACAAAATGGTTTTGAGGTGCTGTCAGCTAAAGCCAGGTGCATTAGCAGCGAGCTGCCTTTCTGAAGATTTGGGGAATATTTTTAGCCTAGCTAGAATGAAAGGATGCTGAGATTTCAGTTGTGCTGTTTTCCTGTGCGTGTCTGAGGGCACTGGTACTATGCCTCTCGAAGTGTTTGGATGCTGTGTGGCAATTTCCACTTTGTGCTTGCTGCCCTGCAAATGGCTTGGTCTCAGCAAGTAGAAACAAAGAGTTCAGGGTGGGTTCAGTGCTCCCTGTCTGGGGAGCTCCAGTGTTTCTCATGGATTGCTTTGCCTCTTGCTCCTCCTGCCCTTGTGTTTCACTGGCTCTGACAAGCTGAACAGCAGAATATACATGAAGGAGCAGAGGTTGCTCCTTTCCCTTCCCTCTGCTATGGCTCCCATCAGGTTTTCTTGGAGTGGCAGAGGGTGTTAAAGACATCAAGCCTTGTGAAAATGGGGATGGCATCTGTGTTGATGGGAGCACTGACCTCCTGGATCCTTCATCAGAGTGCAAAGACAAAGTTGTGGCAGAAGAATCTGGCATTGTTCTGTTCAGGGTTGAAAATGAGTTCTCAGGAAAAAAAAAAAAAGGAAGAGTTTGCAGCAGCAGAGATTAATGCTTACTGACATGTGCTCGGTTTTCTGTTACACTTCAGGGAATGACATGGATTATTTTGCTCTTGAATTTTGTATGGCAGGAATTTCCCTTGGTACCTAGGATGCTTCCAGGGAAAAGGAAAATCTGAGTTGAAGAAGTGCAAGTGGAGATATAGCAGACTCAACCTGCTTTCTCTAAGTGCTTTGTCCTCATTACACATTACCACCCTTGATTCCCAGATAGGATAAATGTTTCCTGGGGAGAGAGCCAGTTTGTATTGCTGAAAAAGCAACTGACAGTGCTGAATAAGCAAATACATCAAAAGCTGGTGTTTAAACTTAATTTGAGCCTCTCAGGGAAAAAACAAGTTGTACCTTGCTATCTGTAATATCCCTATGCAATATTCCTGTGACTGTGCCTTGCAATCTGCAATATCCCTGTGATTGTGCCTTGCCATCCCCAGCATCCCTGTGCAATCTGCATGGGGTAATTGTCTTGTAGGCAGTGTGGGAATGAGCACAGTAATGATGATGGATGCACAATCTGCAAATCACTGTGAGGATGGAAACTGGCCCTGGAGAGAAGAACCCTTTGTCCTCTGCCCACCAGATGAAGATTGTTCTGCTCTGGTTTTGGCTCACCTGGCTATCACCACACAGGCCAGGAAGGTGTTGGACCATGGCCCAGCTGGAGTTCGAATGTGGGGCAGCACCTGGCTCTGCTCTGGGGGCTGATCCTGCTGTGACCTCCCCATTCTGGGTAGTCTCCCTGCAGGCAGGTGCCCTCTCCTGGAGCAGATTGTGTGCAAGCACTCCTGCCATGCCCAAGTGGCTGGATTGTGGCTGGGATGTGGGAAGGAGGCCTGGCCTTGGTGGAGCTCTCCCCTTTGGCATGGCCTGATGGCAAAGGGGCAGCACAGGGAGAAAGCAGCTCTGGAAAGGTGATGAAGGCAAGCTCTTGCCAGCACCCCAGGTACTTGTAACACCCAGCTGAGTCCACAGTGAAGGCTTTTCCTTGGAGGTATGTGTCCCTTTCCACCTTTTTTCCCCTTCTCGCTGCACCTCTGGTTAATAACTCAGCTGAGGTGGGGAAGGAAAAGTCTCACCTTGGAAGGGCTCTGCTCACCATGATGTCTTTTCCTGGGGGGCTTGGCTCAGCCTGATTGCCAGGAGAGCTGGGTTTGCCCTGCTGTCTGTGCCTTCTGTCCCCTTGGGAGCTGGGGCCCTTCTGAGGAGGGGCTGGGGCAGGAGGAGGGGTGGAAGAACTGCTGCCCGTGGGAGAAATTACAGGAGCCTGTGGCTACAGCCATCATGGGGACAGTGGGGACACAGAGGCACGGGGTGGGCAGGGAGGGGAGTGCAGAGCAGTGTTAGTGCAGGACTGTGATTTAGGGCTGGGGCACTTGCAGGGCTCTGGGTGCTGCCTGTGTCCCCCTCTGTGTCCCCAGCTGAGGCAGCTGATCTAAGCACACTCTCCTTCCAGAGCTGCTGCAGTTCCTGGATGGCTCCTCGGTGTTATTTGCTTTTGCCACTAGATGGTGAGGTAAGGAGTGAGGGAAAGCTTGGGAAGTCTCTCTGTGTTCCCTGTTGGCCTCCCTCCCTGAGGAACCATGCTGACGTGCTCTGCTTTCTGGGAACCCAGCAATTTCAGGCAATTATTCCCTGGATGTTTTATACAGCTCAGCCTTCAAGAACTGCGCTGCCACCCTGACTCTTTGATCTTTTTAACTCCAGTGCTGCCACCCTGCAGTGATGTAGGCAGGGCAAGCTGTGTTAGGCACAGATGGCAAAGCTGCCTGACACAGGGACATACAGAAAGCTGTCTCCTGCTGTAGCAATTCACCGTGGTCTGGCTTTTGAAGAGGGTGTGTGATCTGCTTCCCCTTTCCCACGAGGACCTGAACCTGCTGTGAGACCCACACCTTGGCAGGTGGGAATTGCAATCCCTGCATGGCTGCTCTCTGTTGTGCCATCTCTTTTCAGAGCTGTTTGCTTCACTGGAAGCTTTGCTCTGGCTGTGCTGGAGGAGTTTGGGGATGGGTGATGGACCAGAGAGTTACAGCTCACCTGGGGCTCTCCTGCCTCCACAAAAGGGATTGAACAAATGCTGGTGACTGCAGCCCCTGCCCCAGAGGCAGCAAAGTAGATCATGGAGAACGGGGAGGGAAAGGGCAGATGCACATGTTTGGGCACTGGGGAGTGGAACTTGAAGGAATGAGTTACTCCTCAGCTGAGTAACTGAATGCCAGCATCTCCCAGCCGGGAAATTAAATGCTTTGAAGGGATGCGGTCTCAATTTTGTCTTAAACACAGGCTGACTCTGCTCATGAAGGGGAGCTTGTTGAGATGCAGAAACTTTATTGCTTTCATTCAGGGAAGGTTGTAAGGTGCCCAACATTTCTGCTCTCTGAATACTGACCTGGGTGCCACTCTGCATGCCCAGGATCACGTGCTTTTCATAGAATCTTAGAATAGTATGGGTTGGAAGGTATTTTAAAGGTCATCTAATCCAATCCAACTCCAACTAGATCAGGTTGCTCAGTGCCCCAACCAACCTGGCCGTGAACACTTTTAGCAATGGGGCAATCACCACCTCTCAGGGTGAGCTGTTGCAGTGCAGGCTTGGAGAGCCATTCCCTTTGTGACTGGCTGGAACACTGACCTGCTTGCCCTGGTCCCAGGAGTGTGGCAGTGCTTCTGGCTTGGTTATTTCTTGCTGGGCATTGCTGCTGAGGGGAGTATTTGCATGGGAACAGATCAGGGAGCAAGGCTGTGTGTGGGCAGCCTCCAGGCAGAAGTGGGGCCAGAGATTGGGGAGTATCACCTACCCTAGGTCTGGCCAGGGCTGGAAAGATTTGGCTGTGTTTTCACTGTGTTTTGGCTATGTGGTCCTTAGGTCTGGAAAAACCCACTATAGTCTGGTTCAGGGTTTTATGAGAGGCAATGACTCAGTGCCCTGAGTGAGACAGGGAGCAGTGTGGAAGGTCCCTGTAGTATGTTAGGAATGGTCCACAGACGTTTGGTTTATCTTTTACTATGTTTCCACAGTTCTTGGCTCATTTCAGTGGGATTTGTCTTGTGAGGTGGCACTCTGGGAAGCCTGGGGAGGGGAATGGAGCTGCTCCCCAGCACTGAGGGGTGGCCCCTGGTGTTTAGTTCTGACCATGTTGCAGGATGCAGTGAGGAAGGAAAAGTCCCAAACAGGGAACTGAATAAAGAAAACAACACTTCATAAAAACACACCCACCTTATGCTCGGCACAGAGGTGTGGGGGGGTGTGTGTGTGTGTGTGTATTTGTGGGTGTTGCAGAGAGAAAATGCACATTTCCCTCTCCCTTCTCCCACAAGCATTGAAGTGCCTGAGGGACACAAGCCAGTTAGATGCAGGCAGCCAGGGAGGTTTCTTGTGCAGCACTCCTCCTGCAGGGCTGAAATGAGCCTTTCATGTTCCAGAGGCCACCGTGACACCAGGCAGAAGCAAGAGGGAAAATACTGAACAAATAAACCAGAGGCTTGCATGAGCACAATCCCCATGTCAGCCTCACCCCTGACTCTGCCATGCTATAATCTGTAGCATGGAAATGTTTCTCTTGGCTGTTGGTTTAGGGCTGTGCAATCAAATCTGGTAGTTAAAATCCTGCTGAACAGGGCAGGCAACCCGAACAGCAGAGGAAAGGCAAGCAGAGCTTTCAAGTTGTTTGCAAAAAAACCACCTGAGGAGCAGGTGGTCATGCAGCATCCATCTTGTGCTGTTTTGAGCCAGCTGTCTGCAGATGTGGGGAGTAAAGAACTGCCACTGTAGGTAATATTCAGTGTGTCTCCTTTCCTTCCCCTCTGAACATCCGATACCATGGCAGCATCCCTGCTCGCAGGGGGATTAGGTGCTAGCACAGACCACTGCTGCTGTATCCAATTCCTACTGATTTATTCAAATAACTTGGAAAAGTACATCCAGCAGCTGAGTTCAGAAAAACTCTGTTGAAAAACATGCCTGGCTCTTCAGGGGCTATTGCTGTGAGATCTGTGAAAAGAGCAAACCCCAAACTCTCATGTGCACCAGGGGTGGGGAATGGAAGGGTTGTGGGTCTGAATGTCTGTAGGAAGAAATGTGCCTGGGGTATCAAAGGAGCTGGAGAGGTGGTCACACTAGACAATTTTTGAATTTAATTTAGAAATAGAAGGAAAATAGGAATCACAACATTTGAAATATCTGCCTAGAACTGAATGGTGTGCTTGCTGTATTACTTTGCAGTGGCAAAGCCAGGTTTGCCTGCAGAATGTCTGTGCCTCTTCCCTGATAGCTCCTATGTTGTTTTTCCTCCTGGGGTTAACACAGTGAAAGGGAAAACAATATTTTTGTGTGAGTTGGGTGCCTCTTTGCTGGCTTGTCCTGGACCTGCAGGAAAACTGACCAAATTGGAGCTGCTGTGAAGGGCTACTCAGTCATTAGTCCAGAGAGGGTCATGAGCCATGGGATTTCAGTGCCTTACTCCCAAGGGTAACTGAACAGTTAGTAAGGAAAATCCTCCTGAAAGACACCCTGCTTTGATACATTCAGATAAGCCCAGCAGCATGATCAAAATACACAGCTACAACAAAGGCTTCCTGCCATGGATATGCAAATATTGAGATCAGTGCAAATCACAGACCTCATGCAAAGCAAACTGTGACTGCTGTTTACCTCTGGTGCACAGCACCCACAGCTACAAGGCTTCCCTCTTTTATGCTTGTGTCAAGTTGCTCTTGAAAGCTTCTGCTGAGCAATAATTTCTGCACCTTGTTCCAGTGGTTGCCCCTTTCATGTGATCCCCCCAGGAGTCTGCCATGCCTTGACATAGTTTTATGTTTGTCCACTTTCTCTGGCCTGAACCAGACTGTCTAAAAAGCAAGCTTCGGTCCTTCACTGGTATTTTTTAAACTTTCCCTTGCCAGAATCTCACTGCTTTTCTGGAAGTAAACAATTCCTGGGGCTGCTTGCTCAAAACACACATTTTGCAGCTTATTACCATAGCGATCTTTCCCAGAGATTCTCTCTCCATATGTGGATTGCTTCGTGCCGTGAGCAGCTCCCAGACTGCATGAATGTTTCTCAGCTCCTTCTCCCCGAGAGGCAAGCAGGGAGGATGGTCCCAGTTCCCCGCAATGGAGGCAATGCTGGAAGTGATGCTGGAGTCGAGGAGTGGAAGAGATGCATAATCATGGAGGCAGCATGCCTAATTAATGACCTGAAACCAGCTGGAAAGGTCAGTTTGTTTGCGGGGGCTGCGCTCGAGGCACGAGTGCTGAATGCGAACTTGGCCTCGGAAAGGGCACTGCTCCCTCCCGGGATGGAGGGGAGGAGGGAGAGCCAACACAGGAGGCTTGACAGCCTTCAGCCTCTCTCATTAGTGTGCACCAGCCTGGGATGGGTCTCTCTTCAGCCTCTCTCATTAGTGTGCACCCAGCCTGTCCCCCCTTGTCTGGCGAGCCCCGTTCCTCGTGGGGTTCTGCTGACAAGCCAGGCTGCTTTCTGGGGAAAGGGCAGGCTCCTGCAGGTCTTTGGTGTGGGATGCTGCAGAGAACAGGCTGTTTTTTCTGGGCTGTCTTGTCAGACACTTGTCGACTGAGTTTGATCTGCAGAGTCTTATTACTCATATTAACGCTGTCAGCAGCACGTGTGCAAAAATTGAGCGTCTGGATGCAAACGTCAGGGAATTGATATAAAAATGTTCTTTGCTAGCTGTTCTTTGTCCCTGTGGAACTTTTCTCTACAGTGTTCCAGGGGCTAAAAATTCAAGTTTCTTGCCTAATCCCAGGGCTCTGGGAGTTTAAGGCTTTATGAATATTACAAATTATCATTGAGCATGGTATAGACCTGTAAAGACAGCTGTCCTGTAGGACAAGGTGTGCCATGGGTTACCATGTGAGATCTTCAGGGTACTTGCCAGCCCTTGCAATTTCTGACCACCCTTCATCTCAACGCTTGGGCAGAGCCATGAGATAACCTGCAGAGAAAATCAAGGGGAGACAGCATTACTGAGTCACTTTGCAGACAGTGCTGGGCACTTCTGGTGTCAATAAAATCACAGAGATGTCACACGCACAACAATGGTGGCAATGAGAGGAAAGTGCCTTTGATGAAGCAGGTTTTCTCCCTCTCTGAAATGAACACAATGCCATCCCAGCTGTTCCCCACTTGCAGAGAGCTCTCTTTCTAGTGGTGTTTCTGGGACAAACCCTTTTCTTCAGGCCTTTGGCCTCATGTTCCCCTCGAGCTCTTTGTCCCAGCAAACTGAACTGATCAAAGCTGCTTTTGCTATGCAGTGGATCAGGAGCAACAGTTGTTGGCTGTGTTTAGCTTCAGGCAGACTGAGGGTGTCTAGCTACAAAAGGAGACAGAAAATCAAGGCAGCTGGTCATGCTTTGTCATTTAAATTGGCAGTCTGTCTGTGTTGGGGAATGCAGAGAGCATGGGGGAAGGCACCATTCCAGGTGGGAACAAAGCATCTCAGACAGTCCCTGGTGGCCTTAGTGAAGGTGAACTGTTGCAACTGGGATCAAGCTGATCACACAAGGGGTTGATCATGCAGGCAGCGCACAGCCTGCACCCTTCCCTGTCTGGGTCCTTCCACCCAAACAGTGACCAAGGAGGCTCCTGCCAAGAGTGATGAAGACTCCTTATCAGAGGAAGACCCTCTGCCAGGCAGAGCAAGGCACCTGCAGAGCACAGCAGTCCCCTGCAAGCAGCAGAAGAGAGGAGGTGTTTGCAAAGTCCAGCACATCCTTAACCTCTCACCTGGCCTTGCCATAGACTTACATGACTTAGACCTCTCATCCTTGCAGTGAAATCTGTGGTTCTATGTCACATTTACCCTCAGACAGAGATCTTTTCTGTGGGAATGCCAGTCCTCTTGTGTTCAGTTTACAGGTTTTAAGTTACTCTCTGCATTTTGCCCTTTTCCCAGACACACCAGTGCAGTGGGCCCTGCACTCACTTGCTCAGGCAATGGGATTCTCCCTCTTTTTCCCTCACTCAGCCCTGTGCCAGTCCCAGAGGCTGTGTTCTCTGGCTCCCAGACCCTGTCCCTCCCATTCCTGTTCCCTCTCTTGGGCGTCACTGCTCCTGGGCCTGGCTTATAACATGGTGTGTGGCACAGGGACAAAGATGACAGGCTTTCCTCCCTGAAGGCTTTTCCTCTTGCAGAGGAAATCGGTTCATCGGTCTGAGCATTCAGCACAGCGATTGAGAGCAGCCTGAATCTGGAGCACCAAGTGGGCATCACTAGAACCATCTGAAAAGAGAGAAAAGAGGCAGTGAGCGAGGGATCGGGGCTGGAGGCCGTGTGCTCTGCAGGTGAGTGATCTGTCCGTGCTGGGAGCGGCAGTGTCAGGGCTGGGTGGGATACCTGGAGCATCACTATTGCTCCTTTGCTGTTACAGAGCTTCCATGCTGCTGCTGCAGCCCCGGTGCTATCCGGGGAGCCTTTCCAAGTGTGGGGCAGCTGCCCGCCCAGGCCTGCTGCCCCTGGGGACTGCCAGGAGCGAGTGCGCTGAGCCTGTGGCGTGGGGCGCCCGTGAGTGCCCGCGCAGAGGGGCTGAGCCGGGCTGGGCTCGGTACGGGGCTGCTCCATCCGCGGCTGCCGCGCCTCCCCGTCCTCCCCGCGGCCGTCGGGCGCCGCCGCTCCGGGTGCAGTGAGGCGCCGCGGCCGCCAGGTGCCACTGCCCGGCCGCGCTGCCCGGGGCCGCGCCCGCCCCGGGGTCCCTCCGTGCGCCCGTGCCTCCATCCCTGCGGGGACCCTCCGTGCGCCCGTGCCTCCATCCCCGGGGGTCCCTCCATCCCCGCGGGGCCCTCGGTGCGCCCGTGCCTCCATCCCCGCAGGGACCCTCCGTGTGCCGGGTTCCTCCATCCCCGCGGGGACCCTCGGTGCGCCGGGTCCCTCTATCCCCGCGGGTGCCTCCATCCCCGCGGGTCCCCGCCCTCGGGGCCAGCAGCTCAGCCCTCCCTGGTTGACTCGCGGGGCCGTGCGGAAAGCGCTGCCCTCGGGCTCCCAGCGAGCGCGGCCGCACACCGGAGCGGAGTGGAGCCCGTCCGTTCCCCGGCGCACACGCGGAACGGGGCGGCAGCTTTCCCTCCCTCGCAGGCCGGCTTTGTGCACCCTCGGCCGGCCGCGGAGCCCGCGCAGCGGCCGCACGGTTGTCGCCTCCAGGCGCCCCTCGCACGCCCATCCCCGGGGACTGAGGGGGCCGCTCCGCGGGGCCGCTCCTCTCTCCGGGCTGGGCGAGACCGTGGGATGGGGACAGCGGGACAGCGGGTGCGGGTGTGTGCGCGGAGGTGCGGGGAGCGAGCGGGAGTGCAAATACAGGCTGTGCCAGCGGTGCGGTGTGAGCGCGGAGCGAGGGGCGTGTGCGGGGGACGCGGTGTCCGTGTGGGTGCAGGGTGTGCGGTGTGCGAGCCGGGCTGTGTGTGTGTGTCTGCCTGTCCATGTGTGTCTCTGCCTGTGTCTGTGTGTGCGTGTGCGCGCACCGGGGGCAGCTCCCCACGTGGGGCTGACGCGGCAGCCCCGGCCCGATCCGGGGCTATAAAGCTGCTGGGCGGCGAGCGAGGCAGAGCAGCGGCGGCCGGCTGCAGCTCCAGCCTCGGCCCCGCTCCGCCCGCCCCGCCGCGCTCGGGGGTCCCGGGCAGCGCCCAGCATGCGCCGTGCCCGCCCGCAGCCCCCCGGCCCCCGGCGCGCCGCCCTGCCCCGGCCCGCGGCTCTGTAGGAGCGGAGCAGCCGCGCGGAGCGGGCGCGGCGCGGGTGGAGCCGGGGCGAAGGGCGGGGGTGTCCGCGCAGCCGGGGTTGATGTTTAACCTGGAGCGCCCGTTCACGGAGAGGGGCCACTTCTTCTCCTCCATGGAGTACCAGCGGCAGCTGGAGGAGGAGGAGGGCTACCCCCCTCCCGGCACTAATGGGACCTTCAACGACAGCGGGGCCGGCCCGGGCTGGGACGCGCCGTACCCTCTGCACACCACCATCACTCTCATCAGCCTGGCCAGCTTGCTCATGCTCTTCACCGTCTTTGGCAACGTCCTGGTCATCATCGCTGTCTTCACCAGCCGGGCGCTCAAAGCCCCCCAGAACCTCTTCCTGGTCTCCTTAGCCTCAGCTGACATCCTGGTGGCCACGCTGGTCATCCCCTTCTCGCTGGCAAATGAGGTGATGGGCTACTGGTACTTCGGTAAAGTGTGGTGTGAGATCTACCTGGCCTTGGATGTGCTGTTCTGCACCTCCTCCATCGTGCACCTCTGTGCCATCAGCCTGGACCGGTACTGGTCCATCACACAAGCCATCGAGTACAACCTCAAGCGCACCCCGCGACGCATCAAGTGCATCATCTTCATCGTCTGGGTCATCTCGGCTGTCATCTCCTTCCCACCACTCATCTCCATCGAGAAGAAGAGCGGGCAGCAGGCTGACCAGGGGGTGGCATTGTGCAAGATCAACGATGAGAGGTGGTACATCATCTCTTCTAGCATCGGCTCCTTCTTTGCCCCCTGCCTCATCATGATCCTGGTCTACATGCGCATCTACCAGATAGCCAAGAGGAGGACGAGGGTCCCGCCGAACAAGCGGGCAGAGCGCCCCGAGAAGAAGCAGAATGGCTTGGCTGACAAGGAGGACCTGCCAGCCACGGCGCAGCTCAACGGGGAGAAGGCAGCAGGAGGCAGTGGCGGGCAAGAGGGAGAGGTCAATGGCATAGACATGGAGGAGACCTCTTCCTCTGAGCACCAGGAGAACAACCAGTGCAAGAAGTCAGAGAAACCATCAAGAGGAAAGACCAAGACTAAGCTGAGCCAAATTAAGCCTGGGGACAGTTTGCCCAGGAAGACAGAGGAGGAGAGGAACACCAAAGGGTCCCGCTGGAGAGGCAGGCAGAACCGGGAGAAGCGCTTCACCTTTGTGCTTGCAGTGGTGATCGGGGTCTTTGTCATCTGCTGGTTCCCCTTCTTCTTCACCTACACACTGATGGCCGTCTGCGAGAGCTGCTCCGTGCCCGACACCCTCTTCAAGTTCTTCTTCTGGTTTGGTTACTGCAACAGCTCCTTGAACCCCGTCATCTATACCATTTTCAACCATGATTTCAGACGGGCTTTCAAAAGGATCCTCTGCAGGATAGAGAGGAAAAGGAGTGTTTGAAGGACCCTTTGCTACTGACAGGACTAACCAAGACTTTGTAGGAGTGTAAAGTACGTCTCTCTTGGGCTGTGCTTGCATGGGATGGTTTCCTTCAGCTCGTGAGCAGGAAGCCTTTAAAACCTGAGATGAGCCTGTGGGAGCACCGGGCAGCAGCAGTGAGGAGCAGCAGGCAAGTGGAGCTCCAAGCTGTGGCATTCGACTTGCCAGGGGAGGATGGCCTTTGACTCGCTTGGTTTATTTTGTTAGTTTTTTTTTCTTTTGCCAGAATCTCTCAGTGGATATTCTCATGACTGCTTAGTTTGACTCTTTAAAGGCAAACATTGTGCAGCTCTGTGAGATGAACAACAAAGAGGGAGTATGCCACACCAGAGGTGTTGGCTTTTTTATTTTGTTGTGTCTTTTTTCCCCCCCTGTTGTATATGTAATGAATTTTGACCCCCTTGTAAAATAGAGTATTGTATTCTTGAATTTGAATGTCTTAATTTTTGTAAGGCAAGCAGCTTTGAAACTGTGAATGCTTTAATTATCTTTGATACCTTAGAAGTCTTTCTTTTCCTACCCCCTGCAAAGCCCCTCACTCAAAACCACTGACCAACTAGAGCCATCCTCCTACCTGACAGTTTGATAATATTACCAAAATTCCCAAAATTCCCAAATTCCTGTTGGTTTTTTTTTTTGTTTTTGTTTTTTTTTTTTTTGGCTATAAGCTTAGGATCACAGACCTCACCAGACTGGCTATTTTTGTTGCTATTTTTTAATGTCATACCTGTTTCTGTTTAGTTTCTGTGCTGCCTGTGACACAACACAGCTGAGATGGCACCTGCCATCTCGTTACTCGTGAGAGCCCGATGGAGCGGTGGCTTTGCCGTGCAGGCAGGGATGTCCCAGGCAACAGGGACTGTCCCTCCCTTGCAACGTGAGCCTTGGGACCCTGCCAAGCTCCCCTGAGTTAATCTTGTTTGATATTATACCACTCTGCAGCACTGAAATGTGTTTGATGCTCACTTGCTTCCTCCACCTCAACTGTAAATAGGTAACGTTTCAAAGCAAACAGCAGGGCTCTGCATATCATGTTATCTCATCTGTGCTGATTTGTGATGGTTTAACTCCTGCAGGACTTCCTGCAGAGGGGAAGGGGTTTGTGCACAGTGGCCATTTGTCTTTCTCAATTAAGAAAGAGTTCAGTTTTTAACCTGCCAGTCTCATCTTTCCTAGGAAATAGGGAAGCATCCCTCTTTCAGTCTTATACAAGGCAAAACTCTGAAATGGGAAACTTAACTTCCAGTTTCTCCATTATTTTATAGTGTAATTAAGCCTTTTTTTTTTTTTTTTTTTAATCCAAGTGTAAATATTGTGAGATTGGAGCAGGAGAGAGAGTTAATACTGCTTTTACACTCTTTCCTGAAATGGCTTTCAGCTCTTTGTGCTAAAAAAAAAAAATAAATCCAAAACAAAAATGGGCAGAACAAATCTAACATCCTTGTGCCATGAATAAATTTCTGGAGAACATTTATAGGAAAAACTTTTGATTTAACACAATGAATAAACGAATCTGCAAGTCTTTTAATGTTAGGAAAACAGCTTTATCAAATGCTGACAAGTCACAGAAATGGTTTGGAGAAAGCAAAGTTTGTATAGGTTGAATGTATAAACGAATTTGCCTTCTCTGGAGTTGTGTGGTACACAGGAAGAGACTTTAAAAATACGTTTTTACTTTTGGGAAGTGTTTTGTTGATTTTGCTCTCTCTTTTGACTTTCTAATTAACTCCAAGTGTCCCTGGATGCATCTTGGGACTTGGAGAGCAGTGTTTACATTCACTTGCATTTTCAGAACTGAATCCTCAAGAGGTGAGGAAAGCAAATAAACTGTGCTTTAATGTAAAAAATTAAAAACAAAAACAAAACCAAACCATGAGCAGAAGTTGCTATAATGGATGATTATTTTTATTAAATAAAAAAGCGTTTACAGATCAAGTGTGAAAATCCTCTGAATAATGTTAGCTGCTTTATTGTATTGTATTTTATTTTATTTTCTGAACTGTTCACCGAGCTGCTGGTAGCTTTGCTCTTGCCACTTTTTGAAGAACACGCTGGGAAAAGCACTCGTGCTGTCTGAAAGGGATTGTCAGCCCAGGTAGGAACAATGGCTCTGTTCATTATGCAGTGGCATAATAACAAATGAGTCCTTGATATTTCTTGGGTATTTCCACCCCCCTCCCCTCTTTGTGCCCATGTGGGAAGGGCATTCATGTGTTTGTTAAAGAAAAGAGCGAAGGTTTGAGGGTGTGATTTGCACCCTGGGAGTGCAGCCTGGCACTGCTGCTGTGGGGACCTGCCTGGCATGGCACTTGCAGCCATTGGGAGGTTTTTAATAATCAGTTTGCAAATAGGATTAGAAACAATTAGGCGGGGAGGCAACATTTTGTGAAATATGCAGGAGTGTCCACCTGAGTGGGCCTTTGTTTCCAGAGCTTGCTTGCCCTTCCACCAGTGCTGCCAGGACCCTCCCGGAAGGAGATATGGGGGAACGTTCTCCCACTGAATGTGGAGCTGCTTCTGGTGAGAAAATAAATGACCAGAGCCCCGTGTGGAGCTGCTGCTCTGGGGGCCCCACTCTGCCAGTGCCCCAGGGCTGCAGCTGGAGGTGCCTGGCACAGGGGTAGGGGCCAGGCAGCATCTCTGCTGGGTGTAGGGCACCTGATGGTGGCCCAGAGATGAACATCTGGCTCACCTCGTGGTGGCCTTTGCAGCTCAGGGGAACTTGTTTTGGGTAGAGTGTCCTGCTCCCACTCTTGGCTGGCCCTGATGGCCTGGGAGGGTTTTACAGAGCAGAGATCCCATGGGAGACTCTGGGTCAGCCCCTGGGACCCGAGGGGATCCAGAGCCATTGACTGCACTTGCTCCACCCCTCTGGCTGTCAGTTGTCCTTGCTGCCAAGTCTCTAGAGTGGACAGTAGAGTGTTTTGCTGGGTTTGGGGCTGGGAGATTGAGGCTCTTCCCCTTCTGCCCCCAACTCCCTCCCCATCATTGCTTCCAGGTCATTCCCTTGCAAATGACGCATTAAGGGATGTAATGAACTTTGATTGTTTTTTATGACCTTTCATTTTGGGGCTGAAAGGTTAATGGTGTGAGGGGAGGGAGGGGGACCTGTCTGCCCAGCTGGGTGGGAGCCAGCCAGATGGGCACACCAGGCAGAGACTCCCCTGCCAGCTCTGCCCTGGGAGAGGTTTCTCCACCACTTTGCTCTGTGGGGTGACCCTGCGCGCCACCCCTTGTGTGGGCACCCCCGAGGAGGGCACAGAGGTGCCACACAAGGGGTGTGCAGGAGGGGCTCAGGTGAGTTGGTCTGGTGGAGCAAATGTCCTGAAATGCTTCTGGGAGAGCTGCATGAGCAGCAGGGCTGCCCTTGCAGAGACCTGTGGCTGCCTGCCCAGGGCCTGTCCCTGACCCCCTCAGAACCTCTGATGTATTCATTTGTTTCCATGGGGTTCTGGTCCATGTTCTCAGGGGACCAAGGAGCTGGCCACGCAGAGGATTCTCTTTCCAGTGAGGGAGGGACTTGGCCTGCTCACTGTGCTCACACAAAATGAGTTTCCCACACCCAGAGGAGCCTTGGTGGATTTCAGGCAGTGTCCATTGGCCTTCCTGTGCTGTGAGTACCCCCAGTCCCACCCTGCATCCTCCTGCCCAGGGGAAGGTTCCCTCTGGGTTGGGTGGTGGCCCTGCTGCCTGTGCAGCTTTCACCAGTTGGAGCTCTTTGTCTTATTTCTTAACATTCTCTGTTCTTTGGAAAAGTTCAAAGTCTGTTGAGATTGCTCCATTATTACAGCCAGTGCTCTGACAGACTGCTCCACTTGCAGCTCTCATCTTCTCTGGTATGAACTGCTCTTTGCAGCTGGCTTGTAGGAACATCTCTGTGACTTGTGGAATGTTTGTAGTAGCTGTGGTTTCTGTGCCTTATCTCAAGTTGTAGAAATGGAGTGAAGAGAGAGCAGAATTTGTGTCAGCCCAACCCTTGCAGCAGCCACTGGTACTCCCTCAGCTCACAAATGCTCAGGAGCAGATCCCAACCCCTCTGGGAACAGAAAGTGTCACAGTCTGAGCCCTGGGAAGCCCAGGTGAAATTCCACATGGGGTCACAGTGCAGGGAGGCTACAGCACAATCCCAAATATCCTCAAGGCTGAGCAGAGGGGATGGTGAGTAGGGCTGTGGAGGACACAAAAATCCTTGCCTTTTTGTGTCACACCATGGCTACTCCCAGGAGGGAGGTGTCATGCAAGCAGAGGAGGAGGAGGAGGCCTGCTGTTGTGGAGCAGGGCTTGTTGAGAGGTGCTGGATGGAGATATTGATGTTTGAGCTGGTTATTCAGCATTCTTCCATCTTGGGACACCTTCTTGGCCGTTTCAGTTGTCCCCTAGGAGAACTCATTTCCCAAGGAGGACCATAAATATTGAGGACATCATCTCACATGCAGGAGTATGGGGGTGTGAGGGGGTCTCAGCACCCAAGTCCAACAGAGAGACATGAGGGCAGGCCATAAAAGGGAGCAGGAAGACAACTCCCTCACTTGAGCACAGGTGTCATCAACACAGGTAAAATCTTGTTGGATTAAACTACCTTAAAACTGCTCTAGCTGGCTCTGGTTTAGTCTGTTGTTGTGATCATCAATTCCATGTTGGCTAAGTTCAGAGAGAGCCCCTCTGCTGGCTTGGATCTAAGGTCCTGCTTTGCTTCTGTGTCTCTGAGAGTGGCCTGGAGCAGATTTCAGAGAACAGTGAAGAGCAAGGACCCTTCCCAGGAGGCTCGGGGGTCATTGGGTGCTCTGGGATTTCCTGGGGCCAGCAGTGCCTTTTGCACTGGTGCAGAAATTCCACTGACATGTGTTTCCTGTCGGCAGTGCTCTGCAGCAGGAGGTCTGGAGGGCTTTCAGAGGCATGTTTGAGTCAAAAGCCAGCAGTTGGGTCTGTGTGAGAGTGATGGGGGGAATGGGTTTCATCAGGAGGTGAGATGAGCTGACCTGAGCATCCCTGCTTCCCTGTGTGCCATGCCTGCAGCCTTTGGTCCAAATTGGTTTGGGCACAGCCCAGGATATTCCATTTGCAGGAGCAGCCTTGAGGCCCCCCAGAGCTCTGTGACCTGCTGCAGGGTTCACTCCCAGACATGAGAAACATTTGCTTTAAGTCAGCTGCTACATGGAGGAATAGATTGCTCTGTTGCTGCTTGAAACAGTTGTGTTTTGCTGGACCATGACTTTATGGCCTTTTTTCTTGTTTGTTTTTCAATTGCTCCCCACAGAAAAGAACAAGCTTCTCATTGCTGGACATTTCTGGTAAAATAATTTCTGGTGAAGGCTGCCTTTTCTTCATCTGTGCATGTGGCATTGATGCAAAGTATTCATCTTAAGTTTGACACCTTAAGGTGTTACTGAAAGATTCTCCAAGTAACAAATGAAATAAATGTAGAAATATTTAGGACTCTGCACCCAAACTTATTTCCTGAACTGACTGAACTTTTTTAAAGAGTGAAAAGCTGAATTCTGGTCTTTTGCTACCAGGATAACTTTTGGCACTAGAAGAATTTGGACAAACTGTTCCTCTTGCAGGTTGGACCCTGAGGTGGCAGACCTGGCAGATTGGCTGCTGGGATGCTGATTTATACCCTGCTGGAGCCCCCCCTTTCCCAGCTTATTCCTGCAGTCACAATTCCTGGATAACCTAGTGATAACTCCTCTCTGTGTAAGGCTGAGCTTGTTCTTGGTTGCATGGTGCAGATACTTGAGCTGAAATGGCTCCTTGAATGGGGTTTGTCAGAATGGAGTTCCTGTTTTTAATTTAGGCAGCCTTTCCTTGGCACAAACAGCTCTCCATGCTCGTTGTCTCTGCTGTGCTGTTACCCAGACAGGCACAGGGGACACCAAAAGCAGCACTGAGCTCTTCTGTTCCCCAGGGAGTATCCAAAACACAGAGAAGTGGCACGACCCCAGTCAACCACATGGCCAACATGAAAAGGGAGTGGAGTCTCCCTGTTTTTCTGTTGACTTTGGGTTTGACATAAGCACAACCCAAAGATTTATACTTCAGAGATGTTAGTTAAAAGTAATCCTGCATTTGTTATTTTAAAACAAATGCCTTGTGGCTTTAAACCAGCCTCAAAATCTAATGGGGACAGAAGAGTTAAAATGTCCAATTCAAATGAAATCACCTGACTTGCTTACTTTGAAAGATTTGCCATGCAGGGCCTTTGGCGTTGCTGTCTCAGGGTAATGAAGATACATCCGACACATTCTGAGGAGCAGGATAATTGCTGTCATCAACACCAGTCAGTGTTTGGGTGAGATGGCTTTAAACAGTGCAGCAGGGAGGACAAGCACAGCTAAATGCTGCTCTGCTGAGCTGGGCACGCAGCGAGGAGAGCAAGGTAAGCAGTGCTGGATCAGGGCAATCTTCAATCACTGTTGGCTCTGTGGGGGCTAATTAGGGACTCTGTTCTGGCTGCTGTGACTGGTATGGATGGGATTTGGTCCAAACAAGGTTTTCTGTAGTAAAATAAGATGGTTGTAGCAACAGATGCAATGGTGGCAGCTGCCTTTAAAGCCCAGTGTTAATTGGCTTAAACCTTTGCATTGGAAATGATGTGCTCCTATTGTAGCTGTTGCTCATTGTTCCCAGAAATGCCTGGTCCTGACCCTGCTGCTGGGTGATGTGAGAGATGTGCAACCGTGTCAGGAGGGTGGTCAAGGACTAGGAAACAACTCACACCAGTGACATCCACCTGTGAGGGGCCTGGGCTTTATTTGCCCTAAGTCAAATACCTGTTTTCATCACCCCAGCCTCATGGATTCCCACTGCTGAGCATGTAGCAGTGACTGGGGCTGGGAGGAGGGCACACACTTGGGGATGTACAAATGGAGTCCATGGAAAGTGAGACACAGTGAAGCTGGGTGTGGAAATGGTTGGTGTAAACCAGACGGTGCTACTGTACACCCATCTGCAAAAGTATTCAGCCTGAAATGCTATGGGAGGCAAAAAATCCACCACAGCAATTCCAGCAACTGAGAACATAAAGACAGGACCCTCCCCTCTTATTAATTGACATCTCACTTGGGATTGCACAGACTGACATCTTCAAGTTATCAGATGTTTGGAGGAAGAGGTGAATTTTATCTGTTGTTTATTCAGACCAAGATTTAATTAATATTAAATAGATTAAATATTTTATGAAATAGATTGAAATGAAATATTTAGATCCCTCTTCCCCCCAGATAGCAGCCCCAGTGGATGTTTATGTGGGCAGTAAAGCTAAAACATCTTCTGAATGTCAGAGTGTGTTCAAAGATCAGAGTTACATGGGAGTATCATCTGTGGGTATGAATTAAATTTGTCTTGGATCCTTGTCTTTGGCAGAGAACAAAGACAAGGAACATGGTCTGCCTTCCTCTGCGATTATTGAGCCACCACCTTCTGGGACTTAGGTGCCACTTCAGTGCAGGTGTCACCCTGTTCTCCTGCCACATTCATCTTCAGTGGGGAAAGAGGCCTCGTGAGGAAGGGTTTTCTCCCATGCTTTTCATTTATCAGGGCAGTGAACGCAAACTGAGAAGAAAACAGCATTGCTTCATACAGATTAATTACGTTCCTGAAGAGGAAAATGTGGAAAAACAGCATCTTGCCTGAAGGAAGGCAGCTAACTCCTCACCAGTTGTGCAGGCTGGGGCTGTGTTTCCCCCACCAGAGCAGGAGTGTCCCCCTGTCAGGATTCAGCTGCTTGGCCTTGGTGACAAATGCTTAACTAGAAATAGTCCTGGTGTCAAAATCCACCTGCCAGTGAGTGGAGACTGAAGAAATGACCCTTGGTTTGGTGCAACCAATGATGGCTTGGAGCTGCAATCCCTGTCTGTCATTGTAGCCATCAAGTGATTATGGACACTGGGAGGGGATGGGGATGCATTTCCTCCAGTGCCCAATTTCTAGAGCTGGAGTTTGGCTTCTGTGCTGGCTCTGGCAGTATTGCTGCCAGAATTTGCTTCGTTTGGGCTACACTGAGCTTGTTTTAAAAGTATGTACACTATCCTTGCAGGAGTTTTCTAAATGGAATTATTGGCATAACCCACACAAAAGGACTTGTGTGTTTAGATAAGACCTCCCATCAAGGGTGTGGGTAAATCCTGGGCTCTTGCTGTCCAACAGACCACTTTGGTCTTCTGGAATATTTCAGAAGCTTTAGCAGAGAAATGGCTTGTCCCTCTCACCTCTGCCAGCATCACTGCAAGGGGATGAAGCCACTGCAACCCATTCAGAGTGGTTAAGTGACTTGCTAAAGGTTGAGTGAAAAAAGCTGTGGTAGATTAATAAAATATGGTTCTAAATAATTCAGCATGGGCCAGCTGATGGAGCTTAACAGGAGCAGAAAGCTGATCTCATTCAGCTTGGTGTGAAGCAGTGCCTGGCCAGCTTTTTGGCAGGAGGTAAGGGGTGCTGAGGGCCTCTGGGAGGGGGTCTCATGCTGTGTGGGCATGTCTGCCCACCCCATTACTAATCTCACAGTGGTTCTCAGAGACTGGCTGGGGATGGCAGCTTTGTGTTTGGTGTGGTGGCAATTGTTCTCTGTGTCCTTTGGTGTCTTTGGGGTCCCTTTTGGTTCCCTGCCAGGAAAGGGCATCCCTGCTCTGGGTGGGCTTGTGAGTCCATGCTGTCCATGATGCCTGGGAAAGGCAGCTCTACAATTTGCTGGACAGAGGAGCCTGGATTCCAAGGTGACAGAGGCCCATGGTGATGATCCTTGCTTGAGGTTTGTGCATCCCCAATGCTCACAGCATCACCTGAGGGGCACCTGCAGAGCCCTGGGGAAGGAGCCAACCAGAGTGTGGCACTTCCAGCCTCACTGTGCCCTCCTGTTCCTGCTCCTGCAGGCTGTGCCCTCCTGCACTCTCCTGTGGCTGCAGGCTGGCTGGCAGTCTGTTTGCACACACCAGCACTCCATGCTTGCCTTGTCTCTGGGTGCTGCAGCAGTGCCTCATTAAGTCCAGGTCTTTTTCTAGGAATCTGCTGAAGAAAACCCAAACAAACCTTTCTTTGTTTTTATGGCTTATCTCTGCGCTGCTGAATTGCCTTGAGTTTCATTGCCAGCAGGCAGCAGAACCCCCAGTACCCATCAGGGATGTCTTCATTTATCCTGCCAGCTTTTCTCAGAGCTGTAAACATAGCCAAGCAGAGAAAACCATTTCCAGAGCAGATTTCTGAGGGCCCCCACAGGACCACAGCCAGGCAGGTCAGCACCTGGGAAAGCCAGCCCTTGCTGGCAGCTCTCCTCTCCTTTTGGTGAATTGCTCCAGGCTCTTGATGTGCATTGATAACTGCAGGGAACTGGTGAGGGCTGACTCCCCATGGATGGGCACAGGTCTGGGGAGGCTGCCCTCTTGATGCATGGATGTCAGTGGCACCAGGCCAATGCTGAATGGACCTGCTATCCCTCACATATGGCCCTCAAACTGGGCTTTCTCTGCTGGGGAAGAGAATTAGGTGATAGCTGAGCTGATTGTGTTTTTGCCTTGTGACACACAGAAAGGCGCGTGCAATAGGAGCCCAAAGAGAGTCTGGTTAATGTGCTTCTGGAATTGGATTGTTTAATGCAAGCAGCTTTAGAGATATGACTAAAGTAGGAAAAGAAATTTGGAAAAGACCCCATTTGGGATAAAAGCAAAGAAGGCTATTTTTTGCAAATACCAGTATAGCTTCTTCTAAAAATAAAAATCTTGGATGTCTGTTTGAAAATGAGAACCAAATGTGATTCTGAACAGTCTAATGCAGCCTGTCATTTCAGAGGAGAAGGAGGGATGGAGACCTCTCATTGGAGGCAGGGGGTGTGCTTGCAGGCTCTCAGAGACAAGGCAGAAAGCAGACTGTGAGGAATCCCAAGCACAGTGTGGAAGGAAACGTGGATGGGAACGAGCAGGATTTGCCCACAGGCTGCTGAATTGCAGGTTTGCTGTGCTGGCAGCCATCTTCAGCCATGGCTCTGGGAAGATTTTTGAGAGTATGTGAGAGTTTCTGAGGATCAGGAGAATGGCATGTGGGTGGCCATGCTTTCCCATCAGCAATGGCATTCACATAAGAAAAGGAGCAGCCCACTGCTAACTTCTGGTAGTTTTAATTTTCTAAGCAGGAGCAATATCAAAGGGTGGGGTAGAAGAAGGAGTGGTCCTTGCAAGAGAGGCCACATCAGAGCTGCCTTTCTGTTCAGCTATTTCAGGTCCTTTTTGGCTGTCCTTGCCTCCCTTGTGCACTGTTCCTGAGAATCTTGTGGAAGCAGCAAGGGAGGTTTCTCTTCTTTTTGCACATCTTTGCCTCAGCATCTCCAGCAGATTTTTTTCATCAGCCAACAGTGAGAACACTGTGTTCAAAGGGAATGCAGGTTGCAAACATCGATGCTGGTGCCAAAGCCTTGCAAATGATTGAAAACCTTCAGGGTACCCTTCAGGACTAACTCAGACAGCATCCAAGCACTTTTGGAGTGTTTTCATAGACTTCTCACCAGTCTAATATTAAGCTCTGCTCCAACTTTGCCCTTTCCAAGCAGTGATCCAGCTGTCCTCTGGCCCTTCTATGAAAAGCTTGCAAGAAGTTTTTTCTTCCTTTGGAGCTGATGAATGTGAGTGTGTTTTATTTGAAATGCAATGATCAGAGCACTCCACCTCAGGCAGGGGTACAGGGACATGCACCCCACAGAGTGCACATTTCTCCAGCCCTGCCTGATGGTTTCACCTGCCCTTTGCAATGGAAAGGGCCTGCCTGTTTCCTTTATGACCAGTGTCTGTGAAGAACACAGTGAAGAGGCACTGAGACCACCAGCCTGTGGAGTGTTTGTTTTGGGCAGCACTGGACCTTTCCTAAGTATGAATCAGAGTCTGTCTCTGGAGGGAAAACTTTCTCTTGGATCTCCTTAAAGGGATTTAACTCATCTGCCTCTGCCTGTGGATGATGTCATGATGGGACTGAGAGGCCAGGAGTCAGCAATAGGTGATCTCATGGAAGAGGTCTGTAGGTGTCAGCTGTACTTGCCTGGGGGTTTGCAGTGCTCTCAGCTGCTCTCACCTTTGTGAGCCCATTAGACAAATCCTCTGGCACGGTGCCCAAGGCCAGGAGAGCTGTCAGGTGGCACAGGGAGGGACAGACAGTTGTGAACAAGAGGGCAGTGGCTGAGGGCAGTGAGCAAGCTCTCCACCTTGCAAGCTCAGAGCACCCTCTGTGCCCTTGCTTGGTAGCCTTGTTTCCAAGATGACTTGCCCAAAAACCACACTGACCTTCATGGGACTTAAATAGACCCTGCAAGCTGGAGCATCCTATGTCCTGCAAGCTGGATGCTTCCAGTCCTCACCACTAAAGAGAGGGGCTACTTCAGCCAAATTGTGCCTGGGCTCTCACAGGGACAAAGCTGCAATATTTGTTTGAGCTGTTTTGGAACTGATTGAATGACTGATGGCAGTGCTGGGAGCTTTTTGGTACCCAACTGGGATGCCCCCCTCAAAACCAAAACAACAGCAGAAGGTGTTTTTCTTGTGACATGCTTTGATTCTGTCACTGTGTGTAGTTTTTGTGATCACTTTGTTTTGCCCAACTGTGTTGCTCTGGGCATGATGGGGAGGAAAATCCATCTTTCAGTAAGTACTCCTCAAGCCACCTGCTGTCACAGCAGATTGCTGCATGTGTCTCTATTCCCAGAGAACAAAACCATTGTAAATCTGAATTTTCAGGTCGTGTTCCATGCCCTCTGCTATCTGATCCTCCTCACAGTGCAAAATTTTCAGCGTGTTTTGTATGCAGCCCAAAACATTATTCTATAAGCATGAAACAGCTGTAATATAGAATGTGAATCTCATGAGCAAAGACTCAGAGGATTTGGATTTCCAGGCCAGAGGAAGAAGAACATCCTGCAGCAAAAGCCCTTCTGCAAGGCCCTGCTTTTTTCTCTCTGAGACACTGCAGGAGAGGACACTCTTGCACTTGCCTGGGAAAGACTCAAGCACTGTGCACTAAGTGCTCTGACATGCACCCTAATCCTTTTGCCATGGTACATGAAACTTGAGTGTGTTTCTCCATCCCCAGCTGCATCAACAGTCTTTGGAGGCTTTATAATTGAACTCTGCTTTTCCCCTATTCTGGATCCCCACTCTCTAGCCTCGCTCTGAAAAGACAGGGACTAAACCTTCTCCTGAGCTTCTCAGTGACTGTATCTATGGAGGGAGCAGCTGGCTTTGTGGGCAGGTGTTTGCCCATCTTTATGCCTGTCACAATTTATTAATGTGTGGCATGACCACAGTGCCTCTGGAAAGAGCCCAGCACTAACTCCTCACTTCCTAAACTTGTCATCCATTACTTCTGCCAGGTCATCTCCACTTCAGATCTGCTTTCTTTTGGATGCATTTGTTTTGTTTTTTTTTTTTTAAGTGACAGTGCCCTCAAGGATTTTGACAAAAGAAAAGCAAAATGGAAAAATCCTTCTGGCAGGATCCATTCTTCTGACACAGCAGCAGCTGCTGTGGAGGAGAGCCAGCAGCAGGGATCCTCTTTGGAGGAGTTTACAGGCTGAGGATCAGAGCTTGTGCTTCTGTCCCTGCTTGGTAGCACAAGCTGCCTCCCTGCAGGGAGAGGTGGTAGCCAAATCAAGCTTGAAATGTGACATTCACAGCTCTAATTAGATATTTGCAGCTTCACTTTGACTCCAGAACCCAGCCCAAGCAGGTGGATGTGCCTGTCTTGCAATGCTTGCCTAAGGAGGCCTAGGAACCTCCTCAGTGCAGTGACCAGCCAGTGCAGGGCTTCATTGCTTAAATGTCTGCTTTAAGGCAAGCTGAGTCACCCTGAGCACTCACTTTCTCTTGGTCCATGGAGAAGGGAACCCCCTGGCCAGCTCTAGGAAAATGCTTACTCTAGAGCTGCAACACCGGGAGAGAGAAATCTGGTCAAGGAGGGAATGACACGATTTCCTTCTACCTTTTGTCCTGGTGGGCTCCATCCAGCCCTGCTGCAATAGGCTGACCATTCACAGCCCTTCATCATTTATTAAACCTTTACTGAATATTTTAATAAGCACAGCCAAAAAAGATAAAAGCTTGGTAGGCATTTCTCCTGAGTCTGATGTTGGGATTTGTGAGCTTGGGGTGGGGCTCTGGACAGGGACTGGAAGGAGACTGGAGAGGATGACAGCAGTCCACCTTGTCTGGAGTTCGTGGGCTGAGGAAGCTCTTGGGTGCAGGTGCATGATGCTCTCAAGGGTTTGCTGCTCTCATAAGCCAAAAGCATGTCTGAGTTTTAAGGACAGGTCTTTTTCCTTCATCTTCCCATCTCTTTCCCTTCCCCACTTCACACTGTTAATCACACTGGCAGGATGCCCTCCAGGCTGAGACTGTTCTGAGAGCAGGGTGAGAGGAGGATGCTGAGAAGGAACAGCAGGCTGTACATTTTTCTTCTCTAGCATGATTTAGCCATGATTAATGCACATGGAAAATAATCAGTGCATTCAGCCTAATTCTGCAAAATTATTGAAGGGATGATAACAAGGGGAGAGGAGATATTTTGCAGCTTTTAATATATTTTTAGGAAGTATTTTTAGGAAGGAGGGCAGGTGTCATGTGAATCTGGTTAGGTGACATCAGCATCTCATATTAAGGCAGGGAGCAAAATTTATCACTGTTTTTCTTTTTTTTTTTTCTTTTTTTTTTTTCTTTTTTTTTTTTGTCTGCAAAAGGCATTGCTAGTCTGAGCTCTGGAGATCTCCCAAAACCAGGTCAAAAGAAGCTCATTCATCATTGAAACAACACAGTCTGTATTAAAGGGAAGAGGGATTGTAAATGGGGAATCTTTGGAAAATGGGATTATTATGCCTGGCTCTCAGCTGTTGATCACCTCAGCCTTTCCACCCCTCCTTTCAGAGTGCTGCCAGTGGGGCTGGGTACAGCAGATTGCTCCTGGTTCCTGGGGAAAATGCACCATGCAGGAGCTGGGCCAGGCAGGCAGCTGGGGGCTGAGCACAGCATTACAATGTGGTGCTCATCTTCTTTACACACATCACAAAACCTCTTGTGTTTCAGGTTAGGTCAGCTATGGCTACTTCTAGCTTGCTTACTGCTGTGATCTCTATTTATCCCATCAGGAAGGAAAACATCTTGTTTTATGAGTCAGAGGTCTTGTAAAACTTTCTTCCTCTCATGTGTTAAAATGAAATAATAAAATATTGGTTTACTGGAGAGATCTCAATATTTCTCAGGATTATATAATGCACTAAATAATACACAAAAATGACTGATATGGAAAATATTAGAAAAGCCTATTTTGTGGTTTTAATTGCATTCCTTTCTGGCCCAGGTAAGTGTGTCAGCTACTTCTTTTAATTGTGTTTTTGAGACTTTGAATTTACACTTTATGTATTTTCCATTTTCCTGTAATTCCCATTTACCTACACAAAATTAACACTTCTTGTCCCTGCTGAGCTTACTGCTATTGATTTTTTTCTTTAGTTTTCTAATTTTGCAAACTTTGATTAGGGTTTTTTTTTTCCTCTGTAGGTTCCTATAGGTGTCCATGTCTGTTCAGAGAGATTATTGCCCCATAAGTGCTTAATTTCAGAGTCCAAAGACATAGAATTTCAGACAGAGCTAGGAGCCATGTGATCTCTGAGTCAAACTGCAGAGAACAATTGGATGCCATGGCATTTAGCATCAGGCTCTTGGGTGTTGCCTCATCACAGATGAGAGCAAGGCTGAAGCTCCTCCTGGTTTGTGTGGGTGCTTTGCTGCCTTCTGGAGCCATTGGCAGCAGTGGGAGCCTGAGGCTGCACTGCATGGCAAAGCCTTGGGACTTGGACATCCAGGGGCTGCCCTCACTGCATGGCAAAGCCTTGGGATTGGGACATCCAGGGACTATCCTCACTGCATGGCAAAGCCTTGGGATTGGGACATCCAGGGGCTGCCCTCACTGCATGGCAAAGCCTTGGGATTGGGACATCCAGGGGCTGCCCTCACTGCATGGCAAAGCCTTGGGATTGGGATATCCAGGGAATGGCCTCACTGCATGGCAAAGCCTTGGGATTGGGATATCCAGGGAATGGCCTCACTGCATGGCAAAGCCTTGGGACTTGGACATCCAGGGGCTGCCCTCACTGCATGGCAAAGCCTTGGGATTGGGATATCCAGGGACTGCCCTCACTGCATGGCAAAGCCTTGGGATTGGGACATCCAGGGGCTGCCCTCACTGCATGGCAAAGCCTTGGGACTTGGACATCCAGGGGCTGCCCTCACTGCATGGCAAAGCCTTGGGATTGGGACATCCAGGGACTGCCCTCACTGCATGGCAAAGCCTTGGGATTGGGACATCCAGGGGCTGCCCTCACTGCATGGCAAAGCCTTGGGACTGGGACATCCAGGGAATGCCCTCACTGCATGGCAAAGCCTTGGGATTGGGACATCCAGGGGCTGCCCTCACTGCATGGCAAAGCCTTGGGACTGGGACATCCAGGGACTGCCCTCACTGCATGGCAAAGCCTTGGGATTGGGACATCCAAGGAATGGCCTGCCTTGGTGCTGGTGGTGCCTCTTGGGGGACTGCAAGCACGTAGCTGGGGACTGGAGGTGGCTCTGGTGTTGATGTGAGGATGTGGCAGCCCCAGGGGGCTGATGCACAATGCAAACCCTGCTGGGGTTTGGTTCCTGGGGGAAGCCTGACCTCAACAGACCAGCTTGTCACACTATGTTCATTCCTTCAGATACCCTGCAATGATCTCTTTTAGCAGAGGAAGGGGATTTGTCTTTGCATCCTTGCACATCAGGGTGCCCAGGCTTGGGTGGAAGGGTGCACAGAGAGTGGCACCCTCTGCAAGAGAGATGGATTTTCTGTCCTGGAGAGTGGGGAGCAGAGTGAGGGGACAGAGGTGTCCAGGTGAGCCCAAGCTGGTGCACACAGCCAGGTCCTGGGTGTGCAGCTCTGTGCTCTGTACAGGCCAGCAGAACCTTTGGAGAGGTACTGGGGCAGGAGCTGGATTCCACTGACTGTTTAGAAGTTGGCTGAATGCTCTTCTCCTCACAGATCAGCTTCAGGAACATGCTGTAGGTTTGGAGATTGGAATGGAGATTATAGCTAGTAATTTTAAGCTTATGGGGGAAAAACTAATGTTATATGTACTGCAATACATATAACATTGGCCAGACCTGAATAGTTGGGTGTAAATGAAGAGGACAATCCCATATGCTCTGCCATGCCATGAGACTTCCTCAGAAGGTCCAAAATGCTCAACAGCCCAGGGAAGAGCAGACAGATGTTGCCAGGGGCTCAACTCTTGGAGTTATTTTGCCCAGATGAAGAGCAGTGATCTACCAGGTGGCCTAAAGGGAGTGGCCCAGTGCCCCTTGCTGCTGAGTGTCCAGGCAGCAGTGGGTGCATTTCCATGAGACTGGGAAAAGGCTGGAGAGAGATGTGGCCTCCTGGTGCAGTCTTTGGGCCTTGACTCACTAGAACAAGCACAAAGTTGTTCATGCAGATGCTTTTCAAATGAGTAAATGCCAAGTGCTTCTGCAAGGCATGGTGGCCTTGTACCTGTCCAAGGAGATTTGCTTTTGACTGTGTAAACCGCCCTTGCAGAGAAAACCCACTGAGGATTTTTTTTCCCTCTCTTTCATGATAAGCACAAGAGCCTGTGGTGGTCACAAGATCCCTTCAGGAACATCCTGACTCAAGCAGCTTGTGGCGTTGTTTGTAAAAGTCCAATTTTCTTTTTGAGGAAAATCAATACAGCTCATTACTTAGCCGAGAAAAGAGCCCTGTGTCAGTTCCACTGGAAGCAGGCCTTGAGCAGGCTCAGCCAGTGTTTGCAAGGCAGACAACAGGCTGATGGCCTTTGTCTTAAATTATCTGTTCCAAACTAAAACTGCCCCACTGAGAAGAACGATCAGCTTCCCGCAGACCACCAAAAAGCTGCTCAACAAGTGAATGCCACCAGCCTTGGGCAAAATACACACTGGAAAAAAAAAAGTAACAACCCAGAAGACACTTTTTTACACCTGCTGTGATGACTGTAAGTTCTCATGCTGCTTCTTCATTATATCCTTTCTTCTAGGCTCTAGTCACATAATCAAGTCTTCATTTCAGTGCTAAGATGCAAGACACAATGCTACAAGGCTGACAGATAGCCAAATATTCTTTGTTGAGCCTATTTTGAGTGGTGAGACAGAAGCCAGGTGCTTGGCCCAAACTTATGATGAGTTCAAGACATTTATGTAAGTGCACAGGGTGTTTTAAAGCAGCTTTGGAATTGAGAGGGGTTGAGACAGTTGGGTACAGTGCCCTTGCACATATGTGTGTGTGTGTGTGTGTGTGTGTGTGTGTATGGCTTTGGGGACTGCACTCTTGGTCACTGTGTTTTTGCAGGATGTGGATTGGGGGCATCCTCACCTGCAGTAAATACATACTTTGGCTACTCATGAATATATGAGCAGTGAAAACTGCTCCTTGCTGCTGCCCAGTTTCAGGATCCAAGATTGTGATCCCTTCTCAGCAGTTTGCTAGTTTAGAAAGTTGGAGGAGGAATTGATCTTGTGGGAAATGGAGAATGCAGAGAAAAAATGCACATTGTGGCTGCTGAGCAGTAGGATTGGGGGTTAAAGAGTCATATCTTTATGGTTTTGGTTTGAGATCTGAATGAAGAGAACGAGTGAACAGAAATTTAGTGGAGACACTTCACAGCAGTAAGTTCAGGGACAAGGTCAGTGAGATGAGAGGACCAATTGTGCATGGAGAATTATTGAGAAGGTAACCTAATGGCTGGGGTACTTACTCAGCCAGGAAGAGCTATAAATAAGGATGCAAAGCTGGTAAATTCTGTTAAACAAATTCCCTGTCTTAGCTATTCACAGGCTGCTTCCAGACCAGAGTGGATAACAAAAGAAAGACTGCAGTTTATTTTAAAGGAGTAATCACCCAAGAAATCTGTCTTCTCTCTCCAGATCACCTTTGTGGTGGCTGCTCTTGAGAGAAGATTTTGGCTGCATGGAATGCTGGTGAGCTTGGCCCTGCCTGTCTCCTCTCCATTGGCTGGTGAGGGGTGGCTTCCACCCTCACACCCTGGGGTGAGCAGCATGCTCAGGGCTGGGGGAATGTGTCCCAGCAGCAGGGAGTGGGGCAGTGCCTGCAACAGCATTTTGTGCTGTACCCCTTGTCCAGCTCCTGTCTTAACACATGTAACACCAGGTCAAGTAAACCAAACTTGGAAGGGATTTGCATCCTTGTCCCCAAATCTGTCCAAAAACCTTCTCTTGTTTTGGCTTCCATCACTGGTTGGTTTCCAGTCTTCCTCTGTACCAAGCCCTTGATCTCATGAGCTGTCTTTAAGAATTGATTCCAGATCCTAGATAATTTCAGGCTGTAGAGACTGTGAACAGATGACACTGCTTATATTATCAGGCTCCTCCGGTGTTTGATGATGGTTATGATTGCAGTACATATAACATTATTATTTGACTGCAATTACAATAGCATGGGTGGTGTTATGCCTGACTAGCTGACTAATCATCTGGAGCAGTGAGTAAATCTCCCCCTCTTTTTCAATAATTAATTTGTACAGCTGGATTGCAGTTGGCTGAGTGAGCGTGGAAGTGATCAAGGCAAACAGAGAGGTGTTTGGCAGCTTTGGGCTGTCAGAAAGGATGGGCATATGGAGCTCTTGGGGCAACTGTTCCCTCTGTGATGTAAACTGTAACCTGAGCCAGCTCTGATCCACCTCAGGGAGCTGCATTTCTGTGCTAGGTGGCCAAAGTGCTGCAGACAAGTTGGTCCAGTCAGAGTTACAAGGTCTGGCTTTGAGGGTAGGGCCATTTCAGACCGTAGGATGCAAAGCTCTTTCCTCCTTGCAAGGGTTTGAGAGCCCTTTGCCAGTGTGTTTGTAGCTACCCAGGAGTCAAGGGGAGAGAGAATTGGTTACTAGAATTGGATTAAATACCTGCTGTGCTGGGGACTTGCCATGATGGCTTAGGGTCACTGCTGTCCCCAGGCAGGTCCAGTGGCTTTCTGGCTCTGCCTGCAGTCTGGGTCACATACATTCAGCCAACAGCAGTACAGATTGTCTCAAAGTACCTCATGGTTTTGCTTGTGGGCATTTACAGTTCAAATCAAGAGACATTGCAGCCTCTCCCTTCCTCATATGTTGATGTTCTTTGCTCTCCTGATACAGCAAAGATCCAGTTGAAATATTAAATGTCCTCCACAATGCAATTACATATGGCTGGTTGCAATCAATTCCCTCTGCCTCATGCAGTTTGCTATTGTTTTAGCCTTTCCTTCCCTTCCTCTAAAAGACATGAGGCTTTCATTTGACAGAAGACAAAGACTTTGATTTCCACTCTATCCAAGGAGAACTGAGCTCCCAAATCTCAGTTTTCACAGAGCTGAATTAGAGGTGATTAAAAGTGGTGGAGGCAAGAAGACTGAATGGGAACACAACCCTGCAGCTTAGTGGACACTGCAGGACAGGGAAGAGGGGACAGACACTGATGCCTGCTACAGGGATGGTAAACCACTTGGAAACTGCAGTGAATCAGCAGCTCTGAACAGCTTTTGCCAGAGCTGTGGTTTATCCCTGCAGGACACAGCTGTGTTCCTGTCCTGTCAACCTCTGGTTGTATTGAGCTGAGCATTTCATCACCAAGGGCTGAAACTCTCTGAGTGGAGGGTGTTCACATCCATCAGGCAGGAGTGGAGGAAACCCCAGAGCAGTGGGAGTGGCACCAAGCAGCCCCATCCATGGTCCTGCCTTCAGTGCCCTGCCCAGGGGCACTCCTGCCACTCCTGTGGTACAGGGGTATTGAGACCACAACACATTTCTTTAAAAATCAATCAGAATTTTTATTACACTTTAGTCATTGCCTTACCTGTCTGAGCCTTACACGTTGCTATGTTTGTGGCTGCTCTCAGTGCTGCTGTGGCTTTGCTTATGATACAGTAATTTTTTACTTTCTGATTGCTAGTATCTCCTGTTTTACATTCTTTCCACATCAATCTGTGAGACCAGAGATAACTCAGATGAAAAGGAGTCAATTATGTGGTGCCTGGGATACTCATAGTCTGGACTTTATGACCCAGGAAGTTTCTCTCTGCACCATGCTCCCAATTTGTTGAGTTTTTTTCTTCATTAATATAAACAAATAACATATCCTGGATACTCTGCAGTCAACAGAGCTCACTTTATTGGCAGTAACTGACTTAGAAACTACTATATCTCTGTGAATTTTAATCTATATCTATCTATCTCTCTCTTTATCTATCTATCTATCTATCTATCATCTATCTATCTTTCATTCAGCTAGAATTTTTTTTTTCATTTTTTTCACTTCATCATCAAGTTGAAAGCTTGCTGATGCTATATTCTTGGTCAGTTTCTGAAATTAATCCAAGCTAGGAACTTTCCATTATTCTTCATTTATGTGGTGGCATTTTTCAAAGCTTTCTTTCCCACTTCATCCTTGATTGGCATGCTACCATGGATAAGGCAGGGGACAAGTTGGGTCAGCGCTGAGTCCTTGGGAACTCTCTGCAGGTGGCTGCTGGGAGTGTCAAACTGGTGATGCAATAGATTAAATTTACCTGTGATGTATTGCTGCTGTCTTCAGGGAGGTCTTCAGCATGGACAAATATCTCCTGTTAGTGTGACTGCAATGCTCAAGCCTTCCCTTCTGACCAGATTTCTGTCTAAAACAGCAATCAGCAAGCAATAATGACTGTGCTTAGGTGACTTTCAAATTTTTATTATTTTGTAAAAAAAGGACAAGCAGAAACTTATAAATTTCAGTGTGAGAATGCATTGAAGCAGAAGGTTTGAATTAAAATCACCATGCTTTTTGATCCAGTATTTGGAATTTAGGTGTGGGGATTTTGTAAGGGAAGAAGGTACCTCATCATAAAGTGCTGGAAACAAGTTCTTCTTTTGAAGTTTTGTTTCCAGACACTGAAACCCCATTGAAACATCCTATATATCATGCTGTAAACCCCATTGAAACATCCTATGTATCATGCTGTATTACACCATATATTATATAGTTTCTGTACCAGACGAGATATAAACGAGCATTCTTCACTCTCTAATATTTGAGAGCAGAGTGTTTATTATTTGTTCTTTGTAACGTTTTACCTGGCAGAGGGTTCATATTTAATTTCTCTCCTCATGCTGGGTTGCCTGTGTGTCTCTGCCCAAGCCTGGCAGGGGTGGGGGCCCATCCTGGACCTGCAGAAAACACCTTGTTTTCCTCCTAGAGGCTGCTCCTTTGGCAGCAACCCTTCCCAGGGGACTCTCAGAGTACTGGTGATGTGAGCCTGCAGGCTCCAGGGCTGCTGCCCAGCAGACTTCACCAGGAGGAAAAATTACTGAAGAAAAAAAATTTAAATAATGCAAGCACAGGACACAACAGGAGGAGTAGCCTTAAGTACGTTAAATTAGGGGAACTGAAAGTCATCTCACTGCACCATGGCATTTTAAGCAAAGTCATTATAATTAATCTTCTTTTAATATAGAATAATAGTCTAAGAAAATGCAACACAAGCCATACTTCTCCTGCTAACACGTATCCAGGAGACAGAGTGGATTTGAAGTAAGGTGATCTTTGTAATATGGTAGAAATAAATTCCTGAAAGCAGCAATTGATCGATATGGAGAGTGGCAGGTAAAAGCAGTACAAATACCTTCTCTAAAAGCATTGGCTATAGTAATTCCCACAGCACCAGGAAGATGTTAGCCCATCAGATACACCATAAGCTTCACTACCTTGTAAAAAAAAAAAAAGAAAAAAAACCAGGAAAAAGAGAAAATCTCTGAGCATATGGTCAGCAAGTGACAAATGTGTATGCTGGGACTTTCTGGAACAGGGGACAGCCATGGCCACAGCTGTGGCTCACTCCTGAATGACCAGGGCTGGGTGGCACCCAGGAGGATGTTTGCTTTCAGGATGCAAGTGGATGTGTGGCTGTGGCACCTACCCCAGGCCGGCCTGGAGGGGAGCTTGGCAGCGTTGAGCTGGTGTGGAAGAGCCAGCCTGTTCCCATTTGTGCACCTTTGGGGCATCTCTCTGCCCCTGACAATAGGTACAGCAAGCAGGGGAGGGTGTTTGCAGGGGACTCTGCCATTCCCCTTGGCAGGCAGGAGGTCAGGACTAGCAGATAAATCTGCATCTACTTCTGGGAGAATCCATGCACAATTCACAAGTGTCACTGGTCCTGCAGGAGCAGCAGCTCCTGTACATAACCTTGATCACCACTTTTCACACCCACCTACCAAATAAATTGTAGAGACTATATTATACTCCCTTGTAGAGGTGGTGGTGTGTTCATCACAGCTTATACTTTATTCTGGTTGTATTATAAATTCTGTCTCCCACAGATAGAAGTACAGATCAAAAAGTGCACAGAAGTGCTGAAGTGCAATCCCTGTCTCACCAATTTTACAGACTAACAGTTCCCTCAGATGGGGTAAGATCTTCTCCCTGATGCCTACTGCTCATTAGGCTTCTTTGCTTTGCAGTCCAACATTTAAGATGCTGTCATTTATCCAAGCTCTGGCACCTGTAGGACCCTCTCTATGCTGATTCAGCTCACTAATCTGGCAGAAAAAATAGTACAACAGAAAAGAGGTAGATGGTTTATGCTGAGTTAATGAGTTGAGCTCACCCCTGGCTTTGTTTGCATAGGTCAGCTGGAAATCTCCTTTCCCAGTGAGATGGTGCTAATTCTCATCTCCAATTTTAGCTCATCTCCCACATAATTGTCTTTTAGATTTTCTTTTGATGCAGGTAAGTAACCTGGAAAGGGGAATGTATACCTTTTTACCCCTTCTGCCTGGAAACATTTTTTTTTTTTGTCACTGCAGGTGGAGCCTGGACTGAATATTTTCTTCCCAGAACCACATGGAGCTGGGCTTCAAGGGTGTAAACTGCTTGAAAAATGGAAAAAATGCATAACACAGTAAGTGTTGGGAAGGACAAAACTGTGGTTAAATAATGAAACCATTTTTTTGTGATAGCCTGACTGTCAGGCTGGGCACCAGTGTGTTGTTTGTTTTTCCTTAGATTTGTATCTTCCAGAGCTGGTTCGTTAATTTTTTCATTAAGCAGCTATCTGTCAATGCACTGTGTTTTAATTATGCCTCCTGCATGAGTGCTGGTCTGATCTAGTGATGCAGGGAAAAGCCTTCCCTGTAGGACATTTCCTCTTCTCCAACCTCTGGGCTGCCCCAGCCTTGCTGCAGGGCTTAGCCCTGTGCAGGGATCAGGCCTTGGTGTGCTCAGGCAGGACCAGGCAGGGAAACATCTCTGTCAGTGCACAGCTCCTGCTGCTTTTTTAGGAGTGTCCTGAGAGCATGGAAAAAGAGATTGGGGTTTGATGCTGACTGCTGGGCTGTGGAAACGTTCCTGACAGTGGCTGCTTTCTCTTTTTTTCAGCCCTCACCTGCACATCTGCTCTGCTAGCAAACCTTTTTCTTCCTTCTGTCTGAAGCCCCTCTAAAAGCTCTTTCAGAATTATTAGCCTCTATTCTCATATTCAACCTCCATCTCTCTGCAGAGATGCCTGGAGCAAACAGCTTCTCCTGTACTGCAGCTCATGAACTCACCTACAATCTGATTCAAGTGCAGTTATTAAAGGGTAGTGCTGCTCCATTGTCTTGAGTTATATCTATATTGCACAATGTAGTGGAGATTTATCAGACTAACCACAATTAATTTAGTTAGTACAATAAGCAGTTTAGCCAGGCTGCCATGGGGCTGCTAAAGGGCTCATTTACCCCTTTAGAGACAAATCTTAATCTGGTAGGTGCAATGAATATGTCCATCTAAAACTCAAGCTGAGCTACCCTTTCCAGAAGAAATCAGAAAACTATAATGAATAAATCCACAATTCCATAGATTTATTAATATTTTACCAAACATACTCCATAGATTCATCCATATTTTATATCCATAGATTTTATTTGTGGAGTAGAGAAAAAGGAAAATTGTGGAAGCTCTTGTTAGTTCTGGTTTTACTACTTGCAGTGCTAGGAGGACAGTTTGCACCTGTGTTAATCAGCAGGGTCTGTTTGCTGTGGGCACAGAGGTGCAAGAGAGCCGTTGGCAGTGAGCATCTCCAGTCTGATGCTTTAAATAGGAATATTTCTTTTAAATGTAGGGATACCCGAGGTAGCTTTACCCAAGGAGTAAACACTGTGTGTGAGAAGCACTGAGCTGGACAGGAGTCAGTGCCCGACCAGTTTGTGGGAGGAACTGTGTGTGCTCATGACTGCAAATGAAGTAACTCCTGTTCAAACACCCAAGAGGTACCTGGGATGAAGGATAACTCAGCAGTCAGGTGTTCCCACCCTGAAGGCTCTCCTTCCTATCCCAATCATTAGTATGCTCCATGGTTCCCCCATCTGTCATAGTCTGCATTAGACATGAAGGGATGAAATCACCCTTATCATTTCCCCTCCCACCTTTGGTGAGAACTGTTTGTGCTTTGGTTGATTGAAACCTGCTGTGGCTGTTTTCAGGACTCACTAATACCAGGATTAATCTGAAGCTACTGTACAAAGAGTGCATTCTGGTGCCTCTGACAATAGGCTTACTGTGCCACTGGTCTCAGCTGGTGTGGCATCCAGGCTTGAGTACTGTGTGGTGGAGCTGCAGCCCTGTGCATTATCCTCTCCTCAGATCAAACAGCAGCTTTTCCTTGTTTAAATTGTCCCAGAAGAAAGGAAAGCTGGAGCACTGAGCCTCTTACGGTCAGCTTGCAATGAGCATTCATGAATTTTAGAAAAGTCTTTCATGAGACCAGAAGCATTGGGAAGGAGAGAACCACAAAGCAGATCACTGACTTGCTGTTGCCTAAAAAGCGGAAAGGAGAAGAGCAGAAATACCACAAATACAGCAAGTCTCCTTGGCCAGGCAGCCGGGCATCATAGCAGCAGACAACACAACGTTCCTCCAAACACATAAAAATGGGCATGACGAAAGCAGGAGATAAAGGACCATAGGGTAATGCTGGTAGAGCCTATTCCACCCTTGGGCAAGGGCAAAGACTATGTTTGGTCAGGAGATGTGGAGGCGTCACCACATTCCAAGTGCTGGGTGCAATTACGGATGCAGTAGATCTCCTGCTAGGATGTGTGCATGGGGAAATGTTTCCCAGAGACGGAGCAACTTGGATGTAAAAATTCCTTCTTGTCTCGTGGGTTGTGCCAAGGAAAACAGCGCTGGGGCAAGGCAATCTCACAGCAGGAAGAAGTGAGTCCATGAATGGGTCCACTGCAGCACCATAACGGGCATTGATGTGTGCTGGCTCTTTGCACGTGGGAGAACTGGAAAAGGCTTTGGGCAGAGCCCTGCCCTGTGGCTGGCTGGTGGAGATCCCATCTCAAAATAGCAGATGGAGAAGGCAGTGATGGCCTGCCAGGCTTGGCAGTACTGGCAGAGAGAAGGGAAAGGAAGGGAGGGTGGAGCGACCAAAGAAGGAGAGGAATCATGTAAGTAAAATACCTTTTAAAGAAAATCTTACATCAATCCCTGTGCTACTGAACCGAGACAGTCTCAAGTGAGAAGTCATTAGAGTTCATTACCCCTGGCAACCTATAGCCATTAATTCTCTCTGGCAGCAATGCCCAAGGTTGGAGGAACATCCAGGCTGTGGCTCTGACTGCTGGGATGCAGAGACAAGACAGGGCACAAATACTTTCCTCAGAGATGTCAAGGAACTTGAAAAAGATAAAAATGGTGCCACGGGGAAAAGAACATTTAAGTGAGCAAGGGGAACCACAAATCACTGACAGGCATTGCTCCTTTTGGCACCAAAGTTCAGTGATCTACAAGAAGAAACACCTTTTCTGAGGATGACAGACACGCTCCATCTATTGTTTCATACGTCTTTACTTTTCATATGTTGTGACATGACTTCTCAGTCATAAAGCTCCTTATTAGCTTGGTCTTTAAATGGTCCAGTGAGGAAATCAATCTAACTCAACACTCCTTCCTGTACTGAAATGGCCTGAGAATTTCTGAGTCTGGTTTAAACCAAAAACTCTAAACTTTTCCTCACTACTGCAAAGCAGGATGGTGGTTCTTATGTAATCTGGAAAGGGGATTTCTCAGCAGGTTTTCTCTGTCTCTGCTTTCAGGACCATTCTGGCTGTCTTCCTGGGAAAAATTAATATCTTGACACCCACAGCTATCAACCCCTGCATTTCAGACCCTTTTACCCCCTAGAAGTACTGTGTGCCTTGTAGTTAAGGGTTTTCAAGCCAAATCTGAGGTCATAATCTAGATTTCAAAAACAAAGTATCTTCAAAGGGAATGTTTGATCTTTCCCTCTGATACTCATGGAAATTCACTTAGGGTCCCTGCTCCTCTCAGCTCTGGTTATGGAGGCTGAGGGAGAGGAATGCTCTCTCACACAGTGTACCTGTCAGCCACTCTTGATCAAAGCCTGGCAGCTGGTATCCATCCAGGAGCAGAAAAGTAAGCACACAGGTGGAGAAATGAGGATCTGAAATTTGCCCTTAGGTAGGCAGCCTTCCATATCAATGCTGTGAGTATTCTCAGCTGTTAAGTAAAAGCTGAGAAGATAAATCCCAAATATAAGAAATTAAAATCAATAAACTCACCAAGTTCTCCATGTCACAGTTCAGACTCATAAAGAGATACAGCCACTAAATCCCCACAGTGCTCCTCTTTCACAATTGCACACATTAAGGAAAGGGAGGAAAGAGTTATATGAAACATTTGTCTGGGTATAGGAATCAGTTATCTTAATGATGTAATATCAAAAGGAAATATTGTCTCATTTAGACATCTACCAGCTACAGTCACTACAATGCTCCCAAAAGAATGGTAATTATTCTCACAGATGCCCAGAAATTAAGAATTATACTTTCACTATGTTTAATATCCTAGCTGTGCTTTCAAGGATCATCTGTCTTAGTAAAGCTTTGGGGATCTAATTCAATTGCTTTTTGCCTGTCATTGCTTATTTATAAAACACGTATCTTTCTGGTGATACTGTGTTCCAATGGATCTCTCAGAAGCTGGGGAAAAATGGATGAACAAGATAGATGTGATCTGCTCATCATGCCTCTAGGACTGCATCCTGTCCTCAGCTGTCTCGTTTTGAGACAAAGGACATACCTAAAAAATGCATCAGCCTCGAGCTGATCATGCCACACGGTAGGGCAGGGACATAGCCACTTTTTGGTGCTTTGTGCTGATTGTTCTGCTAAAACCAACAGCCAGCTGGTGATTTTTCACCTCAGCTAACAACATCTGCAAGGTGTGAGACATTTGCTCACCTGTGTGCAGAAAAAGAATCATTTCCCATGGATTATTTACAAGATCACACCATTATGGAACAGCATTACCAGGAGGCCCAGAGTAATGCCAGAATTGATAAGCTGTGCGGAGACAGCTGAAATGCAGCCATTCCTCAAGAGAGACACTTTAGTGCTTGGGGATGTCACATGCATGTGCTAATGATAAAGACAAAATATTGCTGTAATATTAGAAGATGAGAAAAAAAGTAATCTATATAAAACTTCCCAACCAAATATCTGAGATGTGTTGGCCATTATGCTATTTGGAGAGTTTTCAGTAACTCTCCAGGTCATAAGTGCTGAGCTTGAATTTTTTGTCACTCCTTATTTGCTTAAAATTTACCATATGTTTAAGTGCTTTCATGTTGGAAATGTTTTTGGATAGGCAGCATCAAATTTCAGGCTAACAAATGCACGTAGAGTCTTAACATCTTCCTGTAGGAAATAACTGGCAGAGCCTTTCAGCCCTGAGAGTTCTCTCTCTCAGTAGTCTAGAGTATATTATTCTGATTAACAAACCATAAGATGGATTTCTTTCCAAACATCTGATGCCACGTTAATACTTTTCTTAATTAAAAAAAAAAAAAGGAGGAAGCACATATTTTACATTGTTGCTCTGAAAGCTATGAATTATTGCATATTTTACTTGACTGCTCCTGTGGTTTTGTACAGTTCTAGGAACATGAGGAAATCATTCTGAAGATGGCTTTAATGCAATACTATAAAAGTTTGGATTCAGCTGACTACCAGATGCTGAGTCATAAAGAGAGAGATGTTTCAGAGGTAATGGATTATGGATGGAGTTTGTAGGATTCAGTACTTATCCTTATTCAAAATCATCGATCTAGATCACCAATGTTTCTTTCTTGTCCAGGATCACTGTCAGTTATAATTTATGGTCAATGTGGGGGAGCCTCTGACCCTGTCCCAGCAGCAGCACCCGCTGGTGCTGATCTTAGGGCAGGAGAGAGACTGAAAAACCAGCAGAGCACGTAGGGGGGAAAGCTGTGCTGAGGGTCTGGATAGTGAATAAGGGAAAAAATTGTCAGTTTTTCTAACATTTATCGATTAAATCCTGCCCAGTCTCTTCACGAAGCACAGCTGTCTGCTATAAAAGTAAAAAGCAGCACAGAGCAGCAGCAGGACCGTGCAGGGGGAAGTGCAGCTGTACAAATCTGGTGGTAAATGTGTGTGTCAAGGCACGGAGCCCTGGGCTCCCCAGGTGCTCCCAGGGCTCTGAGCTTGGTCTTTGTCACCCAGCTGGGGCTGCCTCTGCAGGGAAGCAGCTGCTGCAAGGATGGATGGAGTGTTTGGCTCCATCTGCAGTTCTTGTGGGATTCCAGCCGTGTCACTGCCTGGCTGGGCTCCTCTCACGCTCTCCGTGCATGCACACAAACAAAGGGACAACGATGGCAAAGCACAAGATGGGAAGCACAGCTGCCAGGAATTTCTTGGTTCCACAAGGGAAATGGAGAGTTGCCAAGAGAACTGAGAGAAGGAGGGCAAATCCCTGATAAAGAAAAGCAGAGCAGACAGAAATACTAAAAACAGGAGGCCTTTTAAGGCTTGACAAAGTGTAAGGAAAAGAAAATGGCATGGAGGAAGAGGAAGAAGAAAGAGAGGAACACCAGAGAGAAGCTGTGGGGTTATTGATGCTGCAGGATCACAGACCTGGTGCCTGTGTGCTAACTGTGCTCGATTTATAAGTTTATAATAGGCATCAAGCCTCAGCATCTGCATTCAGATGAGCTGAGAACACATTCCATAGATTCCATAGCACTTATTAGGGAATGTTGTTTTCCTACTGAGACATTTAGTGACGGATAGGAGATGAGCTACTGGTCTCTGTCTCCACCTTCTAACAGAAAGGAATTGCTGCACAACCAGAAGTCCTGAAATTTCCAGCTGATCTGTTCAATCTCTGTTTTGATTTCTGCTGGAGAGTTGTGAAACCAAGCCTTCAGAGTAAGGTGAGAGTAAATCTGTGTGAGGCCAGTAGCTGTGGGCAACTGGAGGGATAGGAAATAGAAAATCACTCCGGTGGCTAACTGTGGGCATGTGCAAAGGAAATAATTTAAAACCACAAAGTGCTGTAGTGGCCTCTAAAATATGTATCTGAGAAAAAGGCTACTTAAAAGGCATTTGCTAGTTCTGGAGAAAAGCAGCAATTTGAGTTCAGAGACACCTGTGAGTAGAAGGTTTCCCTTGCTCTGCTTCCATGTGTACCACACACACAAAAGGAAATAAAGGACCGAGGGAGCTGCAGTTATCATTGCTGTATGGGGCTGCTGAATCTGCATTCCTGAAGGAATAAAGGTGCAGAAGTCAAGAGTGAAAGAGAAGCAGTCTGTCTTGAGCAAGAGGACAAAGAGCTGATTGCAGGGAGCCCCTTGGTGTGGGGCTGGACCCGCCTGGTCCTTGCCTGCCAGGCTGAACCTGAAGATCCGTCAGCTGGCGGAGGATGCTGAGTTCCTTTTGCAGCAGTGCCTTGGGGTCAAAGTGGGACCACAGGACAGAGAGGTCAGTGCCAAGCACATGCTTTTCAATGTCTCTGATTCTCTTTTTTAAGTCTTCAACTTAGCAGCTGAGAACTTAAGCTTTCACTGAGCTAGAGTAGTTTTTGTCTCTAAGCTTGGCTAGGCACATGCCTGAGCCCAGCTCAGTCCAGGGCTCCTCTGGAAGCAATGAATCCATGCAAGGTGGTGTGTGCAGACTGCAAACCAATTTACTCTGGGAAGTGACAACGGCACAGTTCAACCATCAGGGCTGATCCACCAGCCTGGGATTAGTACCTTCAGTGACAGTTCACAGAAAGGAATTCCTCAGGTATCCACCTGTCTGTCATAGGCTATGGATAAGCTTTGGGAGATTGCTCAGTATGTCTTTTTATCCCAAAATGTCTGATCTAACAGAGACAGCCTCACAGGCTAAAGTAGATGGCAGCATTGTTAGGGAAAAAATGGGAATTTTGAAATGGGACCTGATTTCTGGTACTCCAAGACTGATTTTGAAGAGGAAAATGTTTGCAAATCTGTCCTCTACAAGGTGAGCCACTTCTGTCCCTGACATTTGCATAAGCATGAGAATTGGAACTCCTTATCTGTACTGAAATGCACTCCTCTCCCTCCCCTGAGTTCTCAGTCCCAGAAGCCAAGTCCATTCAGTCACTTATCTGGCAGGTACATGAAATGCAGCGTTAGTTCAAGGACTTGCACTAATAAAATAAGTATATCACAAAAGGTAACACCTGGTCAATATGCTTAACCTTTTCTGCAGCAGATAAGCTTGGAAGGAACTGATGAAGCAACATCTACTGTTATGTTTACAGAGTAGTTGCATGTTACTGAGTGACTCAGGTGAAAAGGATTCATCCCTGGTCAGTCCTCTTTTGCTGTTATTACACTCCAGGGAAGTACACTTTTATTCAACTGCCTGTGAAACATGGGGTCTAAAGTGCAACAAATTGGCCACTGGCAGTCCTATTAAGAGGCATAAGTGCATATTACTCACTTTGTTGTTTGTGTGTAATCTGAGCCTTTCAAATTTCCCTTGAAAGCCTTAGCCTCGTTGCCTATCATCACCTGAAGCAAAGGTGATGAAGCTCAGGAGAGTTTTGCTCTTGGACTGGCTGCTGTAATGTGCTGGGTTGGAAGTGTATGTGCATTCAGGACAAAATTACCGGAGGGTGTGAAGGTGTGCTGGGGACATTTCAAGGCTGTTGGTGGCAGCCTATTGTGTTAGATGGACCATTTCTCCAAACTAGTTTGGCTGTCAGCTCATGTGATGGCAGCATAAGGCAGCTTCAGGAAGGGGAAAGCAAGAACTCTTACGGGGACATTAGGTGCCTAAAATATATGTCCTTGGTCTATGGTGCTCAGATTGTACATGTTAGAAATCTCCTCGTCTCTGGCTGTACACATTCTGAGGACTCTGATCACCCTGGCATTAATTAATTATTTTAAGGAACAGAATGACTGCTTAAAAACAAGAAAATGTGTCTGTGGTCCAAGATCCTTTTCAATCATCTCATTGTTTCCTCCTTCACTGTATTGCCTGCTGCCTCCCAAATTCTGCAGATAGCCTCTAATTCCATTAGCTCTGCCTATGAGTGCTTAAGCTGCCCACTAGCATCCTGTCACTAGGAACAAACTTCCCCAAGGTGAATTATTACCCAATTATGGAAGTTTTGTAACCTTTTCTGAGGCATTCAGTGCTGGTCACTCAGTACAGACAGGGCTTTGATTGATAGGGACTAATGGCAGGGCAACGTAAAGGAGGAGCTTTCCTTGGAGCTTGAATAGCAAAGCAGTAGTGCTGAGTAGCTAGTACAGAAATAAAGCCACAGGTTTTGTTTTTGTCTTGAAGAAACTTCAATTTAATATCAATTGGGATATATTATATGGAGGTAAAGAAGAAATCAGAGAGAACACAGCATCTGGACAAGGTTGGAGCAAAGAGGCATTGGGCAAATTCTCTTTCCTATTTTCTTGTGAATTTGTATCATGTCATTTGCCAACAGAACCAACAGAAGGAAAAGGGGTTTCCTGTCGTATTAAGTTACCAGACTGGAAATCTTAAGGAATCCAAGAAACATTTTGTTTCTTGCTACCTGAGTTTTTGATCACAATATATCTGGTATTAAAATAAGTCATGGCTCTGCTACACAAAGTGCCCTGCAAACATAGCACAGCAGACCTTCACCTAAATTTTCATGGAAAATCAATTTAATGCTTCTCTTTCAACTTTGTGATACTTTTAACCTGGGACAGGTTTTTCAAAGTATATGAAGGAATGGTTTGGGGAGATGTGGGGAGAAGTGATGTGCAACATATGGTGACTTATGGGCATTTTTTACCTTGTTAGAAACAAGTCATAGACTTCACTTCACTAGGAAATGTAATTTCTGCTTGGGTTTTGAGAGACTTGCATGATTTGAGGATGTTGTGTGTATGGGAATGAGATTACCAATTCAGATCCTTCTGGGTTCAATGACCATTGGTGGTGTCAATGTTGACCAGTTTTAGCAGTGGGAAAAAGGGAGGGAAGGACAGTTCTTAAAAAAAAACCAAACAAAAAAAGAAAAATAAATGGAGATATAAACTAGCTACATGCAACTGAGCCCTTTGTATAGTATGTCCCACTATATAAAGTTGGATATTGATAGATTCATGAGAGGGAGTGAGTTGGAAACAGAGCAGGAAGTTACAGATTGTGCAATCTCGCTGAATTATTGGGGAATATAGTTCACGTCTCTTGCTTTCCCAAAGTCCTTAGTGGAGTGACAAATGGCATACTGCTGTTTCTTCTGCTAGATTCTGGCCTCTGTCAATTAAGTGTGTAAAGAAAATCTGCAGGGATCCTGGTAACACTGGGCAATGTCCAGACTTGCAATTGCAGCAATGTACATACAAAAGAGGAGGGGTGAATATCAATCAAGAATTCCTCTTGCTAGATCTTAAATTACATTTCTGTGTGTCAGATTCTCCTGGGTACAGCTAATGTAGAAAACAATGTAGCCTTCATGTCACTTGGATAGCAACAGAATAGCACAAAGCTCTGTATATCCAGAGCCTGATATACAGAAGGAAAGGACTAAAACACATCTTTAAGTGCCACATCTACACGTCTTCTAAATACCTCTGATGCCATGAGAAGGCTGACCTAGAACAGAGGCTAGACAGAGTTAAAGAATAAAGTAGGGATTTATTAAAAGGCCTCAATGGATACACCTTGGGCAGCACAAGAGCCTGGTCAGGGCTACACCCAGGATGAACCCAAAATGGTCACAAAATGCATGACAAGTCATAAGGTCTCTCACTTTTATGAGTTTTGGTCCATTTGCATATTGGTGTCAATTGCCCAATTACAGCTTTAGGTTTTGAAGTCCCATCCTTCAATTCCGTTGTTTATGCTTTTGGGCCTGAAATTTGTATTGAGGTTGTCCTTGGTCCCCAGCTAGAAAAGGAATTGCTTTGTCTCCCTACTCTGTGAAGAGAGCTTACTTTATATGAAGCTCAGAAGTACGCACTAAAACAGCACAGAATCTGAAAAATACAAAAGCTAAAACCTTAAGGCATTACCTCCAGGGATGGTGACTCCACCACTTCCTCGGGCAGCCTGTTCTAATGCCTGACAACCCTTTGGTGAAGAAGTGTTCTGAATATCCAGTCTAAACAGACAAGATAATCTGTTCTATTGCCTTCCCTGGGACTGAGGTCAGACTGACAGGTCTGCAGTTCCCTGAATCCTCCTTTCAACCCTTCTTATAAATGGGCATCACATTTGTTAACTTCAGACTCTGGACAGATAAAACAGAAAGACAGCAGCATGGCATCCAGTATTGCAATCTGGAAAGCAAAATAATAATAAAAAAGGGATTAAAGTGATAATTTTTAGTTGACAGATTTTGTTTGTAAAGCTACAGTCATCTAATGGGGAACCTGAATTTTGTGGAGAGAGTCTGTATGCTGCCCTGGGATTACTGGATTGAATAATTGATGGAAAATGAAGGTACAACCGCATGCAGGATAGTAAAGTACATGGACAGTCTGTGGCAGCCCAATTTTTTTGAAATGGCTCCAATCCAACCAACACACTTCTGAGGGAAGCTTTGTCTTTATCCCTCGCTCCTGCAGGAGAGCAGGCTGGTTGGTACGTGTGAGTCAGACCAGTTCTGGTAAGTCAGCTTGGATCAGATATGGGGCACAAAAAAGCTGCTCCTCCTGGAGCACAGTGTTATCTGGTGGGTACAGCTGCATTAAAGAGATTTAGCCATTCTGGTCAGGAGATTTATTAACTCTTCATCTCCCCAGGGTTCGTGTCTCAGAGTTTGTACAAGGGCTGTGCTGGCTCCCCAGGCAGGCTGCTTGTGAGAAGGAGCCAGGGCAGCTGTTTCCCCTCCTGGGGCAGAAAATGCCCCCACTGAGTTGTACAGTCCAGGTCCATCCAGAAGGCAGCATTTATGAAGAAGTTTTGAGGACCTCTTTATGTGTAGGTGTGAAAACTTGTAAATGATAGGTGTGGGCAAATGGGGTCATCAAGGTGTACCCCTGAGATCTGGCTCATCAGCATGAAGACCACAGCCAAGGACAGAGTTTCCCCCTTGCCTGCCTTCCTATTTCTACCAGCCAGAGTGCTCTGAGTCATGAGAGAAACAGAACTTTTTGGTACTGGAGATATCCTACAAGCCATACCAAAATAAAAGTATATGAGATGTTTAATACAGAATAAGCTTCAGCGCAGCTGCAGACTCATCAATGATTATGTTCTTGGCTCTCATTTTGTAGGCAGACCTTCAAAGTCAGCTTTGGTTTATTTGACATAATTGCTGTAATAGTACCCATCTGCTTGTTAATGTAGAAATCTGAGGTATTTGGCATTCAGGTCAATATGTCATACATAGATATTCCCTATTTCTGCACACTGCTTGTTAGTATAATGCTCAGGAATGGACTAATGTCATGTAAATAATTTCATCAGGGCAAGATTATTAGATCTACTCACCCCCAAACTCACATTATTTTTAAAAGCCATATTTCAATTCACAGGGAGCAGAGAAGACTGCACATATAAGAGGCTGCCTCACAGCCAATCTGCAGATTTTAAAAAAGTAACCCTTTGGGAGGGTCTAACTTCATTTGTAATTTCTTTGTCTCCAGCTCTGTGGAGCATGAAAAAGAAGCAGTTCCTCTCCCAAACCCAGCCGAGCACACAGGTGGAAGTTAACTCAGGGAAAAGCAGCACACCACAGTCTCACAGCCTGGGTGCTGAACGGTGTGGCCATGTCTTGGTGCCCACATTAACAATCTAATCCCCACCAGGAATTTGATATGTTAGTCAATGCTCATCTCAGTTAGGTTTATAGAGCTATGGAGACTTATAATTGGCTCATAAATTCTTTTCCCTAAGCCATTGTTAAGACTGTTATTGCTAAGAAATTATTTGGCTTTTCTGTTTCAGGCCTTTTCCTCTAGGGTCCTGTAATTTTTGGTTGCCTTTTTACCTTACATAATGAGAGTTTATTTTCTACAGAATATCTTCCATTTTCCCATTAAAATATTTCCTTTTTTTTTTTGGCATAAATATTTGAGTGGGAGCTCTGGAAGAGACATCAATATCATTGTCTTTTTTATGCAAAAGGAAAAATCAGTCTAGGAAGAGGTTCAATTACTTCTTTTGGTTTGTGTTACAGTAGTGATGAGAGGGATACTCTGGCAGACGTGACCTTGGAGGCCAATGTTCTGGGCACCCTGGAGTCCCAGAGGAGCAGAGGAAAAGCACCAAGCATGAGAGAACAGGCTGTCCTTTGGGCTTTGGGCTGTCTCAGGTCACAGGCTGCCCTATGCCTGCAATGTGCTGTGCACACTAAATATCCCCATCTCATACTGCAGGGTAAGTTACCTTTGTACTGCCTTGATTTCTTCTGCATGAGCTATAATTCTGCTCCAGAAATATGCCTTGAAGTTGAATTCACACTGGGAAGAGGCAAGAAGTTGGAGTGATACACTCACCTCAGTGTATCTCAATTAAATGTGCCTTCAGGATGCTCTTAGGGAGTATAGAATATGTGCCCAGAGACAATAAAAAGACATTTTGTTATCATTATAATTTTTATTGTTATGGTTATTACCATGTATTAGTTTATTTTACCTGTGAATTCCTGGCTGAATTCCTCAATGAGTCCTTTTGGAGTTCTGTTTCTGTGTAGGTGTGTCCATCAGCTCAGGGCATGGTCACAGCATTGCTGTTGGATAGTTCATATATGGGAAGAGATCAGAAGCTTGGAGAGTGATGAACAAGAAATAAGAAGTCAAGGTAAACACCTCACTGCCTTTTGAAGGGTCCTAACTGAAAATTGATGCGTAGGGTGAGGACTTTATCAAGATCATCACCATTATACCTGAGTACAAAATACGGCAGCACCTCGGTGTTTTCAGCTCCCATTAGCTGAACTTGTGATGGTAGCTGACTGTGTAAAGGGTCTTGAAAGGCTTTTATGAAGTATTTGGAACTGGAAACTTTGGCATGGTCTCCTTCTGATATGGACATGGTCATGAAGCTTCATAACCTGCCTTATTTCAAGCTTTGTTTAATACACTCATAATTACATTAAATAGGCTGAAGTTGAGGATATGAAGATCTGCCCACAATGCATGATCCTGGATGGCAGCCTGATTTATTTTCATTTAAAGTTTTCCTTGGTTTCATTGCATTTTCAATATGGAGAAAAGGTATTTCTGTATTTTATTGTGTTTGGGTTTTTTTTAAAAATAGTTTTTGTTCTAATTGTGTAAGAGGAAGTTTTATGATGCAGACATGCTTTATTACTATCTCTATAACAGGAGTCCAGAACTATTAACCAGAATTCTCCAAACAATGGTAGTTGTAGTGAGCAAAGGGTAGAAAGTGGGGAAAGGAACAGAGAGCCACAGCTGCCTCTCTGCTTCAGAGAGCAGGCAACTGTCCCAAATACAAAGATCAAACAAAAATCTTCACATTCACTGCTATTTGATATAGGCAAAATTCACTTTAGGCTTAGATACGCATCAGATTGCATCAGCTTTTTCATCTGTGCTGCAACAGGAAACTTTGATTTTATTTCCAAGGGATGTGAGTTTGGGTTCCTTCTAAATTATGCTGAGTATTAGGGCCAGTGAAATCTGCGACTGAACTCCTCCATCCTCCTCCATTCAATTTCATGCCTCCAATTTCTCTGTTTCTAATGAAAGGGATGTTTACTACCAGGCATCTCACTTGAACAGATTTGGCAAGCTGCTGAGAAATGTAAGTTGCAAAACATTTGATATTAATGATTTTTTCTCCATCAAAAAGATCTTATGTCAAAAGTGAAGACAAGTCTCTGCTTTTGCTCTTCCTAATTACGGGATGTTAGACATTAAACATTGAACTGGAAATTCAATTACATGATTATTAATCAGATGCATTTTTTTCAACTTGGGGGAAAATAGGCTAAGTGAAACATGAAAGTCCACTGGGAAACACCACCAATTAAAGCAATTAAAAAAGGACATGGAATTCTTAATTTTTACACTTGGCTAGAAAGTTGATTGACTGGGCTTGACTCTCCTGGGAGTGGGTGTGCTGGGTAGTTTTTTATTTGCTTCTGGATATCACATGCTTCTGTTTCCTTATGAAGAATAATTAATTTTCTTTGCAGGAAAATTTACTTATTGTGATATGGGTAGCTGATCATGTTTAAAATGTTGGATCAGGTTAAGTGATGCCTGTCATTTAACATTTCCACTCACGGGGAGAAGCACATATTCCCTCCACTCTTATTCTGCAGACAGACTTTCTGACAGCTGAAGTGTAGCCAGTAAATTTCTTTTCCATTAGTTGCAAATTGTACAACAATATACTAAAGTAATTACATCATAAATCTTCTTGCCTTGAAGTTAGGCTCTGTGGTACGCACTCATAAAATAGTGCAGTAGCAAATAAAATCACTGCATCTGTGTATATTTGTCTTGCAATAATTTTTCTGAGGGTGGTCTATAACATTGACAAATGGGAATTAAGGAAGAACTAAAAAGAATTCAGTGTCTCTTCCTTTGTATAAGAGAGGGGCTATGGTTCTTCAATAATTAGGGCTACCTTGGAGCTGCACATGGGTCAAAACAAAGATTACTGCCAACAGTCTCCTTGGCTGTGCATTAAGAATTGAATATAATATTCCCTTGATCATCCAGGGTATGGTGAGTCTTGTTGAAGATTTGAGTTCAAGAGAATGTTGAAGCTCCTTAGGAGACAGAATATCTCTAGGGTAAATCTAACCATTGCACGGCTCTAAAATGCTCTGAATGTCAGGGAAACACAAATGAGAATATTTGCACAAAAAGAAGTAACTGCCAATGCATCTATTTTTCTTAACTCCCTAGAACAGAACAGACATGTAATGTACCTAAAGCACTTACTTGGCACCTGAATTTGAACAGGCATTATTTAGCATTCACCACTGTGTTGCAAACTGTGGCAATAAAATTATGGTTTCTTGGCAGTTTTTCTCCCAAAACCAAGGGCTACCCTGGAGATAAAGATCCTTGTGACCCTTCTGGTACTCCTTTAATTGTGCAATAGGAAAGTTTCTTTCCTTTTTTTGGGAGAAGATGGCAGCAGAGGTCCTGTGCCATCCCATCCTCCTTCTCCACGGGGGCTACCAGATATTCAGGTTTTTATATTATATTATTTATTTTATATTCCGTGAAGAGCTCTTCCACTGCCAGGCTGGATTTATAGGAGGGCATGTCAAGTTTAATTTGCTGCAGTGTGTATGGATCAGCAGTCAGAATGTGTGAGCTTTGTCTCTCCCCAGAGCGATATCAGTGCTGCCACCCACTCCTCCCAAATGGAGGGCAGCATTTATTAAGTTATTTCCAGGTTATTTGTGGCTCATTTCCAGGACTATATCTTGTGTTTTGGTGGCACACAGGGAGAGGGAGACTCATGGTGATGAGCAGATTGCTGGAGAAAACAGTGCAGGAAAAACTTACTCTGAAAAAGGCCCCACTGGGGCTTCTGATCCTGCATAACACTGCAGCCATGGGTCAGCCAGGGCAGCCCACCAACACCAGGAAAATGGGCTTTGCTATCCACTGAATAACTACCCTCACACAGACAGCATCTCTGACTGAGTCTTGAAAGCTTGAAACAGCAATTTGACTGATTCATCTGGGAACCAGGCATGTACAGGAGCACCAGAGAGATATTTTCCCTGCACGGGAAGTGCATTTGATTATATTCACTATATTTGGTGTGATTTGCTGCACTCAGATATTCAGCTGCAATTAGATGGTTAGAGACTCATCATTAATCTTGACTCTGTGCTGCCTGTCAATCTGTTCCCTTGCATAGCTTATGGCACTATTCTGAATATTGTGATGAGGAAATATCTCTGCCTTGGAGTGATTGCTGATGGCAGGATTTCTGTCTGTATCTCCTGTCAATATCTCTTCTCTTCAAGGTTTTTCAGAGAACTGTCTGTCAATTGATGATGATTATGTGTCTTGTCTTAGTCAGAGCTCTCTCAAAGCCCTGCTGAGTTGGTGTCTGGACACTAGACCACCTACCCCCCCCTTTCAAAATTATTTGTTCCTTGATACCTGAGCATATTCCTTGATGTATACATGCATGCATAATCCATGATGCATACTCCTTGAAATCTCTGATTTTTTTTTCTTCTTCTCACCTTAGGATTTCTTAGAATGTTCAGATTCATCTAAGTTACTTCCTGCTTTCTTCCTTACTAAAAAGACTCATGTTCTTGCTGCATTTATGATATTTAAAATGCTACGAAGGTTATTTTGCACCTTCCTGCATTTCAGCTCATTCTTTCATAAAGAGCTCTCTAGAGTTAACATATATTTCTCCATGTAGAAGAGCTGTTCAATCACTAGAGATCCTATTGTCACTCTTCTACTTCCAAAATTAGAGTCCTTCCTCAAAAAAAAAAAAAAAAAAAAGTGTTTCTCAGTCAGAGTACTGGATATGCTGAAGAATGGGCATTAAGAGATCACTTGGAAATCATAGTGTTGAAATTTGTGGGTATCCCTCACAAGTTATACCCTCCTGTGGATGAAAAAGCTTTGAATGAAGCTACAAAGCTGGGCATTTTGTGCAATTTAGCATAAATGTGCTCTGAAATTTTCTTTCCCTGAGAGGATCTCTAGGACATCTCTTAAGCTTCCCTGATGTTCAAACATTTTTGAGTCTCTGTTTGAACACATGCAGGTTGTGCTCTTTTGTATTTATGTATTGATACAGGAGAGGTGAGAAACTGAGATGTCTCTGCTGTGCTTTACTTTCCACTGATGAATAAAGAAGCAAATCCAGATTATTCACAGCACATCTTGCCTTGCCTTTGTTTACACTTGGCATCAGGATGCAGCTGTTCTGACTCTTCGTGAGTAAGATAAGGTCATATTCATCATTCCATGTTTAAACAATCCTTGTGTTTTCAGTGTCTTGTAATACACATCCTACTAGACCATTAAACTATCATCTCTGTTGGGTTTCTACGGAAATTTTCATTTTTCCTGCAGCTGATGAAATGAATGATGATGATGTATTTCTAACCAAAAACATCTGTCATATAAACTCCCACATTTCCCCCAGATTTCAAAACTGTCAACTTAGTGCCTTTTATCCTTCTGTTCATGAAGACTGACAACAGTATTAAAGTGGTGTCCAAAGGTACCTCCAGGTATGTGTTATTTGGGCTAAAATCTGGGTTGCCTTGTCAGAAGTTCAGCTTCCTCTAGAGTTCAGGCTTTAGGGTAATCTAGGTCTATTCTATGCAGTTATGGAAGAGAAAAAAAAAGTTTTTTCCATTAGCTCCTATGAAAAATTGCTTATTGGACATGGAAGCTGGGAAGTTTTGCTTTATAAAATTAGGTTTTCTTTGTCTTACCCTCTTTTTGGCAACTGCAGAGATATTAAACACTAAACTCAATTTGTTTTCTAGTTCCATGGTGAAATTCAAGTAATTGAATAAGTATGAAACAAGTTTTAGATTGCCCAATTTTTAAAAGAACTAAAAGACGAAGGTATCATCTGAACTAATGCTGATATTTATAATGCTGGTAATTATATTTTATAAATATAAATTATATAATTTATATAATCCAGATGATTACCAGAAGTGGGAAAATCCATGGGAAAAGACTGTCTGCTTGGGATAGATGGAACTGAGAGTTATTGGCAGAGGTTTTTTTCAGTGTGGATCCACAGCCCCCAAACAGTTTCTAGGCTTACCAGAAGTTTTCAGAAGGTTATTTCTTTTTTTTTTTTGAGAGTTCTTTTTATCCTCTTGATATTATACTTTATGTCTCCTGGTGGCTCCTACAGGGATAATACAGGGGCCTTCCAGTGGAGGGTGACACTTTGGCAAGGATTGAGAGAGATGAAGTTGATTTGTGCAAAGAGACTCTAATAATGACAGTATTAAGAGCTGGATTAAACACATTCATCCTGTATTGTGTCTCGATCCAAAGGACCTACTTACCCATTTCTCACATAAATGTCAGGATGTTTCACAGATGGGAGGGTTGTGGCAAGCACTGAGCACCATTCAGGGAGCACAGAGGGAGATGCTGACTCTCTAGAAGAGATTTCCCTGGCATTTATAATTGACTCTTGAAGATGACAATTTAGTCACTAAAAGGAACCCCAGAAGGACAACAGCTGCTAGGTTCAGTGTAGTTTGTACAGTTTCTCTGTGTATTTGTATTTATGTCTTATACTTCTGAGTATATTAGCCAATTTCAGCTAATTTAGATGAAGGGGCACAGCACAGTAGGACTTGGGATAATTCAATTCCTATGAGTTTTTTGGAACACAGCATCTACAGATTGTGCCAAAGTGAAAACAAAGCACTCTGAGAAATGGTATTTATTCCTTTGTTGTACATCTCTAGCAGGATAGTCTTAAAAGAAATGAGGAGCCCAAGGACTCGCTTTAAAGCTGATATACTGGAGGTGGAGAGCTGTATTAGCTCTCTGGTATGGGTCAAAGCCACCTCAGTGGCAGAGCAATGTTACTTGGGAGATTATTTGAATTACAGCTTTTCTGCCTTGCCTACATTCTGCCTCACAAAATACCACAGCAATGAAGCAAAGGGGGAGTGTGGTCTCCACTAGAGACATCTCTGTGACATCAGGAACTGAGTACAGATAGTGCAAACCCCACCATGCAGCACTGAAATGAAATGCAGCACAGCCTAGCCAGGGTCAGCCCTACCTTCAGTCCCTAAACAGCAGTCAGGAGATGTGTTGGTCAGTGAGAATCTCCAGCCTTTGTGCAGTCACCATTATTTGCATAGACTGTGCATGAAGGGGCTCAGTGGTTGTTGATGATCCCACCAGTCTGCAATGTGAACATCTGAAAAAACGCAAGCAGATTCCACCTCATGAAGGTAATACACCCTCCTGTATTTTTGTTTTCATTTTTCATGTCACTGTTCCATCATCTTTACTGCTCTGGGGTGAAAATATTAAATCCTTCATCTTGGGCAAGAGAGAATAATTCAGAGAGATCTTCACCTCACTACAAACCTTCAGAGCTGTTTCTTTGATTATTGCTGATATACAGCAGCAGATACCTCAAGGCCTGGAGAAAGGTACAGGGATTTGAACTGCTGATTGAAAATTTAACTGAGACCACCTTCTCCAGCATGGGTGGATTTCAGAGGAGCCATGGAGTGAAGTGCAGAGAATTGATCTGGTATCTCTATAGATATGGAGCAGGAATAGAGGAAATGTTGGGGCTGAGCTTTCTGCTGACCCTCCTAGAGGCTGTGAAACTCTGATCTTTAGGAATCAGAAACCAAACCTGCAGTAATGGCTGCATGCTGACAGCTTCCTATAGTGAATTATGTCTTCGTTTTGCTGCAGAAAGTGCTTTAGCAAAGCTGTGGGGTGTGACTGAGGGGTACCATAGCCCTCTAACTGGACTGCCAGCTCAGGCTGTCTAAGGGGCACAAAGGGACCAGGCTTGAGGGAGAAAAATTTGCTGCTTCCACCTTCTTCATTTCTCAAGAACTCCTGAGTGAGAAAAACTGTGACATGCTGGGAGGAACCTTTCTTTTTTGTTTTCCCCTACACCTTCCTCATAATTAGCTCAGTTGTTGTCTGCCACAACCTGGACTTCTCTCTGAAGTGCTGAAAATGTCGAGGCATTTCTTATGTTTCTCAGCATAAGAAACCACAAGCAGCAAATCCAGCCAGTCTTTTATCATTATGCAGCATTATGAAAATAATTTCTCCATTTCCATAGGCTGGTGGTGCCATTGATTGTGCTATTCTCTGGCAGTTGGCGCCAGACTTATCCTTTCAACCACATCGAGATTACCTCCCTTTCCTCTCAGGTCTGTGATTTCTTTCTTGACACTCACTGCTAGACCACAATTTGGACTACCTGATTTTCTCCCTTCAAGTATCCTATCAGGTTTCTGCTTCTGTAGGAACTTAAGGCATTTTCTTTGTTATGGCAGAGAACAACGGAGTTTCAAATGGCGAAGATGAAACATGAAAATCTTCTAAAAATTCAAAGTATCACTTTTTCTTCTCCACTTTAATGCTGGACCCTGTTCTTGATGTAAAGAAAATGGGCCATTCCTCTTTGCTGGAGGTTTCAGGGATCTTGCAGCAGAGTCCCTGGGGCTTTGTTGTGGTTAAGCAAAATGCATTTACTGCCAGAGGGCAATAGAATTAAGAAAAAAGTCAATGGTAAATAATGACAACTATTTATCTTATTTGAGGCCTACAAAGCAACTAAAACTGAAATTGTCTTCAAATAGACACAAAATAGAGTTTGTGCAATAAAGGTCCCAAATCAACCTAAAATCTCTTCCTAGCTGGAACAGCAAGAATCTGGAATTCACTTGGTTATGAGGCATAATATACCAGATTTAGAACTGTGTAACTCAGTCCCAAAAATGGGTCAAACTATGGAAAGCTGTTAGGAACATGGCTTAATACAAGGATTTAAAACCTATGCATGTGTTTAAGCACATTGCAAAATTGTCAGAAATCAGGAGCTTTCCCTGTTTTAGTTGCTGGGTGCTGAAAACTCTGGAGTATCTGCAATGGCAGATAGTGAATAAGACAATTTTCTTGAATTGGTGCCTGAAACTACTAAGTCTGTGAGCACTCCAAGGAAAGCGATCCAAGGATTGATTTGAGAATCAGCACATCATGAGACCCTCTGGGAGCCTTCCTTCAGTCCTTCATAGATTGTAAGGCTCCGGGCAGCTGAATGTAAGTCATTAAAGCTCCTAATTCTATCCATTAGTACACTCATTAATATTTCTCAGTAACTTGGGATACAATATTTCTCATGATAAGCTTGGAAAAGTTTTCTCTTCCATCTAATTTTAACCTAGAGACAGCTGTAAGGAAGAAAAGCTCACCACTGAGTAGAAGAAAAACTTATTTGTAAAATTTATGTTTGCAGAATCTGTCCTTCTGGGCAAAGCAGTTAGGAGCATTTTACTTTAGAGATTAAAATCTTTCATGAAGTTGTTGAATGTAGGGATATTTAACTTTTGTCATTGGGCTCAGTGTTCCAGCCTGGAGCATATTGAACTGCTAACAATAAAACAATGAATTTTTCACAGCAGGTCCCAAAAGGAAAAAAAAAAAAAAAGCAGAGAAAAACTTCTGGGATCTTAGGAACTGGATAAACATGCTGGTAAATTGTTCCTATGCTCCAGAGATGGATGCCATTAGAAGACAACCATCTTGAATAATTGCTTTCGAGTAGAAAAATAGAATTTTTCTAAAATAGAATGTCTGGAATGGGAAGAGACCTTCGGGGATCTTCTTACCCACCCCCCTACTCAACCAGGTCCACTTAGAGCCAGTTGCACAGGATGATGCCAGGATGACTTTTCAATATCTCCAGCAGCAGGATCTGTTTTCTTCCATTGCATGTGTATAACAAGGACACATAGGATATTTATATACTTTTAAAACTTATATGAATAGAGCTTATATATGCACATTTATATATTTATGTATAGATAAACCCTCATATGTGTATATATGACCATGTACTTTAACAGCAACATCTGGGTGGTCAGCAGGAATTTGATGATTTGCATTTTCAGAGATATTCTGTAAACTTGAGGGAAAAGCCCCGAACTGTTTGACTCCACTGAGAAAAAAGAAAACCTTCAGTGCTAACTCAGCAGTGTTAACTGCTGGCTGGATATGGTGACATTGTTACTGTTCTAATGCAAATAAATAGTGAGCAACAGGTCCTCATTGCTTGCCATGCTGTCTTTTAGCCCTGAGTTCAGATGCTAAACGTTTGCATTTTCATCTTGGTCATACATGAGAAGACTCACTAAGCATACATATATTGATATATATATATATTTTTTTTTAAATAATAATGTTCATTCATTCTTAGGAGGAATTTATGGGATTAAAGAAGTAGAGGGAGTAGGCTTAAGAGACTTGGAGGCCTGTAGGAGGTACCCTGTGCTGCCAAAGTCAATACTCCCTTTATACACAAAACAAGGAGTCCTCAGGCTCCAAGAACAAGAAGAAGAACTTTATGCAGGTTTTTGCTTTAGCTTCTCATATGGGATATAGAATTTTGGTTGCTGTGTGCACAGCAACCCTCAAGTAATTTGACTTTCTCTTCAGTGTTCTCTACCAGCTTGGATACTTATGGCACATCCTTGCTGATGCTGGTTGTTTCTCCTCTCTCTAATTCCCTAGTTGTGCTAACAGTCGTTGAAAGCCCAGTAAACCTTTCTGGGTAAAGTGTGGATGTGGCAAGCCCAGAGCAGTGCTGGAGTGTATCTGCTGAGTAGAACCATCCAGTCAAAGACAGAACAATGCAGTCAAAGGGAAGAGGTAGAGATGGCCCATGGAGAGACAGTCTAGCCTGGAGAGAGCGCATTGAACACCATGTATTTTGAACTTTTCTGCTTGGAGGACTCTCTTGGGGTATTTTTGGTGCCCTGTGGCTGTGGAGGATTTCTCAACCGAAGATATGTTGCCTAGAAAGAGCTGATGTGGGCAAATCTGGTACCTTCACTGCCAGTTCAGATGTTTTGGCTGCAGCAGCATTTCCTCCTGTGCACAGCAGCACTGGGGATGTGAGTACAACCTCTTCTGCTTGATTCACCCTTCCTGCTGCATTCACTCCCAGCCTTCCAGCCCTGGCAAGGGAGTGCTCAGCAAGTGAGGCTCACCAACAGAGCTGGCTGACAGAGAGGCTTTGGACAATGCTGACAGGCCAGAGCAGCAACTTTCCTGGCATTCCAAGACAAAGTCCCCCTATGGATTCAATGAGACTCCTGGCACAAGCAAAACTCAGAGGATTAAAAGACATATCTTCTGTCTCTGCCTCCTTGCACTCATGTTCCTCCAACACTGCAGGCACCTTTCTGCCTCAGCTCAGAACTCCTTGTTCTGCTGGGACTTCTGCATAGCTGAAGACTTCAAAGCCTTTGCTTAATTTGTGTTTGCACTTCCAAGTACTGAATGAGGTTGTAAGGCAAAGGTAGGTTCCTTCTAAGCATTTGTGTGTAAACATGAAAGTTAGAGCCTTCTGCTCCTTGCTCCTTTCATCTTTTCAGGCTCACAGATAAAATGCAGTAGGGTTTTTGAACCTTACAGAAAGTTTTAATAAAAGAGTGACTCAGATGTTCTTCTGTTGAGCTCCTCTTCTCTTTCACTATTCCTTTTGTTTTGACTTTTTCTCCCCTTTCGTTTTTCTTCTGCTTCCTGTCTCTTTCTCCCATCTAATTCTTTTCAACACAAGTTTCAGACGGTTTTGGTGGACATCTTTCTGAGTTTTTGTTTTGTGGGGCATCAGGGCTCTGCACCTGGGGACCTCATTTATTACAGCCTCCAAATCTGTCCACTAGCCAGTTCCTGTCATCTTGGATGTAGGTGAAAATTTGTGGAAAAGGGATTATTTCAGTATTGTATTTCTAGTTTACCTCCAGGTTGCCATGGGGAGAAGTACTAAGGATGTCTCTCCAGTGACAACAGAGAGAGCACAGAAGATTAAAAACCCCAATTTTCAGATTCTTCTCACTCCCCCCTCCCATATTTAGGAGGGGTTTCAAGCTCAAGAAATATTTCAACAAAAAAGGTGAGAATTGGAACAGGATTGACAATGATCTATCTCAAAGGGAGATTCCTTTGAATGCTGCCATATCATCCAGCAGCAAAGAAAAACTTCTGCTCTCTCAGGTTCTCAGCAGCTTCCCAGCTGCCTTTTCTGTAACTTTGCAGGCAGTTTGGTCTATTTACTCTAAGTTTAATTTCTTACATTGACACCAACTGGAAAGCAGCTTTAGCATATAAAATAGCAGCAGTTATTTTAACTGTTGGTACGCACAGGTCTAGGTTACAGTGCCTGGGTAATTGTAACAAAGATTTTAATATCAACATTAGAGGTAGGATCAAGGAGTCCTGAGACATTTTGTGTTTCACCCACTAAATCAAAGATTTAAAGCAGCTGCAAATATTCAGGTCAGTGACATATGATATTTATTTTGCTGAGATTTCTGTTAGTCCCAATTTTCTTTTAATCTTCTGACCAATATCTGAGCAACAAATACCCTAGTTACAAATATCTTCTTTTAGATATTTAGGCATCAGGACTTCTGTGAGTGAATCACTTCAGTGACTTTCAGGATGAACCCCATAGGCACATAGCTCCTCTTGGAAGTTTTAATTATTTGCTTGACTTGACTTTTGTGCCAGCTGGAATCTGATAATTTAACTGATAATAATATGTACTGGTGCAGCTGTTTATCTTTCAGTACTTACTCTGTGAAGTATTGTCAGAGATTTGCTGCTTCAAAGGTTACAAAGAGCTTAGGTCCTTGAGGTATCCTTTTATACTTTTTTATGTAATGTTGAGAGCAGTAGCTATAATTTAACCATTCTGTGCCTGAAACACTTCTTGCTGAACTATCACAATGGCTTCAGTGGCTTGTATGTGGAGACAAAAATAGCCTAATATCCTGCAAAGTGATTAGCTCTTCTATGTGCCTGCCAATGTGACATTCACCCACAGATATCTGAACAGTTTCCTGAGACTCAGATACTGGCCCTGCTGATTAGACTGAGCCAGGATGTTAGGTGAAATATGCAGCTATTTTTTAAAATAGTGTTTCAACGAGAATTTTCCTTGTTCAGATTGTATCCACTGCCTTGGCATAAAAGTGCAATGCAAGGCTCCTTTTGAGGTCCACAAAGAATTCCTTGAAATTATGGTCAGATAGTTGCAAGCAATGAAATCATCATCTCTCAGGTGAGAGGATGCAATTTTCTGATACCTTTGTGCCAACCATTTCCAGAAAAGATTGCTTAAGATAATCCATTTTATATTGCATTGCAGGTTGCTGGAAGCCCAGTAGCTTTCAGTTTCTGTGGTTCAGCTAAAGGTAGGTAAATTCTTTAAATATGTATTAGTAGCAATGTACATTAATATTAAAAATCATTGTTGATTTCTTGGAGACCTGTGACTGTACCTTTGCTAATGAGGGATAGAGAGACCTTAGAAATCTGAGTTTGTTGCTGAAAGGAATGCACTTCGTATGTTTTTTTTCCCCATTCTTTTTTCTTTTTTTTTTTTTCATTTCTCTTGCACTTTGCAGAAAATCTTCTCAGAGGTCTCTGGGAGATGGTACAGGGAGGATCTGTAAACCTGCAGGACAATGTGATCTGTATCTGAAGAAGTCCCCCTTCTCATGAAGCTCACCTCCTCCCCAGCCTCACTTGGCATCTGAACAGCAGCCACCCACATGTGGCACATTAAGGGATTAAGGCTTTAATGACAATTTTAAAATGCTGTTATTAAATGGGGACTTCCATCCTGTAGAACACTTGAAAAATAACATTTGTAAAGCTGCTTCCTGAGCAGCATATCCCCTTTTCCATTATCTCATCTATTTGTATGCTAATAACAATTCTTCTGCCTTTCTACTCTGTCTCTGCTTGAGCAGGTCAATGCTGAATTCATGATTCTGTGTTTTGTGCTATGAAGACTTCACTTATATTTAAAAAAAATGGTATCTCAATAATTAATTACAGATAAATTATTGAGAAAGCAGCAGCAGGTGCAAAGGAAGAGTGGTCTGTATCCAACATAGACTTTAAAACCAGATATCTTTGAAATATCCCATATACATACATACACACACACACACACACACACACACATATATATATATATAATTTTCATGTTCAGCTATCAGAATGCTTTCCTAGCATTTTATGTTTCATGTGATACCATAGACTGCTGACAAAAAATAAGCTTTTTCTATCATATTATGTTCATAATGAATATTTGAAACAAATGTCTCCCAAGAGAAAAATATACCAGTGTATCTAGACTATGCTTCAGTGAAGAAATTCCCTCACATTTAGGAAGAACAGCTCTGCTATCAGAGAAACTAAGTGAAGAGTTGACATATAATTTGAAATTTTCTGCTTATTTGAAATGTTTATATAATCACAATATTTAGGTATATTAGTAATAGCCCTGGACTTACTGAAGCATCACTGTCTGCTGAAAAAATGTTTAACCAAAGTTTTCAGTACCTTTTCTGATGCAGACAGGACTCCCACTGTTCTTGTGCATCTCTAAATCTCAGTAAGAGTTTGGATACCCTGTGTCAAGCTGAGATAATTAAGTTATATTAAATTCCCTGCTACTCACTGGCTCAAGGATTGGTTTGGACTGGAACAGACCTCTGGAGGTTATCCAGCCAAATCTCCATCCCAAAACAAGGACAACTCCAAAGGCAGGTCAGACTGCTTAGGGCTTTGAGCTGAGCATGGAGAGTCCACAAACTCACTGGCCCTGTGTTTCAGTGGCTTTTGTCACCCACACAGAAGATTTATTTCTTTGTGTCCTTGTAGTCTTTCTCCCTCATTCTGTCCTTGTGATTCTTCAAGAAGAGCCTGGCTTGTTTTTTATAAAATCCTTTCAGGTAGTAGAAGACAGCAACAAGCTCCTCCTGAAGCTTCTCCCTGCCAGACTGAATGTCCCCTGTGCTTTCCTCCTCTTGTCACACAGCCTGTGCTCAGCCCCAGCCTGATGTCCTCCAGCTGGGCCCTCCCCAGGACGTCAGAAAACGTGGTACTCCTTGTGTGTGCCACACACAGAGTGGGGACTGGGACTTCTACTGCAGCTGAAGTGACACACCAGGTATGTCTGAGCTCTGAGCAGGCTGGCCACGTCCAGACACCTATATTATTTCCTGATCTCCAAATAAGTCTGGGTTGGTAATGTCTGTTGTCTGCTCCTTCACATCTCTGCAGAGAACTGGCTTTGAAGGACTAATGGTGGCAGGGAGAGTCTTCCTCTTTAATATTTTACAATATTTAAGATGTTAGACCATGGAAGTAATTTCAGGGCCTAGTTCATCACAGTTTCTCTCCCCCAGAAAATCCATCTTCAGAGAGCTGCTCCAAGGCGCAAGGATGCCAAAAAGAGTATTTCCATTGACGTTTGTCCTCCTTGCTTTCTATTCTAAAGAAAATCCAATTTTCAACTAAGCTTTCAACCACATTTGTCATAAAACATAAAACATGGGCCAATTTCACTTCCTAGTTACTTCAAGGAGAGATGATGCCAAGGCTGGGCTTCTGTTTTCATGAAGAACAACACAGAAACCAGGCTCCTTGTTAGCAACACAAAAAGCTCTGTATGGGGAAATGAGCTGTCCTTGGAATGGCACAACTGATATTTTAGCCTCAGGATCCTTTTCTAAAGGTCACAGCACAATTTTAAGCCCAGAATATTGCAATGCATTTAAATATCTAAGATCGAGGTTAAACAAGATCTACTAATGTAAAACAGAAATGAAGAAATCACATCTACGTTTTTCATGACAGAATAGACTCATTCCAGGAATAAACAATTGCAAGCAGTGGGGAAATAAAACTGGCCTGTCCATGCCATGATCTTGGCTTTCAGACCTTCTTCTTCTCTGCACAGGAGGATGATCATAGGTGAGGTGACTGGCTTAGTGGATAAGAGGAGAGAGGTGGATGTTGGTTATCTTAATTTTAGGGAGTGACTTTAAACACTGTTTTTCATTAGGTCCTCAGATACAATCTGATGAAGTAGGGAAACAACAAATGGAAATGACATGGAGTGAAACGGGCTCTGCTTAGAGAGAAATTCAGAGCAAGGCTTCACTGGAGCTGAGAGTTTCTGTTTATAGCACAAAATGATGATGGGCTCATCATCATTTAATTGTTAATTATTCTACAGCAAATTGTATGCTTTTGTGCAAACATTTTTATCCTAGGAAGAACATTTTTGTTGAAGTATTTGAACCTTCAAAACATTCCAGTCAATTTAGCTGTAAGATGGTAAACCCTGCAAAGCGCTCTTGTCCTTACTAAAGGATCAATGAAATTGAAACTATCTCAGTATGGAGTATTGACTTTTATTCCTAGCACTGATTTAAACTGTAAAGGCCTATTAAACTAGAGATCAAAGCATCTATCAAAGAGTTCACTTAGCTCTTTAAAAAAAACCCTACAGTATTTAGAAGATAATACAAGGAAAGTGATAGAAAATACAGGTCTACAATTAGTGATGGAAGCTTAATAGGTGTTCAGTGTGCTAAATCTTGCCAAAGGGGAAGTGGCTTAGACTTTGCCTTGAAAGAGAATAGCATGAAAGACAAAATTGTTTTGCTCTTTTGCAAAATAGAAGATTAAAAACTGAGTTCCACAAGAAGTTTGAATCACTATTGAATGCAAAATCTGGGTGTGAGTCCTAATCTGATATCTTCATCATAAAAAAGTCCTTCCTTGTGCTTTACAGAGATGGGATAAAATATTCCAAATAATCCCTAGACTGTGCACTTGAATTAAGCAGCATAAGGGAGGGGACACCACTGTGCAAGCAGCCGTAGGGTGGCATGAAGATAGATGGTGTCTGGGCTGAGACAGAGCTAAAAGAAGAGAAGCAGCATTATGTTTTTTCCATTACAGTCAGTCACTAAAAGCAGGAATACACACATAAACTGAAGATTTTTTTTGTTTTCAACTGGCACAGAGAAGTCATATCAGCAGCCACATAATTAAAGCAACCTGGCTCCTCTCATGCACAGGGAGCAATTGTTCCTTTTCTTGCAGAAGGAAATGCACTCACGTGTGCACACACACACACTTAAAAATGTTTTAAAAATGTTATATTTGACTTCCTGGCTAGTTTGGAAATTCTCTTCAAAAATAGCTCTCATGATTGCAGGCTGGCAGAGCTGTTCCTGCCTGGATTTAAATGGGAAAACTCAATTAGAGTTTGAATCTGTTGCACTGAAATGGAATTGTCTCTTGCAGGCAGAGCTCAGTCACGGACACAGCAGCATGAATGAGAGAACAGGGAGAGGAGGAGGTTGTGCCATTGTGGAGGGCAGGTTGTGGGGCTTTGAGCTGGAACGTTCCCAGTCCTGTCACTCTGGAAAGGAAACTTCATTGCACTACTCTGAGCATGTTCAAGGAAAAGTAGCTTCAATCAGGCTTTTTCCTGGAAGGGGCCTTGCTGGGTCTGGGGGTGGCAGGGACTGGGCACTGAGTAGCTCACAGGCAGAGCAGTGACTTGTTCCATGAAGATTTTTACTTTTTACCTCCTTTTACTTTACCTCTCTGGCTTTGAACAAATATTCACCCCTCCTCAGGCTCTTTCCATCAGGTTTAAGGATGTTATTTGTATTTCTGTAGTCTAGAAATATTTGTGAGGATCTTGGGAAGGCTGGAGCTTAGGCACAGGAAAATCGGACTTTTGATGGCAGGTTCACCACAGTGTCCTCCTCTCTCTCCTTGTCTCTGTCTGTGTTCCATTGCAGTCCCCAGTCTCTCCTTGTGGTTTCCACAGCAGCTTTCAAGCTGTGAGGGTAAACCCTTCAAAGCTGCCTCTGCTCCTGAGAGCCCTGAGCTGGCCTCAATATTTTTCTCATCATTGTGCATTGAGATCTATGTCTAGAAATGACCTGCTCCTCCTTGCTTCTCTTATCTGGGATCTCTGCCTGAGCCTCAGTTTCCTCTTGTCATCTGTGTTAAACTACTCCTCATAAAGCAGCTTCCAGCATGACTTCTTTCATCTGTGGGCTTGTGTTTGTGTGTGAGAGGGAGAAAACAGGTTCATTTCCATGAGAGCAGCTGGGTCCTCTGATCTGCCACCTGGAGACTTGGCTGACAGGGAATGTGTGTCTGCAGGCAGGGCAGACCTGTGCTTCTCCAGCTGTGCCATCTCTGCTGTCACCCTGCTGGCAGGGGGCAAACGCCCCTTTCCCCACTCCTTTGGGACCTGCTGGACACAGTTACTGGATATTATGGGTTGGGAAGAAGATGCAGAGCTCCAAGCAGTGCACAGGCTCGAGGGATCCTTTTGTAAAACCTGCAGTGAAGAGATTCAAGTGTGTTCATTGAAGCAGGTGAGGAAAAGGCTTGTTCATGTGTGGGAGGGGATGGTGGGCAGGCAGGGCTCAGTCCAGCTCTGATTCCCTGCCCTCTGTTGACACTGCCATCCTGTGCTACAGACACCCAGCTGCAGATGTCCATGTGGGCTGTACTGCCCTTTGTCCAGGGGAGGAGGGTGACATTAATTAAATGTTTTGTTGTTGTCCTTGGAGAACCTGCTGCAGAAGAAATGTTTATGTCTTTCTTTGGGCATGTTGTGCAGGAGAGAGCAGATGGAGATGAAGGAGTTTTGACAGCCACACACTCAGAGGAGCCTCAGGTAAGGGTAAGTGCCCTGCACTGATGTAGTTATAGCCTGTCCATTCTTCAAACAAATGCTGTTTAATGCTGTAAAACTCCTCAGTGCAGGTTCCTGCTGCTCTTGCCTGCATGGATGGATGCACCTGCATGCTCCAAACTGAGGTGGTGTTACATGTGCTCCGGTTACCCTGTCCTTGACATGGGGCAGCCCAGGGATGTTTATTAAACTGTGACAGTTACTGTAATAGCACTCTCCACCCTTTGAAGAGATCATGGACTTTTGGTTTCTACCTGATTTAGCTTTTGTTGTTTTTTGTTGATTTTTTTTCCCATCAATAGGTTGAGATTTTCTTTGGTATCAATTTCAAAAGAGTAAAGGAGAGAATTTGGAAAAAATGCCATCTATGACTTCTGACAGCTGGAAAAAGCAAGGGCAGATAGCATGGCTCTGTGGTCCAGGGGAATTTTCTGAAGAGGGCATTCCCAGATGCCTGCAGCACTTTTGCAGGAACAGGGAGGAACCCATCTAAGCTGTGATGGGGCCAGCAGCTACCTGATGTTCCCGGGGCTCAGTAGGGCTCTCAGCAAATGTCAGAGCTTGTCAGTGAGAAGGGGAGATTTTTCTCACTGTTCCAAATCCTACAGATTTTTGAGACAAGCAGGGAAATTTTCCAGAAAGCTCTCCTGAGAAAAACTAGCTGAGCTGTGGTGGCAAAAATGGTAAAAATGAAAAACCAGCTCATAGCTCAGGCTGTGGCTCCTGCAGCAGAAGTGGTGGCTGCAGGTCCAGGGAGAAAGCCCAGGATGGATGAGATGGGAACAGGCATCAGGCCCAAGGGGAACAGCTCTGCTCAGCACTGCAGGCACCATCCACGTGTCCAGCTCTGCCGGCAGCAGGAGCTTTAATGATCTCAGAAGAGAAAGGGCTGAAATGAAACCAGGAGCTTTGCCTGACTGAGCTTCCCTAGAACGAGACTCAGAAGAGGGAACAAGCATTTCCATCAGGGGCTGTCCGCACCGCTCCTCACCCAGGGCAGGGCTGGCCCGGCCCTGCTGCCGGCTCCGCTCCGGGGCTGTGCGGGGAGCCTGGGCCCGGCCGGGCCGCGAGCTGGGGGCAGCGGGAGGCGGGGGAAAGGAGGGTCCCTGCCCAGGCTGGAGCCGTGGAAAGGGGGTCCCAGCAGCCAGCGGTGACCGCTCAGGAGGAGCGGGTCAGGAGAAACCCATCGCGGAGTGTCCGCGCTGGGCCCGGCTCTGCGCAGCCACAGAGCCCTCTGGTGTTGCCGGCTGGGTTGCAAAGCAGCCCGAAGAGCAGCCTGCTCTTTTCGCCAGACCGAGCACGGTAAAAAATGGGTATCCAAGGTGTATTTGTCCCTGTTTAGAAGTTTTCAGCTCGTGGGTGTTTCTAGAAGGCAAGAATGGCAGGAGTGAAATAATCTCTTGTTGGTAGGAGTAGGAGATATATTCTGTACAACTTCTAACCAGCCGTACACCAGGAGGAGGAATTTACTCTGGAGCTGTTCCAATGTGCTAACCATTATTAATTGATTGATTTTTCAGACAATATTATAGCTTCTTGCAGAAACCCAAGCTGCAAGAACTTATTGTTTCATCTCTAAAAAATGTTTTTCTAACAAAACAACAACAACAAAAAAAACAACCAAAAAACCAACCAACCAAACAAAAAAAACCCCGCAAAAACCAAAACAAACAAAAAAGAAATTGAAACCAACAAACCAAACCCAAAAAACTGTTCATTTTTTAAATGTGAAAAATAGATTTTTTTTTTTTTCTTTAAAGCAAAGCCCAAAACACACCCTTTGGCTGAACTGTCAAATCTCTGAAGACTTAAAGTTCAGGCAACCTTCCTTTGGACCCAGCTCCCTTCACTGCTCCCTTTAAGGGAAGCCACCTCAGGCACAAGGACTTTGCAGTGGAGGCTAATGAGGTACGGGAAGCCCTGCTCCAGTGGAGTCCCCAGGGACACAATTCTGTCTTCCCCTGGCAGTCATACATCATTGGACAGGTTCCCAGAAATCACAAGCAGATTAAACATTACAGGATCTTTTCCCTTCCTGGCTCAGGTATGCTTGCCTTTCTAATGGTTGCAGAAGGGATAAAACCAGAAAGGACTATTAGATCATTTTAATTTGCTCACTGATAGTTTTGTGTAATGTCTTCTATTAACTAGAAATTAATTAAACTAGCAGGCACCCCCAGCGAGGAAAAAATATGTCACCAAGGTTAAGACTGCTTTAAAACAACAGTGGGAGGAAAAAAGAGGATAGAAAGTGATTGTGAAAACATTTTACCGTGCTGCAGAAAAATGCAAATTTGTCCTTCCCTCTGTCGGCACTAAACTGCAATGACTCTGAACAGGGAGGAAATTATTTCCTGCATTCAGATCCAATGGTCTCCAAACCCCTGCTAATACAAACAAAGACTGAACGACTCAATCAGCCAAATACAATGCAAGGGAGGTCTTGTTTTTAATCACATCCACAAATGGCAAACAGAGCTGTGTGTCAGAGTCTGTTCTTTTCCTATTTACATTCAGTGGAATAGACTCTTGTATATGTCTAAAATGTTCATAAGTTTAGAAACAGGTGGTGAGGGTTCAGGAAGCTGATGTTTTGGAATTTCCTATCTTCTGAAATAGTTTTTCTAATAATTCAAGATGCTGTCACATTAAATAAAATTATCGCAATGACGATGCTCTGTATGTGTCAGCTTCTGTTTCAATAATGTAGCCTGAATTTTGGCTGCCTAGGATCAATTTCTGGATAAAAAGTTATTTTTCTTTATATTGGTGCCAGCATGATCCTATTTGAATTCAGTGTAGGCAACAGAAATGTAAGAATGAGGATCTGTTGTAGTGCTCCCTTTAGTTTACATTGATTAGTTTACATTAATTTTCACTTCAGCTGTTGCAATATCACCTTACCAAAATATTTGGATTGGGTTTTTTTAAAAATTTTTCTCTTCAAAGTTTAATTAAGTTAGTTTATGAAAACATTTTCACTCATTGCAGATTTGGGAAATACTGCATTATTTCAGAACAAAGCTCCTGTGTCTCTTTTTTTTTTCCTGTCCTCAGAAAAATGTGTTCATACAAGACTAAGAAGTATACAAATTGGAAAAACAATCAAAAGAGCTGAGTATTACAGCATGACTTTTCAGTGTCATGTCAAGACAAATGAGGTGCTGCCCAGAGTGTTCTTTGCTATGTTTTTTTAGTGGGATCCTTGGCCTGGCCCATGATAAAGAAAGTTATGATGTCATTTGTTTACTGATTCCTTTTCTTATTGTCTTCTTGCAAAGCCACCTCTTCTCCTATCAGCTCTAATTGAATTGACTTCCTATATTAGGTTCTTAGATTCACCAAATGCTCTCCGCCTAACAATATTTATTTCAGATTAATGGTAACTGCACGAAGAGCAACTGAATTCAAAGCCTGTAGGAGAGGTCACAGAGCATCTTGTTGTGCCACATGGTGCTGTAGCTCTCCTAAAGCTGCCAGGTGGGTGTTGCAGAAAGTTATATTCTTCTTATGAATTTGAGGAAAATTTAAAGAATTGCTATGAGATGATGCCTAAAGGCTTCCAGTCCAGAGAAAGAGAGAAATGTCATTTAAACTATCAGGGAAAGAAGCTCAAGTGCTGTGACTCTCAGCTCTAAGAAAGTCAGTAAAAAGGCCAGAATTTCAAGATTTATATCTGAAACATGAATTTTGCTTCTCTATTCCCACTCACCTCTTGGTATTTGGTATGTTTTCATGGATTACTTAAAAAAATAAGGATCTTATTTGCAAACTATCTGTGTCTGTTTCATGTTACCCTTGCCAGAAGGTGTCTCACTTGCATGATCATTGCAAGGACCTGTAGGATCATTTACACTCCATGAGCTATCTTTAAGTGCACTACATATTGCTAGCTTGGTTTAAGATGATGTATTGCAGCCAGCCAGCAAGATAATTAAGTGAATATATTAAGGTAACCTGGGTGTTGTGAGCAAGGCTTGAATAAGCACAGCACATCTCACAAATTCTATTTAGCAGCAGAAATATTTTTTCCGATGTAGATTGTGTTGAAAAGAGACGAAAGCAATAAGGAAAAGGGAAAAAGAGAGAAGGAGAATGAAAGAAAAAACTGACCAGTGAAGGGAGAGGAGGTATTTGGGTACTGCAGGGATTAGAGGAGATGGGAGTTTGTGTGTGAGGGAGAACAGAGCAGTGGGGTAATGAGGTCTGGATGGGAGAGGAGATATCAGAGGAAGGAGGGATGTGGAGGGATCTCTGATTAGAGGAGAAGGTGTAACCAGGAAAAGGGATTAAGTGTCCCAGTCCAACAGCTCTGCCAGTTGTCACATCCCTCTGGTCCCTTATCCAGCTGGATCCCCTCCACAAGAGATGTTCTCTCTGGGCTGAGTCCTGCCCTGGCAGGAGGTTCTGCAGCTCCAATTACAGAGTAATTAGCTCACTTGAGAACAGGAGATATGATGGAATAAGGGGGAGAGGGGAAAGCATAGCTAAGAAGTTGCTTTAATGAATTTGGCTTTCCTCTTTGAAAGTTTGAAGACACGAAAGATGTTTTCAAGGAAGCAGGAAAGCTTGCTTAAGGAATGGATTATTCAGAGCTTAAAAAGTGTTGATTGCAAATTGCTCTGTGTATGCTTTAGGTTGTTAAGTGTAAAGAGCTCTTAATAACTAAGCTAATAAACTCCTTGGTGTTTCACCTTGATATTTTTATTTATGTCTTCAAAAATATGCTAACTTGCTGCATAAATAGCAAGGCATACTTCCTCTTGGAGCAAATGGAAAACACACTCAAAAATTTATTCAACATAGGAAAAAATGAGAGTTTTTTCATTTACTTTATTGTTGTTTGGTATTTTTTGTGTTTCCTGTTGTCCTCAAGTAAATACAAACTTCACCTGTGTGATCTTTCTGGAATATCTAGGAGATCTCTGTGCATCCAAGTGACATGTGAAAGCTGACAGCACTGATATGGGGTGAAGGCAGGCCCTTTAAAATGTGGATTAATTAAAAATGCTTGAAGATTTAGGACTTTTTAAGATAACCCTAGCCAGTTAACTTGATCCCTTAATTCTAAATGAAAGCTCTTGCCATCTTCTGTTTAAGGAACAATTCACAGACTGACTTGCAAATAAGATCTTTTCCTGAGAAGTGAGAGTTTACAGTGAGTTCCCTTTGTCTGGTGGGCAGAAAGATCTCGAAAAAGCTGTTACCCAGCTACTCTTAGAGCCTTTCCCCTGAGGCAGACAGGGCATATTTGGACTCTACTTATTGATCTGTGTTATGAAACAATTACAGTAGCATTCATAAGCCTTGAAAGCCATAAGCAAGGATAATATGCACACTCCACTTAATTCAATAAGTTTGGTGGGGGGTGTAATATGCCTCTTGGAGCGTAGCTTGAGGAAATCATCTTGGTTTACACTGCTTGAGGAGGCTCTGATAATGTATTTAATAACAACAACAATAAAAATAAGGCCACCTGGGTTATGTGGTGTTGCAAAACCTCTGCTCCCAGCTGTCATTCACACCAGCCTTGGCTGGCCCCAGATCTCCTCTGTGCCTATGCCTGTGGGAAGAGAGGGAACAAGTGCACCCCTGCCTTTCTTCTTTGTGTTGAGTTGGCAAAATAATTCAGGCAGGAACTGCCTTTGTCTGGCTCTGCACAGCACCTGCTAAAGAAAGGTCTCATTTAAGCTGGGGCTCTCAAACATTACAGTAGTACAAATTATTTCATGTAATGATTTCATTTTGTTTGCAGTCACTGGCTTTATCCAGAGACTCACAGTGGAACTATTAGGCATGTCTGGAGTTGTTATGAACCTCTTTTCCCAAAAGTGATTTATCTGACTGAAGGTAATACAGTGTAATTTAATGTTAGCCTCTGATTTTTCTTCTAGGAAAGCTCAGCTCCTGTCCTTCTGAAAACCATCTCAAGAAAGAAGACAGGAGCTGCTCTAAACCCAGCCACTGTCCCTTCAGGCTGGGCTGGTGCAGTACAAGCCAAAGCCTGCTGATGGATGGATGTGCTGTGTAGGCTGTGAGGAGCATCTTTAGCACAGAAAAGGGGGAGGAATGGGATCCAGTGACTGCACAGGGAGTAACAAGACTCTGAATGAAGCAATAGAGGGGACCAGCTTTGCCTTGATGGAGGGTACATTTGGGCCTGCAGGAATAATTTTAAAGGGTTGGACTTTGAAAAATACTCTGCAGCCAAGCTAAGAAAGTCAGCATTGGGCTGGCCTTCTTCTTTTAGCTCCTGGCTGATGTGTTGAAATGTCTTTCATAGCTTAGTTCTGAAAGCTTTCCTGTGCAAACATGAAACCTCTTTTTCACTCTTATATCCTAATAATGGGCTTGTACCCTAAGCCATCACACAGAGCCCATTTTTTGCCATTGAAGTCGTCTGCAGGAAGGGATGGAGCTTAGTCTCACCTGGAGCTATCACCAATGTTGCACTGCTCTGTGGCCAAAGCCCATGCTGGGAACAGTGTGTGACATGTGTGAATGTCACACAGCTGATTGATATGGCAAAGTGGTGGATTTTGGGATGCACAGATTTGGGTCTTGTCTCCCAGGTTTGCAGAACCTCAGAAGCCTAAGCAGAAATGTGTGGTTCTCTTTGATGCTTTGTAGGTTCCATGTCCCAAATGCTGATAGCAAAACAGAGGAAATTTCAGGTGCTGAGAATGAGAAATTGCAAATTCTCATGCTCTGCATATGTTCTACAAACAATAAACAGCTATTCAGGAGCACCTGGCTCTTTGGCTAGTTGACTTGAAGTCCTGTAGCTTCAGTGAATTTTAAAACAAGCCTTTTCAGGGCATCTTCAGAATACTGGCCTCTGGCAAGAAAGATCCTCATTTGCTGGAATAATCAAAGCTTGGCATACAACAGCCTCAGTACTCTTTCTCCTTTTGCCCCAGCCCTACTGAATGAATTTAATGCCCTGAAAAATACCTGGTAGTTGAGGGGTCTTGCTTCATACAAGCAACTAGCAGTGAGTTGGTCCAACAGTTGTGCTGTAAATACCAGGCTGTCTCTTTACCCCTCTCCTTCTCTTCAACATGCCTGTCATTTTTGTTTGTTTGCTTTTGTTTTTCCTTCTGGCATGGGAGATCTATCACATTTGGGATATAGATTTCTGGGGCTGTGAAAAGCCAGAGAAAACTGTAAAAATGTAATTGGAGGCTCAAAATTCAAAATCTGAAGCTTGGTTAAGTAAGCAAGTCTGGGCAAACAGTGAGTGCCAGTGATCTGCTCTTTTGAAATTGAGAGCTATCTTAGTGGAACAGACTCTGCTTTGAAGCAGGTAAAATGTATCAAATGTACCACCTCAGACACACTTCACACTGACAGGCACAAGCTATGTGCAGATTGGTAAAATCTGTCTGTGTTTTCCCTGGTGTTTTTCTTGAGTACAAGCATTTGTTCTACTTTGACTTTAATTAGTCCCTCATAGTGCCACTCTGACAGACTAAATTAGGTGTCAGTAATAATATATTTTGTAAATGCTGTGTCTGTACAGAAATCCTCCATGCCCAGGCTAGGATTGTTTTCCATGTCTATTCACTCCACATAATTATACATTAATGTAGGAATAAATGTGAAACACTGGCTAGATCTTAAATTGAGCAACTTCTCAGGTGTTACCCCTGTGGCTTGTCCACAGGACAGTAAGTCTGCTCCTCAGTCAAGTGAAAGAAATATTTAATATGGAGATAAGGTGTAGCAATTAGCACTGGAGTCTGTTCAGAGCTGATGTTTATTTAGTAGAGCTGATCATTGATCATAAAGTGCAGACACTGAGATTTTTTGCAAACATTTTCCTGTCTACTGTGTTTCTTAAGCTGTGATCTTCAACATGATGCCCAATTCCACTCAACTGTCCATGCACCCTTGTTATGGGTCAAAATCAGTTCAAACCAACTCCTTTCATCTGCTCCTGTGAGCTTTGGCTGAGACACTTCATCTCTTTCAGATCACAGGCTTGAGCATGAGCATGAGTTCAAGCTGCAAGGTAACACATAGGCTGTCAACTGAGATTTTAAGATCAAAATGGATCTTTGAGGTATTTATAACATTAAACACAGAATTTCCTCTGATTACTCCTGTTTGGAGTCCAGCAGGTCATGTCTTCATCAAAACAGAGCTTCTAGTGCTGCTCCTGTCTTAACCAGAAGTCACAAAGAGGCAGAGATCCTGACATCTCCCTTTGCTGATTGTCCTGATCCCAGGTCACCCTTATTGTTACATAATTGTCTACTGAGACAATGGAGAACCACAAGAAAACAGAAAAACATTTGTAGCCTGTAAAAAGCAGCCCCTTCCTTTCCACCAAGGAAAAGATGATGATTTCTACATCACCAGATATTTTATAGGAAAATTAGGAGTATTCCTAATTGAAACCCTCTTTGGATTTTCTTGTAGCTGGCAATGAAAAAGGTAATCACTGTGTGTTGAGACTTCTCTGTGACATTTCAGAAAGAGGTACAATGTAGAAATAAGAATATTATGTGCTTTTCATAAAAAGCTTAATAGGAAAACTTTGTCTACTTTTCTTTCTTACTTGATATGCTTTGAATTTATTCAAAGAATTTAGAAAATTCTGGGTAAATAGCAAATCAAATGACAAGTTTTTATGTTTTCTTTTTCATCCTTTTAAAAACAGAGCTATACCTTTTTCTGTGTTTCCAGTTCTTTTTTCTTTAAAACCAAATTCAAAGCTGCAGGGAAATTAGACTGGAGTCACATTCTTCTTTTTTCCCATATTTCGTAATGTCATGTTCTAAAATTTGCTGCTTATGAGACCACTTCAAAATATTCCATATGAATGGGAACTCTGCAGAAATAACAGACTTCAATTTGTCTAGTGGGCTGTTGCCTGAAGAGAGAGAGTGTCTCATTGTAGCTTCTCAGTGGTGGCTGCTTTCTCAATAATGAAACATGAAGAACAATTTTCTTACCTTGCATTTATGCAAACCTTAACAGTGGAAAAATGGGAAACTTTAAAAAACTTCCCAAACAAGACTTCTAACCATTCTTCAAGCCTCCCAGGGATCAACGAGCTTTGCAGATCAATGCTGTTATTACATGAATGAGGGGACTTCAGAAAGCCATCACATATAGGCAGGAGCCTATGGTTTGTGGCAAACCCTATTGGAAATGAGCATCCCTTGTCCCTTTGTGACTTCCTATGCTTTTCAAAAGGGAGTAGTTTGAGAAGTGTTTGGGATTCAGCATTTATAATGGAATCTGTAACAGAACTCAGCATGCAAACTGCAAGAAAGTATTTAAGCAGTTTGAGTGAGATTCAGAAACTGGTTTCAAAAGCATTTCCTGAAGGTACAATCACTTCTGGCGCCAGAGTAGAAGCACTTATGCATATTTCTGCACCCTGGGGCAGTTTTCAAGAATGTACCTAATGTTAAATCTGAACTCAAAAGGTTTTAATTTTTCTGTTTGATGGGGAGCCCTCATTATGCAGATAAGATAGCCTTTGGTCAGCTGTCTATATTCCTAATTTTTTTTTATTTTGGAAGGATGCTAGTTTAAAATGGAAATTTCCACATTGAAGTTACCTATTTAGTCACAGCTTTTTATTTGCCTCAAAGATGTGAAGTGGAACACAATCAGATACAAGCATGATTAGTGAAGCATGATTATGCCCAATCCTGGCATAAATGGAGTCTTGTCTCAGTTTGGCATGGCCACTTTTAAAACTCCTCCCTGACAGGGAAATTGCAGCAACCTGCACTTATCCTTGACCTCATGGCACAGGTTAAATATCCATTTATTGTCTCCATGTCTGGCCTCTGGTGCCCAGGTACATCCCATAATTCCGGACCTACCTTCACCTTGGGCTTCTGGGGCAGGGACAGTTTGGGCCAGGGTTATAATGGTAGCTAATGTCTCTACTCTGCCTTGCAGTATTCTTGCTTTCCTCCTGACATTTGATGTTTAAGAGGGACCTCAGTCCAGTCTTCCTGACCAACATCTGCAGTGTGACAGACCACATTGAGCAGTGGAGATATGGCCATGTGAGAGGTACATGCACATTTTGGCCTGTGGTGTCAAATTTTCCCACCTGGTGGTTTCCATGGCTTTCCTTGATGTGGACAAGCATGCAGGCATGCTTTGTCTGGTTTTTAAATTAGGTAATTTAGGGCCTTATTCACCACCAGCCAAGTCAGAGAATGGGCCAGAAGAGACTGAAGACACATCCTTTGCTTGTACAGCTCACGTGCCACAACAGAGCCAATAGAGTGAGGGGATTTTAGATCAGCAGGGATTTCTTTTTTCTGCTGTTACTTTCCTTCTTCCAGCACTAGCACTTCTAGCAGTCTCAAAAATATTATGGAGAATTCAGGGGGTTTGACCCCTATCCCCACTGTGAAATCTAGGGACTTTTAGGAACCAGGCTTTAACCTCTGAGGAAAAGGCAGTCCATAAGGAACATGAAGAATTGAAAAGCAATAAAAGCCTTTAAGTAACTTTTAAAAACTTATTCCCCATTGACTACTGTGCTTCATAACATGGACTTAGGTACCTGGGCATCTCCAACAGCTCAGTGAGGGTCTGGTGCAGCCTCACTCTGGGAGCAATGAAGGAAAAGAACCATCCTCCCTTCTCTGATGCCTCTTGTGTAGGGGAAACCATAAATTATCTGACCTAGTACCATTCAGATATTTCCTCCCCAGGCTGAGTTTCCTTACAAATAACTCTCATTATTTGTGCTAGGCTGGTGGTAAGACATCTGCTTTCTTACATCCAAAAGGGATTTGTTGTGTAGCTCTAAGGAGAGCTTCCTCTGCTGAGTCTGGCTTGCTTAATTAACAGTTTGCGAAATGCTTTGGATCCATCTGGAGGAACGATCCTCCTGAAATGGGGCTCGTTATTCTAACAATGCGAACCCACCTGGGTGAGCAGGGGCTAGGGAACCAAACCTTGTCTGTAAGGAAGATGCATGGGAAGGGATGGGAGGTTTGCTGAGGGGGAAGCAGGTGGCTCCTGTGAGTCAAGTGGGAGCTCTGCTCTCCTGGGGACAAAAGCAACAGCAGTGCAAGTGCTGAGACTGACAGGAAAAGTTAGTGGAAGTGCTTTCCTATGTTGCTGGGCACAGCTGCAGCAAAGTGCTTTGCTGTGCTTGAATACTTAGTGTTGCTGAGCTTGCAGCTGGAGAGCTGCAGAGCCAGGCAGGGAAAGTTGTACATAGTGAACTTCACTTTCCATCCAAGTGATCAGGGTGAGTGATATCAGGACTCCAGGTTTTCAGGAGTTTGGGATGAAATTAAACAACCTTGGGACTTTTTCAGACAAAGAATGTAGAAGCAGCTGCTGAGCAGCCTGGTACATGGATGTGGCTCAGTCTCCCTCTTTCCCAAGCATTCTGTTTGTCATGTGCTCTGCGTGGTTGTGTCTAAGGGCGGTCAAAGCTATTAATTCCCACTTGCCTCTTTTTAATTCTGAGGAACATTGGGGCAGGGCCCTCAGAAGTGTGTGCCAGGCAGCTCCCAGGGTAATGCCCCTTGGTGTTGGCTCCGTGGTTGGCCCTTTTCTCCTTAAAGGTTTCCTCCTGCTTTGTTTTGCCAGGAACAACCTGAGTGCAGTGGTCAGAGGGTCTTCCTGTGTTGGCAAGCACGTTTTGGAAGGAAGAAAAATGCTATTGCCTTATCATCAGATCATTTCCCACAGGCTTTTTATTCACCTGCTGCAGAGAACACAGTGAGTTATATGTGGGGAAGGCTGCTGAGGATATACTGTTTTCTTCTCTCTGGTATCTGGATCATGCTTGGTGCAGTTGTAGGACCCTTTGAATCCTAGCATCCTATTTTTCTGACACTTGGAAAAAATAGACCCTGAAAAAGGAACAACAAGCAAACCAATCAAAACCATATTTTCCTAAAATATGCATAAACTTTCCCTTCCAGTAAGAAAATACCCCAAGGACATTGGATCTCAGCACTGAATCCAAGCCTTTAGAAACAGGATGCATAAGGCAAACAACGCTGCCAAGGTCACATGCCGCGTGCTTCAGTTGCCGTCATCCTTGGAGGAAATGCTGGGGCCACCAGGAAGATCTGTGCTCCTGAGATATTTCAGGGACACACCAGGAGGAGGAGGAGAGCCAGGATGCTTGCTTTTGGTCTTGCTGGGGTGGATGAGTGCCTCCCAGTCTGCTGTGTCCACAGCTGAGCAGGTGCAGCTCCTACACAGGTTGGACCTTCTCTGTTTTTGTGTAAATATGGGTGTGGAGTGTTTTCTGAGCTGGGAATCATTACTCTGCTGGCTCAAACAAAAACAAAGCTGTGCTTTCCTTTTCCAAATCACACTGCAGGCTTTTTCACTCTCCCTGCTGATCTTGTTCTCAGGGAATACCGGTGAATTTTCTGGTGTTATACAAGAATCAGACATTAGCGTTGAAAATTTTAGGACTGGCTTGGTATTTTCTCTTAGTTTCTTTTCAGAAATGAGTCAACAAAGTGCTGACATTGATGACCTGCCTTTACAGAAACATGCTCTGAGTTTCGCTGTGCATTTATAGCCTGTCCAGGGAAGCTCCCTTCTGTCCAGATGCAAAAAGTTATGGAAGAGCACTCCTAGACATAAATATGTATTTTCAAGAGCCATAAAAGATGCTCAAGAAGAGGTTTTATGATTTTCCTTTAGAAAAGACCCAGGTGCTTAATTAAAGGCCCAGAAACAGGCTTTTCAAAAGATACAGAAGGATCTTGACCTATCCAAAAAGTAAAGAGAAAAGCGAGAACATGAGAAAGTGACTTCATTTTTCCTCTATGCCACGGAAACATGCTGATGTGATGATTTCTCTGAGGTCATTGGGAAAAGGAAGATGGGTGGCAGTGCTACAGCACTTACCCTGTGTCCCACTTCTGGGGTTTTTGAGAATCCAGGAGCAGTTGCACAGAGATACTCAGTGTCTTTTGGCATGAGCTTTCATCCTTCTTCAGAGAGTCATGGAGGTACCTGAGGTATCTGAGGTTGCTTAGCTGAAAATCAGAATCATGAGGCAAAGTGGGATGAAGACAGGTGATGCCTTAGGTTTTAGCTTTTAGATTCTGTGCTGCTTTAGTGTGTAGTTCTGAGCTTCATATTAAGAGACAGTAAGCTCTCTTCACAGAGTAGGTAGACAAAACAATTCCTTTTCTAGCTCTGGACCAAGGACAATTGATCCAAATTTCAGGCCCAAAAGCATAAACAATGTGGACTGAACAGAGGAAAACAAAAAGGATGGGATTTCATAACCTAAAGCTGTAAGTGGACAATTAACTCAAATATGTTAATGGACCAGAACTTATGAAAGTGAGAGACTCCATGACTGGTCATGCATTTTGTGACCATTTTGGGTTCATCTTGGGTGCAGTCCTGGCTGGGCTCTTGTGCTGCCCAAGGTGCATCCGTTGAGGCCTTTTAATAAATAACTACTTTATTCTTTAACTCCATCTTCCCCTCTGTTCTGTCAGGGTCAGCCTTGATAAGGCAGCCTAGGAAAATCTATCAGAGGACAGGAATAAAACCCCATAATCTGACTGTCAAAGGGCTCAAGCTCCTGCTCTGTGCAGTGATGCAGAATTCTGGTGTAAGTCTTAGGACGCTGTCAGCCACAGACATCTGGCAGGTATTTACCTATTTTTCACTATTTTGCTCTTCCAATTATCATCACACAACTTGGCAAATTCTGCTTCCTTGGGTGTTTCTCACTGTCGTGACTGTGAGAAGGCTGTGGCTGCTGTAGGATGTGCCCATATGCTGTAGAGCAGGTACTGCTCCCAGGCAGCTGGCATGGGTTGCTTATGTGCTATGCAGGTTTCTGTCTTTTGCCAGGAAAAGTCAGTTGATGCTTTATTAGGTAAAGTAAAAATTCAGAATAAATTTCAGCAAATGAAATAAACCATGACTTGATGAGTGACTTGAAAATCAGTTGTAATTGAATATACTACATTTTTTAATTTTGATTTTTTAAAAATCAAAAATCAGCTTATTTCATCTCTTTGCTATCAGTCTATATTTCTCAAGTTTTCATAATTGCAAAAAGAAAAAAAAATTCACCTTTGATTTTAATGCATTGAAAAGTCCAGGGAAAGATTTCAAGCTGAACATTTATACTAATTTCACAGAAATCATACCAGATTTATAGCTGAGTTCATAGTCCTACCTCAAGTCCTATTTCCTTTTAAGGTGTATCTATCATTTCAAGAGACTTTCTAAAGAGATTTAGAGCTTTTAATCCCTTTTCTTCCTTTTCCAGGCAGAATTTAGTATTTATGCTAAATTGCCTGCAGTTTGGATAAGATAGGTAAGACTTCAAATTGTTACAGACTTACAAAATCCAGCCAGTACTTTTTGTAAACATCACTTAAGCCTAAAATGTTCAAATCTCTTTGCTACTCATAAGTTGAGCAATTAGTTGATGGGCCAAAGGTAATGTGCAATAACTTCATTGAATTAAAATGAACCTGGGATAATTTCCTTTAGGTACAATCCAGCCCAATTTTCCCTTTAGAACTATATTCTGTTTTATTTTCCATAACACTCCTTATGCTGGCCTCTAAATTTTTTTTGCAAATAAACGGAGTTTTGTCTGCAAGCTCTTTGGTCATAATTTCTGCTGTTAGTGTCAGAATGAACTCATGATTTTTCTCATAGTTAAAAAGCTGTGAATGCTGCACTTCCATCATCTTTCCTAGTAAAAGCTATAGCAAACCCAACAGTAGGCACATTTTAAACAAGATACAGCTGAAAAGTGCAGTGATCTCAGTGGCATTTGCAGTTTAGGAGCTGCAAAAAAATGCATTCATGATTTGCATAAAAGATTAGTGCTTAATCCTGTTTTCATGGTGTCAGTGGGAGTTCTGCCACCATTCAATAAGGGATGGGTCAGATCCTTAATATATTTGATGAAATGGCTTGCCCAAGGATTGTAGCGTTCAATGCACAAAAGCACACATAGACTGTGGCCAAAATAAACTGAAAATAAACAAAACTCCTGTCTCTGGTGGCTAAGCAATGTCTCAGATCCTGCTTTGAAAAGATCCTGCTTTGAAACCGGGGCTGCTGTGTGTAAATGATTGAGCAGGTTCAGCAGAGAGGGCACAGAATGACATTTTCCCGGGGAATATTTGATGTAATGTCCAAATTTTGCTACTCAGAGTAGTCTGATCCAAAAAGACTCTGATAGCACAAGAAGGATACTGGCAAGGCCAAGAGATTTAATGTGGAGCTCAGTCTGTGTCCAGGGTCCACCTGCAAAGGAACCCTGTTTGCACCTTAATTGTTTCTCTGCTATGTTGGCAGGAATATTTTCTTTTCCTGAATTACTTTTTTATAAATAAATTTCCTGATGTGGTGCTCCAGGTACTGCCCTGAAAGGAGGTTGCAGTGAGGTGGGGGTTGGTCTCTTCTCCCAAATAGCAAGTGGTAGGAAAAAAGGAAACTGCCACAAGCTGCACCAGGGGAGCTTTAGATTGGCTATTAGGGAAAATTTCTTCTCTGAAAGGGTTGTCAAGCCCTTGAACAGGCTGCCCATGGAGGTGGTGGTGTGACCATCCTTGGAGGTATCTATAAGGTGTGTAAATGTTGCACTGAGGGACACAGCTTAGTGTTGGACTTGAATAAACAGTTGGATTTAATGGTCTTAAAAGTCTTTTCCAACCTAAAAAATTCTGTGATTCTATATATTGTGACAGTTGATGCTCCTGCATTTCCTTAAGGTGTTTCTGTGCTATATTGTCATTGCTATGAGGAAGAATGTGTTTGCAGAGAGATCTTGGCAAACTATTTGAGTTCTCAAATTTCCTTCTGTTTAAACTCCATACCTCTCATTTTCATAATGAGAACTGCACAGGAAAGGCAGCAACGTAGTTACAGTTTTGTTTCTCCTTAAGCAGAAACACTTTTTAAAAATTACTTTTTAAGTTTCCTTTCTGAGCTGGAAGCAGAGATGCTTTGTGGCCAAACCAGATTCACAGCAGGGTGATTAAGCACCATCACAGCCTGATTGTTAAGGATCCTGCTGGGGAGAATTGCCAAATATTTTGAGTGGTCCTAGTGTCATGTGGATTCAGTTGCAGTGCAGTCGTGCAATGCTATGAACGGCTTGTAAAAGATTCTGAGTGGTCTCTCCAGAGACTGCCTTCAGCAGCAGAAATCCTTCTCAGCTCAGCCCAGAAGGATTAGGCCACCAGACACCACTGCCTGTCTGATGAGTGTTTTGTGAGAATTTTTGCTCTGGTTAATTGTGAAGAAAATTCTGCCCAGATGATGAAGGGACCCAGCACAAGTGAAAAATGTGTTAGGAATGGAAGATCTCCTAAGGGTTCCTTGTGAACCCAGGTGGTCCTGGTGGCTGGTGGTGCTTTGCTGTTTAAAGCAAAATATATGAAGCTCATGACACTGCTAACCTTGTTCTTTGGACGGTGTGTTTCATTTTCCACGTTTGTCAGTTGGATGTCTTCCTTGAAAATTATGTTTGCTTGGAAAGAAAATATAGTAAGGGCTGGTAAGAAACTGACAGCAGTGGAATAGGGTTATGCAAAAGAGAATGTAAAGAATATAAAATAATTGACTTTTGCAAATCTGAGTTTTTTTGGTCCTTGTATCTGTCAGCAGCTTAGCATAGAGAGATTCTACAGGAACTGAACTTAGGCAGTAAAGCTGTCACAGCACAGACTTTGGATAGGCAGAAATAATTCTTGCTGAACCCAAGGTCAGTGACAAATACAGAATCTAAAAGGGAAGCACAAACCTTAAACACAGAAATAAGTATCTGCATCCTCACAAAGGAGAATTTGCAGGTGTAAACCAGGATTTTTAAAGCAGACTGTGTTTGTTACCTGTAGTTCTTTCTTCCTTTCATTGAAGTGGGGACTTAGATGTACCAGACATTTTGGAAATACATTTGCAAATGCTGTCTTTGTTAAGATCTTCTAGAATAAATTTCTCAATGTGTAAGGTATAATTTTACATATCACTGTGACTCCATGGGTAGATTTCCACACAATTACTTGTGCACAAAGCAAAGTACATGCTTGAATATTTATTAAGCTTGGGTAGACATTTCAAAGTGGACCAAATGAAGGATAACTGGAGAGATTTTGGTAGGATCTTTTAAGGTATTTGAGCAATTCCCTTTTTTCTGACTTGAGGCTAAATGATTTATAACAGTCTGGTGCATTTGTGTCTCACTCTAGGATACTGGTGTGTAATGTGTAGTGGCTTTGCTTTTCAAACAATCCCAGGTAGTGTGAGGATGGTAATGAATGTAGGGACTTCAATATCATTGAGTCTTAATAAACATTGCATTGAGGAGAGCTGAAAGGGACTAGATGTCTACTTTCCTGAGAAAATGAGAAAAAAATGCCGCTCTTTGTCTTGAATCACCAAGAATAGCATTTTTGAAAATCTATTACATTGTATCTCAGTTTTTCCAATATTAGATCTGAATTTATATTTGCATAATTTGGTTTATTATTGTACAAGAAGTCCCATGCTCTGTTTCCATTTTTGATACTCAGTTTTACTGAAATAAATGTGTTCCCATGAAAAACAATTAATCTGGCATATTTTCTGACAGAAAGATATGTTTTTGAAAATCTTTTAAGTAATTTTAGGCTTCAGCATACAAATGTGATTAATCAAAAAGCTGGCACTCTGTAATGCCAGAAAGGCAACTAAGTGGTGTTTGTGTCGTAATTGCAATCAAGCAGAGCAATGAAACTGGAAAATAGGGCAGTTAAAAATACAAAGTTGAAATCCATTGAATTTGCACTATATTTTCCTTCTTACAGGATCTGGCACAGTTTGGTTGCAGAGAATTCTGTCCATGGGCCTTAGATAATTAAAAAAACTCTCCAAAAGAAAGGAATTCTCTCCATACTGTTGCCCTTTGGCTCAGGAGTATGTCTCTGCCAGGTGTGGTGTGGCAAATAGGGTAATCAGAAGTTTTCTGGGAAGTGGCTTCTCCAAATTGCATGAAGTGTTTCTAATTTGCCTTGGCCTGACAAGCACAGGCGTGAATTTCCAATGAACATTTGAGAACTGTGAACTGATTGATCCAGAATTGACTTGGACATGAAAGAACTGCTTCTGGAAGGCCTAAAATTTGCTACAGGTTTAGTGGTTTTTGGGTGCCCAGGTTATTAGCTGCATCTTTCAGCAGAGAGGACTCTAGTGAAGCCCATGCTGTTCTCCTCAGGTGCCAGTAAGAGTGAAAAACAACAGATGGATTGGCTTCTAGCTGCCATCCTAACACAAAATTCAGAAATGCACCAATTTTTTCCATCCAGGAAAAAAAAATCCCTTTTGCAAAGATTTTGGCCTATAGCACCATTAGATGCTGTGTCTTCTTGTTAATTTCTGAGCTCCTGTGTTGCAATTTCTTTTTCTATTTTTTGCTTCTTCTCTACTCTGCAGACTAATTATAGCAAAGGCCTTTTATTCATGTGTAGCCCAGAACAGCATCCTTTTTTTTAATAATTTGTATCATGTTTATAATAATGTCTGATATTTTTTCCTGTTTGCTTGGAGTGAGAATCAGGGAGGATAATGCTGAAAGCAGTCAAATGTTGGTAGGATGGTTTCACACTTTGAAAACACACAAAGACAGAGAAAGAATACAGAAAATGCTTTTAAAAAATAACAATATCAGCACAGCAACTTTTCCTATTCTTCAAAATATATTACAAATCAGTTAAGAAGCTTATTGTCAAGAAGAACATTTCTTGATTAATTCCTGGGTCAGTACAGAAACAGAACTGTGGATTTCTGCGGGAATGATGGCTACAGACAGGCAAGTCAGTGAGGTCCCCAGAGCTCTGTGTCCTGTCTCTGATCACAGCCAGGGAAGAATTCTTGGGAAGCATTTTAACAGCAGTGCCCATAAGGTCTGGTGCAGCCCTAGGTATATTCTTATTTCTTTTCCAAGTTAGAAAAACTCCAGGCTGTTCACTTTCTCTGTGTACAGAAATCATCCTCTTTTACTGTTGATTTTCTAGGGCTGCTGCTGAGCCTGTGACTTGGGTGGTCACACTATTTGCTCTTACTGAAAGCACTAGAGAGTCAATTAAAATCAGTGAAAGGGCAGGCGTGAATTCATTCAGTCTTTTGATCCAGCTTGCTTTTATGTAATGAAATTGAAAGGTACAGATGATTTTCAGAAAGATGATTAACTCAAATCAGGTAGATAAGCAAACCTGTTAACAACTATGGCATGTCCCCAGGTGCCCCAATGAACCAAGACTCATAAGGACACAATTTAAAATATTTTAATTATTACTTTTAGAATTTGTAGTTTAGTTAGGATCTTGAAAATGTACAATGATTAATGACTATCTAGTCAAGTGACTGTAAAAATGTATTAAGCCCCTAAGAATGATAAATCTTCTGTAGATGAATACAGACTGACAGTCAAGGATCACGTGTTCTCCAGACCTTTTGATAAATGTTCTTGCTTTTATTTCCAATAAACTATGATACTTGAAACTGGATAATTTATTTTCACTAATTTATCTTTGTTCTCATGGGTAGCAGCTCCTCTCTTTCCATATTTTCATCCTAGAGAAACACAGTGGAGGTTAGATCATCATCAGTAACAACAGACTTAATAAAATCAACTGGAATATATGATGTAAGTTCAAATTTATAGCATGGCAGCTGCTTGGTTAGATTAGGAAAAGAGTGGTAGAGAACTGTCCATTGTGCCTTGTGACTATGGAAATCCTGTACATCTCAACAATGAATAATTTAATTTTGTCCTCAATTCCAGAATGTTTCACTAGCATATTATATTGCTATGGGGTTCATATGTTATATGTGCTCTGCATACCAAGAATGGAAGAGTCTTGCCCCGATAGCTTTCTAATCCATCTTTCCTGCAGCAAAAATCTCAAGGAAAATCCATGCAGTCATCCTCTTGTTAATTAAAAAAAATTCTGTAGGTTTTTTCCCCCTCATTTTATATAAAAGTAGGGATCAATTCAGTCCCAATACATAAGGGGGATTAAAATTCAGAACTGTACCTTTACTTTTTGATCTTATAAGTGATTAGGGATTTGCAGTAGTCATCTCAGACACTATCTTCCTTCTATCCTTTTCCAGTAGCAAAGCTTTCCCCTTCACTAAATAAGATCTATTAAATTAAAAATAAAAATCCAGAGTACTGTCTCACTGTGGAAAACAGAAATCCAGGTGAGATAGGAGGGGAAACCACTCCAGTGCCAGGTGTTGCAGGCATGTTCATGAATAGAGGAATGAATGGGGCATTTCCAAAGGAGATGTCTGTATAAACAGAAGTAGAAGAGCAAATCTAATCTCACCTCTGTATAAACAGAAGTAGAAGAGCAAATCTAATCTCCAAAGCTCTGTGACTGGAACACTGTTAGGTGCTTGCTCCTAGGAGGAGATTTGGAGATATATCTTGAAAGGCTGAGGACAGTGAATGCTTTCTGAACACCACTTGGGATTCACTGGCAAGGGGATTCTCTGGAACAAGGAGCTTTAAAGTGCTTGTTAAGCTGGGAATGGAGCCTAAAGGACCTGCCAGGATGTGAAAAATCTGCCAAGCCTTCTGTCCTCAGGTAGAGGGGTAGTGACTTCACTGGGGAGCTGCAGATATCAGGGTTGAGTAATGTAAAAATGATCTGTTTGTGTTGGTAGGTCAAAAAGCAAAGGTTTTGACATGGAGAAGACAGATCAATCTGAGTCGTAAATTAAACCGAAGGTCAGCTCTTTTCCCAGCATATGTGTCATTTCAGAGGGAAGAGGCTTGCAAACTACTGTGAACAGAGTGTACTGTGTACTGCACTGTACAGCTGGGAAGATTCCACAATGATATTCAAACTGCAGAAACTAATGTTTATTCCCAGTTTTCACTCAAGCTGTTTCAGCTAAATATACTGCAGGATAGTTTGAAAATCTATGATACAATATAAGCCACCTACTTTTTTTTTTACAGAGTTAATGGGACAATTTTAAGTGAATTTTTCTTCTAAGTAATAAATTTGTTTGGGGATTAACATTTTTTTTTGCTTAGGTAGAACATTTATTCCCCAGTGATGAAGTGCTTTGATCGTTAGAATAAGCTGTGACCACAGTGCTATCACGTTCTCTATCATTTATTCAAGGTTGTTGAAATAAGACTAAACCTCTTATGAATATTAAGTATTCAGATGTGGGATTCTTTTACTACCTTCAAGCTAGTTCCATTTAGGAAAATGAGGAAACAGTGAGCTTACTTTGGTTGGTCCTTTTGTTTGTAAAGTCAAATCTCACCATTGCTCTTTCAGCTATGATGCCAAAACCCAGGAAGATGGAAGTGGAAATTGTGGGGGTCATTTGTAAGGTGAGGGGTCTTCATCTGACTCCTTCCTAGGTGAATGTCAGCAGGTCAACCTGTCAGCAAAGAGGAGGGGAGAGAAGAATATGGGCTGCTCTGAACCAACCCCATTAGGGCACCAGTTTTTTGAGGCAAGGTCTAGAGCCAAACACAACCATTGCAAATACCAGGACAGGGATGGGCCCAGGATGATCTCCTCTGCTATAAACCACAGCCTGTATTCCTGGGGAAAATAGATGTTGCGTTCAGTCCCAGTCAGAAAGGGACAATTTATGTAAGTAAAAAACTGTTTTCAAAGTATAATAGATAATAACTTATTGTCAGTCAATGAGCTATACACAAGGAATTAAACATCTCCTACATTACGTGTTTATGTTTCTAAGTATTTATGTATACAGTATTCCATCTTCACTGAATATCACGCAGTGATATTTCCTCAGGCATCTGCCTTCTGCCTGAAAATTTCCACAATAGTTAGAAATATGTGAGATGAAGAAATAGAGTTCTGCTGCAGGCCTCGAAAAAAACCCAAATGTTGAGCAGCTTAAATCATGTGCCTTAAATCCTAGGTAGTGGAGTGGCTACCCACAGAGCAAGAGTTAGCTGTCATGTGGCGAGAGATGGGAATGGCTTGTTGAAGTGTGTGCTCTCCTGCTGTGGCACAGCAAGCAGAGCGTTCTGCAGGCTCCAAGTGCATCAGGGCCCTGGAGCAATGGTCCTCTGCAGGGCACATGGCCCTGTCTCCTTGCCAGTGCTCCAGACCACTTCCAGCCAGAGCTGTGTCTGAACAGTGAGGAAAAGCCAGGGTGATTTCTATGCAGATGCAGAGGGGGCATGGTTTGGCTCGTACCTGAGCCGATATTGTCCTATTTCTAAAGTGCTTTGGAACCCTTTGAGACAGCATATGGTGATAATTACACAAGATAAATTTCCATACAATATCATCTTTACTGTGAATAGGGCTTGGGAGAATAAGATAATGGTTGGCTGCTGCAACTTCTCCTTAGTATAGTTAATAATTAATTCTTGAAAAAAGGTGACTTTTTTTGTAATCTAAGAAAGGGGCTCTGGCACCATTTAATCCATCTGCAAATATTTAGGAAAACAGGGTCTGCAGATGAGAATGATGGGAATATATGCTGTTCCATATTGATAATGCCTTGCTGGGCTGGATTGATGTAATCTCTTAATGACAGCATGATTATTTTCTTTGTAGAACTATGTTTTTGGGGACACAATTCCTTGGCAGGAATATTTGGGATTATTTCATTGCTCTTCTATGCAGCATGTCCTTCAGCAGAGAGCTGAGGGTAAGATATTGGTGCTGTACACCTTGTCCTAGTTATTCTTTTAGTTACTCTTTTGGAAGTAAAACCCTTTTGGAAGGGTTGAAGTGCAACTCTGTGCCCAGGGCGGGCATCCTGAACTGCTGCATTAGTTTGGGACAAAGTGTGGTGCTTCCTTCTTTCCTTCTCCTTCCAGGCTTCACCAAAACCAGCCTTTCCCCCCTCCAGGAGAGTTTTGGGTTAGCAGCAGTCTCCTTCCCCTCTCGTGTTGGCAGAAATGGGGCCACTGCTGCCATGTGGCTTGGAGTGACGTCAGATGTGACTTTTCCAGGGGGTCCTCCCTGAACTCAAGTTACTGATGAGCAATAATCTGACCATTCTAGGATTTTGGACTAAACTTGTAATGGTTTATCCCAAGTTTTGGTTGAGCTCTTGTTTGTTCCTACAAACATTCACCTCTAGATTTCACCCCACATAATTGATATAATGCCATTGCTCCAAAGCATGTCATTTGCCCAGTAACAGCCCAAATTACTCAGGGGTTGCTGACTTTGACCTTTTAAAATGCATTAGCTAAAGGAATTGCCATGACCCCAATTACTACAAATATATTCATGGATCAATGACCCTGCAACCAGACTTCTCCTCCTGACTAAGCATTAACCAGAAGAAGTATTGTGGAGCTGCCACAGATTTTTCTTAAGCTACTTTAGTGGTAAGACCATCTGACATGTATCTTGCTCCTTTCATCCTTCTAGAGGACTTCTAGAATTTTAGAGAATTAAGATGGACAGGAGTTCTGGAATGGTATTTGATCAACCTATCAGAAATGGAGCTTGAAAATACTTTGGGATGCAATATCTATCCTATTTTCCTCATTGTTATTGATTGTTCTATTGGCACAATGTAATGAAGAACAATTATTTTTCTTTTTTCTAATTTTTCAGAAGTTTGAGAGGCCTGGCAGTGCAGCTCAGCAGTGTGAGGGAAGAACCACAAATAATTTCTTGTTTTGGCTATGGTCTTCCAACAACTTTGTAGATAACTTTCAATTATCTAGAGAGGGGTGGGGAAGAGAAAGTTGTGTTTAAAGGTGAGATGAAGAACATCTGCCTAGTCTGTGTGTCCTTTCTGTGCCTCTGACTGTCCCCTGAGGACACAAAGTCAAAGGTAACTTGAACTCATGGGATCTTTTACATGAGCTGTCCCTAAGAGTTCAAGGTGGAAGGAGGTTACTTCAGGGTGCAGGAAGTTGGACTGCTGGAGTGCCCCAGACTACAAGATATTTCTGTAAATGAGGGGGTTTTCTGATGTGATCATCTAAATTTTTTCACAGGGGCAGAGAACCCTTGCTGCATTTGTAGTCAGACCCTATTTTGCATCACCAGGAAATACATTCCTTTACCCACGCAGTAAATTAAAAAAACACACACACATCTACAGAGTCATTTATGTAAGCATTACAAAATTGTGATTGTCAGGAAGCCTTGCATTAAAACCTTCATTCCTGATTAGAAAATGGCATGCTGAGTACTTCAACCCACTTTGCACTTCAAATCAAGCTATTATTAGGACATCTGTCCGTTCACTCTTTTACTTAATGAGAACTGTTTTGTAGAGATGCAATAATGATGCTTTAATATAAAACTTCAGCTAAAAGTCTGATTTTGTTAAGCATCTCCTCACAAAATAAAATAGTGAACCTTGCTTTTGCAAAGCTTGAAGAACACTGAGAACATTGATGTAAATCTGGACCTTGCCATATTCCCTCGAGCATGACTTTGTAACTCCCACATGGAACTTGGCCCGTCCTCCATCCCCACTGGATTAATGAAATGCTGCAGTGCACATGGAATTTAGACCAGAGGATGTAGCCTTTGGGACACCCAAAGCAGCATGCCAGAAAATCATAGAATACTTTGGGTTGGAAGGGACCTTTAAAGGCCATCCAGTCCAACCCCTCTGCAGTGAACAGGAGCATCTTCAGCCAGATCAGGCTGCTCACAGCCCTGTCCATCCTGCCCTGGGATGTTTCCATGGATGGGGCATCTACCATGTATCTGGGCAACCTGTGCCAGTGCTTTACAACACTTATCATGAAGAATTTCTTCCTTATGATTTAGAAGGAAGACCAGAAAATACAGGGTTCTAGCACTGAAAAGTCAGTAGGATTTGCCCATCTCTTTTCTGAGTTTTGGGAAAATAATTACATGCTAAGGAGCATTGACAAAACGGTCCAGAAAGCTGGGATTCAGGAGGACAGTGCAGACATCAGTGCATGAAGACTGAAACTGCTCCTGAGACCAGGTCCTGGCAGCCAGGACCCATTGGCGATAATTTATACGAAACTACATGGGAGCCATCAGCCAGGTTGGACTGAAATTCCTCTGCAACAGCCCTGGGAATGACCAGTCCTCAGCTTGATGCAGTGGTCATTGATTTCAGAGCTTTTCAGTGAGCTTTAAAACCCTGCACTGATGTTCTGGAGGTCACCTTGTATGAAAAAAACATTTTCCTGATGTTCTCAGTATATATTAGCATTACTAAAGCAAGGTCTGGTCTCATCACCACAACATCAGGGACCTGCAGCACCTATGACACTACATTTCTCTGCAAAGAGTGTCTGCTCTGTTTGGCAGTGGTAGCATCCACTGCCCTTGGGTTATGCTTGGTGGAATATGATGTCTTATTTCTCCTACCTCAGCCTCTGTGGGAGTATTGCTTTTGTGACAGCTAGCAAAATCCCTAGCATAGGGATTACAGGAACAAGAAACTGTTGAAGGAATAATATTTTTGTTTATTGTATTCCTTAATTTGAAATATGTAGGGTCCAAAAATACATGAACTGAATCTGCAGTCTACCATGGCTAATGTTTTATAAATATTAAAATGGAGACAGACAGCCTGAAAAATTGCTGGAATTAAACCTACAATTAAGCAAATTCCCTTAGATGCTCTCAGATCTCTCTTGAACATGAGAAGAAGGGGAAATTATGAAAGGACAACACAGTGACTTCATTGCAGATAGAAAAGATAATGCTGTATAGAGAAATGAGAAATCAGTTAATAATATTTACTTTAAGTGTGAATCTACAGACAGTCATGCAGATAATGCTCATTAAAAAAGAGTAGAAAATTCTTTTTAGTGCAAATTGTTATTCAGCTGACTTGTTCAATTTTCTGTCACTTGTATGTGGAGTGATTTATTCTTGAGTTCTTTGCAGGCACCATTTGTTTCACATTTGAAATGCCAATGATGATCAAGGTGTCTTCTGTGAAATGCCAGAAAAACAAAATCCAGGGAGCTATAGGGATGATAAGAAAAGACCCCTGATCCGGGACCATGCAGATTCTTGTTGGAAGGGTGTGCTTTGCTTTAACTCCTCAATACATATGGAGACACCTGTGCTAGAGTGGGCTCCCTTCATTATTGACAAACGTCACTATTAATTTGCACAGCCCCTTCCTTGTGATGGGATTTAAGCAGATGGTGCTGCAAGAAGGGTGAGTTTGTAGGACCCTGACCTCTGGCTGCCTCCTCCCCCTGGGTAAAACCCTGTTTGTGTGTAACAGATCTCAATGACCCAAGGAGGAAAACTGCCAATGTGCAAAATTTCATTAACTTGCAAGGCAGCAAGACAGAGTCCCCCAGGCCAAACTGCAAATCTGCAAATCATGGTGTAAGGTAAAGGTGAAGAACAAAGTAGTAGAAAAGGAGAACAGAGGGAACAGTACTCATGGTTCCCATCACTCCTTGTTGAGGCTGCTCTGAGAGTCCACTGAAATACCCAGGAGCACAGCCTTGGTTTTGGGTGAGTGGGAACACTCTGGACCCAGCTTCTCCAGGCCTCCTCCTGTGCAGGAGATGTACTGGCTCTGTCACAGCCACAGAATACAGGAAGAAAGCTGCACAAGGAAGAAAAACTTAACTCTGTTGGAGCTCTGAATGCTTCTAAGAAGAGAAACTGCTACCTAGCCTAGTGTCTGCACTTCTGCTCTGCTGCTTCAGAAAGGTAAGAGCAGTAAGGGTGTCAGTTTTATAGTACCTTGAAAGTATTGTCTGACATTGTGGTTTCCTTGGAGGCTATGTTGCTGATTACCTGCATATTAATAATGATGATTTATTCTACTAAGGGAATTCTCTTTAAGAAAGGAAGTCTGGGGTTTACAAGCTTTCCCAGCATCTCTATCAAAGTCCTAGGGAAGCATAAGGATTTGAGCTTCCATGTACTAAAATCTGATAGAAAAATAAAAATGAAAAATATCACTCACACTTCTTCACACATTGGCAGTGTGTGCAGTGCTTTCCACTCTGTGAAATGATAATAAATGATAACAGAGCAGGTTGCTAAGAGATAACATAGCTTGCCAAAAGTGTGCAGACATAACCAAATTAAGACACTGTGCACCCTGAAGTTTTCAGGCTACCTTGGCAACGCTAATGAACTTTTAATGGTTGAAAGGGCCAGAACAGTTTAAGCTTCTCTTTTTAAAACAAACTTTGAGTAGTCTTTGCTCAGATTAAACACAGTCCCCTACCTCTTCTTGCTTTTGCGATAGATTTTTTCCTGAGTTGAACTCAATAATGAATTATTTCCTCTGATTCATGGGTAGAAAATCCTTCCAAAAGTCTTTTCAGTTTGATGCTAAAAAGGAACCCACAGTGTGGAAATCCAGGCTTAGTCAGCCTTTACACCAGTTTCTGTGAAAGAATCATCCTAATTTCCAATTATCTAAAGCAGTGGCTGCTAAAGTATTGATGCTTCTAGTTACAGGCATCAGAAATTAGTTACGGAAGGAAATTGCCTTGCTGTGTTTCCATTTTCAAATGTAATTCCACTGAAGGGACTCTTGGTTTTCCCATTAAAACATTTTTTCAGAAGGTTGAGAGCTATCTTGGACATGCAGTTGTCTTGCACAAAGATGTTTTATGGAGTAGGAATTAAAGAACTCAGAATATTGTGATTCTGTCTGAGGCCACTACTTGACATCACTTTGAACAGGTCTTCTGCAGAGGTCTTGGCTTAACAGGGCCAGCTGATGGGCCTTGTCAAGTGCAGACTTTTTGGCTCTAGTAATGAGTGCATGATGAGCACAGAGAAGTGCTGTGATTACAGGCAGGTGTTGTGCTCCAGAGCTCATGCCCTAAAATCAGTGCAGACAGACCAATTCTAGTGCTTCTAGAACATCAGGAAAGCAGTGAATGATCTGTAAGTAGGGCGCCATAAATTAATTTGTTTAACCTTATTACTACGCTTCTAGCTTCCTGAATTAGACACCCAATTGTCTGTAAAATGTGTAAGGAAAAAATGAGAGTTACAAACCCACACGCTGTTGTACAACTGCTAGTAGAAACACTGAGTAGTAAGTGTGGGCCTAATATTATCTGCCAGCATCTCAGATGTCAGATGTGTGGCTAAGAAGGAGCTCACATCTATTTAGCACGTGTAGCTCACGGAATGTCTGAATGCCATCTCTTCTCACAGGTGAAATGAGAGCAAAGAGGAGAGCTCTTCTCACCCTGTACCCTTGTCCAGGAATTCAAAAGCTCTCAGGCCCAGATCCAGCATCTCACCCTGCCTGCTCTGAATGTGCCAGGGTTTGAGCCTGACTCTCAAGAACAGTGAGAAATGGCAAAGCTTGGGTGATGTACCCCAGATGGGAGTCCTGCTCTGAGCTGGTGCCCTGGGCTGGGGAGGAATGTGCTGGTTCTGGTCATGCGTTCAGCAGCTCACATGTCCTGAACCAGCACTGAGAGAAGCTTCAGAGCTTCACTTCTGAAGATTTTTGAACAAACAGGAATGAGAAATCTCTGAGTTAGGCAACACCTCAGAGATGTCTTGGAGGACCTGAGTACTTACATTTGTCTGTACATCTGGTCTTAGGTCACGCACTTTGTTCAACAACTGTTCTCAAATGTAATAACTTCGCTACTGTAATGAGACAATGTGCAGGAGTGTGAGTGTGAGTAGTGTGCAAGGGTGTGAGTGTGCAAGGGTGTGAGTGTGCAATAGTGTGAGTGTGAGTAGTGTGCAAGAGGTTGTACATGAGTGTGCAATAGTGTGAGTAGTGGGCAAGAGTGTGAGTGTGAGTAGCATGCAAGATTGTGGGTAGTGTGCGGGAGTGTGAGTGAGAGTGAGTAGTGTGCAAGAGTGTGAGTGTGAGTGTGCAAGAGTGTGAGTGAGTGTGAGTAGTGTGCAAGAATGTGAGTGTGCAAGAGTGTGAGTAGTGTGCAAGAGTGTGAGTGAGGGTCCCTGGTGTTGTGCAGATGTCCTGCATGAATCTAAATGAACATGAAGTGCACCTGCACTCCCTCTATTCACTTACCCAGACCAATAACATCCTCACACTTGCAAACCGTTTGGAGCTGGCAGATGCTGCTTTGCTCGGTTACCTGTGTGTGCAGGGCTTGTGCACATGGTGGGAGTGGGACACCTAAACCACCATCAGCATTTAGGGGGAAATAACTGCTAGTCTTCTTGGGTTCTCCAAATGGCATCTATATGACTTTATTCATCCCATTCTAAAATGGACAAGCAATACTTCCTCTCAGAAGTCTTTATGTATGAGTTTAACACAATTTAAGTAGAAAGCACTAAAAAAAAAAAAAGCCAACAACAAGAAGAACAACAATACTGACAAAATAAGAGGCATTTTGTGTGAATCTCAAATCAGTTAGTTATTCAGACATCTTTTCTTAGTCACTTTCCCATATCTATTTTTCTATTTTCCATTTAATATCAGATGTCTTCAGTGTCTTAATATCAGACTTCTTTCAGTGTCTTAATTAGTCCATCCATAAATATGGATTGGTTATTATATATTGAAGTAATATCACAGTAGTCCTTTTTATATTAACTTTCACCTTAAGACCAGCAATTTCTTTACTTTGAATTGGTTCTTTTCTGTTATAGTTTAGCTTAGAAGTTTTGTGCAATATGTGGCTTAAATTATTGCTACTTTTAATTTTTTTGGCTTTATTTCTTCATTAGTGCTTTTGAAACTCTTCAAGTTTTAAAACATTTAAACCTCAAATTATACTTTATGATTAAGAGAAAGTAAATTTTGCTTGTAATCCAAACACATCTATAATATAAAAAAAGGTCTTCTGCTCAAGCAGGAAAAATGTGTCTACGTACATGTGGTCACACTGTAACACTATGAACAAATTTCCTGTAAGGTGTGTATCTTTAATATTCAAGACATCAAATACAAAGCAGTGTGCAGTTCTTGGTATGATAAAATAGCTTTGCTGTGCATCTGAGAAAATCCCTCCAAAGATTTCCTTCCAGTCTTCTGAACCTCTCTGAGGCTCTTAAATTAGTGCAGAGGTTTCCCAGTGGATGGTGACAGAATGAAGCACAGATTTGTTCATTTCTTTGGTATAAATTCCCACAGAAAGCTGTAACACCAGCTCTGGGGATGAGATGCCAGAGGGACTCTCACTGTCTCTATTTCTAGTTTCTTATGCTCTTTCATCAAGGATTCATAACTGTCACATACAAAATAGCAGGATAAAGAGTTTTGGGTTGCTAAATCTTGCTTGGTTTTAGGTTCTACCTCCATGCTAAAAATACTTATATTAATATATATTTTTAAAAACACTCTTTATTTTAATCTTAAGAAAATAAATAAAAAGAATACCGTTAAACACAGAAAAAAGACTACATAAGATTATTTTTTCATACATCTGTTAGGAGAAAGTGAATTTTTTTTGAGTCATCTGAAAAGCAAAATTCTTTGAAAACTTTTAAGAACTAGGATACAAAAGGACTGATAAAAAGCCCCTAAGCAATATTCTAGGATTTCAAGTCAAATTCTTTTAGTAAATAACAGAAAGTCCTATAATAACAACAATCAATTCAACTAATCATATCCATTAGTTGAAATCAAAGGAAAAATGTTGTGAGATATCTTTTTAAATGATAGTAAGTTTTTCTAAAATATTATTTGTCAGTTATGTTTAAGTGTTGCAATATATTGGCAAAGGTAATTAAACAAATTCTCTTGCATTTCTACTGCCAGGCCTTGGCTCCAGCTGAGAAAAAGTCCAGAAAGGATCCAGGATTAGTGGGATTCATTGGACATTTTGGTATGTAGCAAAAGGAGGGACAATATCAGATTCAGATAACAGAGGAAACATTTTAATTGAATCCAGCTGTAATTCCATCAAAGTCACCATTCCTCCTCAATTTGAACCAGAAGGCTAATGGCTGCCAGATTTCCAGCTGCCTCTGGGAATGTGCTTTGTGGAGACCCTTGAGCTGTTGGCTTCTAATTTTGAACCAGATCAGCTCTGGTTTGGGTCTGTCCATCAGGTGGGTATGATCCAGTAGCTAATGGAGAGATGCGGGCAGAGCTAGATTTGAGAAAAGTCACCTTCTTCAGACACTCAGTCTCCTTTTTTTTCTCTAAGCTCTTGATTTTGGCTATGACATTGGGATGAAGTACAGGGCTGGAGCAACAAACTGTCTTTGACATTTAAAATTAGGGGACATAACTTCTCTGGTCAGGAAATCCCATCATAAAGCTTTCCTCCTGGACAGAAGAATGCAGGCTGAGATTAGACTGCAGCAATCACATTGAGATAATGAACAGGCCCTTTGAGTCCTTTGGAGAATTTGCTTTTCACACATTGCTGCAGCATGTCAAAGTGTTCTGCTGGTTATTAGGAGAGGGGAAGGCTTGCAGCTTTGATGGGACAGATGGGGCAGAACTCAGTGCCTGCATTGGTAGCTTGGAAAAGTGAGAGCAGGAGTTTGTGATTGTCACCCCAGTCCCCATACCACCACAGCTGTGTGGAGCAGGAAGGGGTACCAGGACTTTGCAGTGGCCTGCAGCAAGTGTGCAAAATTCCCTCTAGGTGCTCTGGAAACCCAGGGAAAGAGAGCTCACAGGGCCAGAATAGCATCTTCAGTTCCTTTCATTCTATTTGGACCTGGCGGAAAAGATAGTCCAAGTCAGAAAGACAAAAAGTAGTGATGAAAAGGTCATCCATTTGTGCAAGGCCACTGTTCTTATAGCTCCTGTCATTCTCTCAATTTTCAATTTTGGAGGACAGTAATAGCTAGATTTTCTTTAAAAACAGATTTGAAGACCTTTAGGGTCAAAAGAATTCGTGATTTCACATTTCTAATATTTTTTTCTCATTCTTGTTAGTTTAGGAGAACATTGAAAGAGTTTTGTTTAAATGTACTTAACAAAGAAATCCAAGTCACCTCAGGCTGGAACTTGAAAGTCTGAATTCAATTCAGATGAATTTTTAAAGATCTATTCATAATGCCTTAAAGGGTTTGTGTATGAGGAATGTTTTTAGTTTTTTTCACAGTCTTTCCAAGAGCGTATCACATCCTTTTTCTTTAAACTAGTGGCCTATTTTCTCTTTGATATATCTTCTCATTTAGAATTCCAAATCTAATGATTTTTTTTTCCTCATGCTGACAAAGAGAATAAAAGGCTCTACACTGTTTTCCTTAACATTTTAAAATCTCAAACAAACATGAAAACTGCAAGAAGTCACTTTAAAAGAGTTATATTAAATAAATGCTACAGCAGGATTGGGTCCTTCTCCTGAAAGTAGAACAAAAGAAAATGAAAAACAGCTCTTCAAATAAGCATTGAATTTTCCCAGGTGGAGATGAAACACTGACAGTTATCTCCAAGGCTATTTATGTTAGTCAAAGTGTTGTGCCCTAAGAACTTGAACATCTTAGTGTTTGGAGATCAAAAATGGGGCTTTAATTTTACCTTGTGCCAAACCAATGGCCCCAGAAATTGCCCAGCGTGCTGCCAGCTGCCTATTCAAGCAAGATGCATAGCAATGGAAAAAGCCCCTCATGTTTCTCCTGTTCCTAGGTACCTGTGTGCTGTGCATACATCTCATCACAGCCAGTCAAAATCCTTTCCCACCAGTCTAACAAATGTATATTCTTGCTTCACAATTCCCAACCCATGAAAAATAGAAATTACTTCCTTGTAATGTCCCCCTTTGTATCTTGAAGTATTCCTTTTCAATAATTTCTTGGGTTTGTTTTTTGTCATTACAACAGTTGCTAACAGAAGCACAAGAGTGAAGGTTTATAACAGCTTGCACTATACTTGTTTCAGTATTTTTTTCTGTGGAGATAAAACTTTCCCAAATTTCCCATTGTGAAAAGAAATTTTCCCAGGCTTGGTTATATTTAAAAGCAAAATTATTTGGAAAGTTTGAGTTAAGTTTAATAAGTGGCTTTTAAATGAGGGGAGAATGAGAAGCATAGGAAACTTGGTAAGGTCACAGGACACGATCCTGCTCCCACAGGCATCAGCAGCAATGTTCCCAAAGTCCTCCCAGAGGATCTAGAACCAGGGACAGGGACTGTTGCTCTGCATTCCTTGTATAGGCAGAGTTTCCAGAGAGTCTTGGTGCAACACTGGTGTGAAGTACAAATCCTGAACTCAACAAGGCAATGTGAGCCTGTACAGATCACCACAGGTTGGATGAACCACTTAACTACACACAAACCCAAGACTCCAAAGCTATTTGGTTCTCACTCAGCAAAGCCCTGCCCAGTCAACTTGCCTCTTTATCATGAGTGGAAGAAAGCAGAACATTCACCAAACTCTGGTTTTGTGTCTTTTTGTACCTTTGCTTTTTCCTGATGCATTTTCACTTAAAAAGGAGAAAAGAAACCAACTGACCACCACCACCACTAATAATGGTAATAACAACATTGCATATAATTAATAATAACATAACATAACATAACATAACATAACATAACATAACATAACATAATGGCACCAATAATAATATATAGTACAAAGCATTAATAATAGAGATTATTAAATATTATTTATATGTTCTATATATTATAATATGTAATAATAGAAAGTGCTTATAGGGAAATATAATTTTTTAAACTGCTGTTGTTAATAAAACCAACCCACTAATCAAAAAAATTCCCTTGTTCCCAGTGAAGAGATCTGCATTCTTTCAAAATTTGTGTTGAAACTAAACTCTGCTAGTGATCAAGGAGATAAGTTTGTTTTTGTCTATAATCATATTATGAAGTCTGTTGTAAGGATAACTTCATGTTTTATGCAAGGAATCACTCCTATGTAAATGGTCATAGTGAAACAGTTTTGGAAATTTAGTATTCAGTTTTGCTGATGCAGCTGTAACCTTCTCTGTTTTTCTGTACTGTTCTCTACCTGCAGAACAGAGTTCCTTCTGCCATGATTTTCTCTATTTCACAGTGGACTCAACCAGCAGAACTGGGGAGGATCATTATGGACCCAAGACTGCAAAGGTATCAATATATCTGTATGTGCAAGGTATATAACTAAGTACCCAACATACAGTTCAAGAGAAACTTGAAGTATGCATGATAAGTTTTGATCAGCTAACTCTTTTCAGATCTGTGGAAATCCTTATTTATGAAAAGGAGAAATGTGTTGCATCCAAAACTGTTTGTCAACATCCAGACAACCAAATCATCCCAGAATCCAGAAGCACAGCAGGAGGGTGGAGTAAAGACAAATCAGAGTCCCATTTAAAGTGGAATTTTTCTGAGTTCCCTAAAAATAGATAATTCAGGAGTTACTGGTAAAGAAAGACAGGGACAATGCAGGTAGAATGTGAAAGCACTGCATGAAAATCCTTCCCCATGGATGCACTTTGATGGAAGAATGTTGCAATCTGCCACACAGCTAAAAACCTACTACCCCTGAAGATAATTGCTGCTTCAGCCTTCAGATTCCTCACTGTTGGATCAGGATCTTTTCTTTGCAAAAGAAAACCCTTCAATCTCATCGTAGTGACTCCAGTGCACAAGGCAGGGTGAATGCAGGATGTCAGCCTCTAAAATATATAATGTTTGTATCTGTTGCATCTGCTTCTTTTCTTAGTTTAATCATTCAGTCATCATGAGGAAACCTTGCTTACAAAACATATATTGTTTGTATTGTAAGCAAGGACTATGTGCATCATACTCCAGTATCTTTTCCTCTACACAAACATTTTGAGTAACTGTGATACCAAGAGATCTGGCAGGTCTCCAAGAAAGATTCAGGATGGAAGTTAAACAGCCTGAATTGTTACAGTTCGGCAAGTAACATTTCTTTTTTTTTCTGATGGATTCTGTAGTTTCTTAATAATTTCTGGACATAGAGCAGTAATGTCTCACACCTGGATGTCTTTGAATTGCTATAAGAGCCATCAGTGCAGGGGATTGTGTCTATGGACTCCAGATTGGAGTTTCCATCATGGATAATAATTTTCCTTACTTTTAAACCTAAAGCCTCATTTGTAGTAGATGAATGCAGTCAAACTGCTACATTGGGTTGGCAGGTGAAAGGATTCTGGTGCACAGAATTGCAGGTTGTATCTCAGCTCTCAACCTCTGCACAGGTTTTATCTCAACTATCTCAAACTCTCATGGTAGTCCTTCAAAATTTGAGATATTAATGAACCAAAATTTACCAATATTCCTTCAGAAAATTACAACACTTTCAGTCTTGCTTTTCTTTTGCAACTTCTTTCTTTAAGTGATTTAAAAAGCAGCTTCTGAGGGTATTTTTTTAAAAGGGAGTGAAATTCTTAATAAGGACTTAATGAGCTTAATCTATCTGCTAGTGCTCTCTCCCACCCCAACTTCTAGAGAATTGCATTACTTAGATTAGTGTCATATTTCACTGTGAACTGGGACAGGTCACCCCTCCTCTAAGAAAAATGGCTGATGAAATATTTATCTAGTCAAATTATCTAAGCTGGAGCCCAGCATGCAGATGACACAGATTGCAAAAAGGATGGGCAGGTGCTTCTTTTGGTTGCAGGGCAGCATTTAGCCAGTCTCTGAGGCTCAGAGAGGCCTTCCCTTATGCCAGTGATTGAGAGTTGATGATCTGTGCTGGGGTTTCCAGTGTTCAGATGTCTTGGCATAATCCAGTGGAGGTTATGCAGAGGATTTGTCTCTGTGACACTGCAAAGGGCAGTTCATGCTCCAGCAGACTGAAAAGCACAATTACTAAATGGCTGGACTTGTCTCTCTGGATATTCTTGAAGCACATGCATTCTTCATGAATTTTTGCTGTCACCCGCAGTCACTGAGGGCATCTTAATGACCCGGATACTGTGCTCATTTGACAAAATCTTACATATCTTCCTGGAGATAAATCTATTTTATTTCAATTTTCATCATGCAATGTGAGAAAAAGTAGGAAAGATGAACTTTTTAATGCTGGCTATTCTCCACCATCATGCCAAAAATGTCTGTAAACAAACAAGCCTTTTCCTTAACTCTCACTGACATTTGAGAGACTAAAAATGACAACTCCAATTTCTCAGTAAACACTAGGTCTATGGGAGCTGGCAACATCCCCCTTGAAAGGAATTTAAATGAAAAAGAATCAAATAATTTCCATCTCCAAGGGTGTGATATTGAGGAGATAGATGCCCTCTGTACATAAGTCTTTGGAGTTGCGGTGTTTTGAGAACTGTCTGAGTTGGTTCTTGCTGGAGTGCAATTAAATATCTTTATATTTAAAAGAGGGAGGGAGGGACGGAGGGAGGGAAATTCATGCCACTGTTTTCCTCTGCTGCCTTGCAAAGGAACAGCATCTTCCACCTTTGTCTTATTCAGAGAATAATAAAGCATATTACCCAGAAGCTGAACACTCTCCTATCTGCACGCAGGAATTTTTCTGCTTTCTGTTTCCTGCTCTATCTTCTTATGTACCTAGAGAAGTAGAAAAGAATCTCTGAACGCTTCTAATTATACTAATGCAATTTCTTCTCTCAGAGATAGTTTAGATTTCTGTTTTAACTTGCATTCGGGGAGACCAACCACATTATGCTTTTGGGAAACAAAAGAACTGTCTCTGCTTAAGAAAGCACAGTGTTTGCAAACCTGTCTTTTCTCAGGCTTCAGAAAATAAAGTCATGTCAGAGCTCACCTTTTAAAGCAACCTCCAATTCACCTTCTAAAATAAGGTCTGACCTGAGGTTTCTAAGTGGGGAATGAGGGAACTGTGTCAATACAGTACTTCAAATGAGCAATCATTTGGAGGGGCAAGTACCTCAGGGCCAATCTCTTTTCTTTGTTACCATTATAGTCCCCAGGGGAACTTTTTACTTCCTTAGCATGGCTTCCAGTTTGCACATGGAGAGGTGTAAGAATTCATGTCAGACATGATAGCATAACTCTACAGATTGGTCCATCACACTCATATCACAGAGATGATTTCATCAGAGCCAAGTGCTTGCATTACTGTGGATCTGGGTCTACACAACTAAGAATCATTTCAGCTGTTTTTAACTTCAGCCTCTACATTCTCCCTTTCTTTTGTTAATTCGAGTGAACAGTGAGAAATGTTTAATGGCTTATTTCAGACCCATGACCCAGTGAAGGGTCATGTCAGCCTCTTGTAATGATTTACCACTGAATGGAGATCGTGTTATTGTTCTGTAAGCCAAGTTGTTTTTTTTTTTTTTTTCACCAGCACTCAGAATTGCAGTCCTGAAATTTGCAAGAACTGCATGTGGCTGAGAAACAAACTGGATTTAAGGCACAAATTTTTGCTCAAAAATTTAATAAAATTGCCTTAATCACTGTGCCTCCTGCAAGGAGGTTCAGCTCTACTCCAAACCCCACTTATTTTGCAGGCTGTGAGATACAGAAACACCCATTGCCAGTGAGCATCCCAGCACACTGACAGACATCACATGCCAGCAGCTGATGGCATGTGCTTCCTGATGGCAGCCTTGCTGCAGCCTGCACTCCCTGCTGCTCTCCCTTCCTTCAGAAAGGGACTCCTGCTGGGCTGGGGATGTTTGTCAGCTCCCCAGAATCACAGAGCTGATCCTTGGCTGCACGAGGCTGGCTGCTGGGAGGTTGCTTTCTTCCAGTGGAGTGCCACAGGATGTGTTGCAAGCTCTCCATATTAATGGCATAGCATGAGGCTAAGCAGCAGGGGCTGCTGCCTGAGAACCTTTCAAGACACCGGCACTTTTATTTATTTATTCTTCCACTTTTCATATAAAATCATCAAGAATCTTTTCACTGTTCCTGAGAACTTCAGCTTTGCCTTCTTTTATGAGGAGGTGGAGGAGTTGATACCTCCTGCTGCCTCCTCTGACCCTCCTGCTCCTTCTCTGCAATCACATCACATGAGTACAAGTCCTTTCCTTCAGGCAGCTTTTTCACTATTTGTGCAGGTAAATAGTGAAGTCTCTTTGCCTTTTTTTAAATTTTATTTTTTATTTGTCTGTGTGTATGTTTATGAATTTATGTTTCCACTGATTGCTGGAGATTTATATCAAAGGAATTGGCTATTTTAAACCATCTTCTCACTGGGATTTTTGCTGGATTAAGCATTGCCTGTAGTAATGGCACTGGGTAGTAATAGCTGCCTATATGAGAAACATGCTTTTCTGTCAATAATGCTCTGAATGTAGAGTTTGAACTGACCAGCTCTGGGGTCAGACTGAACTGTTCTGTAAGTCAAGCAAGAGACACTGGTCATACCTCAATCAGATTAGAAACTCTCTTTGCTGCTCCCTTGCATGAAGCCAAAAAGGAAATCAGTGCAAAACAAGGAGAATGAAGGAAATTAGAAGCTGTTCCTCCTTCCTGAGACAAGGTGTCCCCTTGAACAGTTGCTGTGTTTAACACAAGTGTTATGTGTAAGCATGTGGAGTGGTAGAATGACTAAAAAGCTGATGTGTTTCTAGACACTCCAGATTCCATCACTTCAGCAACAAGAGACTGAAGTGCCCTCCAAACTTTGTCTTCAGACAGGAGATCTCTCTCTACTTTTTGCAGTCACTGAATTCAAACTCAGCTGTTTGAATCCATAAACTGTTCAACCATTTGCCATTCAAGGGGAGGAACCATGCACACTGATGAGATTTGAGATCAACAGCAATTTGGAGTGGAGACTGTAGCTAGGGAGAGAATGAAGGTACAGGAGACATGAAAACAAAAGGAAATGTCCATTTAGAATGGACAGACTCAGTATTGAAGACCTTGCTTACCTACAAGTGTCAAGCTGAATTCTACATTTGATTCTGCTGCCTCTAATAATCAAGTGGAAAAGAGCCACAGCAATCTGAAGGTATGGCTCTTGGGAAACACACCCAATTTGTTCTTACCAGATAACTTCCACAGCCAGTACCAGACCTCTGAAAAGCCCAGAAGAGAAGACCTCTCAGATCCAAGCAATTTAAATTCAATGAATGTGATTTGGCTTGCAGTTAGTTCCCTAGGAAGTAATGAAAGAGGTAATTAAAAGACTGGACAACTGCTTTAAGTAAAACATTATGCATTAGAGTAAAAGCATTTCAGATAAACTATTTCCAGGCCATGAAAGCCAGCTCATGTCTTTCTGTGCATCACTACAGCGTCCCAGTTCCAGATGGGGGAATGAGACCTCCTTTCTGAAGGTCCCACCACATCCTGCTTCTGTTTGAGAAGGAGGAGAGAGACTTATGTTAGAACATGTAGAAACATTAATGAAATGCTAGGAATTTCCTTTACTCACTCCTCTCCAACAACTTTACTCCCCCTATGTCATCCTCAGAGACCTGCCCTCAACTTTCTTCTGGTGCAACAGTGGAACAAAAGAATCCCTCTTCCCTGAAAGAGGTGGATTCCTTTGAGTTAAAGATCTGAGGGATGCTGGGAGGATGCACTGAGGGTGAAAAGGGGTAATCCAGGCAGAGTCTTGGACAATGGAATTTGATCAGCACCTTCCTTTTTAGAAAGCAAAAAATACTGATGGTGTCAGGAAGAGAGTAAGTCCCAGCCATGTCAAGGACAGTGCTCCAATGGCAAGCAGCAGAGCAGGCAGAAAATTGTTCTCTGAAGAGGGAAAACATTTGCTATTCAGTCAAGGAACTGGGCGATTTCCAACTTCCTAAAAGCCCAGGATAAAAGAAAACCCTCACCCAATCATTAAAAATACAAAAGACCCCCTTTAAATAAATTTACCTGTGTGAAGGTGAATAGCAGCAGAACAATGTCTGTGCAGGCATCAGTGCTCCACACACCCCAGGTAATATTTTTAAATACTATTAAATGGAAATGTGTAACTGCATCTCTGTAGTGTGTTTGAGCACACCCTAACTACCAACTGCATCAGTGCAATCAGCCTCCACGCTGAGATTTTTTCCTTCAACCTTCTATTTTTATGAGGTGACAGTAAATCGCTTTTAACCTGCAAATACTGATCCTTAGTTAAGATAAAATAATCTGATCCTGGAAATGTCTCAGCTTGAACACCCCAAATGAATCACATGAAGGAAAATACTTGCTGCCTTTTCCTGTGGAATGAGTGAAGGGTTAGGCATTTCTTCCTTGCTCACAAAATGCCTTAAAAAGCTTTTTTTTTGTTGTGGCATTGATGCTGCAGCCCAGTCAGTGTGAATAGGACTGCCAGTGTGTACAAGGGATGCAGAGATGAGGCAGGCTTTGCAGGGAGGAATTGCTGTTACTCTCTTTTGTGGCATTTGTGGGATGTTCCTGTTGCAGGTTCTGTGACTCAGACCTTTGTGGGTCGGCAGAGTCCTTTCCTGCTCCTTTGACTCGAGGCTGATGCAAGGAGATTGTGCCTTGGGAAGGAAGGGCCTGCCAACCACCACACTGTGCCTTTAATATCACAGTGAGAGGAATCAGGACTAATCAGCAAATAAATCAGGTTTTCATCATTATAAGTAAGAGACTGTTTCACCTGTGCAAATCAGTGCAATGGTGCGATGAAAACACAATTAATATCTTCTAGAAATTCTCTGGGTGCATCTTTCCATCAAGATTATAGGCAATAAAATTATTAATGTTCCAAAACAATTAAGCCATAATGAAAATTAGTAAACTTTCTCTATCCTTCTGCCATTATTATTGATTAATTCCATCACTGAAACTTTACTGAGAACATTTTTAAGTAGGACAAATATCAGTAAGGCATAATTCAAGTAGAGTTGATCTTGCCTTAATGACCTAGTGACATCTTGAGATACTTTCCAGAACAGTTTTTCTCCCAAAGCATTTTGAAAATCTGTTTTCTCAGCAGTGATTTGTATTCATTTCACATGGGTAGAGATGAGGACACTAGCTTCTTGAAATAGGGAAGTCAATCTCTAACACATTCAGATCAGATCCATTTTTAACTTTTAGACATTGAGATATTTAAACACCTGAAAAATATCTCACTTTGACATAATGCTTGCCATTTTGGTAATTTTTAGCAAGAAAAATTTCCTATTTGATATATTCTGGTTCTAAAGTACTAATTGATAAGGAAGCTTAAAACATACAGTAAAATATTTTTCCTGTAGTTCAACATTTTTTCATTCTGCTCATTTTAATTCTTTCTTCTTCCACTTTATTTAGCATTTCAATTGCAGTTCATCTTGAATGACTTAGAAGGAAATACTTTGTCAGAAGTGTAAATTATCATTTCCTTCATGTAAAGCCAATTTTCTTTTCTTAATCAAACACAAACCAAGCAAAAAGCCAGAGAAGATATCTGAATTTTTTTCCATATTCTTTCTGACGTGATGAATTTTTGAATTTACTTTCATTAGGACTTTACAGAACTTGTTGTATACGAGTTCTTTGTAATCTTATAATCACATACAAACTAACCTTAGGTACTCTTTAAGTATCTCTATTTGTTAACAGTAAGAAAAAAATAGTATAGAAAACATTACAACAAATCAAGTTATCTAGCTTCTTTTTATGACACTTCCCTTCTGTATAGGGACTTATACCCTTTGGTCTGGAGAGGCCAGAAGATGTTTGCAAGCACAGGAGGCAGAAACCAGTTTGGGTTTATGTTCCAAGGACCATTTGGGTTACTGCTCTGGACACAATTCCCTCTCAGCTGTAGGTACGAAAGTCTTGGAAAACTCTGTCTCGTGCAGAGTGTGGCTGTCCTTCAGAGTCAGGGTCTCCACACACAAGGAGCTGTGTGCATTGCCAGGCAGGACCCCAGGGACATGGGGTGGACTAAGGGACCACAAGGGGATATGAGTGTGGATCCCTCAGGGGACTTCTGATTTGCCCTATAAATGTGAACTGATGTTATCTCTCTCTCCTGCATGGAAATCTTTACCTTGCATCAAGCATATAGATATAGACAGATAAAGTACATTTCGCTCATTTTTTGAAGCCTAAAATCATTAACTCATAACACATCAAGTGCATCAGGATCCATTTGACACATTCTTCAGTGAATTGAATTGCAGTGCTGCCTTTCACAATGGCCTTGCTTACAGATTGAAAGGAGAGAGAATGTTCTACCTCCTTCTGTGGAGCACGCAGGATTTCATCATGGGTTACACCTGGTACCTACAGATACTTCTTTGTGCTATTGCCAGGTTATATCTTAGGAGGAATTCAAGGCTGAATCACTGCAATTATTAACAGCCCCGTTGTTTTCTTCATGGCCATTGGACACAATTACCCCAACAGACTCTGCCAAAGATCAGGAGAGACATACCTTTTCTTTTCAGGCTTCCTCTGACCTTGCATTTCTCCTACAAGGCTATTTTGTAGGGTGATAGTATGTCTAATTAAATCAAAAGAGGAGCTCTTTTTTTTGGTAGCTAGATACCACTTCAGACAATCAAAGAAATCTTTTATTTATTTTCATTTTAAACTGGATTGCTATTAAAAAGTATTACTACCCTTGAATGTCTTGATTTATGATCAGATCCTTTCCCAGCTTTGGAAGCTCATAAAATAAGACAAAATTTACTTGGGGTCATATGGTGTATGAAGGAGCTTTTGCACAGGGAACGACAGAGCTGCCTGGAATTTTATGAAAATGTAGATACTGAGCTATCAGCATGCCTGATTAATTAACACTTGTTTATGTTCTGTTTCTTTCAACCTTATTTCAACACTCCAGAACTGGTTCCAATAAAAATCCTTTGAGAATTCTTTTTCCTTCCACACACTTAACTCATGATTGCAAAAATCATTACCACTTTTGATTATAATCTTTAATTAGCAGGAAAATATATGTGGTGAATTATTTAGCTAGCGTTCATTTTCATCGTGATGTTTTGACAGCTTTTGCATTAATAAATCTTTCATAGACCTGAAGACCCTGGATTGCCTTAGATGCAGTTGTCTAAGGATTTCCCTTAAACACTTTTCCTTCCAAGGACCTTAAAGCACGGTGTTTTACCCAGGATTTTTCACTCCCAGGTGAGTTTCCTGATCACTAGCCTGTCTCTTTCTTATAGCTCACTTTATAGCTTAATGAATTTTTAAGAGCTTTTCTTCTCAAAACCAGAGGAGGAGATAACATCTCGGCACGGCCTGTCACGCAAGAGTGGTTGTGTGGCCTGAGGCCAAATCCATCACTTGTCTGCTGCTTGGCCTTCTGGGTTGGTTCTGGTACTGCTCAACTGGATTTCCAAGGAGGAAGACTTTGATTTTAGCTTATTCCTTACAATGTTCTCAAGGGACCCTTTACCTGCCTCACAGAAATGCCTCAGGGCTTCTGTGCTTGATCTGGCATCCCGTTTCTGTTAAATCCACATTTTTGGTGGGTGAGAACATTGCTTCAGATTCTCAGAAGGGCCTCAACATCTCTGCCAAGGCCTTTAGGGCTGTAGGCAGCAGAAGTTAAGGGTGTTCTATGGTTTGATCCATTTATGTAAAGCAAAGTCTGTAACGTGCAAAGAGCTTCAGATTGGAGGATATCTGGTTTCCTGCACAAAACCACGCTAGACCCAGTGGGGGTCCCTGCCTAGTTGTTATGTAAGAAAAAAGCCTTTTAGACTGGGCCTAGGCTTGTTCTTTAAGGCATAACACTGTCCCTGCTAGTTCAGCTCTAGGCTTGCTGTCCCAGCCAGCATGAAATGCTGAGTTCAGCAGCCAGTGAACTGCAGCTCTGTGTTCTCAAGTTCTCTGACAACATTTGAGTCTATCAACACCTTGGGCTGTAGATAGGATGCTGAGTTTAAGGTTTAGCCTGATTATTGCTTGATGTGTTTTTCTGTTCAGTCTGATGAAATGTCTGTGTCTATAATTGCAAGCATTGCGGGCAGTTACTTCTAAGTCAATGTAATTTATTAACTTTAATGAGCAAGTAAGCACCTACCCAACACAGAAAGAGATGCTCCCCAAATCTTTAAATAATAATAAATAATACAGCCTCAGAGGACATCTCAGACTGGAGTAATTGCCCCATGTGCCATTATGCCCATACAATAAACAATTTAAAGCTGTTTTAAATGCTTCCTGTCATCACTATGGAGGAGAAATAATTTTGCATGGTTCATTTGCTGCAGTACTTAGTTTTCTTTGCTGCTTCTGGAAGGAGAGATTTTTATCAGAAAAATTACTATAGCAAGATTGTGTTACTACATGTTTAGTTTCCATTAGGAAATTCTCAATCCAAATCAAACTAGAATCAATGCAGCAGAGGAGTGCTTGCAATGGAATAGCATAATTTGTTCAGAACAGGGTGATGCTGACCATCCATCTGGAAACTGGAATTTCAAAATATTTATGAATTATGCAAAAGTATATTACTAATAACAAACTCTGTTTGTGATCTTGTTCTGAACAAACTCCAGAACTTCGACAGATAACCTGAGACCAAAGCATAAAGTTTGATTTAAAAAAACCCCAAAATTAGGAATGAGAAATAGAGATTTCCTCTAGTAAGTTTCCTTTGGACATTTTCTGATTAACCCATAACCAAATATCCAAACCCCTCAATAAAAAACTCTCAGAAGCAACTTAACTTTTTACAAAAAGAACAAGCTAAAGTGAAATTCAGACATTCTGCTTCCAAGAGTGTCCACTCAGGATTTTATTACAGCTCAGTAACTTCACTTTAAATATTTATTCAAATTGATTCTCCTGGTTGGCCCTACATTTCAATGTCCTCTACTGAATGCAGAAGTATGAGCATTGACAGAAGAACTAACAAGTGGATAGAGAGTCTTAGAGTGTTATGGTGTTAATTTAAATAGTATAGGTCTTTCCTGTACAATTTGAGTAACATTTAATATTCCTAGAGCCAAACCACTTTTTGAGGCATCCTTGAATACAAGATGCTGCATCTCAAGGACTTATCACCAGACTTGCATCCTGACAAATTAATCTTTTCAATTCCTTTTTCAGCTTGTCAACTTTTTATGCTGGTCTTTTCACTAAATGGGTTGTTTATACTCATCACCCTTCATTTAACTTTAATAAGATGTTTAAACTGTGATATTATCTCTTTTTTTAAGGGACTTGCAAGTCTGGCATCTCAGTAGGGATAGAAAGAATTAAAATGGTATTCCTGACAGCAGAAATGATTAATACAAGGCTCTTGAGAGGGCACTTTTGTGTTCACAGTGTTGGTATCATTATATTTGCTGAGATGACTTAACACAGCATCAGAAATGCAAAAACTGCGAACAGCCTGTTACCAAATTTCTAGTGTCTGTTGCACTCTGTGAGCCCACAGAGATCTGGGAAGTGAAGGAAATACCTGGTCAGAGCAAAGATTTGATGGGCAAATGCAGTACTTTGTTTTGAATAAGTAGAAAAGAAGTGAGCATAACAAAGAAACATCTGCAAACTTGAATCTGCCCCCTAAGCAGCAGTTAAGCACTTTGCCTGGTGAGAAGAGCAGAAAGAGATCAGTTAACATGGCATCAACCCTGGGCAGCTTGGGAACAAGAGGACCTTCACTAGAGGAGATGAAACAAAGCAAAGAGGTAAGAAAAGCTTTTTGTGGGTTGTTTGACTTGACTCTGGACTTCATTTATTCCGTGTGTAAGAGATGTGAGAGGGAGAATTAGCATTCCTGAGTGCACTTCTGAAGAGCATTTCTGCTTCTGCTCCAAATATGACCCTGATTACCTGCCCACTAATGCACACTGGCGTGTCATCACACCCAGTGTCTCCCCAGCCTGCAGGGAAAATGAGATTCTTACAGCACTGTCTCCCTGTTTGCCTCCCCTCCTTGTCCATCACACCCCACAACAGGGCCCAGTGCTGCTCCTTGGTGGGAGCCCTTTGGCTGTGCTCCTCTTCTGGGCCTCTCCAAGGGAGCTTTTTGGTGCTCCAACACGGAAGGTGATCATCCTGCCATCCAGCTGGGGTGGGAGGGGTGAGAGACAGAGATCCCAACCCCACAGTCACCTTACAGCCACCTTGTCCCTGTTCTGTGCTCCTGGATGGAGGGAAAGTCCCTCACCCTTCTGCTTGAGCTGGTGCATTTGCTCTCTGCTGCTGTTCCACCTGCCACACTCCTGTGGTTGAGGCAGGACTCTGCCACTGCCTGTGGTATGAAACCCTTGGCTGCTGGGTACAGCAGAAGAGGAGTTGGTGAACAGGAGGGAAAGAAGTCAAGTTTAATGTCAAATCTATGAAAAGCAGAGCAGGAAAAATGAGATTGGGGGGTGGGGATAAGGAGTGATGTCCTGGGTCATGGAGTACACTATTGTCATAGGTAAACAAAGTAAAAATCTATTAATTAAACAGGAGATAAGTAAAACTAAGTTAATGGAAGATTAACTGATTGATAATTAGTTACATATACACAACCTATACTGTTATAATTAGATTAATTGATAAATTAGAAGTAACATCTATTTATTAAAATGTAGTAAAATTTAAAGTCCCTACTGAGTTTGCTGTCACTAATTTTTTTTGCCTGATAACTGCAAATCTTCCTCAATTTTAGCTTAAAATAGTTGCTGACCACATTTAGGCAGTTAGTTCTCATGTCCCTTTAGAGAGGAGTGCGTGTTTTGGGTGGACAGGATGGCACTGTCAGCTGTGCCTCGTGCACCCCAAGTGCAAAGGTGTAAGAGGCTACCAAGAGAGGTTTGCCTGTCCCTTCTCTCCCAGGGGGCTTGAAGCAGCAGCCAGCGTGAAATCAGCAGCTCAGCACTGAGGGCTGGGCTGCTGACCTGTTATCTTTTGCAAGGGCATCTTTTGCAAGAGTATCCCCTCAACCTGTTTCTTTTAGGGAGACATTAACCCTTGACTCTTTAAATAGATGCATTATGTTAGTATGACAAGGTGCAAAGATGTTTTATACTCTGTTCTGGGGGAGAGTCCACCTGCCAGCTCTACAACTTGACTAGTTGCAACTTTCTACAACTTTCCTAGTTCCTTGTGTCACAAGTTGCAGGCTCTGGTCCTCTTTAGAGGTGGAAATTCACAAAAGAGCCAGGAGGTAGTTGTGATTGTGGCTGATATCTCAGTAGGCATTTCCTGTCCATGAATGACTGCCCTAAAACACTTTGCAGCATTTGACCTCTCATCCTGTGAGTAGCAAGCTCTTATTTATTCAGCTGACATGTGGGGCTCTAGGCCTATCCACTGGCATTTCCAAGATATTTAATAGTGACAGTAATTATTATAATCCTTCCATTCAGTAGCAGGCTCTAAGCCTACACTTTCCATTGACATGGTTGATCTAAGTGCAGAATAAGTCACATGTTGACAGCTGGACTGAAAAGCCACCCACAGATGTTGCTTAATAGGAGCCTGAGTAAGTCCACCTACTGCTGGTACATTTAGTCCTTCTACAGGAGGCAGGTGTATAATCTCAGAAATTTTCCAGTTCAGCCCTTACAGATATGAATCATTAATGTTTTGTGCAAAGAAATAATGTCCTTTTTATCCATGGGGGAAAAAAGACCACAGAGATGATAAAAAAGGTGAAGACAACTGGGAGACAGCTCACAAGCAGAAAGCAGCCAACTTTACACCAAAGCTGGCTGCTGGTTTTCACTATGGGAAATAACACAGATGCCTCTCCCAATACTCTGAGGTATTTTTTCATGTATAACCTGGAACATTCCTGCTGTCTACAAGACAAGGTCAGAAGCATCAGGCTCTGAATGAGCAGAAATAATTGGACACTGCTATTGCTGGTGGCTCTGGGAGCTGTCCTGCTCTAGTTTTGAGTGAAATGGTGAACTTAGAGTTTGTATGTCCCTTGTTGTGTTTCTCTCTTTGTCCGCTGCCTTCCTATCACACCCAGGCAGGGGATGGCCCAGACTTTGCCTGCCACATGGTGAAAGAACATGGCACCAGGGGCATAAAGAGAGAGTTGGAATTGAGGATAATCCTTACTAAGCAGTGTTGAACACAAAAAGGCCCATTGGCTTGTTTTCAGAAAAGAAGAGGCTTCTAGGACAAAGCCCAAAAAAGTCATCAACACAGAACCCTGTTTATTCCCATAGCCCTGAGACAGTGCTGAAAATGGCTAAGTAAATAATAGCCTGATAAAAAAAAGAGAAGCTACCTTTTTCTCCTCATTTGCATTTTTGCTCTCCTCATTTGCATTTTTGCTCATTGTCTTTCTGAACCTTTTCCAAAACTGGAGTATTTTGTAAAGGTAGAAAGACTAAAACCTCAACGAGTCAATCAGTTGTAATGGGAAGAGTCCCAGAACAGCCATCCCAAACCTCATCTTTGAATGTGAACTTTGATCCAAAAGCCATTAGCTTTTTGACAGTACTGGAACATCTCCTGAATTGTGTGACCTTAGAGAACCAGGTTCTTTTGCCTGTGCAAACTGGCATTTTCTGATCTGTGTGCAGCAGCCCTCTGCTGTTATAAACTGGCTGGGTGTGTGACTCAAGACCATTTCTTCTTTACTACAGTTCTCTCTCTCTCTCTCTTGGTATTTTGTTCTTACTTCAAAAAAGAACATTTAAGAAAAGAAAGAGAAAGAAAAGGGCATTTCAGTTTTGATTAGTGTGATTTACTAGAGAGATGACAGGCTGTGGTTCTTCTGGCTGGTCCCCACAAGGTGTGTATAATGCAATTAGTCACAGGACAACATAAATAGACAGATCTGAACTGTAAGCACTCACATGACCAGAAAACGTGCAGCAGCCTCCTCTGGGAAAATGGCATTTTTCCTAGCATTTACAGCACCCCTGGCAAGGTGGTTCCTGCTTTTTCCCAGAGCTCTCAGATATGGAGCCACGAGCTTCACTTGGCGTTAACCAAGAGCTGAGTAAGCCATACATTTTCATGGGATTGTAGACTTCTTAAGGAAGTAGACAGCATTCTAGTTCCTTATCTATTTTTGTTGGAGTGAATATCCTTGTCATGAAAAAACTAACCCAAAAAATCTCTTTTTTTTTTAAAAGCCAAAATTAAAACCCTCCTGGGAAAAACACTTGACTCTGGGGATGAGGAATGGGTTGTTTTGTTTCCTCAGTTAGGCCAACTGTTTTGGAATATTCATTCAATGCCTCTGCTCTTTGTCAAACAAGTGGGAGAATATTAACTCCAGCCCTGAGCCATTTTGGGGTCTGGCATGGGACTGCTGGGAAATATCTAAGGAGAATCAATGGCAGCTGACTGAATGCAGAGTCACATTTTAAATGCTATGTTGGGGAAAAATCTCCACCAAGTAAGATTTCTTCACCAAAAGATCACTGTATTTGGAAAATTTAAAAAAAATATTTTGAAGCAAGAATTAGGGTTTGTAATTTGATAAAAAAGAAAATATGAACCTTTAGAAAAGACTAACAAAAATGAGCTAGTAGAAACATCAGGCAGAGCAGACCTAGGTGTATTTGACTGCTATTGCCATGTGGTTACATTCCTCCATGGACTTTGCAAATAAGGCAGTTTTTATTCAATGCCTTAGATTGAAGGTGTGCCATTCCAAAGAAGAGCAGATGGAGGTTGAAATTTAAAAAAAAAAAAAAAAGAAAAACTCCATTTTTAGAAAAAGCCACTGTACTAACAGATGGTTATGTACCTGAAGAAATGACCAATTTGCTATTCTATTGTTGAAGACCTACTCCAAGAACCTGAACTTACAGGAGTAAAGTTTCCTTTTCAAAGATGCAAATTTCCCTTAATCACAAGATTCTACAATATCAAACTTTTCTCCTTTAACTAGCTTCAGCACAAATAAAGTGAAACCTGTTTTATCAGCAGTACCTCTGAGAACAACAGATTATAGAGTCTCTTTACATTAAATTCTTAGGCTTTTTGAGAGGGAAACATTTTAATGTGTCGCTTCCTGACATATCTTCTAACCAGTTTGTTCCCAGCAAAACACGTGAATTCTATGTGCTATGTTTCATTGGCAAATTAATGAGGACATGAAAAACCAGCATCAACGTATAAGAAAAAATGCAAAAGCATTGAACACTTAATTACAGCTCGAGTTGTTCCAAAAGGCTCAGTAGCTGAAAGGTTGAAGAGGTACAGTTTCTAGGACTGGCTGTCTAAATCACACATAATTTTCTGAGATCTGTTGCTATCAGTGATGATGAAATCAGAGGATGAAATGAACAATCCCCTGTTGGCACTGATGTACAGGAGAGCTCTGATTCAGAGCAGACACCAGTGTTTTACCTGGCAGGTGCAGTTCATGGTCAGGTGCCTTGAGGTGCAGCATGAGTGAGTGTGTTTGGTCTCTTCCTTCAGATAACAAGTAACAGAACTAGAGAAAATGATCTCAAGTTTCAACACAGGAGACTTAGATTGGATACTGAGAAAAATTTCTTCTGTGAAAGAGTAGTTGGACACAGGAACAGGCAAAGTGGTGGAATCACAATTCCTGGAAGTGTTCAAATAATGTGTGGATGTGGCCCTTGGAGACATGTCTTAATGGTAACATGGTGATGCCATGTTAGACTCAATGATCTTAGAGGTCTTCCAACCTTAATAATTCTATGATTCTATGAAACAGTAAGTTCCACCTCAGATGTGCCTCAAAGCATGTGTTAGGTGCTAGGGATTGCATCCACACATGAGAGGCAAGATGCTGTGCAGGACCTGTTCCAGGGTGTTGATGATGGGTTTTTCAGTGGGTGTTGTTTTCTCATATGGACTGAGAAGATCAAATCCCACCACACTTCAGACTTAAATGCGTGACTGAGCCTGTGGTTTGGTGAGTTACTGTCTTTAGCAGTTCTGAGATAGGAAATTTCCACAGCAAATATAAAATAAAATATATTAGTTTAACCGTCTTTCCTCAACTGTGATTTACTCCTTACTTATAAAGTCCTTGGAAAGGTAGAATGGTTATTATATCTCAGATTTTAAGGCAGGAATTTATTAAACTGAGAAACCTCAATGCTGGATCTCACAGAGGCACCTGAAAGAACTTTCTAGACTCATACTGTACCCCAGGGAATCACGATGACTGCAAAATTTCTTCCAGGGCCCCAGTGGAAGGAGCTCATTGAGGAAACTCAGAGGAAAGCAAAAGTCTTTGCTTTCACCATAAACAACCTCAGAGCAAAGAAGGGTATGCCACTCCTGCAGAAGGGAAATGGGAAAAGTCTGCTGGAGTTTTGTTAAGAGATTTTTTAGGAAAAGGATGGAGGGTGAGTAAGACCATCTTTCATTGTAGCAGTGCACATAGGAGCAGCATGCTCCCATCACTGGGGGAAACTGTTGTCAGTTTGGGAAGGAGAATGTGTGTCAGGAACTTGCTGCTGGCTTCACGTGGAGTGGAAATGTGAGAGAGGGAAGTTGCAGCATGTCTTTCTGCTTGGATGGGAGAAACCAAATAGAAGTGCTGGAGTGTGTGCATTCCCATGCTGAGAAAATCTGGGAGCTGTTAGAGGCAGTGACAAACTGTTCAGTGTACCCTCTTCCCACAGGATGTTTCCATTTTGGCTGAGGTGGTTTATGGATGTGCAGGGACACAGCTATGGCCACCTCTCTTAGGCCCAGCAACAGCATGGATTGTAAATTGTGTTTTCTGGGACAGCACACCTCTGCTCTGCTCTTTGTCAGGAATGGATAAAAATGTGTCTCTTGGCTCCACACACGTGACAGCCCTCAAGGAAGGAAAGGTGATTAGGGGCTGTCAAAGAAGCCTTTATTCTCTAGTCCTTTGCCTTTTTGCCCTGTGAACATTTTTTACTGCATTCCCTCCATTACCTCAGAAGCTTTCAACTCTTGAAAACAATTTAGTCATTTTTCTAACTTTAAGAAATTTGGGCTTGATTGCCTTATTTTATGGCTTCCTTGTAGGTTCCTAAATTCCCTCCCTGCAAAAAGCAGTGAAGTTCATTTCTGAGCCTGTAAAGAAGTGTTGGAAAGTATTTTTATATCAGGCAGATTAATGGTTTTAGAAGACGATACATTTATCATAAGACAGCATTTTGGCAGCACAGTGAGCTTCAGCGAGCAGTTGTTTTCAATCTTGTCACGCGTTTTCCAAGAGCTAACCTGAATTTCCTCTTGAATTTGGAGTTTTAAAAAATCATGACTCAATCCCATTAAAAAAAAAAAAAAAGACAAAAAGCAAAACCATCCAACATCTTAGAAATATGTATTTTGATAGAGAATAAATGATTTTTAAAATTCCTTCTCTGCATTTGTCTGTGTCCTCCTTAATTGCAGTTTCCCTTGGTGGAGCTAAACTAATCACGTAGAGAGATTTATGCATTACAAATAAACAAACTGAAATTTAAGTCAAACAGAAACCATTGAAGTTAGAAGACAAATCTTAATGTAGTATTTTTTGGGGAGTCACATAATGGAGGTTCTGTTTTAAATAGTTCAAATTTGATGTCAACACTTGGTAAGAATTACAACAGGAATTGGAAACAGCATTTCATCCTGTGTAAGCTACAAGCAGAGAAATTGTTTGAATGATAAAAAAAAATTCAACATCAAATAGCTGCAAATTATTTATCACTGTCATTCTATTTCAGATCAGAAGTCTAATAAACCCCCCAGAGTCGTTGCCTGAAATGTGTCCCTTGGGAGCTCATAGGGATGGCAATGTGCCACTTCACACTAGAGCAAGAGAAGAGCAGGAATTCTTTCCCTTAATGACTGTAGTTCTGTGAATTGCAGTGTGTGAACTCAGCTGGACCTTGGACGACAGACTTTCCTAAAAATGTCCTTTTGGTATTGTGGCAAATTCAGACAATTCAAGGTTTTTCTCTTTGGTACATTCCTTTTTTGTTAATCTCTAGATGAAGCCTAAGTGTAGTCCATTATACTTCTCTTCACAGTGCTCAGTGGAACGTATTTCAAAGAGTGGTAAAAACCTGAGAGAAGAAAGACCAAGTTTGGAGCAGAAAACAGTGGTGTTCTTGTGGGGGACAATTAAAATCTAAAACATGGGAATATGGTTTTTTAGGGAAAAAAAAGAAGTGTATAAAAAAGACCAGGAGGTCTATGAGAGAAAATTTCCATTTCAGCAACAAGCTCTGGGGCTGTGCTAATGATCACGCACACCAGAGAGGAGATGGGTTTCATTATGAGTTTCCAGGTATTTTGCTTCTATAATGCAACATCCTGAAAGATGATCAGGCTAGAATGGAGGAAGAGTGAGAGGAGACAGAATGACAGTGTTTACATTCTGTTTTTTCCCCTCCCTCCCTCTCTCTTGTTCAGTGTGTTTTGCCTGCCTGGATCAAATACCTCTGAAGTGTAGGTGCTCTTGGTTGTGGTGTTCCCTGGCACCCAGCACAGATTGGCACAGAGGTCCCTGGCACAGCTGGGGTGGAATCTGCAGGGTTGCACCCTACTGAAGTCAGAGACTTTCCCACAAAGAGTGTTCCTGTGGATGCTGGGAGCCTTGGGGATTAGAAACATGAGTATTATCACTTTAAGTAAGACCGTGTTCTTCTGTGAGGGAGGAGACACCATAGCAGTGCCCTGGGACTGTGAAAGCCCCTTCTGAGTGCCCCCATAGGGCCCAGGCCTGAGGCATGGAGGATGTGGCAGACTCCCTGGGGACTCCTCTGTGGAGTTAAAGGGAAAAGCTTTCTGTTTTAGCTTCCACAACAGACTTTGACAGATGGGGAGGTAAAAAAGGCTGCCCCACTTTCACATGTGAAAAGTCTGCAGTGATCTGGAGAATGTCAGGAGGCTGCTCTTGGAGAACACAAGGGACAGAGAATCCTTCTCATCCCACTCTCTTCAAGGTGCCTTCAGCAAGAGCTGAAGGGTTTCTTTTCTCCCCCACTGTTGGCAATAATTCCTTCCCTTCCTCCCTACCCTGAGGTTAGAGCAGCCAGAGCAGCAGGATCAATCTTTCTCCCCAAAGCATCCAGAACTGGACCATAACCATGCAAACTTGCAAGATGCTGGCACATTACAGAGTACCTTGCCCAAGGGAAATTTTGTTCTTTATTCCCTTTCAGGCAAACTAGATTTTTATCCTAAAATACATGCTTCCACCTCTTGTAAAATCCCTTTAAAAGAAATTGGACATTTGCAGGCATGCTTTAGCTGTGAAAGTAGGTGGCTGCATTTTGTTTAACAGATGTGTGTTTCCTTGTCTATAGGCTGTGGATTTGCTGCAGGGAGTCTGAAAAACTGTGGTCACATAGCAACTGTATATTAACTAAAGCTTTTGAGAGTTGCTGAGATTAAAGTTTCAACAGTGTTCAGTGTGCTGGTCAGTGTGCTGATCTGCACGTGTCCGGCTTTGTTTTGTACTACCTGTCAAATGAGGAACCAGGGTTTTGCAATAATTATGACTGTTATTCAGGGAATTGCTTAGAAATTAAAAGGTCATCTTGAAAAACAAAAAAAAAAAAAACCAAAAAACAAAAAAAAAAATCCAGCCTCAAAAAGAGAAGACAGCGATGAAAACATCTAGTACTAGGAAGCTGAAAAAGCCCCAAAGCTAAACTTTAATATTCTCCATGGAAACTAGACACAGGGGTTACAATGTATTTGGTGACTTTACTGGATTATACTGACTGTTCCCTGCGCTGAAAACAAATGCAAATCACTTGGGGAGCAAGCAACCATTGAAGGCTCCATTCCTTTCATTCCTTTTCTTTTAATTTCTCTTTCAAACCCTGATGCTTGCCTTGCAGAGTTTATTATTAGCAGCTGTACCGAAGACTAGGGGTAATGTTGCAAGAGGACAACTATAGATACTTTTTTCTTTAAATAAAATAATGTCTCTTTCTTGGCTCTGAGTGTCTTCAGTAACTTCATTGTGGTATGGCAGGGTGTGGGAGTGAAATAAAACCAGTGATCTTTGAAAAATCACCTTGAAAACCCATTTTACTTCCAGGCTTGGACTGTATTCATCTCTGGCCTGTCCAGAATCCCTCAAAGTTCTGTTGCCAGTTTATAGAAGAGAAAATCATTAATACAGGTGTTTGCGATACCTACTGTAGAAGGTTGGCATTCAATTAAAAAGGGTAAACCAACCCATTTTCATTTAATACCAGATACACAGAAGCAGCACAGCTGTGTGCTATTTTACTAGGGCTTTGCCAGACTTGGTAACTCCCAGCCATAATAATCCTAATAATAAAGTTTGCTGCTGAGTCAGCCCTGTTTCCTCAGTGGAGGAGTGTAGAGCAGATGCTGCAGTGCTCCAGGGTGTGTTTGTCAGCAGCCAGGAGAATCAGAGCAGATGCTCCTCTCACTGAGCAGCCCTGGGGAGGAGGGGAAGACTCAACCAGAGCTGCTCTGCACTGGTCAAATGGCTTGAGAGCAGTGCTGCTGTTTGGCCCATGTAGCCAAGTGTCTTTTTGCAGAGCTCAGAGAGAGAAGAGGGGCAGGGTAGATCTCATCTTATTGTGATGCAATTATTTGAATTTCTATACATAGATTCAGAAATGTTCCTCTTCCACTATTTTTAGGAATTGTTTAAGCATCTTCTCATAGAAACCAGTAAACCCAGGATAATAATGAGATGCTTAGAATGCCTCACCTTATTTCATTTAATATGCTAGTTGGAATAGTCTCTGTTAAGTTTCTGTGAGTTATTAACTCTCTTTTCCTAACTAGAAAAGAAATAGAGGGCTTCTTTTTTTTTACAACTTTCGGACAGATATTAAAACATGATAAAATGAAAATGGCTTCACGCTGGAATGCACTGGGACATTTCTCCTGAGAATGGAATTGAGCAATGCAAAATTAATATTGATTTTATCACTGTTGCCTACTCTAAGGAAAAAAGTCCTTGCAGATTTGCAAGAATGTTCTTTTTGTGTGGCAATCTTTTGGGAGTTGTGCTGCCTGTGTTTAAAGTCTCTGAAGGTCCAAGTCCCTCAAGACTGAATGGAGTCCTAAATGATGATCAGCGTGATTCAATATCTTAACAATTTAAGCTCTAAGAAAAGGAACCAATGTAACCACAGTGAACATCTGAAGCCTTGCCCCAGAGTCCATTATACATAACAACTCTTGGCCCAGTCTCCATCCTGATTTCCTTTCTCGCGGTTACAATTGTAGATGAAAACCTCTTGCAAGTCTTTGTTTTTTTCTCTTCTCCACGGTACTTTCAGCTGGTCAGAAATTCGGCTTACAGAATAGAGTTTAGGGGGATTTTGGCCATCATGAACAACACATATTTGTACAAAGAATTTAAAACTACAGCTTCCAACCCCAGGAAAGGTTTTCCTGATAGTGCCAAACCTGGTTTTTTGTGCATGGATCACCAAGGTCTGCATCCTGTGTGAACTGCAGGGAATACGGAGACAGGAATGAACAGAGCACAGACCAGAGTTACGTGGATTACAGAAAGCTCTTATCTGGCAGCATGACTGCTAGGGAAAGGAGGTCAAATCTGACATTCATTACCTCATTCACACCCTGTTAAATCAGTTTCTGTCTTTATTCTCAACTGTTTGTCTTTTGCCACCCACATTCTCCCTGACTCTATCATTATAATGAATAATTCAATGAGTATTTTTAAACTTCAACTATTAGTGACTATTCCAAGCTTCCTACTTTATGATTTATGCAGTTTTCAGGGATCGCTGTGTGTCTCTTCTGAGTGGTTTTATAAAGGACACAGGGAAGAAGCGGTTGGTTTTGTTAGCATAGCAAACTAACAATTGAAAGTGGCATAATTGATAGACTAGAAAAATATAATTGCAACAGTGAGTAAGAGGGAAGACGAGACCAGAAAGTCCTTGAGGGTTAAAAGCAGCAAAAAGACAGTAAATGAAGAGGAGCCATTTGTGGCATTTACGAGTGGAAAGATTGCAGGGCCCTGAGATTGACTTGAAGGAATACATGGATGGAACATCAATTATTTGTATAGGTTGGAGGGGAAAAAAACCTCAGGGAGGGAGTTGAACAGGAACAGGATAGCAGGGCTTGCATTTTACCTTCAGGGAATGGTCAAAATGAGATACTCAGGCTGTGACTGAGGGAAAAAACAGCAGCAGTTGGAGAGAGGAGACTGAGAGGGACAAAAAAGAATAAAAGCAGTTCTGAAGCAGAGCATTATTGAAGTTTGAATTGCCCTCACCTAAACCTGTTTTGCTCTTTTATAGTTTACAAGAGAAATAATGAAAATGAAGTGTTTGCCTTGGAGCCACCCCATGCCTGGAGAGCAGTGACCCTGCAAACCACTGGTGTGTGCAAGGCTCAGGAGTCCGGGTCTCACACAGCCCCGTGCCTCAGTGTCACTGTGGGACCCTCCTGGGACTCCTCTTGCTCTCCTTGTCCACTTGCTCAGAGCACAGAATTAAGACAAAGGAATCAAGTTTCTGTTGGCTTTCCCATTAGAGATGGTTTCTGAACAGTTTCCAAAGTTTGGAATATTTGATATTTCAAGGACATCACAACATCCTGTTTCACTTTCTACAACCCGCAATATGTCGTTCCTGTTTCTAGTAGCCACCCCTATTCTATAAAGCTTTGGAACAGAAGATATGCTAGGAATGAAGCTCTTAAGGAGAAAAACCCAAAGAGCTGATATTTCCTTCTCTTCCTTGTTTCCCTTCTCTAAGCTATTTGACTTTCCCCTCAGTAAATATTGATGAAACTGAATGCTGGAGACGAAGGGTTCTCACTATTAGTCATACCAAAAGGTATCAATACAGTAAATTTTCAAAATCTTACCCTATATCCATTCTCCAAGTGTGGTGAGTGTGCCACTTCTTTCCCATTACTAAATTAGATATTTAAATGTTAAAAAAATTTCAAACTTATAATTTCTACATGTTATTTTCTCAGACAATTTATTTTTAAAAAAGTATTTTTAAGTCACAAAAAATAATCTAGAACTGTGCTTTTGTCCTAGGAAAGCTATAAATGGGTATTCACAGTTTGTAGCAGGAAAATTGCATGAAATATTACAAAAATAATAGAATTATAGAGACATGGGTAAATTAGGTACATGAGAAAGGATTAAAACAGTTTTCTCTGAGAGAAATTAAGTCTCACAGAGGAGTAAATGAGTACAGCTTTAACTGTGACCCAGGTGAAATAGTGCAGTTCAGTTAAGAAAACTTTTTGATGAGACATCTCCAAGGACTTCTACAGTAACTAAGCTGTCATGGAATGAATGTGGATGTCCTCTTCTGAATTAACTGTCAAAAGATAAGAGACCAAATTAAGGAATAAATGGACTGCTTTCTCATGGAGAGGCCATCAGGGGAGTCGTGCTACATCTGTGCTTGTCAACGTGTTTCCAAATGGTCTGAGAAAGGAGCTGGATTCAACGCTAATGAGTGAGAGTTTATGGAAAAAGCAAACCATTAGCGCCATGATGGAGAGACTGCTTCAAAAGGGGATTGAACAGGCTCAGAGAAAGAACAGTCTAACTACAGCTAGCAAACCTAACCAGACAAATGCATCTTCCAAAACAATATCTCCAAGTCTCCATCAGAAGCTGAAACAGTTTAAGAGAGGAAAAGAATCCCTGTGGATATCCTTTCTGCTCCTGCTCTACGTTTCTGCTACCAAACTCATCTGCGGGATGCTGACTGGAGTGACTCTGGTGAGGTGCTGGACCTTCTACAGTTCTCACCATCTCATCCCTCCTCTATGCAAAATAATCAATCAACTTAAAACAATTACATCAGTGAAAAAAGAGGGAACAGCATAAATGGTTTATTTTTATTTATGTGGGATGTGCAGATGCTGTGACAGGCAGCCTTGTTTCAGAAACATCAAAAGTGTTATGGTGTTAATGGAATCACTTAGGCCTGAGACAATAATCTGTCATTTACAAGTAAATGACAACTCAAAACTTGTAACTATGGGACTGCAAAATATGGCCACAAAATGCTTCCACAAGCATTGTCCAGGAAATTATTACAAAAAATGCTTCCCCAAGCATGAGTCCAGAAAATTATTGCACAGCTGTAGCACAAGTGCGGAGGAGATTAGTAGAGACTTTCAATAGATTTTTAGGTTCTCCATCTTTAAAAATACCTTTTATTCTCAATGCAGCTTGATTGCATATAGTAGCTGGCATGAAGGCAAAAAACAGCTATAGCAAAGTCTTGGGAAGAAATTGCCAGCTTATTTGGAAATGCTGACAATGTAGCTGCAGGATGGAAAAAACTTTCAGTATCTGAATCATAGGAAGAAGGACAGGATCATGATTCTGCAACCTTAAACAGAGGAGGAAGTCTTTGAAGGAAATTATTCCACCCCGCTCTGGGTAAGTATGACAATCTTTATCATATTCAGTCCAAGGATCTCCTGGCTGTATCAGTTAGAGTTTGATTATAAATAGGCAGAAAGAGGCTGTGGAGTCCTTTGTCCAGCTGTGATGTCTGGTGCTGTGCTTCTCTTGCCCCCAGGCACAGATGCAAGCAGAGGGTGATGAATGTCTTGGGACACTATTTTCAGATCACTGGGACAACACATTGGCCAAGGGAATGGTGGTTAGGTCTGCCCTTATCTAAAAAACTATATTTCCCTGCTTACCCAAAGCAAGAAAGTTAATTATCAAGACAGGTACTCTCTTATTTCCCCTCTTCCCCTCAGTTAACCTAAATCCGGTCCAGGCTGGAGAGTGGATTGTCCCAAGCCTGGAAATGATGCTTAGATTTGTCTCCAGGATACATCAAAACAGGAGACACAAGAGCTCCCATTTGGTATTCATAGATAGAAAAGAGGGTGTCATCATAAAGAGATCCCAATTTCAACATACTTTATGGCCAACTCTTCTAAACTATCAACATGCATGAATTAAATCCATGGAAATTCCACAGTACAAATTTGGTGTTACAGGCTAGAATAAGCTGGTCATGTCCTCAGTTGATCCTAATTAAAACTGAACAGAGGGTTTACCCTGGCCATGCAGATGTACTCTGGTGGAAAATTCAGCTGCATGGTTTTTGCTTGGCTTTGGGATTATGACATGTTAGATTTATTGGCTCATTTGCTGCAGTAAATGAGAGGCTCTGGCTTGAGCAACCATTGATAGCAGAGAGGTGAATGGGCTGGCTGAGAAGCAGGACAGGAATGGAGAGAGAACATTTGTCCTGAAAGACAGAACACAGTCCTCACACACTGTCCTAGTCCATCATGACTGTTTTCCACAGCCACTAGACATGATCTGCTTTGCCACTTGAAATGAACAAACACAATTTTTTTCTTAAGTGAGAAGTGTTGTAATGAAAAAAATCTGACAGGCCATAGAATATACTACAGGAGTTTTTTTTGAAGTGAGCTAGCTTCCCTACCACTAGAAAGAAAAGGGATTTCCTGGTGCCAATTTCCATGCTAAGAATTGAAGTGTAGGGCAGGCAAAGGATTTTACATATTCTTGCACAGGAAATAAAGGTGTTTGGTTTTGCAGTTACCTGCTGTATTGAGATATCCAAACACGATTTGGGAATCATGAGAAATTGAGGTACTTATGCCAGAGAGTGTAGGCACCTGAAATTATGGAGTAAAAATATCATATTTATAAGCCTACTGAAAATGAGTAAATAAAGACAGATGAGACATGATGACTTTCTATGTGACAATATGAAACTGATGAACGTGATGATCACATGCAAAGAATGAGAAAAATATTTTCCTATGATTCAATTTCTGACTCAGAATTTAAATCTTCTCCTGAAAAATCCCTAACAAGGGGACACTTTAGTAAGGAGGGAATCTGCCTAACTTAACAAAATTCAGAGAATAAATTTCACAAAAATTATAGAGCAACTGCACAGAGGCAACTGTGAATGAGTGCAGGTTGAATGCCAGAGGAAGGACTCTTCCAAAATATTTTCCCTATTTTGTTACCTCATCATTAATATAATATTGTCTTAACCTTATGGTAACTGGTAATGATAATTGATAGTATTTAGAGCAAATTTGTAGCAGGTGGTTTCTAGTTTGCTGTATGAGGACTTGAGCTCCCAGAGAAGTCTCATGGATTGGCCATGGCCCCTGTGACAGAGTTCAGGGTGGCAGGGTCCAGAGCAGATCAGATGCAGGAGAGGAGCATATGGAGAAATACCATCCACTTGCTGTCTATCCCAAACTTCCACTCCTGTCCTGCTTTGACTGCTGAACCATGAGCCTTCTGTTCTTACAAATCTTTCCCTGAGGCAGCACCTCTCACTGCTCAGGCTCATGCCCTGTGTGTGCTACAATGAATTAATGTTGTTTTGCTGCATGTGCGGCGTTGCCATGGCCCTGATCTGCTCTCATATCACCTGGGCAGAAGTGTTTTCTGCAGTGCTAGACTCAAGCCAAGACAGAATTTGATGTGAGTACCCTTTGAAGGATAAAGAAACTGATACCATAAAATGATTTATACCGTGCCCTGGCATTTTCAGCTACCAAGATGAACTGCTATGGAGTATACAATAAAGCTCTTTATCAAACATGGCTTTTCATGTCCCTTTCAGCTGTAAAGAGAAATGTGTGAGAACACAGCCCCATCAGTTATCCCCAGAGGAACAGAAGGACAATTTCTTCAATACAGTATTTGATGCTGGTAGTAGAATTGTTTCTGGATTATCAGCTTGTAACAAAGGAAGTTATTAATACTGAGAAGCAATGTTGAGTTCAATCCATAATCTATAACCGACTTTAAAAAAACAAAAGTGGACTCAGCAGAAGAGAGGATACAAGTGATTACTGTGCCAATTACTCCACTGGTGTGAAAAAGTGTGACCAAATCCACGGAAAAGCACCAGTGTGGGAGCTGGTAAGCTGGCATGGCACTTACTGGGGGCAGTCAGACTCTTTGTAATACTCATGTGGTTTTTTTTACTTTCCTCCACTCCAAATTACAGAATGGGTCAGAGTGGAAGTGATGGAAGAAACACTCACTTTGTTTAACATATTAAAAAAAAAATTATTTTAGATGATGAAATTGAATAAATTACTTTTCCTGTTGTTTTTCTGTTGCTCATCTTCTCCCCCTTCAGGTTTTCTAACCCTTCTATTGCTCTGAACATTTGCAAAGCCTTTGTACTATTTCAAACATCAGAACTACTAACTTGCACTATAAGCCAGGATTTTCAAAGTTAACTTAAATTTTTGAAATTACAAATGGTTCCAAGGAACAGCAATTCTCTCTCAACCATGCATTCTGCTCTTTTTTTTTACTGCTTAGGAAAAGTAACAAGGAAAGCAATAAGGCAAAACACTGAAATGTCCAGTTGCAACCAAAGGTAGAGTATAAATAATAAATTTTAAAGAATAAAATTGTTAACTAATTGGTAAAAAGCCAAATCTACCGCTTTTTTTTTGTGATCTTCACTAATGCCAACAGTTCTAATGGATTTTTCCTTGTGGAGTGAAATAATTGGTGTAAACTTAAAGAAAAATAAATCTATACTTCTACTATTATGTGTCAGGTTACCAGCCCGTGTGGTAAGCTGTTGTCCTCTCTGGCTTGGAGCATAATAATTTAAATATTGTACTCGCTACCAAGCCTCTGCTGCCCTGAAAAGTTGCTTTTCCCCAGCAGTACTGAAGAGAAATCTCTCCAATATGAGTACATTAAACACATGAACAACTCTGACAAGAGGCAGAGTAATATTTTGTTGGGTGAACTCATTTGTGCTTTATTGAATTCATCTATTGGCTGACCAACAGATCCATCAGGTGCTTTTGCAGCAGTCAGATACAGGGACGTGACCTCAAGTCTGAACATCAAACCAAAAGGTCCTCTCTGCTGCTTTACAAAGAGATAAAACAAAAAATTTCAAGTAAGCAGAGGTGTTCTGTCACCCTGACTTACACCACATGAGGCGCAGACAAAGCATTAGCATTTTTTCAGCAGTGTGGCTGTACCAACCTTTGGCAAATTAATGTGCTCTGAATATGTCTGAAGTGCTCAACAGTTTGATGTGGCAATAGCAGCTAATAGAATTTTAATCAAATTTGACCATTTTTCTCTCCCAAGATGTAAAAGCTTCATTAGTGCAACAATGTGCAACCTCTTGCATCCATTTTTCTGTGCAGCTTCAATGGAAATTACAGTGTGTTGTTAGCACACTGAAAAGTAACAAACTGGGCCAGACTGCAAATTTACCAGTGAAATATTGAAGAAGATGACATTTTTTCTCCATGACTGTAAAAGGGGAGAAATAGGTCAGTAGAAGTCTACTTTTCTATCAAGCCTGAGATAAGCCCTTCATTACTGGCCACGCATTTACACAGCAATTACAGGAAATAAACCATAACAGAGAGGAATGTTAATCTATTCCCTGAGGAAAAAGAAAAACGTAGACTGGCTTCTCCTGTCTCAGCATTGCACTGCAAACTACATGTTAAAAATACATTGTACAGAGTAAATGGAATAGGAATAACTGATGAATAATCACAAAAGAGAGATGCTGAGAGCTTTAATGCATATTGGATAAGGTTTGGATATTTGCTAGTGACACATGGTAGGAATTTGGAAGTAAAAAAAAGGAGACTTTCTCTCTTCTTGGGAGAAGCTCAGGGCTATCATAAAAGTTCAGGCCTAGGGCCAAGGAGGTATGTTAATAGTGAGCTTTGCTCTCAATGCTTTCCTTTGCCTGTGTACAAACAGGTGATCCCAGGGCTCCTGCTGCTCTGGCTCGCTGGGATCCCTTTCCATAGCACGACTAAATCCACACACACCTGGGTCTAGGTCCTGTTCCTACTGTGGGCCTTGGAAGCAAGACCCAAACCCTTACTGTGGCATGGCACTCTCATTCCTTCTCATAGCAAGTGTCCCCTGTCCCTGTGCAACCATTTTCTTCTGAAGGCAAATCAATCCACCAGAACTGTTCTTCTGCACATCTTTTGGATCCTTAATGAGCCAAGATGCTCATTACTGTCCTTTCTGTGTAAACCTGACATAAAGAATTCCAGCTCTTAGAAAAAATTCTAGGCTTCGCTAGGGACTTAGTTTGCAACTATGAAATAACATTTCTTTTAGACCTATGAATTTTTTCTTCCCCACTTCTCACTGTGTTTTCCCATGCCTCAGAGGAATTTATTCTTACTTATTGAAGTATCTTCTATCCAGATTGCCTCCAAACATCAAATGCAAGTCAGATTAATTATCAAGTAGATCATCACAATTTATAATAAGTCATGTGCTAATTACATGTACCCTATGAGTATTTTACTCTCATTTATCTTGTGAGTGCTCATTTTGCAGATTAGTAATGAACATGACAACTGCAAGTGCAACCACTACTGTGGACTGTCAAATAAAGACTTGGAGGAATTGGGCTCTTAATTAAAGCTGGTATTTGCTTTGCATTACAAGTGCAACTACTGATGTTGCTTCCAGGAAAGTATGTTTATTAAAAATATATTATTCCCAAGAGAAAGATAAAAGACACTGAGACACTCAGGCAACACCAAAAGAATCACTTAGTATTGAAGACTCTTTCATAGCAATGATGAATTAGAATCTATGAAAAAAACCACCCTGTTAGACCTGAAGAGCAACACACTCTCGCTTATGCTGTACATATGAGCTTTTCTCCTCTGTCTGAGCCATTTCCAAAGAATTCAGGCCTGCCTGTGGTTTCCTTCCTCCAGTTTGGTTTGGCCTAGATTCACTCACTAAAACTGTCTGTAGATCTCACAAGTAATTTCTGTAGTTGAGAAGCACAATGAACTTGGCCATGAGCGGTCATCAGTCAGAAGAGACTTGTTCAATGCCAGCTTCATGGGCTACATGAGAATCTGCAGTTTGGAAGTGAAAAATGGTTTACTTATTTTTTTAAAGAGCACTTCATTCCTTCTCACAACCTAAAAAACAGTACTCAGCTTTATTACAAGGAAAAATGTGGATAGAAATACCCCAGCATCCCCTGTTTCTGAGAGAATAAGTCCTTTTTTTGAGCATCAGCATTCTTCTGGCAGTTTATGGTCTGCTTTGGGATGGATTTCCTTTGGCTGGATGTAGGTTTATAATGAAAATTACCTTTGAGAGTGATAACTTCGTGTCAGAAAAGCAGTCCTGCTTTTCTCAATTCTACTCAGCATCCTATTACTTTTGACATTTTTCCTATACTGCTTTTCAGATTATCACCTGTTTCATTCCTTTTAGTAGCTTGGCTAAGTTTCTGATGAATGTTTCAGCAAGATTTCATTTGTTCCTCTAAAAAGCTCCAAACTGAATTACTCTAGAGTTGTGCCTCTGCATGTGCCCCCCTTTCCTCCCTAATAACTTCACTAATATTAGGGCTGAAATTCAAGAAGTAATTTCCAACAAGAAACAAATTTTCTCACAACTAACAACGCTTACATTTCAGAAAGAACAAGAATGAAGATGGCCTCTTGTGAAATGTCTTTAAAAAGCCTATTTCTTTTTGTTCTTTCCATATCCAAGAAGAGATAATTAAAATTCATGTAATTTCTTGTTTACTACGTCATGACTCTGTGACTCAGGTGATACGTCTCAAATCCTGGGTCCAGTTCTGGGGCCCTCAATTTAAGAAGGACATCAAGGTGCTGGAGCAAAACCAGACAGGGCAAAGAAGCTGGTGAAAAGTCTGGAGCAAAAGTCCTGTGAGGAGCAACTGAGGGAGCTGGGGTTTGTTAGCCTGGAGAAAAGGAGGCTCAGGGATGATGTTACTGCTCTCTGCAATTCTCTGGAGGAAGGTTGTAGCAAGGTGGGGGTCAGGCTCTTCTCCTGGACAGCCAATGACAGGAGGAAAAGACACAGTCTTATGTCAGTGAAGGTATTGATTGGACATAAGTAAGAAATTCTTCAGAGAGGATAACTAGACATTGGAATGGGCTGCCCAAGGAGGCAGTGGAGTCATCATTCTTGGAAGTAGTTAAGGAAAGACTGGATATGGCACTCAGTGCCATTTTCTGATCAATGTTTGGTCATAGGTTTGTCTCCCTCTTAAAGGTTTTTCCAGCCTAATTGATTCTGTGGTTCTATGATATCTTACCAGCTGTGCATTCATCAGAGACACAGAACCAGGCCAGTCTCCTCTGCTAGACCTTCCAGCACTGCACGACTCTCCTACAAGTGTCTGGCTCTGTTCTGGACCTGTCCTTGCCACTGTTCCTTTCTTTATTCCTGCTTTCCCGCTCTCACTCTGCCAAACCAAACTGCAACCAGCCAACATTGCTGCTAAATGTCTTTCTTTTCCTACCAGTACCAATCTGAATACAGAGCAGGCAGTGAACTTGTTGACACCCATACTTAAATCAGAATAATGTTTCCTATCCAGTACATTTGTTTTTATGACCTTGATGACATATTTATAAAATTTTGTTTTTCTGGTTTTGTTTACTCATGCAGCAGCTGTGCTTTGTCCTTTAAAATTACAGTATAGTCCTGATGCCTGGCTAATTTTAAACTACATAGGTCTCACTGGTCATCTAAAAATAAGTTTGTAATGTTCACATGTAGTATACATAGAACTATCATTTGACCAAACATGGTAGCATAAAGAGGTCCTTATCAGGTCTTTGGCTTCTTCTATAATGGTAATATTGACTTTAAAATACACAACAAAACCATAAACAGGCCCTGTACTTCCTGTTTGCAAAACACCATGAGAAGAAATTAATGTTTTTGTGCAAATAGAATCTAGTTTAAGGACACATTTAGACTTTTCCCAGCAGTAATCAAAAAATAATATTTTATACTTCCCTGAAAGATCTGGTTTATTATAACCCCTGTAGAGCAATGGTGGTGAATATTTTGAAGGGAAAAATAGTGCTGGAATGTAAACAAAAAAATTCTGATCCTTTGAAATACCAATTAATTGTCAGTCTTTTAAATAAGCATAATCCAAACATCTTGTTTTCCAGCATCCTGATCAGAATTATTTCTTAAACCCAGGCCCAAAATGTCTGGGTCATCTGATTCCTTTTAGGTTCAGGCTTTTAGGCTTCTTCTCCCTCATGATCCTAGCTCAGAGAAGAGATATCAAAGGACCTGAACTGCTCAGACACAAAGCAATCCATATAACAGAACAGACCTGGATTTTAACTATCCAGGCTTTCTCAGAAGAAGTGTACCAACCTGGATAAGAGAAAATGCCATGGGTCATCTAACATTTAGAGAGATAGGCTCTGAAGGCTTTAGCAAAATGTTTTAGTTTTCATTACCTGGGCATTTCTTTGACAAAAACCAGAATGGAAAAGGTTTTCATAAAACAAGGTTTTAAGGAACCTGTGTCTGTCACAGTTTAAAAGAACACCATGATCAGTAGAATTAAGAGTGTCTGGCTTTTTATTGATTTGTGTCCCAAATGACCACCTTGGTGGACTTGAAACCTTTCTTTTCTCACCTTCTGTTCTTTCCACAAATCCAGCAGGAATTCTGTAATTTTGAGAAAACTGTATTTCTTCAAACCCCATAGTCAACTACATCATTCCAGAGTTACTGGGAAAAGATGGCCAGAATGGGGAAGAGAAACAAAAAGCACATCACTACATCAAAATGGTTTGGGTACAAATTCTGCAATACAGGCATTTACCACTATAGGAAGCATGGATGTTTTGCTTCTACAGCTGTACATCTAAATTAATATGCTCCATCCCCATGCTGTTTTTCTATAGACAAGCAAAAGCATCAGGTTAAATACATTGCACAGAAAACAATTAAAACCCAAATAGCTGGAATTTTGGTTGCTTAAGGATTTAAGAATTAATTCTAAAGATCTCAATGCAGCTGTTTGGAAAGTAGTCAGGGCCAGCTTATTTGATGAACTGAACTGGAATATGTAAGTCCTGTTTTTGAAAACCTCTCAAGAAATACTTCAGTATGACAAACTATGGATGGTAATGGGATATTTTCAGTGTCATGTTTGAGTGCATTACAAGTCTGCTTGCATTCTTTCAGAAGAGGATGAGTCATTACCCACAGAATGCAATAAATTTAACTTGGTTTTCCGCTTAAGCAATATTATGAAGTAAAACAATTTCCTGAAATGTGTACTTTATTGAATTTCATTCTTCACTGAGGCTATAGTTTTTACCTTAGTATTTCTGTCATGTGCCTAGAAGACATCTGACCCACCACAGACCTTCCTATGACATTAATACAGTCTACCTGTAAAATTAAAAAAAAAAAAAGCAGATTTCAGGGAGAGATCAGTACTTCTCATCACTATCACCACTATGAGGTCCTGATTGTATTTCATATGTCTTACACTATTTTAAAAGCTTTTCTTTAGCTTCCTTGTAACCATTTCTCTGTTTTTGTCATCATCTCCCACTCTGCTGGTATTGGTCATTATCAATTCTCTTTTTTCAAGCTTTGTCAGTATTTGTCCAGCATCTACAGTATTAGAGTACCAGCATCACAGTTGTGCCCAATTGTGACAGAAATAATAATAAACCCATCTTTGTTGTTTCTTTCTGCAGGCTGTGGGTATAGCTGATACTTCCATAAACACACAGTGCTGCACTCAAATGAAAAAGAACACTCTAAGGATGTTGCCATCTGAGTGAAATAGAAAGGGTTCTGCTTGTATGACAATATGAAACACCATTCTAAGGGATGGCTTCCCACAAAACAGAAGAAAAAAATGTTCAGTGGTTTCAGCTGAGCATGTGAATTTTACAACAGCATTTCTGAGCTTTCTGCAGCAGCGGTTTTCATAAGTGAAGATATTTTCACAAATGAAGATAGACTCACACAATTACAGGAGTGGGGTTTGAACTTCATGGTAGGATGGATGCCCTAGTATTACAAAGCAGCTCCTAAGAGGAAACTTCTATAGTGGGAACTTTGTGATGTTTATTGAAGTTTAAGTACATATTTTTCCTAATTCATGGCAGCTCTCATGCACAATGTGCTCTGTTGAAAAAACAAAGTCCACTTATATTTTCACACCTTTCCAAACAGAGTGGGTTGGATTGCATGCAATTCAAAATAGCAATGGTGCCTACTGGTTTTGCTTATATTATCACAGGAATCCCATCATGTTCATATAGGATATTTTTTTGTGTTCATTAAAGGAAAAACATTCCAACAAAATGTTGTATACAGACTGCAGCTGGGGCAAAGGGATGAAAAAACATCGAGAAAACCATCTGTTAGGGGAGTTAGGAAGACACTCTCAAAGTACTGATTTATCCAAGAAAACAGCTGGTTTAGTAACCCTACATCATAAGACCTGGGCACATGGAAAATTCACAGAAACTATAGCAGAAAGGTCCCTTATAGCTCACTGACAGTGATCTATAAAGATGTTCAATGATTCTTGCAGATAAGCAGATTTTAAAGGCCAGAAGGAAGCCTTCCACCACCCCGCTTGTTTTCGATAGGAACAGTATCCAGGGTCTCCTGTAACTTGTGTTTAAAGAGTTTTCCAAAAAGATATTGTAGATTTAAAGAATTAAAGAGGTGAATCATTCTCTGGCCTCTGTTGGTGACCTGAAACTCAAGGAGTTTGCATTTTATTTGCAAGTGTCCCAAAAGCAGAGTTTATGCAGAACAAGCTATTTTCTGAGGCTTATAGCATTAAATTCTTTTTATTCTGAGTGCTGAGAACTTTAGAGAGAAGGGAAGAGAAGAGAAAGAAATTTGTGGTGATGAGGCTTAAGTAAATTTTTTCTAAATACTGTGAATGTATCCAAAACATAGGAAAAAAGCTAGTGAGTTTTCTAAGACAGTGGAAGGAAAGCTGATATACGGGAAGGCCTTCCCTTCTTGGTCAAAATGTGATTTTTCCAAAAGAGAAAATAAAAACCTAGGGCAAATCTATTGACCTTCATCCTGCACTATTGGTGTGCTTGTCACAGCCATTAACTTGACAATGTTCTAGTTCTTGCTTCTGATTGAAGGTGTTGGTTGGGACAGCAGGCTAATTCTTTGACACTTCAAAATATGGAGCATTTCAAACACAGGAAAAAAGGCTTCTGCATTTCATTAAGCTGCTTTTGGAAGCATGATGGGAAACTGAGATGGGAAAAGAGATTGCAAATGCTGATGGAGGAATTTCACCAAGTTCCTAGGCTCCACTTGAAAATCAACTCCTGGCTGAGCAGCACTTGGCATTGTCTTTGAGCAGCATGCATCTAAGGGAAGGAAAGGAATGTGAACGAGCCCTTTAACCCAGATATCATAGATCTGGTACTTTTGGGATTTTAGAAATTGACAGCATATGTTGGTAAAAAGCCCGAGAGATCAGCTAGGACCATAAGTTACTGTTAGGATACAACTTGTTTATCTGGCTTTAATTTGCTGCAGCTGCGTTGCCTGCATGAGGGCACATGGCTACACAAGCATGTAAAAGCCTTTACAGTGCCCCACACAATTCTACCTGGACATTCATGCCATCCTTCACCCCTGGAATGGCATGCAGCACTAGAATAACAGAACAGCTCCTTCCCCTTTCAGAGGCACAGCAGCAGGAAATATATTCTAAACCCATCTGAGTTAGTCTGTGGAATTGTCAGGTCTCCTGCCAGCTGGAAAGTGGTTGGCAGGCACACACGGGCTCCCAGCCTCTCTCAAACACAGCCTTGTTTGATGGCCTGCTCTGATGCACAGAAGAGTCAACCCCTAAAAGAGGATGGATGGGCTGCAAGTGCTTGTTCAGTCTGAACCACCAGCAGTCACTACAGGCCACACACAGCACAGAAAGGAGAAATGCCTCAGAGAGGCCACAGCACATGATACATTGCTCTGTATGTGTTGGGAGACCACCGTGTGTTGGTGCTCCTTGACCACCTCTTAGAGTTGCCTCTAAGCAAGCTGGCTGCTTGGAGCCAAGAAGAACTAAACACTGAGATCCAAGAATCAGGGAGCTGGAGAGTAGGAGCTCCACTGCTGCCCCACTGCTCCAAGAGCTGCAGAGGTTCGATGGGCAGCTTGGCCCAGAGGAGCACAGGGATGTCTGCTTCAGCATTATCTGCTGCTTTATTTCGCCCTCACAACAGTCACTTGAATTAGCCAGCAATTCCTGTGGCAGCACAGCCCTATATCCAGTTTAAGACTCATGCAATTCAATCATTCATCTTCTGCATTTGGCTTGATGACCACAGTTTGGCCACCTCTCTCACTTTTGTCCTAGTTTCCCTAAGCAGCAGCCAGGGGATTTTTTGTTGTATTTCCTGAGGGAAATTCCAGTATGATCAAAAATATAACTCCATGATTTCCTGTGAATTTCTTGCAGTACTAACACATCTATCAACACAAACCATAGTCTTTTAAATTAACAATTATACAGCAAGATATTTGAGAATATTCCTAAAGGGTAAAGGTTTTGTAAGAGTTTTTATCAAAGAATTCAAAAAATTAACAGTCTGCCATAACCACCTAAAGCATCTACTGAGGATGTCCTGTCAATGACCCACAATGTTAGATTTTTTGGAGCTGGAAAGGACATGAAAGAATATCTCAATGGAGCAGGGATATCTTCTACTAGACCAGATTGCTGAAAGCCTCATCCAACCTGTCCTTGTGCAATTCCAGGGCTGGGGCACCCACAGCTTCTCTGAAAAATATATCCCAGTGCCCCAACACCCTCACAGTAAAGAATTTCCCCCTAATATCTAATCTCTCTATCAACTTAAAGGCATTCCCTCCCTTCTTATCACTATGGGCCTTTGTGAAAAGCCCCTCTCCAGCTCTCTTGTAGCCAGCCCCTTTAGGTCCTGGAAGGCTGAGATATATCACATGTACATCCACAATGTATGGTTATAGATGCTGTTTATGTTAATCCTATGTGCTTAAAAACTCTGGAGTTACTTCATTGAACTTCAAAGTGCAGCTGGGTTCTCTGGTGCAGGAGGGAGATGGACATACCGTGAGACCAGCACTAGGGAAGAAGTACAGACTTTTGGCTGTGTTAGGGGGTTGGATAAACATAGCACTCATCACCCAATCTGGAATTTTTCCCTGATATCAAAATTAAAACTGTGATGCCCCTTACCTTCTCAGGAAATCACACAGACTACTCTCTGTGGCCATCCTAGTTTGTATCATCCTGCCTGACTGCTTATCAACAACTCTATTTCCTGGCAAAGGATTCTTTGGCTTCACTGCTGAGAATAAATCCTGTAACTGTTTAGGAAAGAACAACCCCCCCAAGAATTAGACTACAACTTTCAGTGTGAAATCCAACCCAAAATTGTAACTACCCCAAAAGCTGGAATTGTGGTTCAGTTTGTGGCTACTTCTTGTTACACTTTGACAGGACATAAGAAAAGTTCAATTTGTTTTACTAACAGGAGTCAGGGCATACCATGAAAACTACAAATACTAAAAGTATCCAGAGTTTTGCAGGGCACAGACAGTAAAAGCATCAATATATACAGCTATCCCTGAGGAGACTCTGCTCCAGTTATGTCAGGAGTACAGATTGATGTTTTCAAATTGGTTTAAGTTTTGTGGTGCTTTTTGTGTATTACACCACCACTGCATATGTTTTCATTAAAGAAACAGAAATTATTAGTATTGTGGGCTTGGGTTTTGGTGATTTTTCCCCACTCCTTTTTCTGGTAATAAAATTCTGCATTTAAGCAAATGCTGCTGCCACAAACAGAATTTTCATTTGGTGAAAAGAGACAACAGAAAAAAGAAATTGGTATTGAGACACAGAGAGACCAGGGCAAAAAATGCCCCAAACAACGGTGTGAGAGATGAACAATAATGCTGAGCCAGAAGAATAATAGATGGCAGAGAAGTATATTGAACAGTCATGGTAGAAAAGGAAGTATAACCTGCAAATAGGAAGGAATACTGATTCACCACAAACCTGTAGTCCTAACAGAATGGTCCTGGATGTTTTCCTGATCTCTAGAAAAGGCATGGAAGGGTCATGAATATCAGCATGTAGCTCCATATTTTGTGTTCTGAAGTCTTAAGACTTCTCATCAGTGGAAGATATTCATAGGGAAAGGACTGCTGGTAGGTGGACTCCACTGGTGTTCAGGAGATGCTCCCACTCACTTCCTCTGGAGGGGAAAACTTTCAGGATTTTCTTCAGAACTTAGAAAAAAGTGAAGAATGTAACAACAGAAGAATATCAGCATATAGAAAACCAGATATTAAGGAAACAGATGCTAACATGGAGGAAAACAGTTCTGGACAACTCTAAAGTCTAAAGACGGACTTGTTCCGATAGAGAAATGGAATGAGTTAAGATAAACCAATTTAAGAATCTTATTGCCATGAAATGGGATGGCAAACCAGAAGGAAATACACTGATTAAAGGAGGACATGAAAAGAGCTATATGTGGTAAAGAGAAAGAGTATGGAAAAACAGTTATGACTAAAGGACACTCACTGTTCAAAGGGGATAGAAACAAACATGAACTGATCTGAGAGGCTGAAGAAGAGTAGGTATTATAAAATGATGGAAAAATAGAGGCTGAAAGAAACCTTGGGAGATAACTAGTCCAACCTCCTGCCCAAAGCGGAGCTAACTTCAAAGTTAGACCAGGTGGTTTAGGCTTTTTAATGCTGAATGCTGGCTATCTTCAAGGATAGAGATTTCACTGTCTCTCAAGAGACTCTGCTAGAGTTGCATATATGTACTTTACAGACACTCAAGGTCAGATCTGTTTACAACTTGAAAGCTCTTTGATAGTTTTGACAGATCAATATTACAAGAAAATATCCCATTCTAAAGGACATAAAACTTTCCCATTGGAAACCCAGAACAAACATTTCCATTAATGTTAAAAGCTGCATCAATTTCTTTGCCAAACAGCAAACACATCAATCAAGAGTGACAGCATTTTAGATTTGGTTTAAGTGATCATAAATAACAATATAAGATGTAGAATAAAATAGCCTTGGATAGTGTGATCAAAGGTTTGATAATAAAAAAACCCCACAAGAAACCAGAAGGAAAATATAGCAGTGGATGCAGTGTAGTGAAAAGACTTGCCAGTTTGCAAGTTGATGTTGCTGAACTTCATGTATAGGGCTCTCTGGAGAGCCCAGATGTTGACTGATTCAGGAAGCGGCAGGAGACCTTGCTCTCCAAGACATGCAAAAGAAGAAATCCAGGCTTATTATTTTTTGCAATGCTATTGATGCTTGTAAATTGCTTTATTTATTGTACAGAATTCTCACTTGATGTTATTTTGTTAGCTAGCATTGTTGACAGGCTACGAAGCAATTCATTAATCTGCAAGGAGAATATTTTCTAAATTGTATTTGATGGATGCTGGCATGTCCCGATGGTTTTTACAAAGTAACTCTGACAATGATATTTTTATCTTGTTAATGGATGATGGCCCTTGTTGGCCATGTGAAATCATCTGTCAAAAGAAGATCCGACTTGCCACAGTGAAGCTGGTTCCTTATGATCTGTCCGTCAGATGGACTGAGAGATTGGGCGAAAAACTGAAAGATGCTGACAAAGGAATGTGACAAAATCAGTAACAGCTGAGAAATTTTGGTATTTTAACCTGTAAAAGCCATGTCACAAAAATTTAGAGCTTAAGTGTCACTTGAAAATGGGTTTAGTTTGGAGGAAAAAGCCTTTGGAGGAAAGTTTGGAGGAAAGAGATTGTTCTGTGGTGATCATGAAAGCAGAAATTTGTGCTTTCTTTGACAAGACAGATGGCTGCAGGGATATTTGATTCTAGACTAATTTCTTCTCCTGATCCCAATTGGACTACTGCTTTAGCTGTAAAGGGAAAATAGTTTTTTATTTTCTTTCCTGCTATAGAGCCTGAAAAACATCTCTGTATCTGGGAAAAAATATGACATATCATTTATTGTTAAGATTTTCTGATATGACTTAGTGCTATAGAACAATCTGTCTTAAATGTCTTTATTTTATTAAAAGTATTTGTCTGTTAGAGAATAACCAATTCTTTAGGGCAGAATAAAGAATTTTACAGCAGAACCACAAGGACATTTTAAGTAGTCAAGCTGAGAGCTGGAAAAGGATTAAAAGAAAATTTCCCTCAACTTAAATGGTTTACATTCACTCAGGTCAACTCCTGTTCAACAGGGAGGATTAAAGACAAGCTCTTTGTGCAAGGCAATGAACTACAGAAAGGATCCTCATTTCTGGCATTGCCAGGGGGTTTTGGGGGTTTTTTTTTTGCTCAATAAGAAAAATCACAATGCAAAGTTGTGTAAAATTTGGGATGTAACAGAGGAAACAAACACGGCACAACACATAAGCAGCAGAGGACATTTGATGATGCTCTATTTAAGCTTAAAGCATTTTTTAGATCTTGCCTCCACAAACATTTAGGAAGCTGTCAAATAAAGAGTAAATCCTGTTCATGCCATAGAATTATTTGAAACCTTAAGTTTTAAAGGCATGCAGTCTAAGAAAGTCATTAAGATACAGCCTGAAGGGCTTTCCTCTCTATGCTACATTGAGGACATGCCCATTTTCATTAAACTCTCATTAAAAAGACTTGATATTAATGAGTCACTTCTACCATTTAATTTCCTTCTCAGAATCATAAATTATCTACAATTCTGAGTTCTACACTTTGGTCATTCAATTCCCAAATGTTCTGTACTTTACAATCCCTTCGTATGGAATGGGGGCACTGGGACAAACCAAAGCCCCTTAATGCTTTCCCAACATAACAGACTGCATCTTGCAATGTCTCCTTGCAAAAGAGATGAGTGCAAGTGCTTCAAGAACTTGAACAGTAATGGGTTTACACTTTTATACTTATGTCTGACAACAAACACCTACAAGAGCCAGTAGATTTCAAACAGCTTCTTGACACTAAACAAACTACAGTGAGAAAAATCTTGGCAACAATTACTGCGTGAGAGAGACTCCATGTCCTGAGTTAATTACTGCTTCTTATATTGCCTCTGTTAAGTCCCCCACTGAAGTGTTCCACTCAGCACTTTACAGACTTGTCTCTCCCTTTGCAAGCTCCATTTAAGAAATGGTTAAACATAAGCCCTTTTTGCTTGCTTTTTTTCTCACTTGGGTAAGTCCAGGAGGTGTGCTTACTGTTGGTTTTTGGCCTATGGGTCCTGTTGAAGGCAACCCCTGCTGAACAATTTCTTCACTCTCAAACCAGAACCTACATTGCTTTCAGGACATTGTGACTCTGACCTCCTGTTGGACCCTCTGGACACTGTCATAATATGACAACATCAGCCCAAACTTTAGTAAATGAGGTTCCACTTCAGATATTCAGGGATCCTGTGGAGCAGGAAGCTGGGAAGCACACCTCTGAGGAGTGCTGTGGCAACTTGAATGTTGTTATGTTTATGCACATACCATCTCAAGGCTAAGAAAATAAAATACTTGTGTTTTGGGAAGCTTTTACAGTTTTCAGAGAGTAAGAACAAAAATAGAAAAGGTGTATAGCACACTTTTTCTTACCAAAAGCACTTTTCCCCACATCATGCTGATTTTCTAGTTGTCTCCATAGTTTGCTGCTCCACTTATTAACATTCTGTTTTGGGATTTTGTGCAAGACTGGCACAGCACTTTGCACCACATTGCTTGGATGACAATGCAGAACCAGCTGCTTGCTCCTCCTATGCTGTGATTGCCTCTGAGATGAGAGTGGAGGGTACAGGCTGAAGCCCTCACTGAGCAGACAAGCTCTTTGTGCAGGCACTCCCTGGGACAATCTTGCTGAGCAGTAGTCATTTGGTCAGGAGAGAGTCCTGCCCTGTCTGCACTCTAAGAGCATAATCTGACAAAATGGGTTTGCAATGTCTTTGAGAGGGAACAAAATGACCATACAGATTTTTAGAAAGTGTTTTTCACCAATTGCAAATGCCAGTAGTGGGGCAATAATATCTTTTTGTGTGTGTGAAGCCTGAGTGTAACAATCTGTTCATACATTACTGTCTTTTCCTTTCCCAGGTGAGTGAAGAGCTTTAATCATGTAACCTGAGGACAGTTCTGTCATTACTTGGATTTTTGCCTGTGGTCTGCAGTGAAGAATGTTTATCACCCCAGTCCAGACTGACCACTATGCAAATAATAAATCACAGATGTTACTATTTCAGGGTTTAGCTTAAATGCAGAACTGATTTATGTTGCTGGTTCCCTCATCGCTGATAAAGAAAATTTGACTGACAGGCAGGAAGAGGGTTTGAAGATCCTGAATCTACACCTTTTTGAGCACAGTGGTCCAAAGAAGAAAAAGCCCAATAAAAACTCTCTGTCAAAGATTTCAGATCAGTGATGTTAGATATCTGTTTGTCCAAAGAGAGAGAGTGGCTATAACTGACACAGGTGGTTTCATATGGAGAAAAAGAGCCCAAACAAAAGCCCATAAAACCCCCCCAAAGATCCTCAAAAGAAAAGATTATTTAGAAATTTGGCTACTTAGAATTGTTCCTTTGGTTAAACCTGAGCTATCTCAACCTTTTTTTGCCATGGTATTTCAGCCACAAATACGTCTGACACACACTTGAAATGTCCTTTACATTTTCATTTTCTCTGCAGGACTGGTGTACTCAGAGTTCTCACAGCAGAACAAACACCACTGTTCCTCTCTTTTCATTTTCTGTAATAAATCCAGTGCACCCACAGGTTGGTGAAGCCATTGGACATGTCTTCAGGGGAGCCTCTCCACAGGCACTCCTGAGAACAGGGTGTTCGTGTCTCTTTAAATGAATCATCCGTGTAACAGCTAAATTGGGAAAGCAGCCAAAGAGTTCCCAAGAGAACTGCTGGTAGAACCACATCATAGCCCTGTAATATAAAAATATGAACTCTATGGCATTACAGCTGCTTTATTGTAACACTTTCCAAGATGGCTTTGGGTAAAAAAATGTAACAGCAAGCACAGAATCATCAGGGTTTGAGGGCACAGATAAAACTACCCAAGTTCTTTTCCTCTCTTAATTGCCTGTCTGGAGGTGTTCTTGGCTCTGTGTCAGCCAAGAATAAGACACCAGGTCACTGTGGGCTGGCATTTTTGTTTGAGTTAAATACCTGTCTGTACTTGTGTTGGTCAGGCTGTGACCCTTGGCAGTGTAAAACCATGAGGACACGAGGACCAGGCTTTTGGAAGCCCTAATCAGCCCCACCTCTGCTGGTCCTCAGACACAGGGGAGGTCACCAGCCACCACCTGAGGAAACAGGTGAGGCCAAAAAACCCAACCACATACAAAGGAACAATTCTTTGTTTAAATCTGTAGTGACTCTATGGCATGAGAAAAGTCCCTTCCTGCATAGGGGATGGTTTTGTCAAGCTCAAACTCAATGTGAGCAAAGACAAAAGATCTCTCTAAGCATGAGACAGGATCTTAATAAAATAGAGCCCTGGAAAATAAACTTTGATTTTTACCTTGAGGCAAGGTCTTGAATCAGTGGCAAAACTGAAAATCCCTAACTGAGACGGTTTGAATCACAGCCTGGGGACCAGCTCTCCTAGTTTTCATGTCTGTCTGACAACAACAGTCTCACACACAACTACTGACGTTCATTCTTTCACGAAAAGGTTGAGAAGGTCCCTCTAACTGTGAAAATATGAGTGTGACAGTCAGTGATAAAACAACTGCTTTGAGGTCTCACAGAAATAGTGATTTCTGCTGAGATTCAGCAGGAAAGTAACAACCAGTGCTCCAAATCCTGAATGTAAAAGTCAAAAACTCCACCTGACATTCAGAAAAATAACAACTGTTTTATATATGTCTGCAACAGCCAGATGCTATGAATCTTGTGTAGCCTCGGGGAATATCAAGTTACTTGATAACATGTGATTTGATATTCCAAAGAGAAGAATAACCTGACAAAATTTTGCTAAAGAAACATTACCAGAAGCATCAAACTGTTCCCATTTCTTTCTCATGCTATGTCTCCATGGTACCCAAGGGGAAGGACTGAAAGTACAAATTTGGCGTCAGATAGAAAGATCCAGAGCCATTTTTTATAATATGCAACCCATTGGAAGAACAATACTTAATTCTGCTGTCACTAAAGTAATCAGCATCAGTTTATCAACCAAATAATAAACCAAATTCTGTGCTGTGGGTTAGTTGCACTTAGAAACCTTTAATTCTATAGATATTTCCCAATGAAAAGCACAATATACGAGGAAAAAAAATCCACATCTAATTTATTAAAACAAATTATTCTCAAACAGTGTGAAAAGAGGAAGCAGGCTGGGTAACATTATTGACTTTGTGGGCCATAGATAAACCCACTGGTGGTTTCAGCACACTCTTAGGAGGCAGAACTGCAAGGGATTTATCTCCTGAAGGGAATTATCTGCTCAGCACTGCAGCAGACAGAGATGCATTCCCTTAGTGCCATGGCCAACAAAAACAAACCCTCCTGAGAGGAGAGGAAGATTCTCCTTCCATACTATGAGCCATATGATAACTGGGTTCAAACAAATAAACAAATAAAACCAGTTTCTCTCCCACTCTGGCTCCCCACACACCAAAAAGATTCCTGAAACAGCAGGACTAGGGTTCCTAAAAACACAGAATCTGGTTTTATTTTTGTAGCTTATGAGGAAAGCTGCTCTAATTTCACTTGTAAAGCGCAGTCAGAACCACAATGAAACATTGGTGAGTTTTCCTTAAATCCTTGCTTTATTCCAATGGTTAGTTAAAAGTAATATTAGAAAGGCCATTGATCTCAAATGTTCCTCATCATCAGCTCCCAGTTCAGCCTCTAGGATGGAACATCTGAAGATGAAATTGCAGACAAGATCTAACAACAGATGTGAAGAACCATGAATTTCCTTCCTCCTTTCCAGGTTGTAAAGAAGATGTCTCCAAACTGAGACAGGATAATGTGCTCGCAGTAAGGACCTGTGAGACAGCTGGCTTTACAAGTGATGGGTAATAACAAGATATAACTTCATAATTTTAATGTGAATGTTGAGCTTCCCCCCATCCTTCAGAGGTAATGATTTTAGTCAGACAGCTGGGCATTTAAATATCCATTCTGTTAATCTGTAGGCATTGCATACTAACTGCAGCTCTACTAAGAATGTTGAGCAGCTCCTATGAGTACATGACACAGACTGAAAGCTGACATATGGGCTAATTAACTTATTTAAGAAAGGAAGCAGAAACACACCCCTAAATAAATGATATTTGTGGTGACTATTTAAACTTCACCGGGGAACAACATGCAAGCAGGATACTCCCAACAATTCTAATGCCTTTCTGAATCATGGACTGTCTCTGTCTGACCTACATTGATTCTGAATAAATTTACCAGTGCCTGGTACAGAATACATATTTCAAGAATCAGGAGATCCCCACTTTTTGGTACTATTTTGTAACACAAAACTGGGTTCTTTATTTTCTTCTCAGGAATAACATAAAAAAAGGAAAATGCTTTCTGGTTTTCTGATTGTGACTTAGCTAAAAGTTAAGGATGTTTTTTATCTGAAAATTATTCACAGTTCCATGTAGATAAAATGGAAAAATATAATAATACAATAGCTACTTTTTATCAGAAGAGAAATAAACTTAATGTGCACAGTCACACAAAACTATATTAGCCTCCAAGTTTTTGTGAAAAAATCTCAGAAGTTCTGAAACTTTTGGCAGGTACAGAAGTTATTGAAGTTCACTGACTGAGAGTATGATAATTACCTCATATTTTTGCATCTCTGATTTTAACAATTTTCACTATGTAAATTCTAGTACATGAAATTGTTTCCTGAGAGTTTTATTAACCATCATGCACTCCTTAAAGAAAATCTTGACACAAGACACCACCCAGGACTGAGATCTCCCTTGCAAGTCGATGGTAAGGGCTGAAGCTGTGTGCGAGGACAATGTTCAGCTCACCCTGTTCTTGTGTCCTCAATCACTTTCTGTAGTTTCTCAATCTGAGAAGTTGTTCTGGCAACTTCAGCCAATATTTCATCTAAAAGTGGATAGTTTTCTTTCCTTTCTTTTGAGAATTAATTTGTCTTGTACAATGTTCCAGTTCTGGACTTGGCTCTGGGTAACATGGCAGCTCTGCCAAATGCTGAGGAGAGAGTGAGTCCACAGCCCCTCAGCACCACTGCACTTACAGGCACTCTGCACATTGTAAACTTTTATTTCCAAGCATCAGTTGGTTTACCAGAGGGCTTTTTCTGGGTGTTTTTAGCAATTGCAAGAAGTACCTTGTTCTGACTAGCAAATGTAAAATTTTCAATTTCTGTGGAAAGCCCTAAACCTCCATCAGGTTTAGGGCATACTAAGTTCCTTTCTGCAGTGTGAAGGACATAAGGCCATGGATCCCCTGTGACAGGGAGATACCTGTAGTCACTTTTTTTTATGCTCCCCCTCCTAGCAGATATTAATAAGGTCCATGTGCTGTCTTTATAGTTGCACTCTAATTTTCTCCCACTTTTCTGGAAATTGCAGGATGGCGTCATTCTTTCAAAGGGATACACTTTGTCAGCTAGATACACCCCCATAACTTTTCTTTCTCCTCTACTGATCACCACACATTAACATGTGCTTACAATCATTTCAGAAGTTTCTACAGAGAAAAGCCTGAAAGCTTGTTACTCAACGCAATTCCTCTATCAGCTTTCTCCTTCTCTGATACTCAATACTGGCTACAGGAGAAGAAAACAAAATCTAAAAATGAAACACTTAAATGTATCCGCAAAACTCTTTCGCCATTGCTTTCCATGACCTTGGACTGCAGCATTTAGCTTCTCATATAGAACAAATCTTTGAATGAGCAGTCTGGAAAAATAAATTAACTAAGCTCTTGATACCAGACGCCTAAAGAGTTCCCACATGTTTATGAGAAGGGAACTCAAAGTACTGAAAACATTGCTCACGTCATGTTTTTTGCAAGCTTTCCATTTTTATTTGGTAAAAATATCTCCCCAGAATTTCCCATAACTACAATGTTCATAGCTATATCACCTCCAGCTGTGATCTCATCAGATGTCTCAGGCAGAGCAAGGTCAGGCCTGGCTGGCTCCTGCACATGGAGCTTCCAGGAAAGGCAATGCTGGATGAAGTACAGTAATGCTGGATACCAAAACACTGGATAAAGGCAACCTGAGTTCAACCTTGGGTTTTGCTACCCACAGAAAAGAGGAAAGAGGTGGAGTGATGACGAGAGCAAGTGAATGAATAGCTGTTCAACAATTTTTTTGCAAGCCTTAAATGCAAATCAACTGTGCCAAGATGGCCTGGGTTAGGGAAAAGACCGCTGTGCTTTATGTACACAGCAATAGGAGAAGTGGATGGGATTGCAAAGAGTATCTGTAAAATGGAGCATGGAATTTATGATGCACTTTGACACAAGCTTTCAGTGACTCTGTAGACCTCCACAGGGGAGTCAGTGTTAGTGGCACAGTGGTTGCTACTCAGTGTTTCTGTAAGCCAGGAATAACATCACACTGTCATTCACCTACAATACCTCAATTGCTATGGAAACTGCAGAATTTCTGGAGGACTCATGCAGGACATGACAAGCCAACTCCAGGTGCTACATCTGAGGTAGAGTGAACTTACTTTACTTGGCTAGCCTCCTAATGCATTTGTTGAAATGTTAAATTATAAAAAACCCATGCTTTCCTTTGAAAGAGGAAAATCAGTCTCTAGCAATAAAATGGCTACAAAATGACCTTGAGTTTGGGTTGTTGCCAAAGAAGGTGGTTTCAGGTGAAAATGTCCTCTTCTCATTTTGCTTTAAGAGGGATTTGGTGAGTTCTGTTTATTTTGAAGAGCCCCTGGTGACCTGAAACCTCACTTGCACTCTCTTTGTTTACCAGTGAGACTGTTGAGGTTCTGTTCATTGAGTGTAAAATCAGGCTGGTTCCCATTTCTTAGCCATGATAAGCAGCTTTTCTGTAGCATGTTTGTACTCTCACAGTCCTACTTTATTAGCTTGGATGTTTCCTCACTAGCCTGGCAAGATGCTCTTTGCTTTGTCAGCTCAAACATTTTCCATAGATAATGTCTCATTTGCAGTTCTTCTCTGATGTCATTATGCCCAAATCTACTCCTCCTCCTTTTTCCCTATGAACAGCCATTTAATGTTATATTTCCTGCTTCAGTTGCCAGTACTCAGAACAAATGCACTACTCAAGTTTACAGGAATTTATCCATACATCTCATGATGAGCCAGATGTAAGTAAATCACACATGTATATCATGCCTGCCCCTCTGTGTCCCACCAGATCATAGGGACAAGGGACCCATGAAGTTGAGAACCTCACTCATGCAAGTAGTTTAATATGCTCTTTTTTAGTGACTGAAGCTAAGATTTGAGATCCCCACCACTCTGAAATATTCAAGCAGACTGAAAATCTGCATGTGCTGCACAACCTGCAGCTCCCACTGATTGCTGCTGATTTTGAGAGTGCTTTTGTATAACTTGAAAACACTCTTAACAAGCAAGTTCTTCTGTCTAAATGTAACTATTGAAGCCCTGGATAGAGTGTGCTGAAGGCTGTGACATGTTTCCAGGCACCACATCTCTCTAGGATTTAAAGTGCTGTTGAAGAAGTCAGACTTTGGTAAGTCTGGTTTGTTCAGAGGAATCCGATTTTCTCACCTCCATTAGGGAGGACAATGACTAACAGCAAGAAAACCTCAGGCAACTCAATTATTTACCTGCCTCTGCTGAATTCAGGAACTAAGCCTTAGGCATTCAACCTTGAAAACCATTAGCTAAAAATCTTCAAACACTGGGAACCTTGTGACACAGTACCCATGCCAAGAACAGCAGACAAGGACAGGCACAAAAGTTTTGTAGAAATAAGCACAAGGGAAAGAGACAAAGAAAAATTGAAGAGAAATATTTGCGTTGTTGTGGGAGGGCATGAACTACAGAAGTTTCCAGACTCTCTTCTTGAGGGGCTGGTTGCTACCCTGATTAAGAGGACTAAGGATGGTAACCTTGTTAGCAATGTTAGTTTTATTTACTGCAACATGCAGGACAACTTGGAGAAATGGATGAAATAAAACACAATGAGGTTAAATAAAACCCCAGAATTAGTGAGCCGCCAGTCAGAGTAAGATGTGGCCTACAGCTAAGCTTAGCAATGCAGGAGAACAGTGGCATCTAGATAATACCCTCTATCTTTTAGCTTTAAGGCTACTGGAAATTGTAACAGGTGAGCAGTGGGGAGGGAAAAAAAGAGTAAATCTCAGCCACCATATGCATTATGTAGCAGACAGCCCCTGTCCAAACATGCAGATTTTTCAGTAGTCTCAAGTTAACTCCCATTTATTGCTCAGGACATCACAGAGAATGAATGCTAACTCCAAGAACATCTACTGGAAAGTGTGCCTTATTAAATTATATATATATATATATATATATATATATATATATATATATGCAAGCACTTAAATAGACTAACCCCTGTTCTGTTTGCAGTATATCTTCCAAAAGCTGCAAGACATAAATCAACCCCCTTATCTTTATAATAAATGCCTCTTGTACACTGTGCAATATTCCTAGAAATAGACTGATTATTTTACCATGAGCATGAAAGGTGACATAGCCAGGGGGACACTTGTTTTTCCCCTGGGACTCATCAAACTGAGATCACTGTGTTCTGAACATGAGGGGGTAAAAAAGTGTCCTCCTGGCTATGTCACCTTTCATACCCACAGTAAAATAATCAGTCTCTTTCTGGGTGAAAAACAGTCTTTTCATAAAGGAGAACATCATGTGTGACCTCAAATAGATCACAAGTAGCACACATTGGATATAGCAAGGGAAGGCATAACGACAGGGGAAGAGAAAACTAGTGTTTGAGAAGAAGTTGAACCTGACTATGGAGAGGTTTTGTACCACAGATTAAAAGCCTCCAGGTCAATACAGTGGATGTGAGGGCAACTAGAGAGTGTATGGCATTTGGCTGTGTTCCTGGGGCTCTGGACAGAAGGGAAGGTCAGCGTAAATCAGGATAAAATCAACACCATGATGGCACTGTTGTGAAGGCAATTAAGTAACAATTCAGTAAATCTGTGTTTGAAGGCTAAAAAGGCCAGCCTAGAACAGCCTTTTTTCCTGTCCTAAACAGGTAAAATTTGGGGACCCCTAGCAACTGGGTACTATCTGTATTTTCTCACAACTTCCCCAGCGGTTTTGAGGGCTTCCTGCTATTTTAGAGCCATTGCAGCCTCAAACCCCTTTATGATCCCACAGATCACACCAAGCACAACAGAAACCAAGGGGCTGCTGCAGAAGGCAACTGGCAGATGACACAGCAAACATTCCAAGCTAACCATTCCAAACATTCCATCTAACCAGCTCCTGACCCCAGTGCTCGCTGCACCCACGTGTGCCTAAGCAGCACCAGTGCTTCCCTACAAAAGCCAATCCAAGAGAGCCAAATCAAGGACTTCAGCCAAACCCTCAGGAAGGTATCCATATGTGAAAGCATAATGCTATGCAGAATCTACACAGAATTTTGCAGTATAGAATCTGAACCCCTCAGATACATGTGCAGTGATGAGACTGGGAGCTGGGGGAACCAGCAGGGTTTGTAGCTGCCCTCAGAAGAAGCATCTGGCAACTCCTTTGAGCTGCCTTGGCAAAAGTCAGCAGGAGGTTCAAGAGAGGCATGGGACAAAATTACCAATGAAGAGTCAAACCAATGTATGTGCCAGTTACCTCTTTTAGATGCAAGAAATTATCTCAAATAATACACTTCTAATAAAAAACCCAAAATATTGAGAGTCAGATGTAGACATTACCTTTGCTGGGTCTCCAGGATTCCCTTCCTTCTTGCAGTGACAAATCTTGAGACAGCATCACTTGCATCACTTCTGCTTTTAAAGCATCTTTCCCTTTCCTGCTTTGAGCTTCTTACTCCTGGTAAGAGAAAAGCTCAAAATAGAAACAAAGATCCCTTTTAGTAGACAGCTACTATAATTTCAGAAATGAGTTCTTACCTCAAAATTTATAGCTAAATTACTGGAGAAAAAAAAAAAAACCAGAGGAAAAGCACTACTCTCTTCCACATTCCTATTCCCAACTACCATTCTAGCACAACTCTTGCCTTACCCTTTATTTAAATCAGCTGCTCTTTAGCAGCATCAGCTGTAAATATTCACAGGTGTCCTGTCTCATCTTCCCTCTGCATCTGTCAACACCCTCCATTAAAGATCTTTGGCAGCAAGTTTAGTGTATTTCCTATTATTGTTTCCAAATGCTGTTTAAGGAAACATTATTAGAAGATTCTCCTAATGTCCTACACTATTTCTTCTTTAGTGAAAGAGATCTGTTAGCAGCAACATTTTCAGAAGAGGTCCCTGCTCTGTCTGTTCAGTGAAGGTCAAAGACTTTTGGAAATCTGATGGAAAGGGATGTAGCTGGAGTTCAGCTGTGAATTCCAGCCTGCAGGCAGTTGTCTCCTTTACAAGAAGGTATCTAGTAATAAGAGTTTTTGATAAGTGTATAATTGCAATGCTGTTGTAATTAAAAAATCGATCATTTCCCATGGTTTAAGCATTGACCTGTGGCATTTTTTTTTGGCTGAGATTTTAATACTGACAAAGACAACACTGTCATTTGCATAACAAAAAGTGACTCTGCATCTATTGAATACTGCTTTTTTGTCCTAAAATGGATGAAAAGTCTAGGCCTATGGAAAAATGTGTTTATGGAAATAAATTGCTCTTTCAAAAGTAGACATTTGATGTTGCTGTTGGCTGTGAAGCTCATGCAGAAGCACAAGCTATGTAAGAGCAGAACTTTATCCTCTGTTAAAGTGACATTTTCCAAATGGCACTGCTCACAAAAAGTAATTCATGACTTCCCTGAGGGTTTGGGGGTTGCTTTTTTTACCATCTGTTGGTGAAGAGGTAGCCAAAAGGACCGTGCAGCCGTGGGTTCTGACTCTGAAATGAGTATCTCAAATACCATTGAGAAAATGTGATAAACTGAGTCACAGAGAGTGTAAATCCACAGCTGAGGAAGAACCTGAATCCACCTTCTGCTGACTCCACATCACATCTTTTAAACAGGTGGGAAGAAACAAGTTCCAAGTGCAAGAAATGCTAATTCACATCCCAAAGAAATGCTAATTCACATGCAGACTGTCAAGCTGAGAAACAGGCAGGGTTCTGGGTGGGGAAGCATTGAGCTGAATGATGGGGACTTGTCATTAATCCATAAATAACACCTCTGCTAAGAGAAGGACTCTGGAAATGAGTCAGTGGATGTTGACTCTCCTTCCTATAGATGCTTCCTTTTGATGGAGTTCTCCTTTTTCCTCCTCTGCCAAAGGAATCTACACATTGCAATTATGGGTTAGATTGGGCAGCTGGGACTGATTTTATGGGTTTCATCTTTCTTTTTTTCCAATACTGCAGAAGACTGCTTAGAGGAAAAGGAGTAATTGCATTAGCATTGAAAAAAATCACTCTTAGAAAGTAGTGTTCTTTAGGTCCAACCAATTTCATAACATTTATTTAGCTTAAACCATAAGAGCAGAGTACCGAACTGCAGGTTTTAATCTCATATTTTTTATCTGTCTTTCTCTGGTTTTTGCATGTACATATATATGGGTATTTTTTTTTTGTATGTATTTACAGAATGTTCACTTTTAAGTGTGTGTTTATCCAGTGACACATTTGATTTTGATGCTCTGGCAAAACTGCCTGAAAATCTCCATCCTTGTCTGAAATATTGCAAAGAAGTAACATGAAAAAGGATTTCTATGTACTGTGGGTTAAGAAAATATGTAGTGAAAGAAAAATATGTCTCTTGAAGGTAACGTTTTCTGCTGAGGATTGCATAAAATTTTTCTTTTTTTGCCCTGCCTTCAGCATTCCATTTGGCTCAAAGTACAGAGAGAGTGAAAACCCTTCCAGTCTTGAAGGACACCAGTTCTTTTATCTGGATTTTTCTAAGAAAACATATAGAACTTCTTCTCCAGGCTTGCTTTTAGCAGTCTGGGCCCTTTCTGAGCTTTAAAATTTACCTTTCTTGTCCTTAATAAATTATAGAGAATTGTTTCACTTTTCATAAAATTATCTCTTGAAAATAATTTTTTCCATTAAAATTTTTATGTACTGAGAACTTTCAAAGCAGATTTCCACTGCAAAATTGGATGTATTTTGACTAACCTGAAAAAGGATACTGTCACTTGCTGTGATAAGGAATGGTCAAGGAGTCTATTCATATTATCTAAAATCAGCTTGTAAATGAGGAACCTAAATGAGGATTTTAGCAGTAACAGGCTTCCATGGAGCTAATGGAGCAATATGGGATATTGCAGAGAACTATATATGAGAACTGGATGTAGATGATCGATAAAGAGGTAACTTCAGAGTTCATGAATGCTTTGGTGCTACAGAAGTGGAGATTTGTGAGCAATATTCTGTCTTTATTGCTCTTCCCTGGCGGTGAAAATAGACTGTGATCTCCTCCCAGAAGATGACATCCCTTGGGGGTTCACACAAGTATTATGTAGTAAGGATACTCTTGAGATTGAATTCTGAATTTCTTCAGTGTTTTTAGTTGACCGTCAGGGCTCAGTGGGGCAGGTGACACCAGACATGCCTAGGCTCAAATTCCATACATGGCAATGATGGGATGTGCTGCAGACTGAGATCAGCTTGGCAGCTGGCAGCACAGAATGTGTTCCCCAGCCTCAGAGCACAACACACTGTCTGAATTTCAAGGAGTTCACCTGCTGTCACCCCTGTGGTACCACACATGCCATGGTTGTTGGGTCATGGCAACATGGAAGTCTGTATGAAAAAATTTGCCCAGAGAAAGACATGATGCCTAAAGTGATTTCATCCCTCAAGGAACTTAATTTAGCGGCTATTATGGGGAAAAACAATGCATAACTGTAGAGTAATCTCTCTAACATAGAGTTTAAGAAGTCTCTGCTGCTGCATAGTTGAGTAATGGAAAGTAGAAACTCTTTCACTATAAAATATAAATGAAGTTTTCCACCCTCAAACACATCTCTCTGGAGTGTCAAACAGATGAATTGTCTCACTGCTCAGCCTTGGTGCAGCTCGGTGGCCCCTGGATCTGAGCCAGGCCACAATATACACTGAAACTCTCCTCAGAAAGGCCCAGCTGAGTTATTTCCCTTCTGGCATCACCAATCTCAGAATAGCCCTGCTGGCTGGTTTCCAGCTCGCAGAGTGCCTGTAAACTCCTCTGAAAGTGATGATAGATGCTGGTGCTTATTCTGTAAGATGGAGACAAAATTAAAGTTGCCAGGGGTTTATTAGAGATACTATTTTATGTGATACACCATGACCTACCTTGCAAACCTTTTGCAATAAAGGCTTGCTAATATCCTAGAGCACCTCCTGGGATTTTTTTCAGGAGGCACCAGGGCTGTGTTTCAGTGGACAGCTCCTGATTGTCTCTAGAGATGCTGGGCAGAACCACACACATTAGCAGCACTCACCATTTACCAAGGCCCTAACCTGATCAGGTCCTGCAGCCCTGTTTATGACTTTTCCCCCACGCATTGCCATGGCCACAAGGATACACAGAATCCTGCAGAAGGCAATGTCTGTGCTCTGCCTCTCAGGACAGAACTCACAGGTGCTGTCAGTTGAACTCAAGGGACTGGGCTGCTTCTGCCTGTTAACCCTGAGGTTCTTGTTTGTATTTTTAGGCAGACTCCCCCCAGCCAAAGGCTGATGTACCCCACCTCATTAGAAAGAACATTGCACAGAGCCCAGGGGAATGTGATGGTTGCAGGGGATGAGGAGCAGCAGCTTTGATTGCACACCCAGGTTATGTTTAGGTTTGATTGCACACCCAGGTTAGGTTTTAGAGCCCTGCTGGGATGGGCAGGGTGAGTGATTGCTTCAACAATGGTGAGTGAATCACTGCTGGCACACTCCCTTCACCCAGGCGAACTGTGAACAGCTGAGATAGTGTTAATTTGTCCCTGTTAATGCAGGAGATAGAAGGTTTTGGTGTTTCCAATACCTTGTGCAAGGGCTACAAGTAACATCTTGTCACTATGACAGCAAAGACAGCCCAAACAGAGAGGGTCCAGGGAGCCTGCTGTCACTTGGAGAGTGCATCTTTATACTCCTGTGCCTTGTTTCACAAAAAATTTTGCTTGTGTTCTGCAGAATTAATTTTCCTTGAAAATTAATTCTTTCCTTTCCTAAAATACAGCCCAGGAGAGTGGGCAGTGGTCTGGCAGACAGGAGTGTTGGGGGTTTTGTTTCAATCTGCCACTGGTTTGCACTGCAGCTTTGAGCAATCTGGTTCAGGAGAACCATACCCTGACTTGTGTACACGTATACAGACATACAGATATCAGCACATGCTTCATTACCCCATCACTAAGTCAAATGTTATCTCTTAGGTCCTGTCCTGATGTGAGGCATGGACAAAATGTGGTGTGGGAGTGAGCAGCATGAGTCAAAGCAGAGCACAAGCAGAGCTCAGGAAAGGAACAAAAACTTTGGATAACAACATATGTAAATATAGATTGGCATACATACCTGAAAAATAGATGCTCTTATTCTTAAATCAGCCAACAAATTGTGTGGGCAAGAATTACTCCATCAATATTTTTTCCCTGTAGGAGACAAATGAGGCAGTAAGTGAATTTCTTGGGATCACACATGTTCTAAGTACAGTTCTGGAGCTCATCATGGGCTGTGTTGGCACTGCGTGACTGTGAACTTAACTTCTTGTTTTGTGATTAAAATGCCTCTTCTAATGTCCAACATCTCCTATAAAGACAAATGTCATCCCAAAATGTCAATAATCTAAGGTATAACAGTCTCTGAATAAGTTGCTATAAAGAACATTTTTTTATGAGGCTTACTTTCCTAATTAGAAGTAACCAGGGCAGTCTTAAAGTGTTTTAGGGAACATTGAATAAAGCACAGCCTTAAGCCAACAGTGAATGTCTCTTATTATTAGTCACAGCTTGTGTCAACGTCTCTCCATTGTGTTTTGGCATCCATGGATTTGCTCCTGACTGTGGACATGTCCTTGTGAGTGAAAAAGATTAAGAGAATATTTTTCTTTTAGCTGAAGAAAGTTGCCTGGCACAAAGCTATCATAACAACAAAGCAGAGGGACTGTCTGGAAGAGGCAAATGGACTGCCTTCCATAGAAGGGGAAGAGTTTAATGAGAAATCTGTGATGTTTTTAGAAGTACTTATGAGCCCAGCACAGATTTATTGATAGTAGCTGAAATGCAAATCATAAATGTTGTCACAAACACTCCTAAAACCAGAAAAACAAGTGTTTAAAAAGCCAAACAAAATGATATGCAACAAAAAAGCCACACAATCCTTTTTAGTCCACATCTAGTTCTCTGAAGAAACTTTGCCAGAACTATTTCCTTACAAATCTGCTCCCCTGTATTGTTAGTGTGTCTTCCAAGAGCACTAGAGGAGCTCAGGGACTCTCACCTCTGTTGGGCTGTCATTATTCTGTGTGTGGGTGACACTGCTACTTGATGATGCATGGCACTGAAGCATGGTGGCCTGGTGACAGGGCTGGGCTGGCTGCTTCCCTCTGCCACTGGGATTCTGCTGGGTGAGGAGAAGCAAAACACACGTGGATTATTTTTGGCATAGCAGTGCGATAATCAACATCAAGTGCAAGAGGAAGGATGGAGGTGCCATCATCCATGAGCTGGATGGGGCTCTGAGCAGCCTGGTCTCGTGGAAGGTGTCCCTGCCCACTGCAGGGGGCTGGAATGAGATGAGCTTTAGGGTCCCTTCCAACCCAGGCATTTGATGGTTCTGTGATCCACATGTGAGGCACTGAACAAGCTTTGAAGGCATGAGGAGGACAATATAGGAGGGGTACATAGAAACCAGCTGATGGCTGACACCACTGAACAGATCCAGATCAGCTGTGTAGGATTCTGCATCTCACTTGCTGTTTCAAAACAGAGATTGACCCCAAGTCTCAAAAATGGTCTGTTTCTAGTCTTGTAAGTGAAAGGTAAAGGCCTAAGTTTGATTTTGGTACAAGACAGTAAAAATGTGGGTGTAGTTTTATTTTTTCTTTAATGGATCTCTGAATAGTAGCTTAGTGCTGCTTTTATAAATCCAAAGGAGATAAGCAGTATATTGAATAATAAACATACTAATAATTTCTTTATCTTTTGGATGGAAAAAATCAGGCCCTATTTTGCCCTCTATGCCATTGCAGGCACTGAGCATGCAGCTCTCATTTTGGGTTTTGCCTTACACATTTTGCTGCATGTGAGCACTCAGAGGTCATTCCGGAGCAATTTTTTTGCCAGTGATTTATTGGTAATACCATTGTGGCTCTATGCATTCCTCTGTGCCAGCTCTACCATAAATATGGAGGGAGACACAAGTCCCATGTGAGGTACTTTTACCCCTTAAGTCCCTCAGGCTAATGTGGTAATTTTGGTTTCCAAACTCCCTTTGCATTCCTTTTCTGTTTCTGCACTTCTGTACTTCTGTTCAAAGGTTACAGCATCTGTTTTCTCTGTGACTCCTCCTTGAAATGCCTTTATGAACATCTTCTCAATGCAAACTAAATTTATTAAAAAGAGAAAGAAAAAGAAATTGATAAAAAGTGTTGATAAAAATAAATAAAAATAATTTAACATGTTACATGAATTTATTTACTTTCCTTATGAGTTAAACTCTTCAGCTATGTGATAAAAATAAAAAGAAGTATGACTAGTTCACTTTTCATGAAAACCAATCTTCTGTCTATTCAAATTCTCTGTTATCATGAGTTTTCTGTCTAGAGAGAGCTGCGAGCATCCTACTTATTCTCAGCAGAATTTTCTACAGGTAAACATAGGATAGAAGCTGAATCCATCATTTTGCTGACAGCTGGCTCCTTGAGGTTGTTATCTTAAGTGTGATTAACCACTCTTCTTCAAATGCTCATTATCTGTTTCAGAAATTGCCTTGCACAGTTTGTAACATCTCAGAAGAGCAAAAGTTACTCTGACATCATCTTGATTGAATTTTACTTCACAGTAGTTTTCCATTTGAGTTGATTTATCATGCATTAAAAAATTAATTATGGGCAGATCTCTGGACTCTGCTTAACATTTGCCCAGTCTGAGTCTTGCAGTAAGTTTGGAAATGCTGAGCTGACAATCTCCAGCTTTCTCCACCTGACACCTGGAATTAACCTGAGGTTTGAACTATCTCTGCCATCATGAAATAGCAATTAAAATGCAATTAGTCTTTGGCATCGTCACAGAACATCACCTATTCTCAGAACTCCTAAAATGCAAGAAATGAAGGGAAATGACTGTGGTGTGTGAGAGGATGGTGATCTAAGCTGCATGGGTAGTGTGTAAATGAATGTGCTCTTCTCCCACTGCCTTCTAAATCAGGTGTGAAGGCAGTGGGCTGCTGAAATGGAGGAGCTTCACTTAATGCGGTTGCCTTGTCCTGCCCTGCTGCAAGCTAATAATGCAATTAGGAAAGGCTGGCTGAATAATAAGCACACTGTTGTTGTGGGCTATAGGAAGGTGTTTCTTACCATCTTTCAGAAAATGAAGACAGCTTTTCTCAGCTGTACAGAACCATGTCCTTGCCAAGCCCCGTGTCTTAGCCGTCTTTTAATTTTACTTTATTTTTCTTAAGAAAACCAGAGTTCCTTGTTGCTGGGTCTTAAATGACAGAAAATGCGTTTGGTCATGTCTGCTCCTTGCTCCATATCATCCTTCCCCTGACAAACCTGCTGTGATTTAACCTCCCAGAGAGCCTGGGACAAGCAGGAATTTCTGCAATTGGAATGGAAACTTTATCTGTGCAGGGCTGAAGCCTCATCTGTCAGGACTGTCCTGCAGATCCAGAGCAAACCAATTGCTCTTCTAAATGGCTTTGAACTGGGGAGGGTTTAACAGTGTAAAGAAAGCACTCCAGCATATTTCTCCCTATTTTACTGAAGGATGAGAGGTCCAGGCCTCAGTGTGGATCTTTTCACACAATTCCATTGCTTTTACCAAAGCAAGAGCTGGAAGCTATTTTTTATGGAGAAAGCTGTACATTTTGCACAGTAGCTTGGTTTTCAAGCCACTCTGGGAGATTTCAGACATGGATCTTCCATTTGCTTTAACACACTCTGATTGAAATGGAAGATATGGGCCTGAATCCCACAGGCTGCTCTGGAAGTCCCAACTACAGAGTGTGAGTTAAAACCCAGCGAGATCAGATCTCTTAACTGATGTCAATGGGTCCCAAAGTAAAAGAGGTTTCTGAATTTGATGTGCCTGTAAATGCAGGATCTCAGGCAGTTCACAGTGACCCATTCTTCATTTCAGGCAGACTTTAGTCAGTAGTGGCCAGAGTTAGAGAGCAGTGGCATTTCCCAGGCTGCTGGGTGATGAATGATTCAACAGCCACAAATACAGTGAAGTCTTCAGTGCAATCACTGATAGAAATAGGCCAGGGAGGGGGGAGGTTGCCTAAGAGGCATTCCCTGGGATTACAAGGATTGAAGAGAATGCCCAGAAACACAGGAAAGATTTTGAGATGGTACCTTAAATAAATGGAAAAGTCAGAAATACCCTTTTTGTACACAACTTAGTTTCTCAGCTACTTTTCTACACCTGGAAGACCCAAGATTAGCTTCTGCTCGTAAGACACGAGCTGGGGACACTGATGTTCTCAGTCATACAGAAAAGCTTTTCAGGGACCTGCTTGCTTTCACTTTCAACTCAAGGTTTATCGGCCTGTGAGGAAAGATTCCCCCACAGAGAGCAGGAGGGACTGTTTTCATTTGGAAATGTAAGAAGGGGAAAGAAATAGGACCATGGGAAATGTGGATTGTTTGTTTTTCTTTGTATGGGGGATGTGGTCTCTCCCAAGTCACTAAAATTTTCCCTGCTGTTTGCAAGGACACTGCTGTCTCTTCCTTCTGCAGGCAGGAAGATGTAGCTTTGATGCACCCTAAATGAAGATATGGCACTCTCTGCAGGCTGATGGGGAGCATTGGGTATTTTTTAACCACGGAGAACATAAGATTTGATTTTGTGGGTCTGTGGAGCACTGCAGGGAAACAGCAAAAGTGCTTCTCATGTTCCAGGGAAAGGGCTGGGGGTTCAGTCTCTGTGGCTCTGTGTTCACAGCTGAGGGAGCTGTGTAACTGTGCATCCACCAATTGATATATTGGAGAGTTTAATTTATCATTTAATAGACTAAGGCACCAGAGCACTTTGACTGTCCCTCGCTCCAGAGGGTGGCTGAACCCCAGAGAGTTTAGTTTAGATTGTGCTGAATTTCTTGCCAGCCCTTTGAGAAAACCAACAGCAGGAGAGTTAACAGCTGTGCTTTGCAAGAAGCAGGCAACTTTTCCTTTTTAACAAAAGTTAACTTTAAAAGTTATATTTTGGATTTTAATTTGTCTTTTTTTTCCCCGATGAGTTTTCACAGCTCCACCATTCTGACAAATCAGTCACACTCCTCTAGTGGAAATAACTAGATGGAAACTGTTTCTAGTGGAAACAACTGAGAGTGGGCATCACTGTCAGTAGGTATCTGCAGGCTAAGGTCATGGTCTTGTGAATTTAAACTATGCAAATATGATAGAAATGAGTTCGATCATCAGGAAAATCCAGCAATCGCTTGACAGGTCTGAGTGTGTGGTGCAGAACAGAGAACCCTCATTTCTATGAAAAGATGACAATATTTTGAACAGTTTTTGTATTTCCAGACTTTCCAGAGGGACTTGGAGCAAAAAAAAAAAAAAAAAAAAAGTACCTATTTGGGGATTTGGTGTTATGTTCTTTAGCCCGTTTTACTGAAAGAAATATGAGTCATTTGAAAATCATAAAGTAAATTAATGACTGTGACTGAAACTGGAGACAGCTCTCTCTAGAACAAGTGCAAAGTTTCTTCAGGCAAGGAGTAGATTTCTCAGCAATGGTGTTACTCCACTGGTGGTGCACACACTTAGGTAGTCATGGACTACAAAGTCTTCCACAAAGTTAGAAAACAATGGATGCTCAGCTTAGGAGAAATGTGCAACTTGCCAATATTTACTTTTTTCTATTTGTAATTCTAACTATCCACAGGCAGATGCTTTTGGATGTGTGTGTCTATTTAAACACATGTACACTTCTATCTATACCTACACGTACCTCCCACCCACTCTTGTTATAGAATATGAATCCAACTTGTGATTGAAGGAAAGCCCTCATATCTTATGTGAAGCAGTGGTGAGCTGTCAGAGAATGATATCATGGGTTGTCGTGACAGGTTAGTCAGAGAACTGACATGTTAGAGAGAAATGCTCTCTCCATCTGAACATGCTGGAAAGCTGACAGGAGCATAGTTACATGTGGAGTTTGGAAGGAAGTATCCAGGCATAGGAAATCCCATTACAGACTTCTGGCTGTATCAGAATATTTCTCCATATACCTATAGGATTCTTATATATGTTTTGTGTATGCTCTAGATTAGATGACACAAGAGAAAAACTTGTTTTATACTGTTGACTTTAACAGAGATATCCAAATTCATGTCAGCTGATTATGTGTTGTATTAAATATATAAAATTAAGATCAATGTGTATCTTGTTTATAAGATATCTAGGTGGTTATTTTGTAATTCAAGCTTGTTCTCTAGGTAGGTTTGGTGTTTGGGACTTTCTCCACATCCCTGTATACACATGGCTAAAATCAGCTGTTTTTTCCTTAGCTCCACCAGAGCAGATGCAAATTTGGTGCATCAGAAGATAATGTTGTTGCTTTCATTAACATTTCTTCCACAGAAAAAACTCAACCCAAAACCTTAAATAACCATCACAAATCTTTTTTTTTTTTTTTTTTCATTTCTGTGGCTGTTTGGTCTAAGCTAACACACAGAGAAAAGCAATAAGGTGGATATTGATGGTAGGGGAAAGAAAGCACCCACTCATCAATGCTCCCCCATATTGCTCTTTCTAGATTTAATTTCAAACTGTCCAATGTTTATCCCATCTCAAATATCTCATTTCATCTGAAGTTTGTATGGTATTACAAGAAGGAAGGGCCAGAGTGTAACTTTTCTAGATAAAATCTTGCAGCCTTTCCTTCTCATCCTTGTTTTTGTTTTTTGTTAATTCCCTTCCTGTTTTCAGAGAAGCAGAGCCACTTCCCAAGCAGTATTGCTGAGAACAACAACTTGGGGACTGAGTCCTGTGCCAAGTCCCTGGTAGGATGGGGAGTTTTGAGCCATCCCATTGCTAATCAAACAATCTGGTGACATCCTGCCAACCCCATCCTTGTAATCTGCTGCTCCCTCTGCACACACATTGATCAGCTCAGCAGCATATTCTCCCTGCTGTGCACAAAATTTCTTTTCCTTTGCTAACAGCCAAAGGAAGGAGGGGTAGACAGATTTAGGACTCTTGGCTCATCTTATCTGGCTCATGACAGATATATTCTCAAATTGGTCTTGTAAGTCACTTTTTCCTAACTAGAAATGACTTTTTACAATGGTTTTATATCTTTCTAGCCTGCTGCTCTGTTTTTCTATCCCAGGTTCATTTTCCCAGGCTCTTTCTTAGGGTTTGATTCTGAAAAGGGAAACAATTTTCCTTTAGGAAAGTAGTAAAGAAGACAAGCACATCCCACTCTTTTCAGACTACAACTGTGTTTTAAACTGGTCAAGTCACAGTAGAGAAGGATCTGTCCCAAAATGCAAACACTACTAGAGAAAGTATGTGATAAAATTCCTTATCTTTTCCTGAACATAAAGAGTGGTATCTCCTCCTAGTGTACAGTGGCTCCCAGAGGTTTTGTTGCCTCTCCACTTGTTCCTCAACAGTCATTGTTCCCTCCTTGCCTCCCCTTCTACCACAAAAACACAATGCAGGAGGAAGATTATGAAAGCAGAAATCCCCTTGGACAACTCAGATCAAGGATGAAAAACTACTGCTCATAAAGCATAGCTGGAATCATTCCCACGAGCAGGGAAAGGTTAGTGAGTGTGAATGCCTGTGGAGAGCTTGTCCACAGGGATTGACAATTTTGAGTGACACAGGATTTTCCAAGTGAATGCAGCAAAAAGATAACTGCCTAGCAAACAAGCAGCTCATTTCTCTTTTAGGCTGAGGCCACTCTGCCAAGTTTTGAAATCACAAACAGGGCTAAAAAATTCATTTGATTACATGACTATTAGAAGTAGGTCACATGGGTCCTTGGCCTCAGAGTGCTGGACATCAGGCATCTAAATATTCAAACAGTTGTAGATAACAGATTCAAATAAAGTTTCTGCAGCAGTGACTTTACAATCTAAAAAGGGAGAGTTCTCAAAACATAGTAAAAGGCTGGCTTTAAGAGTTTAAGTCTTTTTAATAAGTATATGGATTAAGCATTCTCAGAAATTGTTGAGTTCAACAATTGCTGCTTCATCCAGCACTGATTCTACCTTAGGTAATACAAAATGTAGTGGTTGTGCTGATATCAGTGTGTTCCACTTCTTTCCTGTGGTCTGAACCAGAGCTCTGTGTGTGCCACTGGTCCTGTGCTGCTCAGCACAGCAGAGATCTTGCTAATATTTCCTGGGGACAGAAATCCCTTCCTGATCAGCCCTGGGCTGCCACAGTTGTCAAGCACCACCACCACAGCACAGTGTTAAGTGACAGTGGCTGACAAAGGTGAAGTCCCTGAAAGTCAAACAGGGATTTTTCACTGCTTATCCTTAGAGTTCTTTGCTCCCTTTGGGTACTTGCTTCTTGCGGGTTACCTACAACCTGGACATCTGCTCCAACGTGGAATGGTGGGCAAGACGTTATATACATATGTCATATATGTCATAATCAAATGGAAAAAACTTCCAGAGGACAATCCTTGACTTTCAGAGGTTTCTCTTTCTGTGGACCATAGAGGTAGTCAGGGACAAAACCAGGCTAGATATTCAACCTGCAGACAAATGGCTAGAGAATCACCTTACTTCTGAGTGTCTAAGTGAAATATATGCCCCATTTTGACTGCAGAATACTTGGGGCATCACAGCCATTTTCATACTTTGCAGTGCACTTTTTGGTCAGGGTTTTGGTCAACTACCTGCTTTCTTTCAGAATACTGCAGCATAGGATGAACTCATTAGTTCATCCATTTGATTCAAGGTAAGGAGGGAGAAGGACTGTAATGTATGGAAAGTCAAGTTAGTCTTCCTTCTGGGCACTTTAAAATAATGGGGCAAGAGACTTTCCAAAAAGATCCAATAAACAAAAGTCAACCTGTGCCCATAATGAAGCAGGTACTGGAAGGAACAAGAAAGATCATAGATTTTCAAGTAGTGCCCTCTTTTGCCTTGGGTTAAAAGAGTAATAAAATATGGTGTCTTGCTTTTTCTGCCTGTATGGCATGGTCCTGGCAAGTGATAATGCATCAAATACTTTAAGAAGCACTATAAAATCATTTTTGGTAGTTAAAATTTGTTACAATTTGGATCATTAAGCAATTTTCCACTTAGCTTTGTCTTAAAAGAAAACACATTAAAAGGCCATCAAAATTGCTGATATCACATTTGTTATCTGAAAATAATGGTTGGCATTGGAAAGAGAGCTATTAGATTTTGGCAAATTAACATCCCAACTAACAATGAATGCCACATGTTTGCTGAGAATCTAGTTTTACAACTTGATTTATAGAAGCAAATTTTTCTAAAAATTTCAAGCTTGCAATGCTCAATAAATATAGAACATAAAGTCCTGCAAGGTAAAGGCAACTTTCCTCCAACCAGGAACCTGGATTTGTGGAAATGTATAATAGAAAGGCAAATGTGTATTTCCACACCTTTGGGAAGACTGCTTTTCCAACTTTCAGAAGTCTTAAATGCATATTTGTGGGGTGGGAGGGAATGACCATAACCTAAGAGCGATGTTATGTTTCTTCCATGCATTTCTCCAGTTTGAAGTAATAAAATTTTAACACCCACTAAAGCTTATCCTGCAGCACAGACATCCATAACTCTGCATTGTGTGAAGTATATTTTTGCTTTGTTTTAAACCAACTTCCTGTTAAAAAACTATAAACACCTCATAGTCTGTGTTTCGCTGGAGGCGAACCTTTCATATGCCACACAAGATTTAACAGACCTCTCTCCTACAGCACCTCCTTCCCCACATCCATCTCATTTCCAGACTAGGCACCAAACTGATGTAATCCTTTTTTATGTCAAACTGCTCTACACCATCATAAAAGAACTGAAATCCTGTGAAATTACCCAGGTGAGGGCGAGTTCAAACATAAAAAGTGTTGAATATGGAACACATCCAGAAAAGCTGATAAATGCTATAAACTAACACATTTTCTCTGCTCCCATGTGAACAATAAGCCACGTCTTATGAGCAAGATGGATAAGAAAATGAATATGTTCTAGAGGAGCTGCTGCACAGTTCACTGTGACTCTCCCCTGCTATCTGACTGCCTCAGAGCTCCTGTGGCTGCCAGGCTGGGGGATTAAACCATGGGCAGCATGGCGATCCCATGGGAATTGGGGGTTTTAGCCACGGGGAGGACTCTGCTCACAGTTTGTGCACGACACACAGCCTGGTGGCTCTCAGTCAACATTGGTGACTTGTCTGCTTCTCCAGAGCCCATGGGCTGTGGAAGCTGGCTTGGGTTGAGGTCCTCCCTCACAGACCCTGCAGAAGCCTTTCTGGCGCCACCAGAAGCTGAACAGAATTCCTTTAAATGTATTATTCCATTTCACCTCTCCACAGAATCAGAGAACCATCAAGCTTGGAAGAAATCTTTTAAGGTCATCAAGTCCAGCTGTGTGTCCAGCACTGCCACTGTAACCCCTAAACCCCATCACAAAGCACCAGAGTCAGATGACTATTAACACCTCCAGGGTGTTTTGGTGCCTGTCAATCTACTGACTGGTCTGCCTTTGAATTTCTCCTCCTCCTGAAGTACCCATTCACTTCTCTTCCAGCAGATCCAGCACCAGAAAGCAGATACTCCTCTGTCTCTGAGCTAACACCTGGCAACAATAAGTGGATTCAACTCTGACTCTCTTCAACATAAGATAAAAATATCAGACCAAAGTGTGGAATGTGTGGATTTGAAACCCCAGTGAGAAGATATCCCTTGTAGCTGTGTATTTTGCACTTAAATACCTGTTCCTGAGTTGCAGCCACTTCTGGGACAGGGCAGGATAGAGGTGGAATAGAAAGTTTGAATGGAAACAACAAGACAGAACTTTTTATAGCAGCACAGAGAACTTTAAACATTATTGAGCCTGTGCATCAGTGAACATATTGAGTCAGTGAACATTTAAGCTGTGTGATATTTGGCATTACTTTTTCTAAATACCCACTGAGTCAAACAGATGATTTTGAGGCTGCAGCCTAAAATTCTGAGGGGTTTACACTGGAGGATCAGTTCCATAAGCCATTGCCCATTGTTACAGGAACTGCAGAATTTTACTTTTTTGCACTTTCAACAACTACATGAACACAAACAGGAAACTTTCTGCTTTTTACACTTGCCATGAAAAGGAAAGTTGGTCAGAAAAATTCCCATGCCTGAAAGAAATCCTCAATGGACTTTAAAAGGCACTTTTACTGTTTTGGCTATCTGAGGGCAGCTCTTCTGCAAATCCCACCTCAGTATATGGACAATTCTCTCTCTGGTGTTCATTCCTACTTCACATACTTTCATAGGAGGTGGTCTCTGGATGTACAGGTCTCAGATATGACTCAAAGCAAATTTTGTGTAAACCCTGTGGATTAAACAGCCCTGATTTACTCTGAAAACATCTCAGGTCTTGCTGAGCATCTGAAGAACTGAAAATATGTCCAGGAAGATACAGATGGAGCTGGCTGACTCAAGACTACCCCCTGGATTACAGTCATCATGTGGACCATGGAAAATGGTTTGCTTAGAAGAAAACAGGGCTGTTTTTTTTTCCTTCGGGAAAAAATGAAAAAGTTGAAATTTTTTTATATTTTTAAATTAGAACAATTCCTGAACAGGTAAAAAGCTGAAAAATCATCAGAAATTAATGGACAAAATGCTTTCTTTTGAAAGTAACATCATCACTTTTACGTAACACCAGTGCAGGGAATGCTACTTTAAAAGTGAAAAGCAGCACTTACCTTAGAAGGTCCTACTCTTAACTATTCTGTCAAAGATTTTATAATGATTTTTAAGCAGAAAAAATAGGGTAGAAATGACCTTTTGCAAATGACAGCAGTAAAAGCAAGAAGAAAAACCACTTTTTCCTATGCAAACTTATTTCATCAAGTCATTATTACACCTCTTATTAGTAAAATTACATTTTGGACTTGTCAGGAGAGGAATTAGTTCAGTTTGCAATATTATTACCCCCCACTGCAAATCATTTTTCTTCTGGTAAAATGCACCAGGCATTAGAGTAACCCCTGTGTTTCTTTCATAGCTCAGCACTATAGAGGCATAAAGTCAAAACTGGCCAACGATCCAACTCAAAGCCCATTAAAAATCATTGAAAAGCTTTGGAATAGACTTCTAGTGTGGGTTACCTCCCCACTGACTACAAATGAAATTAATCTGTCAGGCAACAATAATACAGTGATATAATTAACTTGCTTAGAATACAATCATTTTAAGTTTCATTAAAAGTGATGAGTTTCTTTCAATTATGTTGCCAACATGCATTTTATTGTTGTTTGCTTGTTTGCTGTTGAAAAAGGAAATAAATCCTTTTTTTAGTTCATTTCCCCCTGGACTGGGGATTGTTGCTGTAATGAAGTCCAACTTCCAGGGTCATGCTTGAGAATGTAGTGACAAATGGGGATAGCTGTAGATCAGGGCAATAGCAGCCATTTTCTCACTGGAGCCAGAAGCATGCACATTTCACCCAAAAGTTAATGAGAACTCAATGCAATATTGATTCTGCCTGAGCACCAGTTCCAGTGGTAAGCTGGTATTGCAATGAGAGATTGCACAAATTTTCCAGAGAGAGATTGCACAAGTTTTCCAGAGAGAGATGGGCTGGTGAGGGGGAAGCTTGGGCCCAGAGCCTGGAGTGACCATGGCTTTGGGCACCTTTGGTCTGGAAAGCTCCCTGACAGAAAGGCTGATGAATTGTACCTCAGGATTTCATTGGGATTTGGAAACTCAATAGCTCCCATTGACTTCTCAGTGCAGTGTTTGAATTGTGCCTTCTCTTGGGGCAAGAACTAGAAATGAGAAGCAACAAAGCGACTGCCTCCTCTGCTGCAGTCCTTCCCTTCTCAGCAGGATCTCAGGCCACTTCTGACTGTCTGCTTGTGACTCCTTTCCAGCCCAGATCTCGCATCTCACCAGGGGGACAGGGAGCTGGGGAGGTTTGTTCTCCTGCCTACACAACGCCTCTGGCCTGCAGATCTTAATGACAATTACAGAGGAGAGCTGCACCAAGCCACAGATGGGGGAAAGAGCATTAAATAAAGATGAGAGTGGATCAAGCAGAGCTATGAGAAACTTGGCAGGTTTAATTCCCACAGGTTCACAGGAGCATCTTCAGCTGCAATCCACTGAACAGCTGCCAAAGTCAGGGGTGGTTCCAGCCTGGGCTACAGAGACGGAGAGGCCACCTGGGTGTGAATTTCCCTTTTATTCCTTCCCTGCCACATTTTTATGCACATTAAGGTTTATGTTCCTCTCCCCTTTTTTTTACTTTGCAATCTCTTATTTGAAAGTATCAAACAAAGTTTATGGTTTTCAATAGAACACAATAGTCCAGGATGGAATATAGTCAGCTTTCACAGAGGTCTAGATGGACTGGGTTTGACTTCATAACCTAACAACAGATATCTCTTTATTCTTTGAAAAATCAAAGGTGCAAGATGCCTGAAAGTATAAAGATTACACAATACTAAGTTGAAAAAGAGACAGATGTTTTTTTAAGCATAAACATTGGCTACATAAGTAGAGCTCTTGTAAAGAATGAACTGCAGGGTGTGGAGAAGAATTTTGTTTGTGCTGATCTGGAAGAATTTAGAGAAATGGAGTAAAGGAGGAAAAAAGTGCATATATGTGTTTTTAATCTGAGTGAACTTACTCTCTTTTCACATTTTTAACAGTTATTTTAATATCAAAATCTAGTTTAATTTTTCATAGGGTAAAATTACCATTTAGATGGCAAAGAAATAACCCCAGAAAAGATCCAGTATGAGAAAGCTGACATAAGATGTTATCATGTCCTTGCCAGTTCTTTCCTGCCTCTTCCTCGCCCCCAAAATGTGCCATATGACACATTCAGTCAAACACCTTCTGCTGCTCTAGAGATCCATTTTTAGGCAAAAATTTCTATTCATCTGAGAGGGTTTGCCTAGGTCACCCAAGTCTGGTATTGGATGTACAGTTCTGCTCCATTCTTCTAGACAGCAAGCTCCCCACAACACGGACAAGTCCTCCAGTGCATTGCCAGTGCCTTACCACCCCTCCAAAGGAAAAGTTAGTGTCCTTTGCTTGGCCAGGTGTTGCTTTGTCTGGTATCCCCAGACCACTGAGCTTGTAACACACGGTTCTAAAATAAAGGGACCAGAAACTGAGTATCAGTCCATTTTTGTGGGAGCATGATGGATATCACTGCCAGAAGAAAAAGCAGGATATTGTTCCCTAAAGCCATCAGGAAGCCATTGCAAATTTCACTTTTCAGCTTCAAGACTTGTCACTTACAAGTCTAATTTAAATAGCTTCTTGCTGTTTCTTGTATTTTCTGGTCCTTACTTTAAGTCCAACTCAGAAGGCAGCACTTACATGTGCTATTTTGCAGTGACCCCTCTTAAAAACGAAATAACAAGGTGAGCTGGCAGAAGTGAGCAGAAACTACAGTGACTGGGCAATAACATTCTTCTGCCCTGCTGGATACTTGTAAGGAGGGTGAAAGATACAGCTGACCTTTTAAACTCTGATTGAGATCTCTTCTGCTTAAGATTTCCATAGGATCTTTCTCCATTCTGTGCAATGTTTAATGTATATGATGGCTGGCAAGGAAATGCCTTGTTATGTCTGACTCAGTATTCAGCAAATATCCAAAGGGCTGAATGCTACTCTAATTACAACCTATTTGCCTCAAAGTCCTCTGTGCACCAGCTTTCCTCTGTGCCTGCTCTTTATGCCTGGCATTATCTCAGATGTTATCCCATCCCATTCCCTCTGCTGCTGGTGGATTTGTTGCCAGCTCAGTAGTTCAGTGGGAATTTTGCAGGGAGCAGCAGGACCAGGGAGTTGTCTGAGGGACTCAGGGGTTTTCCCTGGGGATCCTGGGGTCTCCAGTGCAAACAGCCCTGGGCTTGCAGTTTGGGGCAGGGTAATGAGGATGAGGGTGAAATATTCTGTCATTATTCTGCTCCAGGGCAGAGCTGTGAGCAGAAGGTGCCCAGGGTTATGCAGCCACTTGCAGTGGGGCACTTTCATGTGAAACATGCATGTGGGAGGGGGCAGAATTTATTTCTGGACATGTTGGGTAGTTACAGGTACAAGATGGGCCTTCCCCAGACATGGCAAATACCACATGGGGTTCTGAGTGAGTTCTGAGTACAGCTTGAATGCATAAGGAATGCATTCAAGCTGTACTCAGCTTTTCTTTCTTGAATCCGTTTAGTCTGCTGTGATGAAATTTGTATCTTTATTGTACTACCTTTGAAAAATCCCAAACAACACCTTTCCCCCAGTATTTAATGTGGTCAGAAAAAACAGGAAAGCTTAGGATAGAGGAACTACCTTGAGGATGATGGTGTTGTCTCCCCTGCTCTCTGGCACCTTTTTCAGCTCATGTTTTCATGGGGAAGTGGGAGAGGCAGAGATCACCTTTACCAAGTACCTGTCATGGGCTAGTATGGATGGATTTGATTCCTCAGCACTGCAGCCACCTGTGCTGTGGCAATGTTTAATTAAAGACAGGAACGTTGTCAGCAGCTGTCTCTTGCTCCCAGCTCAGGATTAATGTCAGAGAGGATTGTATCCTCACTGCTTTCAAGCCATCAGCTCCTGTCAGCTCTCATGGGCATCTTGAGGCTTTGTTGATTCCTCATGCTTTGAGACCTTCAGGATTTGAGGAAGAAGCTCAGAAATTACGTCCTTTATTCAAAATCCTTCTTATCCACCAATACATTAAATATTATGGTTTTTTTTAAAAGGCTGTCAGGAAAGTAATCCCACGGACATGAAGTCTTCAGGCCAAGTGCTAAAATTAAGTAATGATGTGAGCAATTCTGAACTGGAGAGTGTGTTGGATTTCTTTCATAACAGACTTATCTAGGTGTATTAATTCCCCATTCAGACACTCCTCTCTAGTATGCCCTGGCTGACCTCTTCCCCCAGCTAAGTTGCATTTAACTAAAATGCTTGAAAAGAACATGCAGGGGAGGCAATTTCCTACCAATGCCTCCAGCTGAGCACCCCAGAACACATTAGCATCCCACTATTGTTGTTTTCACACACAAATTGCTCCATTTTCCAAGTCTGACAGATTAGCAGACAAAGCATGAAGCTTTTGCTGAAAAATAGTTGAAATCATTAAGTAAGATTTGGGGTTAGTTTCTTTCTGGGAAAATCCATGCAAAGCATTATTTAGTATTTTGTAACATTATTCTGCCTTTGTGTACAGGCTGGGGGGCAGGTTTAGCTCCAGGTGCTCTGTGGCTCCTCTTTGGCCACACTTGGCAGCCAGCCCAACCTCTCTGAACCCTGATTTGGCCAGGGCTGCTATGGGGTGGAAATTTCATGTTTTCCAGTCAGCTTTATTTTCTAGGCAATTATTTTCTACTTCAGTCTCCGTGTTCTTTGCTTAAATTAAAATTAAGAAGACACATTTAAATCTCTTCCACACTTTCCTTTTTAGTCCTGTCCTGCTGTGATTTACTGGGTGCTGTAAACCACGAATTTCTGGCTGGGAAAGCCGTGGCTGAGATGAGGACAATGGTGGCTGAGGTTTTCTGGGAAGGGAGCCTGTCCTGTTTCAATCCAGCTCATACTTTAAGAGTGCTTGCCACCTTCCGGTTTTGGTAAGGATAACAAGTGTTTAACTGTGGCATATTGAGGAAATCAAGTGTAAAAATGCTGGTTCTGATCCTAATTACCCTGCAGCAAATGAGAGATTTTCAAGATGTCTTAATGCTGGTTGGAGAGTTTTGAAGTGAAAGGATGGGTTTGGGTATTTTTCTTTTTCTTTTTTTTTTTTTTTTAGTCAGAATGTAGAAATGACATCTGACAAGAAAGAAATAAAATAAATCTTTTAAATTAAATACTTCATTTGATACTATTGGCATTGTTGGAGAATGCTCTTTAACCATTATGTAAAGCATTCATGAAAGCAAGGAGAACGGACAGTTAATTTTTTTAAGTGAAATAGGTACAAATCCTTCAAAAGGGAAAGAACTTTGAAATTGGATTTTTTTTTTTTCTCACAAAGCTGCTTGCAGATTTTGACCAGTCTCAGACACTTCTATTCATCTTGTCAGTTGTCAGCACTCAGTCCAATTTCAGCAAGACCATTTAAGAGTATTACATGGGCCATTTGTGTGAGGGGAGAGTGTGCATTATCCTTAAAAAAGCCACTTCAAAATTATGGCACTCAGATAACATGAATAGCACTTCTATCAAAAACCAAAGCACACCTTAGCCAGTCATCTGCAGTTTAGAAAGTACTCCACAGAACACATACATTTGGGGAAGGCTGGCACACGCTTATTCTAATGGCTGTCACATTTGCTTGGCTTGATGTAATCCATACTTAATTTTACATGTCACAGTTCTGTCCAAAAATATCATTTCTACAGGGTTCCTAATTGAAGGCACCAGAGCATTTGAAAACATTCCAGCAGTGTGTGAAGCAGTGTGACTAACATATGCCATTGGATTGTTCAATTTGTTCCTCCCCAGCAAGGGACAATGGGCAGTGAAGCAATTCTTATGGTTGTGCATTTTAATCTCATACACAACTCTGTTTATATTGAAGAAAGCAGGTCAAAGCCAATGTTCCTTACAGGGAGAGAGAAAGGCAGTAAAGTTTCAATGCTGCACAGTTCTTGGCAGTTCCTATAAGGTTTTTTGGCAAAAAAAAAAAAAAAAAAGGTTGTTTTCTGGGCTCTAACTTGGTCTTGCACATCTTCACACTGCAACATACTCCTTGTTTGTCTTTGTTAATTAGAGCAGCACCCCAGCACCCAGCACAGCCTGAAGGATGGCTGCAGTCACAGCAAGGCAAGCAGCACCATTTGTTGGTCATGGCCCACTAAGGATGTGTGGGAAGAGAAGGTGAAAATTGGAGGGAAGTTTGCAGGTGTGGAACAATTCATTCCACAGTGATGTGGTGCAGAACCCCTTGCAGAGGATGCCACATCTCTGTGTGTGCAAGAGTCTACAGGCAATATATTAAAAGACTGAAAAAAACCCAAAATGAAGTCAGGGCTTTTAGACAGCCCCAACATGGCCTTCATGCAGAAGGGAAGAGCTGGAGGAAAAAGCGGCCAATTCTTTCTGTCCATCACAGGAAAGCAAACCAGGGTCAGAGCCAGTGGGAATAAGGGAAGAACAAGGTACAAGAGGTCTGTGAGGCACAAAGAACTGTTTCTGCACCTTTTAATTTTGCAGCTGAAGTTCATTTACTCCCAGGCCTTCACCTGGGACAATGCTCAGAGTTACAATAACATCCTGAGAACAAGCAGCCCAGATACCAAGGCACAGTTAGCTGAAGAAGCTGATGGTTGCTTACCCAGGAGACCAAGTGATGACTGTTCTCAATTTTGCCCTAATTCATCACAAATCCCTGCTAGACCCATTTTGGAGCCATGAGGTTTTGTCAGGCTCCCTTCTCTGACTAGTAGACACGTCAGGCTTCTCAAAAGTGGGAGCATCCCACCCAGGCTAATTTATCCCTCTCTCTCCTACCAGGATGAAAAATCAGAGCTGTTCCCACCAAGACTCTCTTGACAGAGCCCCAGAATACATGGGGCTCAGGGGGAGTGTAGGTTTGAAAAAAATTCCTCCTGCACAGCCTGCTGCTATGTAAGGCAGTGCTGACACCCACGAGAGCTCTGCAACAGTGTGGGTGAACTGGGTTTTCCCCCCACTTTCAGTGCATAAATCAGCAGAAATCAGCCTGTTGTGTCTTTGTCCTGGTTTAGCCAATTTTCCTGCCTTCTGTTGAGCCATATGAGAATTACCAATGGGAAACTGTGGCAAACATATTAAGCAGCTTGTTTGTTACACCTCAAGTTCCATTCATTTTCTAAACCAAAACAGGAGACGTTTTTCAATTAATATTTGAGTTGGCTGTTAATAACAAATCTGGCTGTCCCTGTTATAGCCACAACAGTTATGTTCGAGCCCTCCTTAACTGCGCAGTTTCTAAATTCAGGAATTAATTCTCCAACCCAAAAGAGATAAAATTTTGTGACTGTGATAATAAAAGCTCTCTGCAGACCTGCAAGACCCCAGGTATCTTCCATCACCACCAGAGTCTACCAAATGAAGACTAAGAAACAAATTAATTTGCCAGAAGTATATTTGTACCATCATCCAGAGCGATAAGAACAAATGCACCTTTGGAGGCTGAACAATTCTCTAATAATGACTAAAGTATCTGTGCTTTTCATAGCAAATTTTTCTACATCCTTCAGATGTTTGATTTCTCAGATTTATCCATGTAAATAATTTCTGCTCAATGTATCCCTTTACAAAAACTGCTAGAATATTGTAGAAAGGAAATTTCATTGCTCTGACTGGTACTAAGTTATACAGTATGTGTCTACTCATTATTTGATTGAATAAAATCCAGATTATGAGGACAATATATCTAAGATTCCCTCCTGACAATTTTTTCTTTTTCTTTTTTTAATACTGAAATAAACTATTTTCCATGGATGTTCCTGCCAATACACTTGTTCATTCAGAACTTTGGGCTTTATCCCAATTGGCCACTTATTTTTCGGTCAAAAATGGACAGATGCAGGAGGTCAGGATTTTTTAGGGTCAAGCCATAAAAAAGAAATTTTAGCTTCTAGCTATTTCCATGATGTTGAGAGTGCTTTTCATTTTAAGCACGACTGATCCCACCAGTTCTAGATGACATTTGCAGGAGACAAATTACAAAACTGCTGTGGAATCTGTTGGATTTCTCAGCACATGTGAGGCAACATGAGAGGGGGTACCACAGCATGGTAAAATACCATTCCCATTAAGGGAAGGAACATAGCTGGAATTATCTGGCCATGCATTTGCAGATGAAATGAAAAAGCCCCACAGACATTTAAGGCCATTGGATGATGACAAATACATGCAAACTTTGCTTGAGATGCCTTCTGTCTGAGGGCTTCTGCCTGCTGTAACATCTCACAGAGGTGAAAGGATGGTTCAGTGTCAGTGAGTGTGGCCATCAGCCAAAAGCTCACAGATCAAATGAAACTCTCTTTCACAGCAGAAGTAACAGACCTGCCTGTATTGTGTTTAACATTGCTACTAAAAGGCTGCACTGCTCTCCAGCACGGGAGTGACAGCGCCTGAATTTTTATGTGTGAAGAAGAACTTCTCCTGAACACATCCTAAAGCCTCTGGAACTTCACAGAAACACCCATGCAGGACCAGAGAAGAGCTGTCTGAATATAAACACATTGCTTGCATGCATGCCTTCCTTTGGACATACATAAGCAGAGATGGAGAGAAAAAAACCCCTACTCTTATATCTGTTTGCCTTTATTGCTATTTTTTCTGATGGTTGAAAAGTTCTGTTCATAGTTCCTCTAAATTAATGAGAAAGTTATTACATCTTTTCCTTAAAAAACAAGTCCAGAACTGATAAACAGGTTGCTTGGCAATTTTTTGTGTGGGGCGTTTGGTTTCTTTATCTTAAATTTAGCTACTTTTCTTTTATGGGAGGGAGGAAAAGACAGTCACTTTTCCCTCACTTAAATCCATACTTGGAATTTCTTGGCTTTGCAAAATTTTGAAATTTTTAGATGACAGCTAAAAAAACCCCCAACATTTTTCATCCATCTCTAGAGCTGCATGTGTATCCAAGTGCTTTGCATAACTCTCAGCAATTTACAGGGAGATCAAATTCTTCATGAGCTGACAACTGGAAACCTTTATCACCCACCTGGGGTGGTGTGCTCTGAGCTCACCGTGCCCTGATCCTCCTGGCCTGAATGCTGGGAACTGATGCTCAAAAGAATTCTATGAGTTCCATATTTTTACAGACATAAGGGTGCTCTAGCCAAATCCTCATAAGAAATTAATATCAGGCTCATAACTTAACCCGGAGTCCTCAGGAGGTGAAGAGGACACCATGGCTTTACACAGTTAATTAGGTGATTAGTGACCTCCACCACTTAAGCAAATATTTTTACTTATTTACCACTAGACTATCCCTAGTTTGATAACTTTTCCAGATTAAGCAGACTTGCACTGCGCACTGTTTTCTACACTGTGGCTACAGAAAATACTGCTCTGAGACAGTCCCTCTAGGCAGGAATTTCTAGTTGCTTCTGAGAATCAAGGATATATCTCTGTGAAGTGTTTTTCTATGTGATCTGGATCTACAGGTCAGGATGACTTTAATTTGGAGGTCCTTTGCACAACATAGATCTGCTCTTTGTGTGAATTGCATTGCAGGATTTAACTCACCATACTGCAAAAATTGAGCTTTTATGTCCTAAATTCATTCACTGCTTTCTGCTGTTTAGGTAAGCCAAGAATGATAGAAAGTGAGAGCTAGATTTCAAGAAGTTAAGGCTTTTTTACTTCTTTCTATATCATCTTCAGCTACAACCTACATAATTTAAAAGGCATTTGTAATATTCTTTAAGATATTTCCTATGTTATTGAGCAGTTACACTAATTTGTTTCCTGAATATAACTCCTAAATCCTTCTTTAGGATCCTTGTTCCCCAAGGTATCATGACATACCATTTTGCAGAAGAGGTTTTGGGTGTGACTTGAGTAGGGTAGATGATAACTAAATTATGTTAGATCCCTGAGCATCATAGTCTTGCCTTTATCTTTGCTTAAGAGAATACCAGATTTTGTCCATACTTAAAAATTACTTTTTACCGCCCTGATAGTCTTTGATGAAACATATACAACAGCATAACCCTTAGGCAGAATCACTCCCAATCTGCCAAGGAACCACCCCTTTTTTCTAATGATTCCCCTTGAAAGGTCTCTTTTAGGGTTTTTCAGTCACTTTTTGGCCATACATTGTGGTCTCCATGGATTCTGATATTTAATCAAATGGAGACAATTAGATTTCAAACACTTTAAAAAGAGTAACATCAAGGATTAAGAGAAAGTACAACTGGGGGAAGTAAAGGGATGATGAATTATTTCCCACACCCCCCAGACAGGATCAGCTGCACAACACCTCATTCTAAGAATGTTACATCTTGAGAGGTACCTTCATCCTCCAGTGTGCATTCTTGTCAAAGAACAAATTAGGTTTTGTGTTACAAGACCCCTTTTCCATAGAACAATATTGATTGGCAGCGCATATTTTTCTTCCTTACCCATTACATTTTAAAAAATGTCTTGTCATTTGAAATGTTCATGTTTGAACCTCTTTTCAAAAGTAGAAATGAAGAATCTTCACTCTGCACTGCAAGAAATTGCAAGAAATTTCATCTACTTCCAACTAGATATGATCAGGCTTTTAATCTTTAGCCATAATTACAGCTTAATTCAAAGATCATTAAAGCCAGCAGGAATATTTGCAATTATTTAATAAGCCAGGTCTTCCCTACTTTTTAAAATGTTGAAACAATTGTCAGCTGCTTAACCTGAAGAGAAGTTCCAAATGGGTAAATTTCATTCTACTGGGACAAAATAAGACCTGGAAAAGCTGACAACAGTTATCTCTTCATATTCAAATGCCAAGACAAAATTGGAGAATTAGATTCCCTCTTAGAGTAACAGCCTACAAAACACCCTTGGCTGCTGTAGAGACAGACATGAACAGAAAGCAAAGTTTGCTGGTAAGAAGACCAAAGCCTCAGACTAAAAAGCATCAGATAAAAAGGATCTAAGAGACAACTGTGCACCTCAGATCTTGTTTTCATGTTGCAAGTTCTGTTTCTTAGAGATATATATATATATCCTAAGGACACTGGACAGCCTCAGAACTTTTCTTGTATTACTTCAGAATAAACCTTCTGAAAACATCTTTGTGTGAAAGGCCAAACACCCCCCAATATTATTTTTTTAGTCCTCACTGTTTATTACCCATGTTGTGTTGTAAACATGCCATATTGCAAAGTAAAGACCTTTATTAATGTTTTGTCTATTTGCTTGCTTCCAAAATTCATCTATTTGATCAGGTCAGCTTTTCCTGAGCAGTTTAAAAGAAAATTAGCCTCCAAGTCCCTAAAGTGACTAACATCTAAAGTATTATTGCCCGTTTTCATCTTTCATATGAGGATTTGAAGATCGATGTTTCATAGGCAGTAGAAGAGCAGCAAGTAAAATAAGTTTATTTGAATGGAAAAAATCATGTTTTTTGAGAGGACAATTTTTTGGTAGCTCCTTTTATACTCTTCTTGATTTTTGTTTCATGTTTTCCTTTGCTACTTGAAAATGAATCTGTCTAACCTTGGTTTGGTATGATTAGGTGGCATAAGTCAGCCTATGGGGCAGAGGGGATGAAGGAAAAAAAAGCAATTGCCAAAATTGCTACAAGTTTATTACTGAATCCATAGCTCCTTACAACTTTAGGCTGTGAAGCAATCACTGTAATTTTTCTAACAGAACTTTTTCAGCTGACTGGGAGGAGTGTAGGCTTGGTAATTGCAGTGTTTTCTAGTTGGAAATTGGTGTTTGCTTAGCTGGGGTTCTCATTTGAGGGTGTGCCTCTCTTTGTGTCACAGAACAAGGACCCTTGAAGCTCTGCCTTGGGAGCTGGGTGTGCAGCAGTCCCTGCTGTGTGCATTTCACAATTAACAGGAAGGTGATTTGCAGTTGCATGTGTGGATACTCGTGGCAAATGCACTTGTTTAGGCTTCTAAAGGGAAGGGAAAACATTTCATCTGGTAGCCTGATGAAAACCAGCATCTAAATGTTTGTCAAAAGCACAATTCACACACAGCACCTGCAGAGCAATTCCTGCAGTGGGCAGGAGTCACCACCAGCAGCTCAAGGCTCTAGAGCTGAAACTTGCTGCCCTGAGGACACAAATCCTGGCTGGGACAGGGCTGCCATGCAGAGGGAGCAGAACAGATGGAGGCACTTGGGCCTGGCTGCAAGGAGCAAAGCTGCATCTGCTGTCCTTGTGCCAGCCAGAGTGAGCAGCAGCAGCGAGCAGGGATTTGGGTTCACACTGTCACCTGTGCCCCCAAATCCCTCCCCGAGCTGCAGACAGCTCTGCCACCACACTGCAAACCACAAAGCAGAGCCCATGGTTCCAACACCCTCCTGATAAACTGCTGACCTGCAGATGTGCATATTTTGGTTGTGCTTATGGTTAGCCCTCAGCCCTCAGGTTTTTTTGCATAGTCTAAACTACAAGCATAAAAAGGAAGACATATTTGCTAAACAGAGATAGGAATCGTGGATAGACCTCTCTGCAAGGCAGAAATTATTCTTGTAGAGGCACATTTCTATCAAAACTTATTAAAATAGTTTTATATTATTTAGACACAAGTAAAATTTAAATTGCAGATTGCTATTGAACTGTTCATCCTGTTCTTTGTGCTTCACTCTGAATTTTCCATTTCAAAAGCTCAAAAAAAAAAAAGATAAAATATTCTGGGTTTTTTGTTTCTAATTTTGAATTGGACTAAAGAAATCAAGTTTTTCCTAAAGCATATGACTACTTCTGTTTTTTTAAAAAGCTTGCAATCCCTCTTTCATTCAAAACATGCTCATTACTATTATGAAAGTTATAATGAATACAACTATATTGCATGTCATTCAAATATGAAAAAAAAGTATGTGAATTACAGAAAGTTAAGTGGATGAAAATCGGGTAGCAGATGCATATGGAATAATTATGTTGAAGAAGTATCACAGAATTATATCAAAATACCAGAGAAAAGAAGACTTACACCCCCAACTTCCTAAAATAACAGAACTAACTTGGAATGAAAGAAGAAGGAAGCTGCTCTGGGTGAATTATAGGGTTCCCTCTGGCTGTGTTGGTCTTTGTTCAAGAATCTTCTCTCTTTCATCTCTTTAGCTGCAAGACCAGGATTATCTAAGGATCTGCATCTTTGGTGGCATGAGTGGCTTTCTGAAAGGAGTGTTGCGAGACAGACATGGAAAGACTGGACTAAGTCTGCTTTTCTTATCCCTGAGAAAGCTAGTCTGACTCTTTGAATAACTGTCAAGTCAATCTATAGCACAAATAAATTGTCTTGTTATATCTTCAGTGAATATCCTTGCAGTAATTCAGCTATCTCTCAGTAATGAATAAAAAGAGTATAGATAGGCAGATCTCAATGGATGAAAGCTATCACTGAAGAGTAAGAAAAACAAGTCTTATAATAGCTAAATATTTCATCTACTCTGAATGAATGGCTTTGAAATGATGTCTCACTTGGAAACAGATGTTGGAGGGAAAATGAAGTGCTGGTAAATGTCAACAGAGAATCATCAATACTTTATTTTTCTTGAACTCACTTTTGCATGCCTTACCCCCTACGTTTCCCAATTGACATTACTTATTTGCTAATGCTGATTTTGTGCTGCCTCATGAACATACAACTTTCTTTCAGACCTTGTGGTCGACTTTAAAAAATAACTTTATGTATGATTTGTTTAAAATTTCAGCCCTTCTCAGTCACTAAGTTAGTTAACTGCATATTCAGAGAGATGACAGTGTTCCTTTGCAGAGTGATGCTCAGTTCCTCTCACCTCATTCCACCCTTGCTGGCTCCAGAACAAAGCCAGGACATTTGCATTGCTCTCCTCTGGGGGAGGCTGACCCTGTATCTGTCTCACAGCCCTCACCCAAGAAACCTTTTTTGGCCAAACACCATGGTGCTCGTGCAGTGGGATTTGTCACAGCCCTGACAGGGACAGGTGACAACACAGCAGAACCAGCCAGGCCTTTTGGGAAACCAGCCAGACAACAACCTGATTGCCACCCCTGCTGCTGAGAACAGCACAGAGTACCCGTGGATGATGGATGTCAGCAAATTCAGGCAAGATTTCCTTCCTTGTCTTGTTTTGTTGGTAGTAGAAAGTACAGTCCCTGAAGGGCACTAACTTATTATTACAGTCAATTGAGTGTACTGAGTGGTTATGTCTCAAAATACCCACATGAGAATTTATTTTAAGTCTTCTTGGGAGTCAGTAAGTAAACTCTGGCAATGCTGACAAGCCCATGGAGAGCTATTAAGCGCAGAAATATACCTCTGGCACAGGAAATCTCTCAACCACAATTTCCTGAGGGTTATGAGAGCATTTTGGGAAAAGGATCATCATACAGTCATCTTGTTTTATGTTTTGCAGGAGGCATCTGCTTTGGCCACGACTTGACCCCTCCTTGCAGGAGGGGCTGCACTAGGTGGATGCATCATGGAAATCAGAGCCACTGATCTCAATTAGTGAAGCTGATGAGACCCTTACTGAGCACCTTGTTGGGAAAAGTCTCCTCTCACAGCTTTCACAAGGGCAAAGTATAATTGCTGAAGATCTAAATAAACTTGGCAAGTATCAGCATTAGTAATTAGAATTATCCTAGTACTCAGCTCTAGTACACAGCTGGGTTTGGCTGTCTTCTAACTGAACTGGGGTGATCTGTTAAACCACTCCTGCTACTTGAAGACTTCCCTGGATTGCTCAATTATGGGAAACAATTTCAGATTTTCTGATTTCGTTGGATCTGTAGTGTTAGATATGGTTTAGAGCAAGAGCCAGTTCAGTTTTTCTCTGTAGTCATTGCTGCAGACAGTGCTCACCTATGCTAAAGAAGCAGAACCTGTCACTTTGGGAAGGGAAAGGAGACTTCTCTGGCTTTTAGTCTCTGACACAGCAATCCCAGACTCAGCCAGAAAGAAAGAGTTTTCCAAGAGATGTGGAACAATTGGAAAGATCCACAGGGCAGGAAGACATCTCTCAGGAGAATGGCCGAACAATTTGTCCACGGACAAGAGATTTAAGATCTGTTTCTGTATGGATAATCACAGGTGTTTTCAGAGACCAGATTTTGAAACTAGTTTTATTTATTTTACCCACATGGGGTGCCAGAAGGAAGGTGGATATGGAATTACAGGACATTGAGAACAGCATAAACATACATATGCATGAATTTTATATATATATATATATATATATGATTGTATTTGACCCCTTCTGCCCTCCTGCAATTTTCATGGAGTCCACAGTCCCTGATCAAATTTTAAACCTACAAACCCAATATCAGCTAAGCTACCTGGGATGAAATGGAGTGGTTCCTTTAGCAGTGCTCATGACAATAACAGCAAATAAAAATTCAGACATTTAAGAATGCTCAAACAGTCAAATAATCTTGGAAAAAGCTCCAGATAATGAAGAGCAGACAACAGACTTTGCCCATAAAATTTCTACACTGTTCGTGTTTTGCATTTTTTCCATTCACCCACTGTTCTATCTTCTCCCATGCCACACAAACCCTTCCAGTGAACTTCTACCACACATAAAACAAACTCCACATTTTGGACAGTGCCATCGTTTAAAGGGGCACGTGACATGCATCACTGTTTTTCATTTCTAAATGTAAATAAAGTATGGGTACTCCTGGTGCAGGGTCTCCATTAAGATTCCTATTCTGATTGCAAATGCAAAACTGGGAAAACAAACCTACTCTTTCCAAAAGATCTCACTGCCTCTTGCTTCAGCACATGAGCCACTCAAGCACATGGAAACACAGATAAATTGCTTTAAATTCAACATGACTTTCTCCTGTATTGGTTTGATTTTTCTTTCTTCCTAACAGGTCTAACAGACCTTTCCTTTGTGTGTGTCTTGCCCATTCTTCCTTTCTCTCTATACAACTGTTTGCCCTTTCTGTGCTCAGGGCAGCAAATTCCTCTCTTGCAACCACAAGTCTGAATCAGGTCAGAGACCTCCAAACCCTTGGTCTACCTCTGAGCTGTGCTGTTTAGTGTTGAGTCAGAGCTGAGCATGGATCTGGACAAATTGTTTACTTCTCCTCTTGAAAAACATGAATTTTTTTCTGTTTGTATCTTTTGAGCACAATTGCCATGAATTTTACACAGTTAATCTAAAATAGTCACAGGAACTGGCATGACATTTCAGGAAACTTTCCTATTTAATGGCACACTGTGCACAGAGCAAATAACCAGGCCCCCTTCCAGTCCCTTTTACAACCCACTCAGGTTACAAGGTTGGCTCACATGACAACTTGCTCTGGGCTGAATCATCCACAGAGCCTGAACTCGCAACCTCTGTGACTGCAGTTATAATTTTCTATGACTGGAGCTAAACTACCAGGTTCATTGCCTCAGAGACAGCAAGAACCTTATCAATCTCCTCTGCACTCCAACCAATGGGAAGGAAGAAAAAAACAAGCGTAACCCAGGGCAGAAAAAGCCCTGGATCTGTTTTGCCAAATGTGTAAGCCTAACTTGTCCATTTTATGGTACAGTCAGCATCACAAAATCAGAGAACCTTTTCAAAAAGTGCACCTGATTTCTTGAATATTCCTTCACCTCAGTCTACAGCTTGTGCAAACCTGTGTGATTTATCTCTTTAAATCAAGACTAAACAATGTTTTTCATTTCACAGACAGCGAGAGACAGAACAGGGACTAAAGGATCCTGTGATAAGGGTGTTGTGTCAGCTGAATATTAAAAGTCACATAAAACTGGAGTGATCTGTTAGCAGCTAAGCAGATGTGGGGTAAGCTCTGCAGGAATGCTAAAACCCCACAGTTACTTACAAATATGTTCCTTGCAAAACACTCCAGATTAAATTGTTCACCATTAAAAGTAGTCTCAGCTACTATGAGTGAGTCAATGCTGTGGGGGAGATTTTTGTTCAAAATTCAACTGAATTTTATTAGTCCAAAATTTTTCTTCTAAGTTTTCATTTTGAGTAGCAGGAGCCCCTAGGGCCTGAGAAGGTTCAACTCCTCATGGCCAGGCCACGTACACTTGCACAATGCTGGCTGCTTGGACTTCGCTGAATTTCATTGTTCAGTAAAAACTCCTTTTTCAGGCATCAGTTATGGTGAATAGAACTCTCTAACTCGACTAAAGAATGTAACTGTTGTGGCATGCACTGAGAGAGCATTATTTAACATTTACTGAAAAGATTTCTTTGTCTTGAGCTCTCTTCTGCAGGGAGTCACACACTCACCTGCACTGAAGTCTCAGTTGGCTTTTTCACATTTTATGAGCTGTGGGATGGGAGGCTGAAGCTGCTCTCCAGGTCAGGAGTGATTTTGAGACAAAACTCTCAGGGAAGAAACCAAAGTCCTTTGTAGGCACTGTCTTTGCACAGTAATACAGCCAACAAGTGGTACTACAACAACATTACACTAAATTTAATGACTTTGCCTTGTTCATCTCTACAGCAGCTAATGAAACATTATGAATGCAAAGCAAATAGTGTGTTCAGGCTGGTTCAGGATCCACATGGCATCTGAATGTGCTGCATGAATTATTCACACTGTTTTTGTTCACCCCTGTCATTCCTCCCCCATCACACACTAAAGCTCCTCTCCTGGCATTAGCAAACTCCTCTAAAACTGTTCCCCTTGCACTGAGCGAAGTTTCATTCCTAGAGTGTCAAAAACATATGAGCCAGGTCACCCAGTAAAAGTGAAATGATAAAATATGAATATGCTCAAGGAAGAGAGAGAGAGAGAGAGAGAAGGAGCTGGCAACCTTCCTTCCCATGTGAGTAAAGGTCTTCTCATTTTTTATTTTTCAACAAACCACTGTACCACTGCTCCTTCCTCCCATTTAGCTTATAAATGAGATGGCTGGAGAGACTGTGTTGAGCTGCTCTTGATGCAGAAACTGCCTGTCTGGCATAACTCAAATTTCCTCAACATCAAGGTGTGCTTATTTATGGTGTTAGCATTCAGAACCAACCCAGTTTTGCATCAGTATCAACTACCTCCCCACACCTTTCCTCCAATCTCAGTTGCCAAAGGTACTGTGATAATTGCTGTTTGACCTCTGTTACCCTTTTGCTAGTTTTTGCATCCAGAAAAAAAAATACATTCAATTTTAACTTCAAAACAAACATAATCTGTTTTTCAGCATTGACCTGCTGTTTGCCTGTTAGCAGGAGGCAAATATTTGTAGTGATTTGGAAGGCACACAGAAAACAGATTGATAGAGAGTCAATCAGCATGCCAAATACCTTGCTATTTGCTCTCATGAAAGGCTGGTGAATCTGCTTTTTTGTTGGGCTTTTTGGCTTTTCTTTTCTTTTTTCCTAGTTTTCTCAGCTATGATTGCCTCACCTACTAGAGAGATGATCAATTTGTCACAATCTCATTTTCATCTCAATTACTGCAATGAAGGTAATGTTTCTACTAGCTTATTTTAAAAAAATTCCAGGGTTTTTAGAGCCATACAGGTTTCAGCCTGACAGACCAAGGTGTATATTACACATCACAACACTGATGTCCATCAGAGAAAAGCTAGAGATAGGTAGCAAGTACACACATTAATTGACTGAAAAGTCCTTGTGCATTTTTAGTTGGGGAAGAAGTAAGAAGTGTGGGTATGGTGGAGGTGTGGAATATTTGGGGTCCTGCCCCCTCACCAAGAAAAAGTCAGAAGGGTACAATTGAGTCTGCATTGGGAGAACTTGACAAAAACTGCACCTCTCTCTGGGCTGGTGGGACTCAGAGGTGCAGTAAAGCTGGCTAGAGGGATGGGAGATAAAGCTTGAGTGATGGGAAGCCATCAAGGTTTTATGTCCTTGCCCTGTTTGTGAGGTATTGCCATATATGCTGCCCTGAAGTGAGCTTTCCTGCCAACTCCAGCAGCCTTCTGCTCCCTTATTTCTTCACACTTTTGCATCTTGAGCTGCTGCTGATCGTGTGCCAGTCCCTGTGCTGGCTCTGTGTCATGTCAGGCATTGCAGGTGTGCCATGGCATCTCAGCCTTCCACTGCCCTGCCTTCTCCCAAGGTAATGAAATGCCCAGGAAAGTGGTGGGATTGAAATGAAATCATCTTCTCTGGAAGTTTTCAGAAAATGCATGGATGTGGTTTAGTGGTGGACATGGTTTAGTGGCAAACACAACAGTGGGGGGTTAATGGCTGGACTTGATCTTAGAGTTCTTTTCCAACAAAAATCTTTGATTCTGGGACACAAAGGGTAAGACAAGTCACAATTCTGATTGAGCTTTCGGCTGCTTCTCTGGTTCTTGGGATGTTTCAGTGCAGCTCAAAATATGAAGATTTAGCAGATGGACTTGGAAGAAGGAAAACTAACCTGTCCTGCTAATCCTCCTTTCCCCTAGACTATACATTCACTGAATTATTCCTTATTATTGTACCAAGCTTCAAAGAGACCAGAAAGCAGCACACAATCATCTGCTCCAGGTGTTCCACTCCTGCTTCTCAGCTGTTATTGTTCCTCCAAGCAGGCAGCATAAAGAAAGTGACATTTTTATTAGCTCACATTCCACTGTGCCTGATTGATATCAAGACTACAGCAAAACAGCTTTTTGCAGCCATTTCCCTTTCAGTGAAGGATGTGTTTTAATTGTCATAGTCAGTCTTTTGTCAAATGTTTGTGTGTTTCCTGAAGAACCCAGGGTAGCACAGTAGCTGTTACTGCAGGATTAATGAAAGGCATTTTCTGTTTACACAAAACTGACACTGAGTTAAGTGACTTCATACAAAAAGAGAATCTTGGCTAATCAGTGCCTAAGGACTGAAGGCAAGGAAGTCAAAACTGCAAGCACCCAGGGCCTGTCTTATAAGGAATTTTATTTTTAGACAGGAAATCTTTTACTCTGTTATTACCATAATAGTTGCTCATCTCAATCATTTTAATGAAGACATGTAACACTAGTACTGTTTTAATTATTTTACAACAGTACTTAAGAAATGGAATGGAGTTTCATGTGAAAGTTGGTTAATTACCCAGATCCATCACAGATAATTTATATAGTACAGCTCAATATAATCATCCTTGAAGTCAGGAGACATTTTCCATGAAATTCAGAGTTGTTTAGACTAGACCTAATATCTTCAGATTCAGCCCCTAATTTTTATTTCTTCACTTCCCCTGATTGGGAGGGAGGCAGAACACAGAGAAAACAAGAGCTAACAAAGCTTATTTGACACAGATTTAAAATATGGGAAAAAATAACTATGAATGGCAAGGAATCTTATCTGAAAAGCAATTGTTCTATTAAGTCTTTCTATCCCATGATGTGTTAGGATCCTAATGCATCAGTCCTGTGAAAGTCTAATCACTGGTTTTCATCAGGAAAAGCACTCAAGAACCTGCTTAACTTTGTCTGTGAATGCTCCTGGCAGATGTCCTAAAACATGACTGAGCTGAAAGCAGACTGTTCAACAACTAAAAGGTACTGTCCAATTTAATGACTGTTACTGATGCAAGAAAGAGACATCAAATTCATTCTAAAGTGTTACCTAAAAAGAAGTAGAAATAATTCATTGCTTTAATACAATCAATCCCAGGAGGAAACACTTGGCAAAGGCAAAGATGCATTTACAAGTCCACTGTAGCTTAAGAATAAATGCCCACTTTGTTCTTACATAATTATCTGTCAAATGGAGCCCTCAAAGCAAGTTCTAGGCATTTCAGAGACTTGAGAAAAACTGTGAGGAGCCATAAGGTTTTGTTAGAGAACAGATGTGGGAGAGGAAGGGAAGCTGGAGAGGTTCCTCTTTGTCCTGGGACTGATCATTGCCTCTTTCTGGCTCCCCTCTTTTATTGAAACAGCTGGATCTGCCAGCACAGGCAGAACTGTTGCCTGGTTTGTCTGCTGCCTCAAGCTAATTACGGCAGCTCATCACTTTTGCAAAGTGGTCTACAGGATGCTTTTCTCACACGTGGGATTTGTACAAATTGTGGCTGTGTCAACACACTGCAGTGAACTGCCCAGAGCTAACAAATGACACAAAGACAGGGGATCAGATTGGTTTTGTGCTTGACTGCACTAACAGTGAGAGAAGTTTGCTGCTGCTGATAGCTACATGCTTCTGCTGATGGCAATTCTTCTGGCAGAACTTGGGATGGGAGAATCAGCAGATTTGTGGTGAGGACAAAGGCAGTGGCTAAAATCAGAGATATTTCCTCTCACCAGCCCTATCCTGCAGAAAGTCACCACTTGATTTTTAATGTTGTAGTTATTGCTTCCAAATCAAAAATAAGGTAAATACTGTCTTTGTTAATTTGAAAACACAGAAATATGCATTTTCTGGCATCAGATAGGAAATATATATGATACAAACTGGCTAAGCTCTTTGGATTGGATTCATTAAAATGAGACTGTTTCAAGTCACCTGTCTGGGTTTTCCTGACACTTTTCAATCCCAGTGTTCAAAACCAGCGGTTTTACTCAGAGAATATGTTGTTGGATGAATCCCCAAGGGATTTGATGCCAAATAATTTGTGTATTAGAGCCAGACAGTGTAGGACTTTTATCAAAAATGGAAGGTATGATTAAACAATCTTTCTTGGATTTTTTGTTTTTTCTTTCCAAAGAGCATAGTTATGCATTTATAATACAGGATACTTTCTCACCTATTTCTGGAACAGTCGGGATGCCCTGACAAAGTACCATTTGACCTCTTTCCTGGCTTTCTTTCCATAAGTAAATACCCCATAATATTTGACACTGTTTCCAAAAACATTACCCCAGTACATGAGATTAAATTATTCCTAGATGTTCTATTCCTCTAGAGTTCCTTTTACAGACATCCAAAGTTTTCTTCATGTAAATAGGTATGCAGCAATGTCATAGAGCCACTTGGGAGGAAAAAAAAATTTATTAAGTGTATAAAGTTCACTCCTGAAAGTTAGCAGAACTTCTGCCTTTTGGCTATCAATTGAATTCTCAGTGATGGCTGAAGCAGAGGCAGGAATGAATTAAAACACCCAATTGATAGATAACATATTTTCCAATTTTCTACAGCAGCACAAAGGTCCAGCTGTGTCTGAGACCCTTCCTGGTTCCACGGAAAGGAAAGGAAAACAAACCAGTATTTCAGGAATATCCCTTTCTTTGACTTATTTCCTTTCCTAAAAAGACTGCAATGATTCACACAAAACACTCATCTACCACAACACTTTTCATAAATCATCCTTATAATCACAAGTCAAGTGACCCTGTGGTTTCATTCATTCAAAAGAGGTTTAAAAAGATTTGCTTAGTAAAGCAGTGAGCAGGAAAGATAATTCCTCTGTCCTTGCAATTGCTCATCTTTGTTTCCCTGTCCTATCTCAGATTTCCCTGAACCTTGTCCTTTGGTGCATTCAGGGAATTCAGGATGGCTTCATATTCAATTATTGCTTGAATCCTAAACTATTCTTAAAACAACACTGTACCAAACAATCCCTAAAGGGTTGCACTCTGCAAATGGAGGATGCTGTCAGAATTCACTCTCCCATGTTAGGTGCCCTCATGGCAATCCATTGTTTGGCATTTCTGACTCTTATGAGGCAAGAAATGTGTCAGACTGTTAATTTCAAGAAAAAATATTTGGACAGAGTAAAAAAAAAAGGACAGGAAAAGTGAGGAAGTTTTTGTAACCAACTGATTCAAGGAAAGGAATAAGCACAGTATTTTGTTTAAAAGCAATTCCAGGTGCTGGAGCTTATAAGTAAAATGATGAATGAATGGAGCAGAATCTGAGTATAGTCTATATGTTCACTGTTTCTTTTCATATATTTCAGCATGGGCACTGTGCATCTGTGTCTTCTGAACTGGTCAGATGTCCTTCTGACACTATACATTAAATAATGAAAACTCACAGGATACAGACAGCCAACCTCTGGCAACAGCTTTCTCCCAAATATGACTTGATTAAAAGGGATAAAAAAAGTCTTTTGAACCTGCCCTTTCATTAAAATTTGACTTTAAATACCACAGACATTTTCATAAAAATTAATAAAATCTCTGCTCAATGGAATGTGGTTTGGTTTTATTTTAAGTTTCAAATGTTTCCTACTTGGTCCTTGCTTTTTATGACAAGTTAGAAGGAAAAAGACAAAGAAATATGCAAAACTATCCCAGAAACTGATTATAGAATATTTTTCAGAAGAAAAAGCAATTTTTCAACCAGTTTAAAAATCAAAACACCACTGACTACAATCAAACTTTCCACCACATCTGAGTCTAGCAAAAAAAGCTGTAGAAACCATTGCTTTCCCTCATACTTTTCTAATACAAGCCCAGTATCTGCAACAAACATAAGTGTCTACACCCAAGTTTATGTGCCTTTTACATGGTGCCTTGGCACAAAGGTCAAAACACAGTGGGTTTGGATCACAAATTCTGAAATGACTGCAGCATAATGCTTGGTTCATTAAAAGAGCTTAATATCTAGACTGATGATAATTTATGACTTTATTTTTTTCATCTACCTAGAATTGTCAAGAATCCAGTCTACTTCTAATGCCAAGAAACAGTTCCATGGGATCTCAGTCCAAAATTCAAGAATGAAAAACAGTTGTGTGACCTAGTTGGAAGGTGTCTCCATAAAAGCACATCTTTGGTCAATGGAACACAGTTAAGTAACTTCCAATATACATTCATGGACAACTTATTCCTCCCACTCATCACTTCTCACGCACTCATCTTGCATTGCAGTTTTCCTAAACTTTAGCAGCTCCTGTCCTTAGTATTCTCTTCAATCTCTAATGCACTTACTGCACTTACTGTGGACAGTAACCACATAACTGTCCCCATCGCCATTTGCTCAACCAAACAAGCCTTTTGCAGATCCTCAAGACAGAGTCTCTGTTCTCCTATTTTCAGAAATAGCTCTCTCTGCCTCTATTACCCTGGATTCATCTTTCTGAACCCCAGTAACTGGCACTTGTGCTGCCTTGCATTTGAATGTGGTTTGCAAGGGACCTGATCACATGTAGGTCAGTCTCTCTTCATCCTCTTTGGAAGAGTTTCTGCCACAGGAAACATAACCTACACCACCTCTGACTTTCTCAGCAAAAAAGACCAGGTCATTTATATATCTATATATCTATCTATATAGATATAGATATATATAGATATAGATATATTATCATATATCTATTTATACTCTCTGTATATAAATAAATAGATAATGAAACAAATCTCCCACCACAACAACTCAACAATCGCAACAAACGTGTCTTTTTTTTTTTTTTTTGACATAGCCACAGCACAGGAAAGTGGTGAGGGAATTGTTGATTCCATGTTAAGTATGCATGTAAGTCTGTAAGATCCAATGGATCCATTTCTTAAGAACAATAACTTATTATACTTCATGATCATCAAGACAAATTGAAATCTGAAGCACACAGAGTTTTAGGTGTAAGCCTGACATGCACTGGCTTTTACCATGTGCTCCACCTGCTTTATCAAAAACCAATGACAACACCACAACAAGAAAAAAAAAAATTCCCTGGCCTGACTGCTCTTGAAATGTGGTTATTTTATTTAACCTATTTCAAAGGCTGATACTGAGCCAGAGTATTGTAGCAGGCTGAATATCAATCATTCATGATTGCATTGCTCTGTATCCCTGGGGATGGATGTGAAAATTTTTATTGACGTTCTAGGCAGTCATGAGGAATTGTACTCTGACATCTAGTGCAGGCATTTACCTGATTTCTCATCTATCAGGAAAAACTCTGTTCTCTGCTGTCCACTGACACGTGTAAGCAAGGCAGGGCTGTTGAGGAACCTTCAATGCTGTGCTGATACAACTCTATTTTGAAACTATTATTTACTCTCTCTTTTCTTAAAAAAACCCCAACAAAACTGGCTAGAGGGTAACCATGGTGAAGAAGAGCCTCTCAGTGAGAGCTGGAGATAAAAGTTGAAATGCTTCTTGTGTGTCTGCAAAGGGCTGGGCAGGAGCTCTATGAATGAACTGTATCATTTGTTCCAATGATGTGTTAACTCAGATACCCAGGGATAACAATTTATTGTGACAGCCTCATTTTTCACTCATATTGTAGTCTCTTTCATGCAGATGCTCTCATCTTACCTTTGTGTGCTTTCCCAGCAGCCCAGTCTCCCTCTGTCCCTCTCTCCTGGTGGGAACCATTCCACAGTGCCATGCCAGCTGCTCAGGCACCCCAGGCTGGCTGGGCTCTTGCATGGCATCCCTGCCACCACAAATGTACAATCTGTCTCAACTGAGACATCAGCGTGTGGGAAGCCTATCTTTGCTCTCGAGGCAGAGTTGTGGTTTAGGGCAGATAAAACATTGCAGCAGAGAAGCAACAGCTGTCAAACCCCCTCACACCTCAGCCTGGAGTGTGAATGTCCTGACCCCTCCACCATAAAGTCAAACAATGAGATAAAGTTAAAACCCTTTTCAGCAAGGCGTTGTTGAACTCTGAGCACAGTGAAGGATGCACAGACACTCCTGGGGATCCAGGTAGAAACCTGTCCTCAACAACAGGGGAAAACTTCCTCACCAGTTTCTCAGATGTGGCTGACGGCACAAGTGCTATCACCAAAAAGTCAAACAAAATAATTTCACTTAATGCTAAGGATGTTTTACGCTGGGCTGATTACCCCAGTTAAGGCAGAAAGATCTGAGACTAAATTAACCAATGTTCAGTCTGGAATGCCAACTAGAGATGAGCAGCTAGTTTCAGTCTGTTGGTTTTTACGTTGGTTCTTTAAATTTGTTTGTTCATTATTTTCCAGGCACCTGTGGGTCTTATTGAGTAAGGTGAGCGCTTCCATTATGGCTTGGAGAAGAGTAAAACAAGATAAAATAAATTGATTTCACTATGGTTTAAATCAACTGTATTTTGTTTCTGCAGCCTGCCAACACACAAAAGGCCATTTGCTGAGCATTGGGCTTTATGGAAAGATGGTATGAAGTTCTACCTGTTCTACATCTAGAAATTTGTTACAGGTATGAAAACAGCTCAGACATGGCCACATCAGGGAATGACACTTTTATTGGCTCAGGATGGTACCAACATAATTTGGTGGATGTATTTTGTCACTTTTACAGACAACTGGAGGTTGCTTCCATGCAGTGTCCTTGGGGAAGATGTTGCTCAATGGGGAAATAGAGGAATTTGTTTAAATAAACCTCACCTGCAAGATATAGACAAAGCCCTAGACATAAAACCAAGCCCAGTGTGAACTTTGTGATTCTCACTGGTGGGGACCCAAGCAGAAGTCAAGAAGGCAGGACAGCTCTGCTTTATGACTCTGCATGACACACCCTGAGGAGTTTGGGGGAGCAATGTTTGCCATCAGGTGGAGTGCTCCTGATGTCTCTCCCAAAGACTCCTGCTGGGTAGCCTGTGCAGAGTTCCACCTCTTTTTTTGTCCTATGACAACACTATACTTCTTCTCAGTGGTAAAAATGGGAATTTGTATTTTAATACACATTTTTTTTTGTCTTTGGCAGATACAGATTGAGAAATGCAGAAAAGCAAATAAGACCCTTTAAGGTCTTTGAAGCTTTTAGAAAGGCCACACTCCCCTCACTAATTGTTTAGTATTTTCTCAAGGTCAAGCAAAGGGCTTGAATCAATAATAAGTTGCACACAAGCTAGACAGGTTAAGGAGACTTAGAACTCTTGTCAAAGTACATGACATTAATTAACATTATGAAAGCAAAATAATAGTAGTACCCCATAAAACTGCATTAGGAAGGAGATAGAATAACACAGGTCATGTTAACTTACTGCAAAAGGGAAAGGAGGGGGTGGCATTTTTTTCTGGTGAGAGCTAGGAAACTATGCAGTTCAGAGGCTATAAAGAGACATCAAATATAGATCAGAGGTCTCAGGTGGTACTGGGGGACTCAGATGAAGTTCAGCTGAGAAGTGGTGGGTGTTATTTAGATGTTAGGTCCAGTTGTGCTAAATGCAGTTGCACTTGTTGCGATTTTATCCTTTGATTTGAAAAAAAAGAAGGAAGGGAGGAAAAGAAAGAAGAAAATATATAAGGGAAATAAGGAAGAAAGAGAAAAGAGAAACAAGCAAAGCATAAGAGATTCATCCTCACCAGACCTATGCCTTCCTTTCTTTTTTTTCTGTCAGTATGGATGATCATGAACCAGCCAGAAGCAAGGAAACAAGAAGAGAAATAAGGAGAAACTGTACCTTCAAGGGGTACAGGGGTGCTGCTGTTGTGTGCTCTCCCTCTGTGCCACTGATACCCTGAGCACTTCACACTGAGGAAAAGCAGCAGCATCAAAAGCTGCCCCTAGCCACACCAGAATTCCATCCAGCCTGTGTTGGGTGACCTGTTTTGTGATCTACTGCCATGACCTTGCTGCTGATTTATGGCTTCTTGCCTGAGACAGTGCAAGGAGTCATAAAAAGTTTTTGCTTTTTTTCTTTTTAATTCTATACTGCTGCCATCAATAGCTCCTCTTTGGAAGTGCTCTGCAGGCCTGTGAAATAAAACAATACTCAGGCCTCTTGACCCTTCTATGATTTTCTCTTCCACTATCTTTTTGTGTCATGTAGGAATCATGAAAGAATAAAAACTCAGCAAAGTCTCCTACCAGTTCATGATGCACTCTAAGTACATTTTTATAGCAAATTTAATGTTAATGAGCACCAATTACTCTTGGAAATCATCATAAAAGGCATAAAAAGGCTGATACTGCATATTTGACATACTCTGGAGGCTATCTCCAAGATGGAAGTGCAATTTTGAGAAACATCCACAATTACTGTGGGATGGTAATTTCTGAGTACATGGTGCATTTGTGGTTTGGGCATGCATCACATTTATGGGCCAGTCCAATACTCATCTTTGAGAGGATGGAATTGGCACCCTTCTGTAACAATAAAAATAATTTTACTGAGAAGATTTCTTCAGATTTTTTTCTCTTTTCTACTGTAAAATGCTGTCATTAAATGTATAGGAGATAATCAGCCTTTTTTCTCTATTTCTCAGTTATACAGACAAGGCTTCTTTCAGAAAAAAAATTGAAGTGATATGAAGTGAATAAGGAAACCAGAGAAATTTCTCATAGTTCTATGAAATTATATTAATTATAAAAATAACAGCAATAGTAATACTGCTACTAATTCAGCAACCATAATTTCCAGCCAGTAATTCACACTACAGTTAAGTTAATAGGACTTCTCAGGGTTGTAAGAACCTGCTGAGCCCAGAAACATGTTGCAAATTCCACAAACATGACACATCCCAGACAAGCCTTTGCAGAAATTTCCAAGGAATATTTTGTTAATTAAGAGTCACAGCTGTCATCAGAGACAGAAAAAGTATTTCAACAGCAGATAACACTTTTTTCTGCCCTTCTGCTCTTCTGTCTCCAAGGCAGACAGAGATGGACTTCCACGTGGCTGCTGACAACTTCATGGCCACTGATTTCCTTCAGAACAGTCAACATTTGCTGTTCATGCATGCACTCACACAGCAGCTGAGTAAATTAATATTAAAGATCTATAATGTATTGTTATAATTCTCTGTCAAGTGAGATTTTTTTTATCTTACAGATGGCGGAGGAAGGCCAAAAGCAGCTGATCATTAACAACCAGGCAGGTGCCATGCACTACAGTCCTGACAAACTATTTTACCTCCCCTTGGTGTGCAGGTGTTTGAGGGATCACAGTTTGCTCCTCACAAATCTATCAGATGTTGTTATCTTAATAGATTTACATACCACCACTGCTTATAAACATTAAATTGATGTGCTGGGAATCAACAGAGCCTCCCATCAGTCAGACTCCTCTCTTTTTGTGTGTTTCTCCAGATAAGCTCAATCCTCAGGTAAAGTACACAAGACCTAGGGAGCTCCAACCAATTTGTGCATACCTATTCCAAAATAAAAAAGTTGCAAATAGTGGATTGGAGGGGAGTGGACAAGTTCACAGAAGAAGAAATCCATGGAGGATTACTGAAAACAGCAAAACCACATCTGACTCAGGGAGGCTCAGAGTTCAAGTTTCCCTCAGATATTCTTCCAATCTCTAGCATATTTTCACAATCTCTTCTGTAATCTTTGTTCTTCCCCTAGCCTTACTATTCCTTTGGCAGCTGGGTTTGGGCACTGCTGTAGATAGTCTACATGGATATTTATTCTCACATAACACATCTGAGTAACTTATATATTAATTGGTTCTTGGAAAAAAACTTGAGGTCCACCAGGCTCCTCAGTGAGCTTTGTGTCCCTACAAAAAACCCCCAAATTTCTGTGATCAGCAGAGTATAACCTTCTCACTATATAGTTGTGGTTAGGCACAACTATAAATCCTACTAAACTTGAGGTATTCTGGACAGGTGATGTTGTGCTGTGAGGAGTCCAAAGAGGTTGTGGTCCTCCTCTTTAAAGGTGTTCCTACTTTTTTCCCCATCTTATAATACTGAAAGTATTTCTTGGAGGCTTTTCTGAACAAACACAGTATGAAAATGCTGGAGAACCTAGCTCACATACTTCCTAAAACATCTGTCACTATGATTGGGCTTCATTTTCATGTCTGAATTTTCAGCCTGAGCTGTGGCTTGAATCATTCATATACCAGTACTCTCAGAAGAACTAAATTGTGTTCAGAAGCTTTTGCATCATATTTGGAATTCCATGAGACTCTTTGAACACGTGACTCCAAGAATTTAATTTGTAGGCTGTGTATGTCAATAAATGATGTCTCTCTCCTGTTTGTTTCAAAGGAAGACATTGCTCAGAATGAGAGGAATTAGGAGCTGGATTTCTGTCCAAACTTGTGTGGGCTCCTTATATTGCCCTGAATCTCAGAAATAAAGTCAAATAGATGGGGAAAGACTATGCTGGCATGACTGCAGCTTGGGAAGCCACAGCTTAGCTACTTTTGAACTGCTGATACCACTGGAGACAGAGCAACAAGATTCAGTACGAGAGGGAACAGTTATTGCAGCCATCAGCTTGGGTTGAACTTCAAAATAAAAAATTCCCTTTCCTTTGCATATGTGGCTATCCTAATGCAATTACCTGTATAGCACTCCTGCAAGGTCAGCAGGTGCTATTAGTCTTGACAACAAACTGTCTGCCAGGATAACCTTTCCATGGAAAATCTGTGCTTAATTCTGAGTGCCAGAAGCCTGGCAGGCAGCGTGACATGGGTGGTAAGGATGAACCAGCTGGAGTGACTGCAGGGTGAGTGGCTTCCCTTGCCCCCAGCACATGGTAATTTCCCATGAGTAATTTGGAAAATATTAACAGTCACCTAAGCCATGCCAAAAATAACATTTGTTTCTCCTGCTGAAACTAGTGACATTTAACTATAGAGGGGAAACGCAAATATTGTTGAAATATCTCCACATCTGAAAAGTTCCTTTCATATCCACAAGTAGCTGCCAGATTTATCAAATAATAAATCAAAGCCACTTTTCTCCAAATAGGAAAATGGCAACCCATAAATCTCTGGACCAACCATTACCAGGCACAAGTACATTGTATTAGGGAAGGATTCCATCAGACAGAACACGGTCAGCAAAATCCAGCTCCATGTTCTGCAAGAGGCTTTCTTTGCACATTTCTGTACCAAACCAAGTTTTCCTGTGACTTTCCTGGTCCAGCCTGCATGCCACAGAAGGTTTCTGTCAGGACAATGGAATTCCTTCCACCACCCTGAGGAACTCAGCAGATCATCACAAGACTGTGGAGTGTCAAAAACCTGCAGCCCTCTAAGAGTCTAGCCTATGAAAATTTATGTTGTTATTTGTGATTCACGTTACAAATATTTTAATTGCATAATTTGTAAAATTTGTGTTTTCATGGACTACATGTAAAGGTAATTATATTATTACCTGCCTTTTTTTAAAGGAAGAACTTATTTATAAAGCACAAGCTCAGCCACTTATGTTTCATTTTCATCTTAATTTTTACTTTCATGAGATCCTATTCTGCAAAATGGGTTAGATTGCAATCTGTCTGGATTTGTCTCAAATCTAACCCTTTTTCATATACTTCACATCCATTGCTCACTGTAATGCCACAACCTTGGCAGTGGTTGTATCATCAAGATAACAAAATTCTGTCTGTCCCATAACAAATGCAGGCTAGGAAAGTAAAATAATACCCAAGAAATACGAATTAATCTTTTAAAACCAAATATATTTCTGCCAGCAGGGCTTTTCTTGAATGCTTATAAGCACTGAGGCAAGTTGGATCCTTCAAGATTTAGGGTCAGCCCTCTTACAGCCTCCTCTGTGCAGATTTTGGAATATGTCATTCTTCAGCATCCGACATTTTTCAAGTTGTTTAAATAAAATTATTGGTATTTTCTTAGGAGGTAGATTTTTCAGTCTGTGATTAGAGTTTGTAAAAAGAAACAAATCCAAAATCGATCTCATGAAAAAAAATGTACCACTGACTTCAGAGAATGAATCTGCATTGATGCAATAAGCTTTGCTTTTCACACCCATAGAGAGGAAAACCATGCATTTACCAGATTTCACCGCCCTTCACAGTTCTTCTCTGAAAAATCTTGCTTTCTCTTATAAACAAGTGTTAAAGAGATTCTACAAGTTACTGACACAATCTACAAGATGCAAAAGTTCCAGAAGTGTTTTCCACTATGTGCTTGGTTTTTTATTGGTTCAGTCCTCTTCTACTAACAAGCTATGGAAATAGAGCCTTGAAATCACTTGGGAGTAGGGGTAGTGTGTGCTGGAATTAATTTTGTCTGTGAGAAGGTATCCAGTGCACACTGTCTATGGAAGAGCAGCAGCTTTTTGCCTCCAGTTGAAACTGGATAATGAAAAGGAAACTGAAATTGATATTCCTCTGACAAGAGCTGTTGAGATCCAGTTTTCAGTCATCTCTGCCTTAACACAACCACACTCAGGAGGCTACTTTGGCTGCACTGTAGCTTTAATTAAACACACCTCTCAGTTTTGCTTTTAGTGAGCAAATGCTCTCATCAGTGAAACCACAAACCAAGACTGGCATTAGTTGACCATGTCAGTAAGATATCCAAGAGCAGGACTCCCAGATGTCATGGGCAGGTTTCAGTTTGCCAAAGTCGGTAGCCAGATTCTCAGAAGCTTTTGGCACATTGGATGCAAAGCTGTTGAGTGCCTGAAAGGGAGAAATGAACCTGTGAAATTCTGGCTCCTGTTGGGCAGAGAGACTGAGCTAGAGAATGGCCCTTCCAGGCACATTCAAACTTGTCCTGCTGCTGTCAGCTCTGGGCATGTTCAGCAGGTAATCAGAGTGTTCTGGCACTGTGGCTGCCAAATCAGCACCTCTCCTAGGCTCTGAAGTGGCACACACACAAGCAAAGAAACAGAGGTAGAGATACACTCACAAACAAAAACTTCTCATGTCCCTGGGATGTTTTAAGCTTAAGAAAAATTGCTCCTCATTCTGCACAATCCCAGGTCTGACACCTCACAGCTTCCTGCTGAGCTGCACAGCCCTCAGCACAAAGCAGTGCTTTTACCACCACTTGACAATTGTGAGCTCATGGAGTTAAGCACTTCTAACTTGGCTCTCAACTCCAGCTGCCCTCTGTGCCTTGCCAAGGCTCCTGTGAGAGTGCCAACACAACCAGCTTCTGCTGGGGACAGACAAGAACTGGTCTGCCTTTTCAGGAAGAACTTTCTATCTGTAGTGAAATACAGAAATGCCAAATTTATATATACATACATATATATACATACATGTATATATATATATATACACACACATAGATACATATATATATATATACATACATATACATACATGCATACATATACATATATATATACACACACACACTCATTTACACACATACTAGAAGGAAATGGTGTCTGGTTTAAGAACAGTTCCTGGTTCTTGAATTTTCTGACTTCTATCATAGCTCCTCACACAACAGTTTTTGTTATTTATATTCCCATTTAATTGGGTTTAGGACATGACTGCTGAAATTACAGATAACCCTGCCTATCTAAAGCACTGATTTAGGTTTGGAATTGCTTAATCATTGCTTTAAAATGTTCACCACAATTTGATTTTCAGAAGTCTGTTAAGAACAGGTGTGAGACTGGAAGAGCACAGAGTAAGAGTATATTGCCTGTAGGACAGACAGAAGTCCTTTTTCTGAGAAAATAGGATAAAATAAATTAACACTAAAGAAACTGCTATGGATTAGCTGTGCTGAACAGTCAGAAAAGTAATGTCTGAGTCCTTGGCAGGCTGACCATCCAGAGCTAGAGACAGACTCAGCCCAGGACACAGAGGACAGAGGGACCTGTCTCTTATTTCCCTCCATGGAAGAACAATCAATAAAAATTATCAAATTTCTATCACAATCCTGGAAACAGAGGATTGATGAAGAAAAATGATTGAGTGTCTGGTCTAAAGCTAGTCTCAGTTACAAGAGTGTCAGAATTCATCAGTTTCAGTTGATCAGGTCTTCAAGGTTGTTTCTACTGATTGATGTCTCACTGTTGTTTCAGATGCTGCCAAATAGCATAAGTACTAATAAATTCCCAGGGAAAACCAGATTGGATGGACAGTGTACCAGACCCTTGTGCATCCTGATCAGTCTCCCCTAAGAACACATAATTAGCTAAAAGTATTTTTGACTTCTCCTTGAGGCTGCACAATCATTTTTCATTTCATAGGTCATATCTGAGAGAGCCTCTAGAGAAAGTGTGATACTGGCTTTAAAGTCTTTTTTAAAAAACATTTGGCTCAAATAGAACAAATACAGCCAAGACAGCAAGAACAATACTCTCTGCATTGCCCTATAAATATTAAGTTCACAATGTAATATGTGTCAATTAAGGGTGATCTGTGCTGTAAACCAATAGACAATATACCAAACAATGGAATGAGATCAGTGCCATATTTTAAAATGTAACATCCAAACAGCCATCATCCACCAAAGCCTTATAGTATTGCTGAACTCAAATTAATACAAAACCATGCTTAAGAAATATATAGATTACATGGTTCTCCTGACAATTCCAGCCAGCACTATTTACATCTGCCTTGTTTTGTTCAATTTGTTATTTCTATTCCTGAACTACAGAGCAATCATCTAGTCTCCTGGAAGCCAAAGACAAAACTTGGTGATTTATTTTTTTATGTTGGTAATAAAAAGAAAATCAATAAAAGAAATTCAGAAAATAATACATTCAGATGGGCAGATATTAAAAATTCTTCTTTTGCTATAATCATAGGGGAAATTGTAAGAAAAAAATTTTAGTACTGTCCATGATCATTTTATACAGAGTTTGACAGAAAGATAAGTCATTTAAAGTTTATTGAGTCATCAAAATTGGCTTGCCTTTCTTTTATTTATTTGTTTTGTTGGGGGTTTTTTTGGTTTTTTTTTGGTTTTGTTTTTTTTTTTTGTTTTTTTTTTTTTTTTTTTTTTTTATTGAGGACATAATCAGGGGTAAAAACCACACCTGGAAGAGAAAAATCTCAGCATCTCTTCCAGTGAGATTAAATAAAAATAATTTCAAGACTGTCTGCCAAAAAGAGAGGTTCAAATGCCCTTAGACATATTGATATGAAACCTGAAAAGTTACATTGGCTCACTAGCTGAAACAATAGTGTTTTGAATGTGGAAGTTGATATGCAGAAGAAGATATCAGAAATACTTGAATTTGAAATATATATGTAATATGAAATCTGAAATATACATTCTTAAAAATCAGATTAGCACACTGATAAAGAAAAGCTCCTAATGTCTTGATTGTTTATCTCTGAAATCCTCCTCTAAGGACTACATAACATTTAAGATGACAAGCTTTGGCCAAATTAAATCTCTTTATCTCAATAAAAGAGAAACAGGACAAAAACTGGTGACTCTTGTTTTTAGACACCCAAACTCTGTGTTCTGCAGGTCCTTTCTGACCTTTGATTTGTGCTGTTGCCTCTGGTTGAGGTGAAGGACTGAAAAAGAGAGAATTCAGGGGATATTTTTTCCCCTTTTAAAAGAAAGGGATTCCAAGCTGCAAGGATTAAGGATTTCATTAGGGTCAATAAACAGTTTGATTTCTGGAATTATATTCACAGAATCTTCACAGGCAGAGCTACTTAAAAGCAACCCTTTCACTCAGTCCCCTGGTTTCTTTTGTCACTCGTCTAAATCCATCTTTCTGCAGCAGACATTGGCCACTCTGCCTTTACTGGAAGCTAAGCAAGCAAGGTGGTAAAAGTTTCAATACCCTGGCTATTCCCAAGGAGATATAATTTATTTTTGCTGTTCAGGCCAGCAGCCCACTGGACTGCATTTCTGTGCCTTTCCGCTCCCCATTGCACTCATTTTGGAAAAATTATTACCATGCATTTCTGCTTTTTGTTGTCCACAACTAGAAAATATATTGTGCATTTTTGACAAGCACTTGGAATTCTACTGAGTAAAAAACCAAAACAAGCTACCAAACAAAATAAAACTGAAAAGCCCAAAACAACAGAAAACTCTCATTAGAATTTGCTATGATTCATTATCTGACTTCCAAGATGTGAATTACCACTCACAGGAAATAATTGTTACACAGCATCTTCAGTGTCCAGAGACTGAGAATTTCAGAAAGCTTGATTTACTGATGAGTAAAACAAAACTGAAAGACTTTAATCCCTGATTAAAAGAAATGCGTATTTTTTAAGGGAAAAGGCTCTGCATCTATTAATAATCCCTGTGAGCATCCATGACTCAAGAGGAAGCATTTAATTTTGCCTTCTTTTCTGCTATTTTTCTTCTATTTTCGAATGATGCAGAGAGGGTGGAAGTTATTCTACTGAGCAAATTTCAGCCAATAAACTGACAGTGAAGTGAATGAGGCTCTCTCCATGACAGTTCCCTCTCCCTATGTAATCACCAGAGAAGCCTATCCATAAATGACCCTTGGTTTCCATTTAAAAGCCTATCATCTCAGTAGGAAAAGTCTTCTAAAGCCTTCTGACTTAGAGAGAAAAAGCTCTGCTAGCTGGCCTAAGGGCAATTTCTTCCTTCTGTTTACCTCTTTGAGAGGCAGCAGCCCAAATACATTACTGTCTAGAAAGCCCTGCTCATAAAATGGGGGGAGGAATAGGAAGGAACAAAATAAAAAGAGATCTGGACCTGAGGCAGAGAGAAAACCAGGGTATTGTATCCTTTAGTGCAAGCAGCATGTCTGTCAAGGAGTGCATGATTAAGATTTAACCCAAGATCCACTTCACTTCAACATCTATTATTTTTGTGGGGCCATACCTGTGCAACTTTCCCTGACAGTGCAATTTACTCTATGAAAGCTCTTTGTCATAACAGGCATTGCAGGACCCCATGCAAAGCTGGTGATCACCACCATGCTAGTTTGCCTCTAACTTTTACTAATTCTTCCAAGCTAACATAACCCATTAAAATAAAACTGAGTCCCTGCCTGGATCAGTCTTACAGCATGGGCTAGACTAGCATGGGCACTTGTTTGCAAGGCAGTCTGCTCCCTGCACAAGAAAACAAGGACTGACTTCTCCTCCTCTCTGGAAAATGATCCTCCACAACAGCTGCAGCCAGCATCCTCAACACCTCCACAGAGAGCAGCAGTTATTTAGGACTCTTAGCTGGTGTATGTGGCCTAGACCCCTTGATGAGGGATCACATGGTCCCAATGGAAAAGTCTCCATGGACAGCAAAATATGTTTAAATGATGTTCAGGAGAGGTCAAGCCCCTGGACAGCTTCCTTGCCTGGGCAATTGAGCAGAATAAAACAAAGCTCAGTTTTGTTTTCCTTTTGATCTCCTAGCACAGATAAAGCCTGACCAGAAGAATTCCTGAAGCCTGGGAAGGTTGCAGTGGCCAAAGTTGTCTCCATCAGCAAACTCCCACAGAGAGAGTTGCCAACAGCAGGCCCACATTGCTGCTGCCAGATAACCACAGAGCAGCTGAGCTCCTTTCCCTCATCTGTCATACATGGACACAGCAATGCTGAGAGAGCAAGATCTCATCCTGATGGCAAGGACCCAAAGTGTCTCCTTCATGCCTTGAGGCCTGTGTCTCTGTTCTCACCACACCTCTCCACAAGCTCACACAAAGCCTCTCATTCCCCATCCCCATCCCCTCCTTCTGGCCTCTTCATGGGGGCAACAACAGCTGAGAGCCTCCCCTCCCTATCCCAAGTATCTGGCCTTCATCTAGCAGGCTTTTAGACCCCCACTAGCATGCAGAAACAACCACCCCAAACCCCTAATGAAACTCCTTAAACATCACACTCCATCGCAAGGCTGCGGTTGCATTTCTAGGAAGCTGCAGATTTCCTTAAAGAGGCCCATAAGCCTTGGTGTTACCTGACATGACATAGCTCAGCTGAAGATAAATGCTTTTGTACAACTGTAATCTGGCTAATCACTGACAAAAAAAAAGCCAACAAAAACAAGCAGGGAGAAACTCTCTGGGCTGCCTGACCTGTACTGAAAAATCAAGGTCAATGTATTTCTAGATGTTTCTAGAACAACAGCCTTGAGCCCAGCATCACTCACTCTCACACAAAGCTCAATGTGGCATCTGAGACTTGAGAAAGCGCCTCAGCAAAGATGCACAGATAATTTGTAGTAATTGCAGGTGGCTCATGCAGAGCTGTGAGAAGAGGCCTCCCTTGAGTCGACTTACACTTAAGTTGGATTTCTTCCAAGAAGATGCTTGACTTAGTGTTGTTTTTTTTTAATCAAAGCCAAAAAAGGAATTAAAAAAGCTTTTAATCACTGCAAGAATCCCATTTAATCAGCCTACTGTCTGAGTTTGTTTCTTTAGCACTGATGAATTAACCTAATCAGAGTGTGATTTAGCTAAGAGTTTTGATACTGTAATATTACAAGTTTTTCTGTTAGTTGCTTGCATTCGTGTGTTACAAACCTTGCTTACAGAAAAAGGTTGATAAGAGAGGTCTTAAAAGCAACTCCTGACCAAATTAATGAATTTCCATGTTCAGACCCTGCTACTCTTATTTTCCAAATGGGTATATTTAAATAATTAATATGAACTGTCCTATGATACAGGTGATTCAAATTATGCAAACTGAAACCAAGTAAACAAACCAGTGGTTTCTAAGTGAACTAGATATTTAAAGGGGAAAGGAAGGTAAGAATCTGAAGTAGCCAGGGCCATAAGTTACATTACGTAGGCTGCCATCATATCCTCCACTTTTTCCCCCTTCCCTGAGGATTTCATTCAGACATTGGACTCACAGCTTTTTGTCTGGCTACTCTGAAATGCACAAGCTAATGAAAGTCTGCCTGCTGCTGAATTTGGAAAGAAACCACAATCACAGTTAAGACAAACTGGTTAAGGCAAAGTCAGATGTAAAAACAAGATTGGAACAAGTTTAAACTCACAGCCCAGTGGAGTCATGGCCAGAGAATTTTTCTGCAACCATATGGTATCTGCCATGAGAATGTCAAGAAATATTGTTCTTAGCCACATAGCTGTCTGAGGGATGGCAGATGGAGGAAACACTACATGTGCCAGCCTGTCTAATTAGCTTAGAGGCTTTTAATTCCTTTGTTGTTTTTTAAATGCCACTCTATCAATATCTGATCCAATGGCCATGGAAGTGGAGGGGAGTTTCTCCACTGGCTCTGGTAGGTGCTGGCTTCAAACCCACACAGTTTATGTAAGAAAGTATTTGGCTGCTGGCTTGTTGCAGAATTGTTTGCAGGACACGGGAAGAGAAATAAAATGGATCAAAAGCAAGATGGAAATGAGGTTACTTCTGAGCATTAAATGCTCAGGGATTTACTGTGAGTCTATGGTAAAGTGGACATTTCACCCTAAATCCAGATTTGGAACGGTTTTGTTTGTGCTCATATCAATAGAAAAGCACCCTGAAGGCTGTTTTCCTTTTCTTTTCTTTCTCTCAGAAAAGATTTTTTTTTTCCTCCCAGTCAAAGCTCTGCTGCTTTTTCTGTTCCCATGATGTTTTCTCATCTCCATCCCATGCTCTTGCACAATTACATGCTGCAAGGCTTCAGTGCCAGGGATCCCACTTCCCCAAGGGTGGTTTGATGTCACATCAGCTGCCTGGCTGGCTCCAGTTGCTGTACTTCATCCCATGCCAGATTTCCCTGTCACAGGGAAAACAAGGCACACAGCAGTGGGACAGTCACCCACCCACTGTGGGGGCTCCAAACCCTTCAGGAGCAGAGTTTCTTCTGCACAAGGGAATCTCTTGCTGTGCTGAATCATGGCACAACAGAAGGATTCAGCCTGGCTGGGCAAAGAGAAAGTGTTCCTTTGCTTTGGGAAGGAGCTGGCAGACTGTGCAGGAAAGCTCTGCTCCAGAGCAGCACTGCGCTTGTAAATGGTGCCTGCTCATGCTGGGCTGGGAGATCCTCTCATTGTATTTATCTGCCAAGCTGATGGCTGCTGCCCAGACAGCCCTCACACAACCCAGAGTGACCAGTGACATGTTCAGTCCTGTCCTCAGGACTGGCCTGAGCTGACCATGGAGAGGGGTCAGTGACCGACCAGTGACCTGGGCTTGGCTTACACATCCCTCAAACAAACCTCACAGGGGTGGCTGAGGAGAGGAAGCATTGCCATTTTTATCTCATCCACATGTACAGGTACATGGATGATGACAGCATTCAGATAAAGAAAAATAGAGTTCAGCACAAGATTTGTAATTCAGTCCTAAACATTATCACTCTGCATCTTGGGGCATCTTGCTCAGCTTGGAATGGCATTGAAAATAGAATCAGGTCCTGTGGCTGTGAGCCAGCCAGGTTTAGAGAGGCATGGTTTGAATAACTGCACTTTTTCACTGCTGTGTGCTTGGGCATACCTTGGTGTTAGACAAAGGAGGAGCATTTCCAGCAAAGCAGCCTGCTTTTGTTCCACTTCCCCTCCGTGGTCTGCAGTCTTTTCAAGACTGTCCAAACCTTGATTTGTACTGCACAAGGCAAGACCAGAATGAATATGGTCTGAATCTATCACTCAGAGAGAAAGATGTCATTCAGATTCTGAAAATACAATTTTTATGAAGACAGATAAAAAAACCAAAACAAACAAACTACCTGTAGAGCAGAGGTTTTGCTCACAAATGTACATTGCTGCTCATTCTTATGACAGGCACACAACTAAGTTTGGAAAGGTTTAGTCACAATTCCTACACAAGAATATGGTCGAGATCTCTGTCCAGGCAGGCACATAGTTTTTGGTGGTTGTGATTTTTTTCCCTATGGAAAAAAAATTTGTTTTGGTGGACATTATATCCATAGCACAGAGGTGTCTTCACACATATCTGGACTGGCAACTGTGCTTGGCATTATATAGCTCTTCCTCTAACCCCTTGTTCCAGTTAATTTGTCTCTTAGAATTATTGCCTAATGGGAAAGTAGATCTTTGAACACTGAGTTTTGTATTGAAATGTTACTGAACGCTGGATTTGGCCTGAGTTTGTTTCACTTGAGGACTGCCTTGAAAAAAAATGGATATAAAGCCTCATACACTACAAAGAGCTCTCCTCTGTTCTTGTATTTTTTAAGTCTTTACAGTAATTCTTTCAGGAAGCTTCCTAAACTTTAACAAAAAAAAAAAATATCAGTCCTAATCTTGCACGGGCTGACACAGGACTATTTTATGTTTTGTTATGGTCCATGATGAACTGTAGTCAAAATGAAAGATATTTTCCTTCCTGCCTCATAGAAATAATCATCGCCAATTACACATTCCACTGTGTAACTAATCTCTAAACTCTGAGATGGAATTTTTCATTTTTTTCTGACTTGATATTCTAAATTGTATAGCGTAAATTTTAAAAAAGATTTTATATGAAAAACATACATAATTTCCCAACAATGATTTAAGTTTTTTTAAATTGACTTGCTGGTCTTGCTCAACATTTTCTACTCCACAGTTCTAACCACAATCATAATCGACTCAGCATATGGCAAAATCTGAGAAAATTCAGTCAGAGAACCATTAGAGTAAGTGGAATGAGACACATACATTGCCTATTTAGCCTTATATATTGCTTGCAGGAATTGCTTTTGCTTCCAGGGAAAGAAGTTTTACTTAGCATGTAGATCTTCAATTATTAAGTGTAATGACTCAGAAGAAAATGTTATTTTCTGTCCCCTGGAGATAAGTAGCTTATGACTTCAAGCACAGTGGTAAATATCCCAAAGCTTGAATTCTGGATAGCAGTATTATTTCTACAACTTTGCAAGTTAATGCAGAATTCCTACTTGTTTAGCAAACCCCAGTACTGTGTGCATTGAGATGTGAAGTGATTGGCAAACAAAGCCAAGGAAAAAGGATTAAAAAATATATGAAATTATGGAAGCACCTCACTACAGGACTGAGAAGAAACATTTCTTTTCCTTTAGTTACTAGTTAGAAGACAGGTCAGCCCTCACCCACAGATATAATCCAAAGATTAGTATTGAAGCATTTGACTCAGATGGGATGTGAAATTCCAAGGGATTTTGTCAGTTATAGGGTTGAGCCCCTGCATTTCTTGCAGCTGTGTATGAGATCAGAGCCTGTAGGTCCACAGAAAGCCCAGAGTACAGAACACTCCACGCTACCAACCACCAAGCCCCCTAAGAACCCTTCTGAAAAACTGAAACATGATTGATCTGTGAAGCAGATGGGAAAGATCAGTTTCCCACTTAAAATGAAAACTACCTGTACTCTTGAGGTTGAATTCATCAGCACTTGTAATAAATTTTATACTTCATTTCCCCCAAAGTAAGTAGGTGACAAACTTTCTGAAAAAACCTGCAATCTATAATAGAAGCTGCCCTTCCCATTAAAAAAATTACTATGAGAAACAAAACTAGAAAAGTTTTATCACACAATTCTTGACTTCACACTGCATTACCAAAAATTGATCTGTGCATAATTAAGAGCTTCCTTTAGCTAATTTGCTTCATCTTGACCTTTGAAAGTATTTATTACGCAGGGAATACTCTTGCATCTCAGATAATTCACTACAAGCCCTCTGATAACATAATGCAGCTGATAACACAATGAAACTGTTAAGAAGTCTGTTTAATACCAAAAAGAAGAAACACAACGTTTTAATATTAGAAAGTTCTGTGAGAGCCAGCAAAAAAAGTAAGTTATCTGAAGGATAGGAAGACTTCATAGAACTTAAAAATATTAAACATCAGCTCCAGATACATCACTCAGTTCCTTTGGCAGCAAAGCAGGGACCTCTCATCCATAAAAGCAAATGAATTATGGAAGTGATCAGTGCAATGCAGTCCTGATGTGGCAGGTGTCCAGATCAAGCTCTGTGTACAAAGATCCATGAGGTCACCAATGCTCAACAGGGAGCCATGGGAGAAATTTTCAATAATTTCACTGAGAAAGCACACTAGTAATAAACTTACTGCATATCAGGAATGTTATATATCTTTCATGCTACTTTGAAAATACTGTTTTGTTATGAAATTTTTGTTTACTATTCAACAAACAAACAGCATCTGACTACATCAGAACCGAGAGCAATAAGCAATAATTCACAGCAGCAGACAGGATAACAGAATTGTTGGAGAGAGATGGCATCTGTGCTGCAAAGGGACAGATTGCCAGATGCCACCTCCTCAGGAGACGTTCTGGAACAGCATGAAGTGAATGATGAAAGGCTTCAATGATTATCAACTTGGGTTGACCATGGACAGAACAAGTATTTCAGAAAGGGCTGTAAGGTTTGGAGAAGAGGTTTTGGAAATGACACCATGCTCTGAGGTTACCCCAAAAACAAAAGAAGCAAAAGCACAGGGAACGTGGTTGCCAAAGCAATGCACTGAGCCTCACTACAGGTTCTGCAGGTCCAGGACAACAATTCACAACTCTTTCAATGTGTTGGCTCTGAGCTACAACAACACTTACAGCCAGAGACTTCAGTGAGTCTAGCCCAAGAGCACCACCACAGAAACACAGATACAGGTATCCAAACATATGAAGACACCAACATTTGCCATAAAAATATAGTGGAAGCATCCCACTGCTGGCTTAAACACTGGGACTGGGCACAGGCTGGAAGATCTGCAGAGACATAGCAATTCCAGGTCTCCAACACAGGAAGGATACCCTGTTTCACCCTCAGCATAAAAGGCTAACTGAGAGGCAGGTTCATGTCTTTTGGGACATACAAACAGGTGGACATGTTCACCTCATGGTGTTGCTAGTGGAGAAGTGTATTTTGTGACCTCAGCTTAAAGAAAATTTGAAAAATGAACAGTTACTTCTGATGTGATTAGAATAAAAATTACTATGCAGGACTGTTGAGTCTGAATCTTGTCTAGCTGGGGAAAGCACACAAGATTCTTAAAATCAGAGAATATCCTGAGTTGGAAGGGACCCACAAGGGTCATAGAGCTCAACTGCCAGCCCAGCACAGGATCGTCCCCCACAGTCACACTGAGGGCCTGAGAGCTTTGTCCAAACACTTCTGAAGCTCTGTGCTGATCACAGCACTTCTGCGATCACTGCCCCGGGGAGCTGCTCCAGTGCCCAAACACCCTCCGGGGGGAAAACCTTTTCCTGTTATCCAACCTAAACCTCCCTGACACAGCTTCACAGCCTATCATCAGACACCAGAGCAATCAGTATCTGACACTCCCCATTGTGAAGAAGCTGCAGGGTGCTACAAGATCTCATCCCAGTCTCTAGTTCAGGCTGAACAAGCCAAGTGACCTCAGCTGTTCCTTGTATGGTTTCTTCTCTAGACCCTTCATCACCTTCTTACCTCTCTTTTGGATGCCTTCTAATAGTTTTATATCTTTCATATATTATGGTGCCCAAAACTCACCATAGCCCAGTACTCAATCATATTCTAAAGAAATCCTGTGTCTATGTCTTTTGCCCTAGAAATAAAACCCAAGCCCAAACCAACAAAATATTAAAGGCCTATGTGCCATCATGGAGATCTGAACAACAGAAAACAATCTGTGCTTAAAATGCAAATGAGATATTAGATAATAGTAGGAGGGAAAACAGTAAGGGTATTGCATAGCTTGGAAATAAAAACACATCAAAAGATTATTCCTAGCTCTTCCCATTTTGGAGGGAAATAAATGTTTTCTTAATCATGTGCATTGTGGTGGAGGAGAAGTTGCCTTACAGTGCAGGAAACATTCTTCAAGGAAAAAATGGATTAAAAAGACCAAGGAACAGAGAGCTAACAACAAAAACCAAAGCAAACCCTGAATAGAGCCTTAATTATACATGTTGAATAAGATGCTCACTGGCTGCTTTTGTTTAACATAATTTTAAGGCAAAGTCCTTTAAGCACTGTGAGAGAATGTAGATGGTAAATCAGGCTGCTCATTAACTGCTGTGATTCTGAAATATTTTGCATTTCCTGTTCAGGTCCTGGTTTAGGCCTTTTTTGTGTGTGTGTGTGTTAGTGATTAACCTCTGCAGGGAAAATGGAGGGGGCTAAATGGATAATCCCAATTAAATATGACAAAAACATTTGTCAGCCTAACAGTACATCTCTTCTCTCCCTTTCCTTGAGCAGTACATAGTTGATCTCTGCAGGAGGGAACCCTCCAGAAAATCACCTGGGCATCAGCAGTTTTGATTATGAGAAAAATGAGTACAGCTGTACAAAGGGCTTGCCTGCTCTCTTTACAGACAGACTGCAAGGACTTTGGCAGTGTTCTGAAGGCAATATTAAAAGCACCATGATGGCCACATCCTTGTGAAACATCCCATTACCTGGGACAAAGTGCATAATATTTTGAGGGAAAATGTTCTTTGACACTGTACATGAACACAGCTTCTGGCCATGGAAATATGACATTCCTTCCCTCTCAAAAACCCCACTCCCTCAAGCCCAGTACTATTTCCTGCACAGACACATATGATCCTGTTCGATGGTAGGGTTACTTGCAATAGCTGAGCTTTCGAGAGCTACTCTAGTTCAACTTTTTCCAGTTTTTGTCTGGTAAAGAAGATCAGGATGTAAGTTAGCTAATCAGTTTGAAATTCAAATAATTCTCTGGTATTCATCACAAACCCCCTGGAAATGAAAAGCCAAACAGACTCTTGACATTTATATAGGTCTTTCCCTGCCTAATTGCAATGAAAAGATATTTGTATGAATTTAATTTCTTTCTGGTTTAAATCTCTCTTGGATTCATATTCAAGGGATTTTGTGTTAGATCTTAATATCTAAAAAAAAAATACTTGTGATGGTGCTTGATTTTTATCACCTGTTCTTATTACATGGTTGCCATGTTGCTCTGATATTCTTCACCTCTATGAGCTCATTCAAGGGCACTGGGGCAGACCCCAATCTAAGCACAGAAGTGATGTTTATGGCTATACAAAGATTAAAGCTAAATGTCAAAGTACAGAAGGAGGCCTTGTAAAGGGTAAGTATTAAAAACTAATAACCCAGCAAAAAAGTGCTTGGAGCAGGTGAAGAGTTTCACTGAAATTCCCTTTGTATCAAATTGTAGACTTTTGCCTTTTGCTCCGTGTGGGAGAGGGTGAGAAGAAATAAATCAGAAAGTACTTGAGAGAAAAAAAATGCAGAGATTCTTCCATTTTATTGTAACCAATATATTCTCATATCTTAAATCTAGCTCAATGTTCTTTCCAATTCAGTTACCCGTGAATACGGCAAGCAAGAAACTATTTCTATGTGTATCACAGAAAATATCAATAAGAAAATAGTTGTTTTTTCCAGACAACAACACTTTAGGTGATATTTTGTGGGGCAGTCTGAATCTGGGTACAAAAAACCCAGAAGATAGGATTCTAATGAGGATTAATTTACTTTGTGCTAAAGAGAAGCAGAGAAAAACCAAGGGAAATGAGACAATGGTAAAGGGCTCAAAAGAGAAATGGGCAGGAGGCAGAGCAAGAGAGGGATGCAGACAAAGCAACAGAGAAGTCCTGCTCTACTAATCAAACCAAAACCAGAAGGTGAAACCTATATCCAGTGAAACCAAAATTTTCTATTACTTCTTAGACTTACTGATTGAAGAACACTTGGACAGTCCATTATTCCTCAAACACCTCTTGCTATAATTCTCCTGTTGAAGAGAAACTTTTCAGGAGTTAAGTGCTATTCACTGCACTGGCACAGGATTTCCTTGATATTTCCAGCAACTAACTTAGTCTTCTTATCTTATTTTTCCTAATCTGGAAGAGTGGATCCATAATTTCAGTTTTATTTATTTTGCCTATTCTGATTAAAAGTCCAAGCCAAGCATTTTTTCCTTCACTGCATTTAACTCAAACCATGTAAAATTCAGAACATATTTTTTCTGCACTTTGAGGTATCTTTCAGCTTTTCACTGCAGACATAAGGGCTGAGAACTTTATAGGATTTTGGTGAAAGATGGGTCATATAGGGCTTTTAGGGTCACTGCTCTAAAGAGGCAGCCAGTATTACATTGTCAATAATAAACCCACAACAATTTTGCTGTGTTTAAAAACACGTGAATTTTATCCCCTTTGAAGCTTGTAGATGCTATTTTAAAGTTACTATAAAACCCTAAACTTCATATTTTCAAAGGGTAGCTCCTGAACCTCTGCTTCTCCCTCTTCTCATCTCACCATCACTCTACTACAAAAACAACCTGCACAGAACTAAGCTTCAAGCACAAAATCAGTGCTTTGAACCAAGAGATTCTGAAGTAGAAACAGTCCTGTTATTTTATCTACAGACCTCTACCAAAGAGGAATGTTTTCTGGTGTTCAATGGAAATCATCCAAATAGAATGAAATCCCACGAGATCTTGAACACATGATAGGATGAACTTACTGTGACTGCTGTGAAAAATTCAAACAGTGGGATTATATTAATTTTCCCCAAGGCAAAGGAGAGGTCATTCCAAATTCACCAGGATGCGAGAACATAGATAAACAGGTTCTGCAAAAGTTAGTGAAATGTTCTGAAAATGATTTGTTGGCATCAAGAAACCCCACCTACACCCACTGGAGGGTTTTATCATGTCCTTAGATCTATTCCATGCTACAAATCTTCCAGATGAGCAGGTCAAGATGGAAGTTAAGATGAAGACTGAGGGGTAAAAGGTAAATATTCTGATTAGTTGTGTCCAGAATTAACCTATCTGGATCCTTTAATTTTTCTTATCATAAATTCTAGTGTAGGTCACAGCTATTTCCAGGCAAACAGACTTTGTTTCAAATTGGTGCACCTCTGAATTCTGAGAGTTGTAAAGCCACACTGTCAAACACCACAGCCAGATTTAATGACAATAGAAGACTCCTTTGTGAAAATGGAGAGAAATTGAGATTTCTAGATAGCGTTGTTTTTTATGTCAAGCTAGTAGAAATTTAAACAATCATGTGGAAGTGCTTACCTAGTTCCATCTTCAGACAGAGGCAAGAACAACACTTACAACCTGATTTCTAAGTGCAACATTTAAACTGAACTGGATCCTAAGTTTTGTACTCTCCCTGACTCATCTTACAGGTAATGTCTCCTCACTGAATTCTGCCACTGAGGTGCCTGGAACCATAATAATTTTTTCTATAATAAATGAAAAAATATAAAGCAATATATTGTCTGACTCCAGCAGTGTTTCCTCTTAGCACTTGATATATGTTTTTTTAACTGTTAAGTAGTACCAGGGATTATGACACTGGAATCCTTCCAGGTAATAAATTGCAAATGTTTATTTGCTATGCATGAATGTATAAAACAAAGTTTCATATTATAGGTTTGAACCATAGAGTTAGAATTCCTTTTCTTAAGCAAATACTCTAATCCTGAAGCTTCTTTCTTTCCAAGTGAATTGAGGATGTTCTGCCTGAAGAGACAGCTTGAGGAGAAACTAAAATCTTTTAGTACATAAACGGACTATGTGAAATGGAGAAGGGCTTTTTAAAATGACATGGGTTGATGGGAAAAGGGGAAATGGCTTCAACATTGAAAAAGGGTAGGTTTAGATCAGCTATTAGGATAAATTCTTTGCTATGATTGTGGTGAGGCCCCGGCACAGGTTGCCCAGGGAAGCTGTGGATGCCCCGTTCCTGCAAGGGTTCAGGGCCAGGCTGGATGGGGCTCTGAGCATCCTGCTGGGGTGGGAAGTGTCCCTGCCCATGGCAGGGGAGTTGGAACAAGATGATCTTTAAGGTCCCTTCTAATCCAAACCATTCTGTGATCTCTTGCGTTTGAGTGAGAAACTCCATCCAAGGTCAAGTTGGGAAAAAACCCAAAACCAACACAAAACATTTTCTTACAAAACCCCCGGAACACTAAGGCATTCCTAACCACTTCCAGCTTTAATGGCATCTCTTGACCTTTTGTGTCAACTGACTGGCTCCACTGTGACTTCAGCTGTGTGAAAGGTCTTCAGGATTCAGATAGGTCAACCAGCTCAGAGTGCCCCTTGTGGAGAGGAAACTTAGAATAGCACAAAGGCATTCCTGCAAAATTAATCACTGATCCTTTTGCACATATTCCCCACCAAAACCACTAGTTTTAATAGCGAGTTTTGGTGGGAAAGATGTTTGTCCTTTTATCTCCAGAGTTAATTCATTTCACAAATAGTAACAAATAGCACTTGATGCTCAACTCAGCTCTAGAGCAAGGAACTTGCCCTTTTTATGCACAAAATAGACAGAAATTCACAGTCAATGTTATAACTTTTCATATATTACAAGTCACAGATTTATGAATGAAGACAGTTTGGATAAGCTGAATAATAGCCTTTGCAGGATAGAGCAGAATAAATTTACAACACAACTGCCACTTTTACAGGTGAGCTGTCTCTTTTTATGATGGAGGATAGGATGCACTCAGACAGAGTTCTGTAAATTCCCATGTTAATGTACCTTTTTTAATGGAGTGTCCTAATAATAAAAAAGGTAAATCTGCCTGTAAAGTTGTCATTTGGAATGGCATTACTATAAAGGATGCAGTGCAGAGGGAAGTAAGCCCTCCACTATAGAGCTGTTTCAAAACTTCTGTGTAAACAATTATTGGGGTTCTTTTTGTTTGTTACTGATCTGTCGCTGTTGCTGACCCTTTCCTGCCACCCAGACTGTGCTGTTCAACACTAAATCTTTCCCCAAAGGGATCTGCAGGACCAAACTTGCTCTCTACTGCTCTTATTTTAAAAAACAAAAACATCTCACCCATCTCCAGTGCCCAAAATGCTTTATTACAGTCAGATGTATCTACCAAAAGAACCTTTCAAACTACATGCCTCTGAGTCTACCGGTGACTATTAAAAAGTAATAAAGAGCACAGTTTTTTTCTCTAATTAGTCTTGTCTAGAAAAATACATTTCAGCTCATACACTTACTGCTTTGACTTTTTTCTGTAGAAGCACCACACTTCCTTATGGGTGTAAGGAAGGAAGGGTTTTGGCCTCTATTTCAACTAAAGTTTCATTCCAAAGAGTGGTGTCAGAAGCTGAGTTTGAAGTTCAGAACTACTGTTATTCCTATGCTTACCCATACCTTATAAATGGTTTGAAATAAAATTAAGTGGTTTTATTCCTGTATTAATTTAAAGGTTGATGTATCAAAATATTTGCATTACTTTTTTTATAGACATAGTAATAAAAACTGGTCTAAAAATAACAGGTCCTATGACATTTTTGTACTAGGTCATTTTGATCATTAAGATGTTCTACTTCTTGCATTGCTAAAATAATAATAAAATCCCACAACAGTCTGCCAAGTTTTAATTACAAGATTATAGGGGTGGAATTCTAAATTTTATTTGCTGCTAGATTTAGCAAGTAAGTGTCTATCTAAGCTTCCTTTCCCAAGCTCTGTTCTGCTATGTAACACACTGTTCCAGGATTCCTTCTTTTGACTTTATGCCAGCAGTCAGGAATGTATGAAAACCAAGAGCTATGGAAGGTTTTGTGCTGACTTCAGAAAGAAAGCATATAAATGGATAACTGGACACCAATCCCAGAATTAAAGAACCGCAAGACTTCCAAATCTAGGGCTTCTTTTATAGCTGAAAGGAAGATTGATTCAAAGACACTGATTGAGTCTCTTGGCTGCACGAAGCAGGATTCATTATCTAGTACAGCCTTTGAACACACAGTTTTAACTTCAAGAAACCAGCCACAAGCCAGCTTAAAAACAGCAGTACCCTGCCTACAAAATACCCATAGGCTTCTTTAGGTTGTAGATTGGTATCATTGTCATTCAAAAATGCAGGATTAAACCTTTTCCTGAACATCCAGTAAACCACCAAAAGTCTTGACAAAAAAATTTCCATTAAACAACTGATTTCATAGTGCATTCCAGAACCTCTTTATAGCACTCACCTCAGCTTGCTGAACCAAAGATGATTGTTGTTCAGACTGCTCCACCACAAGAAATAAATCTCCAAATATTTGCCACTAATCACAGCACCTAAATAAAATAACTCATCCCACCAAAATATTACAGGTACTACAAGATTTCTATACTGGCTCAATTCTGTGCAGGTGGTTGCAGGGAGCAGGGATTGCATTTGGGATTAAATTCACCTGAAGAACTGGAGATGAAATTCACCTGTAGCAGAAAAACAGTCTTTATAAGATTTAACAATTCCTAAGCAGCATTTTGACTGGATCAATTTTTTTTTTAATAAAAAAAAAATTGAAAGAAGAAAAACATTTGATGCAGTCAGGAGCAGTTTAAAATTGAAAAAAAATGGTTAGTACAGTCTGCTCATCTTGGTTGTATAGTGATAGGAAAAATCTGAAGGAGGAGATAGAGATCTTACAGTGAAACATTTGGGACAAGGCTTTGTATTCATCTGTATAAAGGGCATAGTATTGTGTAATGATAAAAGTTTAGAACAGGACCCTGTCTTTCTCATTTAATCCCATATGGACTTAGATAACAAAAAAAGATCTAACAGGCTCAGCAGAGTGTTCCCTTCAACCATCAAAAGAAAAATGCTGGCTTGGCTTTATTTTCCAAGCAGCTTGGCAATATCTATTCATATTTCAAAACTGTTGGTGATCTCTGTTCTTGTAATTCCAAGGTATCTGACTTGTCACAGTTGTTTGCTTTTTCCTGGAAATCATGGGAGACCACCATCAGTTCAGGAATGTCTTGGGAAATCCACAATCTGCAAGCATTTAGTGGGTGACTGGCAATATTGAAGGAAGCTGTACTTGGTTACCCAAACATTTTAACAGCAAACAGATTCTCCAAACAGAAATAAAGGCTGTTGAACAAGAAGGAAGATTGCAAAAGTTTACCAGACTGACCCCTCCTCTGGACACTAGGTCAGTGCCCACAACTGCCTGTAAAAAGAAACTGCTTCATCACAAAGTGATATTGGTACCATGACCTGAGATAATTCCCTTTAATAGATTTAGCGATGTTTGCTGAAGCCTTCATAAAATTTTAGTCACAAGTCAGGAGAAAAATCTGATGCAGAAAGGGATGTGGGAAACATCTCTGTTGCTACATTCTGTTGGCTCTGAAGCTGTGGAAAGTTTAAGAACTGTATCAAAAGTCTTCATCCATCCTTAGGTTAGGTGGAGTCAAATGTATCTCCTTATTACTGAAATTCAAGAAGTTAAAGAAAATATTGAATAAGTAAGCAGATGTTTTCAGTTATCCTCCTTCCTGAAAAGGAAGTTGTTCAGACAACCAAATGAGGTGAAATAAATAGAAAGTACATTTTGAACATACAGCTCTTCCTGTGAATCCTTTATGGGAAATGGATTTTTTTCCATACAGAAGTTACTTACAAAGTAAAGGTCTTGTTTATAGATTTTAAAATATTCATGCAAACATAACAACTTCTGTTATATTTTCAGACTTTTGATCCATTTACAATGGGAAAAAAAGAGTGTGTGAAAGGTTTTGATTAGTCTTAGAAACATCTTAATTCTTGGAGCACAGAAAAACATTATCCCTGGGTTCTGTTTTTTTAATATTAACTCTGCATTAAATCCCAGGAGTAGCATATTTCTATGACTTTTGCATAAAACAAATGCCAATATTTATTTCTAATCACCATTTTATTATTATGCATATGTTATACATTAACACTTCCATGATTCTAATTCAGTACTCTGCAACCCGTAAATGTCCTCTGATACTGCACAAATCCCACTGAAGGCAGTGGGGAAAAAAAAAGTCTACTCATTTCTACTCATTTCTCTGGGCTTTGGAACAGCATTCCCTAAAGAACAGCGTTCCCTAAAGACATTCAGGCTTACACTCCACCCTGTGTTAGACCTGCTCTTTTCCTGCATCTTCTCAAATGTAGCAATTGAGCCTGAAAGTTCCTATAAATCACATAATTGAGAAACCAATGCACATAAAAGGAATTATAGCAAAGTCATTTTTATTTTGTAATATCCTGGACCAATGCCCAGGATGGACTGCACTCAGAGCTCCCCAGGTGATCATTACGGTTCAAGAAAGGTTTGGGAAAAATCATACTACAGACAGTAAGCAAGTATTGAGTAGAGCCATTGAAATTGTTTGTTTCAGCCACAATAGAATGTCACTAAGGAGATAGAAATTGCTACCTAAGCTCATGACCAGAATTCAGAATTACCAATGGTTTCTCCTCAATACAACCAGTATATTCCTGAAGACAACCCACTGACTTCCAGAGTCACCCAAAATGACAGTGGCTTTCCGAAGGACTATTGTTAAATGCTATTTAACTATTCAACTTTTAGATCAGCTTTTTATTGCAGTGGAATTGCTGTGCATTGATCCTGGTATGTCTAACATTTCAGTTGAAGCTACACACTTTTTGATAGAGGCTTTTCACATTATTACTATGAGTCAAGACTTATCTCAGCCTATAATCCAAAATTTTTCTCTTGACATGAACCCTTGTGTTTGGTTTCACTACTTATTGACAAGTTTAAGATAAAGAGAGTACAGGTTTCTATGTGTCTATTTTGTTAGGGATGTGTATCTACCAGTGAATGGATTACAAATGAAAGAAACCCAGATTTTCTACATTATCTTTGTGTAATCAAAGTTCTCCTCTGCTCTTTTTCTGAGTTTTTTCCTTATAGCAGAAAAAATGGTGCTGATGGAATTTGGGTTGCTGTTTTTGACTGAACTTGCAAATTGTATGAGAACTAAGTTATTTTGGCAACTCATCTCCCCTGCTACCCTGGGAACACGTAGGCTAAAAGGGTTCAAAAGTAATTCAGTGACACACAGAGTAATGTGTGAGCCCAGCTTTCATAAGGAGCCAGGCTAAAAACAAACTTGAACTGGAAACTTTCTCTACAATCACCAAAATGGGAACTGGCTGTATCCATCATTTGGTGAAGTGATATGAAGAGGACTGCAGAATTCACAGTTCCTGTACCACAGTGGACTCCCAGTGACCACTCATTCTACCCATTGGAAGCACTGCATGCAGCTCAATATCCCAGAAGGAGGAAGGAGTGGATAAACTGTGTGAGTGCTGTTCTGGAGTTCTGGGTAATGCTGATGCAGTTTGCTACTAATTCTGCCTTAGTGAAGCATAACACTGACACTGCTCCCTGCACTGGCAGTGAAATCCTGGGAGATTTCTCAAAGCCTGATGGAAGGAATGGAGTTTCCTGTGTCCTAGGGAACCAGCAGTGCTGGGACACACCTGTCTGAAATAGTGCTGAGTTGGGCCAGGGCACTGTGCAAATTCTGTTTGCAGATTCTCTTGGCCATAAGTGGAATTTTTCCTGCTAGTAACTGGCTGGTAGGAATTAATAAATCCAGTGTTTTCTATAGAGAAGGAAAGAGGAGAGAAACACCAAAAAAATCCTCTCTAAACTGCCTCCATGGTGCAGGCAGGTACTGCCTTTAGACTCCATTGGGGATGCTGATAGTCCATTAATGAGAAAGCAGATGCAACAGGAGAGCCCACTGTACAAACACAACGTGTTGCCTAAATAAATGTTGCTGCTCTGTTTCCCTCATGCTTTCTTGGTTTTTTATGGTGCTTATGAAGTGATTCCTGGTCATAGGAAACGTGTGAGTGGTTTTGTTTATCCTACTTGTAATATGAGAACAATTTGCAGGCTGTCATTTCATTATCAAATTTGAAAACAAACCAAACACCAGATCACTACAAGACTGAATTACAAGCCCATTTCTGCCTTACCTGTTTTAGCAAGACTTAGTATGAGTGATGGTAGGTAAAGCTTCTGCCATCAAGTACCAAAATCATTAAATGACTAATCCTTGTTGTCAACAAGATCTGCTTTCAAAGTTAAGTCTACCTTGACTACCTTCCAAAAATTACTGGGAAATTTATGATTCAACAATGAACTCTTAATTGCTTCCTCTTTATGTTGATCTGTTTTCCTGGAAATACAATTAATTCTCTATGCTGAGCCTTTAAGAATGAAACAAATTGTAGCCCTTGCTTCTTTGGCAATGCAATCACTTTTAATCAGTGCATAATTAGAATTTAAACAGTATCAACCTGTCCTTGTTGCAAGAAGGTAGCTGCACTTAAACTTCAATTACTCCTAAATTTAAAAATCAATTGCAAATAAAATGTCCTGCTGCTGATGCTAAAGAGATTAGAAAGAGAAGAATACATTCACACGAGAAGCCAGTCATGTCAACACAATTGCAACAAGCAGCTGCCATAATGTAGGCAATTCTGCTGTAATGCAATATTAAGGCCTTTATCTAATCAAAGGCTGTGGGCTGAGGCTGTCAAAAAAATACAAGATGCCTCAAAAGGCAGAATACTATTGTTTTATATATGCCTTTATCTTGTGCAGGATAAACGAGCTATTTTTCTGAAAAATGGGAATTTAAAGGGCTTTAAAAACTGTTCTTTCCTTTTCTCTTTTTTTTCCTCTATAGAAAAAAATCTTTTCCCTTACAATCTATCTACAGCAAGATGATGATGGAAAAGTTGAAAACCAGACATCCTTAGTGATGAATCTAAAGGTGTGAAAAAACAAGTCCTTTTTGTATATTTTTTATCACAATTGCAGTGAGACATTGGTCTTGCAAAAAGGCAGCTGGGAACTGCAGAATTTGATTGCAAAGACCAGAAATGGCCTTTGCAATCAAATTTCTGGGCTCAAATTTCTGCGCCTGAGTTTTCTGTGCTCACCCCTGCTGAGTGTGCAGGGAAAGGGCTCCCATGTGTGGCCGGAGAAGCAAAGCTCTCAGCAGGCAGTGGGGAGGAGGCTGCTCCTCCTGGGACCTTCTCCAAGTGGGATTCCAGGTTCACAGGAACGCTCAGCAGGCCTGGGCTGGAAGCCAATTACCATGAAGCCAAGGACCATGAGTTCTTCCTGCCTTAGGCACTGTAATACCTGAGGAAAAACTTAACAAATTTATTAATATCCCTGGGTGGAGACTGCCAGAAAAAAAAAATATTAAAATTTCATCACGTCCACTTGGAGACTGTCTCTTTTTAAGGAATTGTTCCAAACTACCTCTCTAGGGATGTGACTCTCACGTCACCATGGTAGGAAACAGTGAAGAATTATTGGCTGCAAAACAAAGCTAAACTGAAATGTGCTGAAAAGAGAATTCCAGAGGCTCTACACTCTGTGAGCAGATACTGTTCTGCAAGCCTGGCTGTCATAGCCCTGCCTGCTAAACTGCATTAATGCTTTGTAATATACAATCTGCTACACTGATGCCTAATGTACAATCTCCTTTCTATCAAAATTACTGTGGAGAAAATCCCAAAAGCACTGAGATACCCAGCAAGAAAGTAGCCAGGTCTGTTGTTCTGATCATTCTTTCAGGTTTAGTATTCTGGAAATTGGGCAAAGTATACACCAATGACAGCAGATATTTAATAAAAGGCATGGCAAACCCCACAAAGATATTTTCTGCCTTCTTCCCTTTGCAGGGTAGAGAAGAAAACTTATTTTCCATCCTAGGCATACCTTTGGCTTGACTGCTTATAAATCTCCTCATTTATTTCAGATGGCAAAGGAACAGGCACATGGCAGCTGCATCAACACCAAGCACTGCTAGTGGGCACCTCTGGTGACACAAGAAGAAACTTTTTTATTTGGAATATACATGTATTTTTTTTTCTTAAACTTCTCCCTTTTCTTCTGAAACAAATCACCATGGTACTGTTCAGAGCTGCTAAAAGTTGTTGCTGAGGAAAACAAGCTGGGAAAAGTACTCAGAGTACCTCTAATGGTCCCAGGTACAGGGGGAAGTAAACTCATTTTTAGAAAAGGTTTTAAGGCTTTGACACATATGCAAGTGGAGGCACTGCTTTGTGTCCCTTCTGGGTATTCCATCCTTGTTTCTCCTGCAAGTGGGATTTTGCTGAAAACAGCTGGGCATGAATCCTTGGACAATTTGCACAAAATGCATCTGGGAAGAGAGAAATGTTTCTCCTCCTCCTCATTTTTGCACATCCACACCTACAATTTGGGCTCTCTCTCACATACACCTTGGTGCAGTCAGTTTTTATTTCTCCTTCACTGATGCACATCTCCCACTGAGGTATCATTACCTCTGCACTCAATTCTGTCACTGAATATCCTAAAAAGAAGCACAGTCTGACATCCTACCGTGTGTGAAAGTGAAATAAAATGTTGTTTCTTTTTCCCCTGTGTGATACAAAGTTAGAAATCCTTATCCATCCCTGTGATTTGCTTATTCTAACCTGATTAAGTACCACTCAGTACTTCGTCATCTCAGACTGTGTTAGAAGTTGCAGCTCATGTGGGAAAAAAATATAGAGAGCAGAAATGATAAATGGTGTCAAAATAATTAAGGCCAGGTTTTCCATTTTTCCTTCCCCAGCCTTTGTGTGATTTCCTACCTCTTAAACCTACCAAGGACAAAGGATATAAATTTTCCTTTGGACATAGGTGGCTAAGTGCACACCTGTACAACACAGCCTCTGGTGTCTGTAAAAATGCATTAATTCCATCCTGGTTCTGTAGAGAAGAGGAATGTTTGTTATGTGTTGGGGTCCTGGCGTTAAACCTAAGGGTTTGCAGTATGTGATCAGTGACACAGCAAGAACAGAATGACCTGACACCTTTATCTGCCATAAAGTTAGTGGAATTGAGCATGAAAACAGCCAGGCAAACAATGTCTGAGAGCTGGGGCTGCTCAAAGCCAGCCTGGCTCAGTGCCTGGTGTTACACAGTCATAAGATCAGGGCACAACAGGAAAAGGCAATATTCTATATTAGCTGAGATGAAGCTGCAGGTAGGGAAGGAGCAATACAGGAATTTGGACTCCCACCAGGCTTGTAACAGCAAAGAATAATAATTTTTTTTATTTTAGACACCTGATCAGTTCCCACTTAGCTTGTTTTTCCTGGGAGCAATGCCAGGATGACTGTTGTTTCCATGAGGATTCCCATGCTCAAACTTCTGTCTCTCTTCAGCTGAACAGCCATCCTTAGTCTTTTCATTGTCAGACACTTTTCTGGCAAATAGAGTGAAATTACTTTTTGTATTTGCTGTGCTATTTGCTCATTAAAAGAAATAATGTCATCCCTGAACTTCAACATGCTGTCTAGTCAGAGAGTCCTTACAGCTAATGTTCTTCTGAAGAACTGAAAGTCCTGATTTGAATTGTCACATTATTCAACAACACTCCAGAATGGTGATAAGGTCAATCCTAAAGCAAACTGAAAAATCCAGGAGATTTGAAATAGAGTGGCTATAACCTCTTGTACTGAGATGGAATGTGGTGCAGGTAACAGGGCCAAAACTTTCCCAAATTATTCCCTTTGAAATCTCTAAAATCAGGAAAGAAAGGGAAGCAAAGATACAGAAAAGAAACAGAACTGAAACTTCAAAAGAAAAAAAAAAAACAAAACCAAAAACCTGATGGAACATGAACACCAGAAAAGCCAATGGGATGACCTGAAGTGCAGGAATATGGCCTGAACCTTGCCCAATTGATCCTCATTCAAACAGCAGTATTTCACTCCCTTTTCTGAAAGGGAATTCTTCCTTTCAAGAAAACCACAATGGTTTCTTCTGATTTGCAGACCAAATAATTAATCAGAAAAGGGAATAGGCATCCACTTTTCTGTGAGAAGTGCTGCCTCACTCTCTTGCCTCACTGAAAACTTGCCATTATCTTAATGTCCATTTTCCTACATAACCATTATATTCTGTATCACATATTCCTCCCAAAATGATCATCTGTAGCACTTTTATTCTCTGAAATACCAATTCTGCTGCACATGTAGGAGTAAGTAAAACATTGGGGATGTGCTTTGCTTGGGCATTCTGAGAGATCTTTGCTCACAAGGGAAGGTGTAAATAACACTGGTGCAGTGGAATTTCTGCTGAAGCCATTAGATAAACTTTAATTCCTCAGGCTTTGGGTAAGTTTTTTGCCCAATTCCCATTTTTTCCCTTCCTCTGGCTCTGACATGTACAATTTAAATCCGTCACACTAAGAATGAGATACTTATTCCTTTCACAATGATATTTCTTGATATTTCAGCTGCTCTTTCTGTCTCCCATGTTCAGAACAGCTGGAATTCCTTGGTACCTCTGGAAAAGTATTTCTCCTCTCAGCTTCTCAGGATATCTCTGGCTGTTTTCTCATTAGGCTCACAGCAAGAAATAAATGAAGTAGGTGACTGGCACTGAGATTTTGATTCTGATGGGATCCCTGCCACACAGTGAGCTGTAGCTGTAGCATTAAGTATGTGCTTTTAGGTGAGAAATAAAGATATAAAATAAGATGACTATCAGAACACAAGTAATACAGTTATGGCTCCATCTAAGACAAGACTGTACATGTTTTAGTGGATTCCTCTTTTGTTCATAACATCCTTTAACAGGTCTGACTCATGCAGTGGAATGGTGCCCTATCCACAGTCCTTTCCCCAGCATGCCAGCATAATTTTTAATAACAAGAGTCTACACACCCCAAAGGACAAAACTGATTCTGCTGTAGTCTGTTCACATTCTGCTGTTATCTCCAGGGGAAAGTAGATTGATAAGTCAATTTAATGGATGTCATGCTCATGCAGAGATAAGAAGCTTCCTTACCACCAAATTTGTTTTTTTGCACTGTGGATAGCTGCCTACTTTGCTAGTGTTGCCAACTAAGTGTAAATATGTTATTTAACAAATATTATGATTATGATTGAATTGCAGTTGTTGGCAGTGTTTTTTGGAGGCTATTCTGGTTCTGATTCTACGTTGAGAAAATTATAAGGACCAAAATGCCTCAAATAATTGTGAGAACAAGAATACTGAAAATCCTGATAAAGCTCTCAAGATCTGAGGGTTTTGTTTTAGTCTACAGGGAGAAGTATGATATTGGAGATTATTATTAGGTGCCATAAAAAAATGAAAAGTTCTTCTTATGCATATTAACAATAAATTCTTTGTAATATATCAAGAGAGACTAAATTGAGCATATCTAATATGAGCATTAGAGAGATGGAGGTGGGAACAAGAACACTACCAAAGTTCAGTAAGGCAGCTGTCTTTAAATGCTGGGAGACATCTTCATACTGTTGAAAATTAATACAATTAAAGTGTCACTTGAGCTATCTGAATCTGAGCTGTCATAGTATATGCAGCTTGAGGAACCTTATTTTCCACATTATTTATATTTGTATGCATGTTTAAGTATTTTCTTTTTCATCTTAGTTCAAAAGATATAACTTATGTTGACTTTATTATTTATTATTTATAACCTTGATACATATTCATTTTATACTGTGTTCTGCTCAGGCACATTATTCATTAATATAGTCAACTACTTCATTGTGTGATCTGGTCTTTGGAGGTGGTTTATGATTTTCATTTTGCCTAAATTTATTTGTCTTTGCATCTGAAAATAAGGAGTTCCACACCTTATTGTAATTTTTCAGTCCTGATAGAAGTGCTCCTGAATCCATTGAATTGAGGTATAATACTGGGAGACAACAAGATCTGATTCTTTCTGGTTTTACTATTTTTATGTCAATGAAATGTCTTTGTCTTGAAAAGAGCTCATCCTTTACTCTAGTTTCCATTAGAATAGAATCAAAGCTAATTTAGGGTTCAGAATGTCCATGCCTGATGCACTGAGTGCTTCTAAGTAGGCAATTCATGTTCCCAGTGAAGGCCTGCAAGTTACATACCTTCAGTACATAGTCTTACCCTACAGTCTGCAGCTGTACTTTTTATTATGTTGATCAAATGTAGGCTGCTACAGTTACAAGAGAAAGAAAAATCTATCTGGCTTGTTGAAATAAGACCTTTGAATGGCATAATGTACATTAATTGCATTTCATTCATTAAATTAGTCACTTCTAATTAAGCTGACATACAAGGAGTGATTTTTATGCTCAGCTATTGCCTAAGATAGGAAGTATAATAAGTCAACTGAAGCAATCAGTTCCTTAACCAGCGCAAACTGATGCAGCCCTACTGAAATTCAGCGTGACTTCGCTAATTTACCACAGGGGGGACACTTGCCATTCAAAGCCAGATTTCCTGACGTGCCATCTCCTGCACAGTGACTCTCTCACAAAGAGTGGAATTTGCATAGGGGCTCCTTGCTGCTCACAGAGGAACCCTTATGGGGTGCTGGAATGCCGTCAGTGCGGGAAGCGCTGCGCGGAGACAGGCAGGGCTTGGAAACGTGATGGCTCCTTCCCAAGGGGGCTGCCTGTCTGCTGCTGTTCCCTGGATTTCTGTCACAGCAAGTCAACTCTTACCACCTGTTCTTCAGAATTAGGGGATAAGAAGGAGGCTCCATAAATCTGTTTCTGGCTCAGAGAAGTGTCTCAGGAGCTGTGTACGTTCGGTCCCTCCATGGGTTGTGTCACAGCACTGTGAAAAGCCACCAGGACACACTATCAACAGCCTCCTGAGCATCTGCTAGCACTACATTAACTGGGTAGGTGGATGCAAGACCCACAGCACCTGTCCAGACCGGGAACTGAGTTTCCTCTATGAGCAGGGGGGCAATGAGGTCTGTATGGAGTCCCTGCAAAGAGTACCATGCACAGAAACAAGCAGTCCCCTTAGTTTGCTGTGAAACCACTTTTCTTTGTTCAGGAAATTCTGACTTCCTCTGTTATAAATAACATTCTCCTTCAGTGGACACCTCTCTGTCACCAGTATCCCCACATTTGGACCTTACAACACTTAAGATAAATAAAAAACAGGAAATTAAGACTTTGTCCTCATGCTTGCTATGACTTTGCTGAACAAAACATATTTTCTGTGTATTTCCAGTTGTCTTTATCCCTTTCCCCATTCATGTCTGATTATGTAGACTGAAAGATTTTCTGTGTTTTCTACACTATTATCATCTCTCTCTGTCCTGACAATGCTTGGGGTGTAAGCATTGGTGTCAGACTCTATACACTGCTGAGATGAATTGTAGGCTCCTGAACACAGGCCTGCACAGTGTGAAATGGTATAAAAAAGAGATGCTGTAATTAAAAAAAATTCTAACAGACATTTTTCTTAACTGAACAAGTCAGTGGTTTATAGTTCCTCTATTTCCAATGAATCAGCTGATCCATACTGGTTAAAAAATCATCAGGCAGTAGCTGGTCTAATGTAATTTAGGCATCTTCAGAGAGATGAGCAGTGCATATTACTGGAAAGAATCTAAAAATTAAAACCCCACCTATTATGTGATAGGATGGCTGCTGGAATAGTGAGTGTTACCCTGGGTGAAGGAACATTTGCCTGCACAGGCATCATTATGAAGAGCCCAGCGTGTGCCCTTCCTAAAGTTATGGATCCTTCAAGCAACTTACAGTCTCTGTGCCTTGCTTCATGTTTTAAGACAGTGCTTGTCAAGCACATAAGCAAAGCTTTCTGATTTATACTACATATGAAAGCAATCAATTTTTGTATTAGCACATTTTTTGTCCTATTTTTCTTTTACTGATGAACCTGACAAATACCTTTTTTTTCTTTTCAGAAATAATATACAAAAATCTTATTTTCATAGCTGTTCATCTGTCTATGCATCCTGCTAGTGATAAAAGGCTCAACTGCCAGGGTGAGACAATCCAAGTCTCTGGTATTAATGCATTAAATCTTACATTTTAAATAACGGTTTTTCACCTTGGAAAACTTCAAGAAAGGAACTGCTGCAGTTTTCAATTTCACTCAGCTGGGGATGATAAGAGGCAGTGTCTATTTCCACATAAACTGAGACAAATGAATCTCATTCTTTTTGATGATGTAGCAAAGAAGTAATGACCCTGTGGGATCTTATTACATGGCTGAAAAGTGAATTAACTTTGGCGTAACCGTATCGAGTGAATGACTCTAATGATCTGTTCCCTAACTCTTATGGGTGATCTCATAACAACGCTCTCATAATCTGGGAGTACGCATGAGAGCATAAATGGATTTTGCTTTCCAAAATTCAAAGTTCATTCTCAAAGGAAATCACTGAGACACTTTGTCATCACATTGCTGAGGGAAGCAGTCACTCCTGTAGGTGATGATGACACCTTCTGTGACAGTGATAAAGCTGGTCCAAAGCACAGGCATTCATACATCACCATGAAGATGTAAAATTGAAGGTGGCCCTTGTGTGACAGAGAAGGAGGAGTTACTGTCTTCCTCTGACTGGTCACCTTATCCACAGGATGGCCTTTTCCAGGCAAAGCCACTCTGCCTGGAAACTTGTCATAAACATGAAAAGAAAATGAGCTGGAAGTTAAAAGGCAGAAAATTTTCACTTTTACAGGAGAGGCTGGGTTTTTCAGCAGAGAGATCCTTGGGACTTTCTGTTAACCACATCTTCTGAGAGACTTGAAATTGCGGACATTGAAATTCATTAGTCATTTATGAGTTAGAAGGTGAAGGTCTAAGTCTCTCATTTTTATTTTCTGACAGATAAATATTTATCAGAGTTTGAAATAACTCTAGGATTTCTCATTCATCAAGGTTCAGAGCAGGGCATAACATGGAATTATCTTGTGGCTCAGTAAAGAAGTATCCACAGTGTATTTAAACACGCCTGCAGTGTGGCTGACTTGCCCTGGGTCAGTGAGTTTCTGCACAGAGCTAAAGCCCCTTGGAGACTGGCCCTGTGCTTCATTCTGTTTGCTGCTTCCTTGTCCCGGAGTCTCAACATTACTCACTAAATTTGCGTAACACTAATTAAGGATGTGATCAGACAAAGTAATCAACAGTAGTTCTGTCGTGCCCTGCGATTATTTCAAGTTGAGATGTGAGTAAATATGCAATTTCAACACAGGGATTTTAATTTTCTAGCAGCAGGATTAATGAGTTTGCTTTGCATTGGTCACCGCTGACGTGTGAATGATGGAAAGCAGAGGCAGCACAGAACAATTGTCCATGGCCACGCTCACCCTGCTGCTGCTGTAGCCTCTCCCCTTCCAGACCTTGCTGCTTCAAACAGTTGTTTACCACAAAATCCTTGATGGAAGAAAGTATCATTTTGGAGATTAATTTTCTGGCGCCTGTGAAAAGACCAGCTGTTGGGTGACAGCTTGTCAGATTTTTTAAAACAATCCAACTTTAAAGGGCAAAAATACTATGTCTGACAGGAGTAGCAGCAGTGGTCGTGCCAAGCAGCTAGTACAGCAGGTGGGTTCTGAGATGCTACAGCACCATATGCTGACTGCCACCAAAGCTCTGAAGCAGGAGATGAAACCTAAAACTGAACGAATGGAAATGTAGGTAAAGAGGTGTCACTGCATGTCCTTAGCTGCCCATCCTGCACAGGGGCCTGGAAAGGGCAGGAGAGGTGTCATTCAGCTGTAGTCAGCCACAATTCACTTGTTAAGGAATTAAATAATTTTTATCCTATATTCACCAAGAAAGAACTGGAGCAGAGAGCAAGAAAATAGCAAAGCCAGAGGGGTCAGTGTTGGAGCTGGGTACCAAATCTTCCTCTGCCCCCTGGGGGTCCCTCAGCTCTCACACTCACCAAGATGATATTATTTACCAAGACCTGTTGCCAGCTCTTTGAAAGATAGACAATAAGAGGACTCTGAGGGAGTAATATGCATTATCTGAGCAGTCCATGCTTGAAATGTTGGTATTTTTCACAGCATTTTCCTTACCTGCCTGGGAATAATAAAACTGGTAGCAGTCATTTGAAATAGCAAGGAGCGGCTGTTTGCACTCTTGCCCAGCATAAATCTCAAACCATTTACAATAGCAGCATACTCAACCTGAGCTACAGCTGATCTCTGGTGATAAAATCTGATTTCCTTTCTGATCAGTTTCCCTGCTCCTGGAGTATTTCCAACACAGTGTCTTTCTTGAGGAAAGGAGTGAGAGACACTGAAGCAAATCTGCTGAAACATCATTTGGCGCTTCAAGCAGCACCAAGGATGGAAAAACACTTGGCAGAGACTTTTTCCTGTTCATGTGTTGGTCTTCCATAATAATGATACCTTTGCCAGTGTCATAAACTTTGGTAGCATGTTCATGGCTGTCACACTGTCCCACCAGAGAGGGCATCTGATTTTAGTTCAGAGAAATCAGTCAAGACTGATGTTTCAGAAGTCATCCACTCCAGTCTCATTAAGTTGACTCAGATTATGAATGGATGATTAATCTTATTCTTTTCTTCAAAAATCCCTGTCACGTTAACCCCTACCTGAAAGCTCCTTTGACTGATCTGATTATTTTCCTGGCTCCTGAGGTATTTTTGACTCAATTGTTTGACTCAGTTTTTGACTCTGACTGTTTTCCTCCCATTTTTCTACCTTTGCCTGTTCCTCTCTGTTGTACAGATACTGCTTTCTCTTTTCTCTCCAAGTGGTGCTGTAGAATAGAAGAGCACTGGGGCAGAGACCTTGCTGTCTACTTTCCTGGAGGTTAAAACTGAGCAAGTCCTCCACAAACTTAGTGTGCTACCACATTATAAATTATAAAAATGAAAACACTACTTGACATTGAACAGACAGATTAAATTATGACAGAAAGGCATATTTTTTAAGGACAGAGGGACACTTCTGATTTTGTTTGACCTCCTCTCAACACAGGCTGTAGAATATTATGCAATCATCTCCACATTCACAACATTGTACTGGAGAACCAGAACTGAATTTCATTCAGAAATTTAACCAGGTATCAAGATCACCTCTGGGGAAGCAGCTACCCCAAAGCTATGTGAGGCTGCATTTTTCAGCACTCAGGGATATATGGCTACATCTGCAGATAATGATTAAACTCATTTCCCTCTGTGGACCCCTCATATTTTCTCCTTAAAGCCTCTGCCATACCAGCATTTGAATGGGGAAGAGAGATATTAATTAACATATGTCCATGTCTAATTCCTCAATGATGAGGATGATCCAAAGGCTTGGAGACAGACTATTACTGTGTTGGCCTAGGATTTGGGAATTTCCCATTTTGTTATAGCCTCAATTTCAAACTACATCTGTGCACTGCATACGAATGGATTAGATGACTGCAAAAAGAATCACTAATTTAAGACAGAAATGCAAACGTTTTTGACATTTAAACATTATCCAATAAAGGTGCATAACCCTTCTATTTGACAAAAATGAATACTAATGAGAGCTCACACATTAGAACCCTTCTGGGGTAAAGAGATGAGGGAACATTTTTCTATTATTTCATATTTTTTGTAGCAAATTAATTCATTACTATGCTTCAAAGATGGATTAGTTCTTCACAGTGGTGGTCTAGACATTTTTTTTTAATTCTACTTTTTTCTGCTGCTACTGCTGCTCAAGTAGCCACTGATTAATGCAACAGAATATTCAGCATTGCAAATGAAGAAAATACCAGAGATTATGTACTTTCTACCTTCTCAAAGGCCAGCTGCTGTCCAGCTCAATTTATCACGTTTCCCTCCTCACTCCCTCTTCAGCCACAGGCTTCTTTGACATGCTTTCACTTCAGTATATGTTTTCTCTTTCTCCAAGTGTAATGTGTCCTCCTCCTAAGGAAGCCTGGTGAAATACAAAAATGGGTGGAAATCTTGACTCACCCATAAAGTGAAGATCTACATTACCAGTGTGCAATAAAAATGACAGAAAGTGACACTGACAGTGGGGAACCTAAAATACTCCCCATTCCAACCTTGTGCATATGGCTTGGGTATACTCAGGAGTGAGATTTCTGGGATCTCAGAGGCTGACCTTTGATTGAGTCAAGTTTCTTTGTAAAAGTGAGTTCAGTTGAACTTGATTTTGGTGGTGACCTTGCCAGACTATGAGCAGGGCCAAGATTTTTGTCTTTTGTTCACCTTTGTGTGGCTAGGAGATGATTTCAGCAATGTTCCTCTCCTGTGCAGCACGTTGTATATTAGGGTAGTGACCTCAGCTGATAACCTTGCTGTTCCTGCAAGTCAGAAAAAAAAAAGTTATGTGAACAGAGAGAACATTAAAGAAGGGAATAGAAAGTTTAAAAAATATAAATGTTCACTTGACAGATCCAGCTCATGTGAGGTAAAACATGTATTTCTACTCCTCTTAACAGCTTAGGTATGGCTGTAGAAATGTCATGTAAATGGTCTCAAAAACTGAATACTCTGAATAAGCTTGCTCCATGCCATATATCAGGTTATTGTTAAGCACTGGTAATACAGTCCCTTCTCTCATTTACTCCTGCTGAGGATCTCTCTCTGGCAAATAGTGCTTCTTTTGCAGTTCTCTTCCTTGGCATCCTGACCCAGTTCTGCACTCGAGTTTTTTCCATGCTTCCAATTTGTCTGTTTGCTGTCAACTCCCCATCACAGGGGCATTGGGCCTGACTGAGATGAGCTGATCTTCCCAAGGCAGCCTTGGAGCTGTGCTTTTGTACCGGTGGATAGAAAGGTGTTGATAACACAGCAGTGTTTTAGCTACTGTTGAGCAGGGCTGGCACAGCATCAGCATCATCATTGTCTCCCCAGCATTCCCCCCATCAAAGGAGGGGACACAGCCAGGACAGCTGATCCAAACTCACCAAAGGAATATTCCATATAATAAGATGTCTGCTCTGCAACACATGGCTCCTCAGGCAAGTTTGGGCAACCTGAATGCCCTTCAACCACTCCTTGACAACACCTGTGCACAAAGGCAACATATTCTGTCAAAGCAGAAATCAGCCTTGCAAGCTCTGCTAGCAATCAAATCTTCCAGGCAGGAACTGAACACAGAGAAAAGAAGATATTGCAAAGGTGCCAGAGGACTTGAGGGGTCTGGTGAGACTGAACCTCCTGAATCATTTAGACCTTCCCCACACACATAGAGATGAATTACCCAAGGATCTCTCAGTGCTTTGCACGGAGAAAAACCCAGTTTGTGCACTTTGGCCGAGCTCCACAGAAACAACAGCACTGGGGAAGATGGATGAGGGACACCACAAAGGAGATCACATGGCTTTCTCCACCAGATATTCCACTGCCTCGATTGGGCTTTTAAAGAGTTTACAACACTGCTCAAAACCTTTCTGCAAACCAGGAGAAATAATGTATTTTTTCCCAAACAGGAACAATGTTTTTCCCTCGATAAAGTAGTCAATTCAGATGAGAAAAAAGAATATAAAAAGGTTATTTTGCTTGTAGTTATGCAGGTCATTTAGCCTTTTAGTATCTATTAATTATTCTTCTTTGTCTCGGCTCATTATAAAATATCCAGCTCATACTGCTATTCTCAGTAGCCTGAGGAAGATACTTTGATGTTAAATGCTGTGGTATCAGGAACAATTACAGAGTTGGCCTGGGTTTTTTGGCTTGTGTTTTGTATTTGGGTTTTTGTTTGTTTGCTTATTTGGTTTTGTTTTAACTCCCTCCAATTTAACTCCCTCTCATGTAGTCTGTTGTTCATTTAAGCTGAATTGAATTTGCCAAAACTTTGTACTAAAGCAAGTGATACTATTTTCCTGTTCTGTAACAGGGAGGTTTTTTCAGCTATTTTTTTGGTCTTTTCAGACTGACCTATGAAACAATAATTTTCTGATCCACTTCTTCAACAGTAATTGTTCCTGCCCATCTTAATCACCCAGCATACAGTGTGTGCCTGAGGATTTATTCCAAGTGATTAAGATGATTTCCCAAGGATGTTCCATATGATACTTATTTGATTTACATCTCTCTTCATTTTCACTATTGTCTTCAAAATTGCAAAGGTTCAATACAGGTTTTGTTTTTAAAGGAAATTATGCTGAGAACTTCTCACTGTATTAATGCTTCTGATGCTCAAGGATGTTGGTAATTTGTGTGTATGTAATTACAAAACTCTGGTTTGCTTGGAGCTTTGTCCTTTTATTCACCCTACATAAAATGTTAAGAATAGCAGAGCCACAAATGCACTTCATGATATTTCTGGTACTTTACTGAACTGCAGATAAAATCTAATAATTACCTTTGTCATAAAGCAAATTTCTTCCTCTAGAGAGATGATGAAAAAGCTTTTTGTGGTGTGCTGTCTAATAATTCAGCTGGTCACAAGGCTTCTGTATGGCCTTACACCTGGAACACAAAAATCATCTGTGTTAATCTGAGGTTACTGGTAGAAAAATGAGATATGAAAATGTCACAGCAGAGATAAAAGGATTGGATAGGGGCAGTTATAATACCTGGGATAAAATTAAAAGTTTCATCTAATTTTGTGCTTTAGGGTATGAAGTGAACACCGGTTTAGTTCAGGATTAAGTCCTTCCTCTGAACATCTACCCTAGAGCACAAATGGTGACTGATTGGAATAGTCAGTGACATGGCTGCAATTTTTCATCTTTCTTTGCTGAAAATACCTTCATCATTCTCAGACATTAAATGAACCAGTGCTGTCTTGTGGTTTAGAAATTCCCTTGTTTTGACAGACTTGACATTCCTGTGTCACAGCAGAGCTGATTACAGGTTGGTCCTCCATGGAGAAAAGCTTGGTGACAAATTTTGGCTGCAAGGACACATCTGTATCAGTTTGCTAAATAAAATGGGACCCACAATTCATAATTCATCAGTACACGGCCAAATAAGCCATCAGCTTGTGTGGGATGTAGATATGTGGGCATTTTAGAAGTACCTTGATCTCTTTTGTCACCTCCTTTCAGGTGTGCTCTTGGAAATGCAAAAAACTGGGGAATCTTTGAGTTCCTCTGGAGCTGGCAGTTCTACAGAAGTTGGGCCAAATATTCACCAAATGCAAACCAAAAGACATTCACTGAGACCAATGTGAAAAGGCAGGTGACTTTGTCAGAACCACTCCAGTTTATGACACCTGAAGTTTTGACCCTGAACAGATGGATGGATAAAGCAGGTCCTTTCCTTTCTTGCATGTCGAGTCCCATTTGTTTGCTGACTAATGCAGAATGCAGCAAGAGGCACAAAAGCATCCACAGCATCTGGAAAAGCATCCAGAGTCTAGTGCTCTTTGCCCATTTTTCTGAAAGATTGGCACTATCTGAGTGCCTGGGTTTAGAGATATTCTCCAAAAGTCCTTGGAGTGTAGTATCAAAAATCTGAGAATAAGAATCAGCTCTAAAACATGGAGCTGTGAGAATGCCTAGAGAGACCCACAAAAGGTTAAGTAAGAAATACACCCACATTGACTTCAGTGTGTCCTAAACAATTAAAGTAATGCAAGTCTGAAGGTTCAGACTGTGCTACAGGGTTGGCACTTGCTGTCCCCACATCACTGTGACAGCCCTGCATAGCTGAAGGAATCTCTTACAGCCTTTTGTGTGCTATAATCCTAAAACAGAGCCACAGCTGACCTGGGGGATCCAAGCCCATAAACCCTTATTTGGCCACCTGGGGTTTAAACAGAAAATATATACCAAGAGTTATGTAGAAAAATTATGATTCTCTTGCTATCCAACTAGTAAACTGGTTATAGAAAAAGTTCTAGTTCTTGGGAGTGCCAAGATTGTATCCTCTGGTACCTGTTTGAAATTACTCAGTCTAGGCAGAGTCTGGGCTGAGCTGACACAGCTCAGGAGCTCTCTGGGTCTGTAGCAGCATTTCAGCACTGCACTTTGTAGGGCAGATGAAGCCCCTATCACAAATGGGAAGACAAACTCCTCTAAGAGTAATTTGAGGTTTCACAACCAAAATGGTAGGTTACTATCCTTCTCAATTACTGTTTTTAGGTGGCATTTGCTCTGCAAACAACACTGAAGTGTTCAAGGCAAAGGTTTAAAAAAGTGTCTTGCTACATACATGAACTTCCATTTTCTTATTGTCTACATGTGGGGGCCATTCAGTCTCCTTCCTGTTCCCTTTTTGTGACTAGTGAAGTAAACTAAGCCTGAAGGAGACAAAAGAGATTACAAACCCAATTTACTTCAGAGCAAAGCAAATAAAAAGGAGAACTGTCCCTAACTAAAATATTTTCAACTCCCTCTACTTATTTCATATCTACCTTCAGTAGTAATGAATAAATAAAAATTTGGCAGGAACCATACCCTTTCTCAAGAAACAGAATCAATCATCCTCTGTGCTGACGCAACTAAGAAACATAAAATTGATGTAAAGGAACAACAGACAGTGTTTTTTCTTCTAGAGAGTTATTTTCTTGCAATGGAAGCCAATTAGTGTTGTTCTCTGAAGAAACATGAAAACATCAGAGAGAGCATTTTTTGTCTGAAAGGAAACAAAAAGAGTGGAAATAATCTGATCTAGAAAGACATTTTCATGTGTCTTCAAAAAATGGATAGAGACAGAAAATGAGACTACTGTAGTTTTCCTGACAAACATAATGCAACTTTACTATTGAAAATGCTGGAGTTCTGATTTTTTCCATTAATATTTTGTACTGAAAATGTTCTGTTTCAGACAGTGTCTCACTTTGCCAAAATTTTCCTGCTGAATTATTTCCTTTAAACAGTGTAGCAAAGATGCTTCTAAAGCATTGCTGCCTGTTGAGATCAGGAGTTCAGGTAGGAAGAAATGTTTATTTTTTTTTTCAAAAGTTCTAGCAGGAAGATTTTTGCTTGTCTTCATTTTGAAGTGGATTTTTTTTGCTCTTCTGGAATGCACCTTCCTGTCTCCTCAAAAGGCTCCTGTTTGCATTAGAGTAGCCTGAAGACAAATGTGACCCTGCTCTGGGAGAAGCCTTAGATCTTGCCTTGGGATGTGGAAAAACACCAAGACCCCATGGAGCTGTGAGCCTGTCCCTGTGCAAGCATCACTCATGGCCTGACACAGCCAGGCTCTGCTGCTTCTCCATCAGCCCTGGAGGGACTGAGTGAGCCTCACAAGGATGAGGGAAACAGCCCATCTGCGCCAACAAGCATTTGGATTGATATTTGAACATGCAAAAACTGGACGATTTTGCAAACAAAGCCAGAAGGAACATTGGAGATGCACAGCACCAGGGGAATGGCTCCTCTGAGGAGCTCCAGAGGCACCAGCTGGCAGGGCAGAGGGATCATGGTGATGAGATGTGCAAGGAGCCACAAACCTTTCAACATTTCCACAAATATCCAGGAGGCATTTGTCATGTCCAAGGACAAATTCCAATTTGGACAGCTTGCCAAATTCTGTCATAAAGGAAGAAATACCAAACTAAAGAAGTAAGCAAGTTCTTCCTGCAGCTCAATGGGCAGGTCTGTGGGAGACAGCCCTAGCTGCCATGACATTTCAAAATTTATTTGGTACAGCCGGTGACAATCAGAAAAGCAAGAAGGGACTAAATCTTTGAGGTTCTCAGCTGCAGAGGAAGATGGTCAGCAAATTCCAGACAGCTTCAAGTGATGAAGCTGACCCATTTTAGGGAATTAGCACCTGACATCTGGGAATTATAAACACACTACTGAAAGGCAATAGCTGGCTATATTCCTTCCATTATCCTGCTAATACACAATAAAAAGGTGAATTAATCTTGTTGATCTTGCTGTTCCTAGCTGACCTTTTTTTTTTTAAGTGATAATTTTATTTGCTTATCTAGATTTTGGAACCATATTAACCACCTTCATTTTTTGGCAACAGGGAGGTTCTCCTGATTTGTCTGCACAGATGGCTAGCCCATTGCTGAAGTCCTTTACTTGGAAAGACTCAGCCTTAAAAAGCTGATGGTGTCAGTAAGAGAAATCTTGTATTTCTGGTTTTTTCTTCAACAACATGAGAGCACCAAATTTATCACTACAGAATTGATGTGATTTTCTTGATCCTCCCTCTGTCTTAAAAGATTCTGGCTTTTAAAATATAATGTAAATATTTGCTAGGGTATCTGCAGCACAAAAGAAGTCAGACCTACAGCACCACTAAAAGATCAATAGACTTGAATAAAATCAGCATAAAAGTAGCATAAGTACCTTTAGCAAAAACATAGCTAAAGCAGAACAAGACCAGTGGTTTCCTTGCTGATTCAAGTCATGACAAGTCATGACATCCATAATTTTGTTTTAGAGATCATTTGTTCTCACAGCTGTAGCTGTAACAAAACATCTTCCATGCATCTCTCTATATCAGAGATCTAAAGTCCTCTGCAGGCCTTAACAAGGAATTTCTTGGCTTTTGAGAAATTAATTAAACTTGTCAGCACACTAATATGTTAGTTCAAATTTTTTATGACACCTATGCAAATCTACTTAATCTACAGAGAACATGAGTCTCCTACATGAAAATTCATCACATCTAATCTGATTTTGATAATACTGTATGTGTATTTCAGGGTTTTCTGTTTGCTTGGCTAACATGGACTATTATTCTGCAACTTCCCATCTGCAGTTCTGGCTGTTTTTCTGACTTGATTTGGTAACAACATTTTAGAAATGCTGAGGTCTTTCCAATGCCTTAAATCCAAAACAGGGGTCATGGGAAAAACTCTTATGCTTGAGTGTAACCACAGCAAAGTGAAGCCTGGGCCAGAGATAATATCTTTGAATGATAAAGGAAGCAGATTAAACACATGGGACTGTTCAGAGACATTTACACATAAGGCAGGCCATTGATGGGCAATGAACTAATGATACATCTTCAGAAAATGCTTCCTCTGTGCCCAGAACCACTAACAAGATGTGTAAGAGGCAGGCACACTCAGCCACATATTAGCACTGGGCTTGGATGACTTGTGTCCCAGGATGCCCAATTTAGTTGATGTAGCAGGAGGAGCTGCTCCAGGCAGCAGGGCAGAGCAGCTGCTGCAGAGGTGGCAGTGAGTGTTTCTCATCATGCCATGGAGGAACTGCACCATAGCAATTTAATATGTCAGATCTGAGTGTAAAATTTTGTGATCTGCTGGGTGCAGTCAGGGATTGAAAGCATCTGTCTGTGCTGTGAGAGGCTGAACATGTGATGGCACACAAACACTCTCCTCTGGGACTGAACTAAATGAGAACATAAGCAAATGAAAGGAGAAACAGAAACACTAAGGCAAGAGAAAACAAGCCAAGGTGCTACAAATGTTAACACTTCTCAGTCCTTTTGTGATATTCTTCATGTGTGTACCCTGGACTGGTTCTGCTGCATTGTTCTGTTCTTTAAATCACATGGAGTTTACAAAGAGCTTTAAAAAATCCAGCAAAAACATTCTTTGCTTATTCTAAGCTGTGGGATAGAGCACAGACATGCAGAGTCAAAGATGAGATGGGCAGTGCCTGTCAATAGCAAGAAAAGCCTCTACAACTTACAGCTCTAATTAACAAAGAAGGTAGCAAAGACAGACATTCCAGATCTATGCCTAATTCTCCTTCAAGTAATTGTACTTCTGTAAAGGAATCAGCAAGGACACAGTCCTAACCTGTCTGTGAACGGCTGTAATCTCCATCCATGATTTTATCCTGATGGAGCTTTCCTCCTCATTTCATATTCCTTATGAATTTCTGGGCTCCATCCAGAATCAGAACCAAAGATGAGGCACTGCAACTCTGAAGGAATTCCTGTCTGGGAACCCAGGCATGGGAAATTTCATGAGAAAGCGTGCTGTGAAACTGCTGGACAGGTTTGTGAACTTGAAAGATGAGGGCAGCCTGGTCAAAACTTCACAGTGGTGATTATTGGTGTGGTTTGGATGTAAAATATTAATCTAATTGGTCTGAATAGTGTCTGTGCTTGTATTCATGCCACTGGCAATGAATCTGTAAAGCAAAATGGCTGATGCTGAGGGCCAAATATCACTGGGCTTATTTTGGTTTTTATGTAATTTACGTCATTTTTTGATGTCAGATTTACATCAGACAGGGTCCCAAACCACTTACATCTCCCAGTATTCCTCTGCTGTATGAACTAAAGCATGATAAGTGGAATTTGCTTCAAAAGCACACTTCTTCCTCAAGAAGACATGGTAACATAGATGCATCTGTAGGTACTTGGCAATAACATATCATACTTGAATAATTAAAATATGAAAGTGCTTTATAGACATTCATTATAGACAATTAGAAAATGGTACTTTACCAGAAAAAAACCCCAACAAAACAACAAAATCTCCTAAATTCCAAAATATTCTTCTGAGCTTTCAATGAAAAAATATTGGTGAAAATTTAAACACTTCTTTTTTCAAGCAAAACATACTAAGGTGTTTTGATTCTACATTTCTTGGCTCTTTGCATCAAACTTGTCTGATTCACTCAATCAGATTCCCAAATTTTAGCTCTGTGCTTTGGAAAAACAAGATCCATCTGGTAGATGCAGACCAAACCACCATAAAAAGGATTAACTCATATGATATTTTTCTCATTTTCATTCCCAATCTTGAGAACAAAACCCAGAACAAAATTCACAATAAGAAAAAAGGGCTCTGTTTTTGTGGAAGAAGTAATCACTTGTCAGGAAGCACCAGGGCTGAGCTTAGTGCATCAAAAAATACAATCAGGCATGAGAATTTGGTAGCCATGAAACCTCTAACTCCTTGTGTGCTGGGTGGCCTTTCCACATACAACATCCTGACCAAAAAGCTGGTTTTGCTAACATGAAGGAGTGACACCATTTCCATCAGAACCACTGTGAAGCTGAGACATGCATGAAACTTGTGCATTTTATACAGAAGGAATAGGGGGACACATACAGCCAGAATAGAGTTATACTGAACTGTCCTCAGAACAAAGAGAGCTACCTCAGAATTCAGTGGTCATTTAGTGCCTGCAGCACAGCTGGGCACAGATAAAAGGTTTGATTTCTCCCAGTCTGAAAGCCTCTGTGGCAAAAATGGCCTGGGAGAACATTGCTTTGCCAAGGAGTTTGATATTCAAATGTGCTGCATGTAATTAAGGGCATTTGCATGAAATTTCCACATCCTCAAGGCTCAGGTTAGAAACATACACATCTGTCACAACCTGACATGTTCAATGAAAGAAGAAATAGAGTTGAAATCATTACAGGGTGGTTATTTTTGATGAGAGAACAAGTCAAAATACAAAGGAAGGAGACAGCAAAGGAAAGCATTCAGGGACTATCAAGAGCATGTCAAAGCTGCAGTGTTAATGTGTTAATGGCAAAAAATCAGCAAAAAGCTTTTTCATTTCACGTCTTTCATCTTCAACTCTCAGAAGTTACAATAATTCTTAAACCTGAGCTTTTTATGTTAGCTAAAGGTTAATGATTTTTATTTATAGCACCTCAAGGCGAAGCTCATTGACAATTTCCCATGGATGGCGACAATGTCTGGAATAGATTTTTAATCCTGGGATTTATTGGGAAGATTTAAAAAATCTAGGCCTGTTAATGTTTAATTCAAATTTCAGGGACCAGATGATGTCCTTTTGCAAAACATCTTTTAGACTCTGCTGGTATTTTATCAAACTGGTGATAAAGAGGGTTTTTGGCTAATAGCACCACATAGCTCAGCAGTATGACTGCTTTGCTCTTTAAATTTTCTTGACTTGAGGATAATTTTTGGCAAAAAGCAATCACCCAGTATCCTGGATTCAGCTGGGATAGAGTTAATTTTCTCCCTGGTAGCTGGTCCAGGGCTGTGTTTTGGATTGGCTTTGGGAAGGATGTTGATAAGCCAGGGATGTTTTGGTTGTTGCTGAGCAGCACTCACAGGACTTGTCAGATTCTCTGCCCTGTCAGTGAGGAGGCTGGGAGGGACACTCAGGACAGCTGGCCCCAACTGCCTGAGGGATATTCCAGACCATGTGGCACCCTGCTCAGCATGGGGAAAAGCTGGCTGGGGGTGGATGCTCAACAACTGACTGGGTATCAGCTGGTTGGCAATGAGCAATTGTTTTGCATTTGCATCACTTGTTTTTCTTGAATTTTATTTCACCCTCTTGCTGCTTTTTCTTCTTAATTAAAATTATCAGTTTGGTTATTACTATTATTCAATTATTAAGCTGTTCTTATCTCAACCCTGGAGTTTTCTTACTTTTATTTTTCTGCTTCCCTCCCTGTCCCAGGGAGGCTGGAGGAGGTGGAGTGAGCAGTTGTGTGGTGTTCAGTTATCAGCTGGCTTAAACCACAACCTTCAACTGCTGAGGACATCCAGATTCCTTCTTTAGATCTCTTTACTACTTTAACATAGTGCCAGTAGTTACAAGAGCAAATTTACTCTTTTGAAGGTAACATTCTGCTGTACAGTTAGGGAATGTTCCAAACCACAGGCATCTTGCTGAAACTACAAAACCACCTTAATCAAGGTTAAACCCCTAAACTCCCACTGTGATCCAGCAGAGTCAATTAATGCACTACTTTTAGTAGAACAAAAAAAAACCCAAAAATTGAGAGAATCCAGACTGAATAAAATATTTCTTCCTTTAAGTAAGGCTGAACAGTGAGTTGAAACCTTGGTCAGCTTAGGTCTGTGGGAAATGGTTTTTTCCTAGCAACAGAATTTAAGCAACAGAAAAAAAGCATCCCTGGCAAACTAACAAAACCCCAGACAGTTAAAACATTTAAAACTTAAACAAATAAGGAAAGCTTTAACACTAGCTCTTTTTTCTATTTAGGTACAGAGAAATTTTTTGTGATGCTGCCTCCTGCAGTGTCTCTCTTGGTAATGGAGGTGGCCTTAATTGCCCTCTTGCAAGTCATTGTTACTCAAAATGAGCTAACAGAAGATTCTGTTATTTCTCTTATGAGCGTGAATATATTTTCTTGGAGACAAAATAAGACCAGAGAGTAAGGAAGAAAGAAAAAGACAAATGTGCTGCTTCTGATTCTGCAGAACAAGGCATGAAGTGTCTCTGTAAGAGAAACCAGGGTTGGTAAACGTCCCTAGAGCTGCCTGGACAAACACACATCTCTTACAGGTTGTTTCAGACAGAGCTGCCTTCCTGGTCACAGGCTCAGAGCAGCACAGCCAGACACTCTTCCCCACAGTAGATTCTTTTCTTTAGTAAAATGCAAAGAAGGAAGAAAGGAAACAGAGTCAAGAAGAGAAAGAGTACATATTCAGATATAGCAGCAGTGGGAAAATAAATAATCCTGCAGGTGGAAGATTAATTTTTTTATGGCGCACTTTATTTCTCCAACCTTCAGTAAAACCTTGACCAAAGGCTGCCTGATAACTTTGGTGGAGGCTGTGGCCTCAAAGGCTTGCAAAAAAGGCAGAAAGGGTGGAGAAGGTTGTTTCCTCCCATTAATAATGCTGGTTTCAGCACTAAATTAAAAAAATCTCAGGTGTTTTTTCCATCCTCTACTCTCTCACATTTCTTTCTGATGTTTCTGTTTAGTTCAGGGGGTGACATTGGTTTAATTGCAGAACCTATGCTGGGTGATAAAATGGTATCAACAGATTTAAAACTTCATTATATCCATCTTGCCATCTTTAAATCAAAGCTAAATTTATAAATTGCCTGTACTTCACAACCAACTTTGAAAACACACACATTTCCTTTTGAAACTTTTGCAAGAAGCTTCATTTTTAAATTTTCATTTCTTTATTTACGTTCTTTTTATGCTATAAAATAAAGCCTTAAGTGAAGCAAAGAATTTAATCTGCACAACCAGAGTTATTGATTTAGCATCTAAAAAGAATTAATCACTGGATTTATATCCTGTCCTCCATTAATTTAACTAGTCTTCCACAACCATACTCTCCAGAGACAAGCCTACAAGAAGAAATATATTCCCTGTTAATTCCATGTTGGAAGATCAATGAAGTGTCCCAGAACTTGGTGTTAAAGTTCACCTTACCCAATTTTACAAAAGGTTTCATTCCTTTACATGCCTCAATAGTATTTTATGCTGCAGTCTCCAGTGGCATGAGGAGATGCTGAGTGGTGCCTGGATCAGGCAGAGATCAGACTCAGTCTCAGCACCCACAGCAGTTCTGCTCTCAGGACCCTCTGCCTCCCTTTGCATTATTAGAGGATGTTTGTGGGGTCCTGGTCTGTGGCTGCAGCATCTCACCCAGGGTACTGGGAGCCCTACAGCACAAAGGTCTGAATTGCACATTTCACCCATCATAACAGCAACTTTTTGTTTATGTCAGTGGGGACATGAACATAAATGACATTTGTTAATGTTGGAATTGTCTTCAGGACTCATGAGCATCATGAACTCTAATGGCATTTATGGCTGCCTTGCTGTTCCAAAAAGCACAGTAGTCCCTTGATTACGTTTCCATTTATGAGTTTAGAAGGCTAATTTATGAAAACCATGTTTGGAAATAATGCAACTGAAGACTTTTTACTAGTGTTGATGCTACATTAGATACAAAGAATATGACAGGGACTTATTCTTCATCCTAACAAAGAAAAAAAAAAATTTAAATTAAGCAGCCAGTTCCCTGCAGTCATAGTTCAGATCTCTGAACTGACCAGAGACCTTCTGTTTCTCATGTCAGCTTTATGAAGTTGTATGGAAGGCTTCCCTGTAGTCCAAACCCAAATTTTGTTGCCACGACTTCCATGAGGTTTAAAACTGAGAACAGGGTGGGACTACAGGTGCCCATTTAGATTATCTTAAATCCATCACAAACATGCAGCCTGAGGAACCCAGTGAAGGCTCAAGCACTTTACTATTCAGTCTCATTAGATTTGTTTTCTTTATTCTTTTCTCTCTTCTTGCCCAGAAGTCCCTAAGTAGGATGTCAAAACAAACAGTACCCAAGTGGGAGATAAACATTTGATTTTGTGATGTTAGAGTTAGTTTCAGATGTCTAAACTATCCCACAATGCCCCAGAATGCACCTCAATTCACACAGGGTAAAAATGAATGACAAACCTAAATCTACAGAGAACTGCTAAACACTTCCATATTGCAGCTGAAGTTATGGCCTTTAGGAAAGGTCCACAAAGGCCTCCAGACAAGTATAAGACAAGATATGAACATTAGGCTACTCTTGCAGAAGGCCAAGGTCATGCTGAAATGTTTTTCTATTTTTCTGGGGGTTTTTGTGTTCTGTGAAAAATCAGTATTTCTCTCAGATATGTACATGGAGTTCCACAGCAGAAGCTTTGCACTGCATGCCTGTGACACCTTTTGAAACTGCTGGGAGATTGGAAATAATTCAAAATAATGACAGATTCTGCTAAAAAGACTGAATCAGAAACTTCAAACCAGATTTCATTCATTCAGTTGGGAAGTTGGGACTTTGCCCCTTCTTTTTTACTTTTTGCAGGGTCAGGGTCAGCCCTTGAGGAGGACAAGAAATTGGGCTGATGGAGGCATCATGTTCTGACCGGGCATGAGAGCTGATTGCTGCAGTGGAACTGGAGAATTTTGGGAGATCACACTGACCTTGTAAAGTCCAAGTGACTCACACCACTGGGAAAGAGAGGGGCTCTTATCAAGACCAAGAATAGTCTTGCCATGTACATGAAAGTGAAGCAAGACAGAAAAGGAAACAATTGTTTCCACCAGAAAATTGCCAGCAGTCTGAACGTTTAGAACATTTAGAATCTATGACAAAGCTTATATTTCTATTGTGCTTTTAAAAATTGCAATGCAGTCACCAAGTCCCTCTGAAATCAAAAGAAAAGGGATTTTGTTTTCACATTGTATGTCAAAGCAGTCTGGAAACTGTAGTTTTTCTTTCCTTATTATTTGTTCTGTTTGCTTTGGTTACCTCACAATACATGACCAGAACAAAACCTTAGAGAGAAAGCATCTCCTTACCCAAAGAATACTCACCAGATTTTGAAACATTTTTACCTTCCGTAAAAGGACACAAAAGACACGAAAATTTTCACAAAATTAAAATCTCCCAAAAACTAGATCAAATTTTTCCTAGTTTTATATTTTGTTTTCCCTTTCACCAGAGATGAAGCTACTTCTGCAAGTGAAATTTTTAAACAAAAAAAGCAAAGCAAAACAAAAGGCACTTCACACTATAAGAAAATCTCTGGTTGTTTAGTGTGTCAAAATCAAGCCCTGGATTATTTCCACATCAGCTTATTGAAAGCACCGGTAAGTGAAATTGAAGGCCAGGTGCCTCAAAACCAGCTGCAATTCTGTCACAAAATGGGGCTTTTCACCTGAAAGCTGCAGTGAAGAGGATGCATCTTGACAGGTCAGTCAGAGAATGACTGTGAGTCCTGATGTGATCCCAGTGCTAGAAAAGCTGATGCAAACCCACCAGACTGTCCTGCAGAACCACAAGTGTCTGATGTGCAGAGATGCTCTCTAATCTCCTGTACTCCAGGCTTCCACAAACTGGTTATCTGTGCTGGAAAAGGGACCCAGTGACACAAGTAGACCCAATTCCAGAGTTACATAGCAAAATTTATCAAATTAATTTTCAAATGGAACATGTGTTGACCTCAGATCTTTACTGGTGCAGGTTAGATTTCAATAAAATCAGTGTTTTTCAGTAGATAAATATCCTCACATCCCTGCTCAACTCATTTAAACCTTTCAGTACTGCTGTCCTTTGAATCTATATTCATTTGCTCCAGCTAGGCATTGTTCCACATCTTGATCAACTCAGTCTCAGCTGATTCATCTTTCTTATTACACGAGAATGTGAGTCTGAGAACAAGATCTAAATGAGGACAGTACCCTATTAATTCAAACATCAACTAATGGGAAGGCAAAATAATTTTATTGCAGTCCCTTCAACAGTGAAATACAAATGGCTACAGCAGACATTACCATGAAAATTTACCTCTGATTTTCTGTTCCAGCAACCAACCTATAATTTAACTTTTTAGCCAGGTTGGCACTCTTAGCAGGGGTGACCCTGACTTTAATATCCTGGCTGAGGACATGGGACTTGTCCTCTAATGGCTTGGTATGCAGTGACACCAACTACAAGCACAGCTGAGAGTCCTGAGAGTGAATTTGCTGTGTAACCCACTCTCCATGATCAATCAATCAGAATTTTGGACACAAAGTTTGAACATTACATCTTTTGCCTGCCCACATAAAACTGACAGACTGGGTAATTTCAACCAAAATGATTCTTTTGAAATCATGGTGAAGGGAAAATACATTAAACTGGTTTGATTGCAAAGAGTCCTGCTCTTCATTATTTTTGAATAATTATTTTCCTCCCCAGCCTCTGTAGAAGTCATTTACATTTGGGAACAGAATAAAATCTTGTCACTGTGTTTTGCCATCTGAAAAAACTGTCCAAATTTGATCAAGCAATGAGAAAAATGCAATTTACACATCATGTGTTCTCTAGGAACGTCATAATCTGTTATTTTAACCTTCAAAGATTTCTTCTACAGAATCATGCTCTGGTCCAGTCTCAGAGCTCTGCTTCCCACATATGGGCATGCTGAAATCTAATGTACAGACAATTCTGTGGAGTTTGCTTTAAGAAACAAGTTATGAAAGACAGTGGACATTTATTTTAATACCATAGGCTTTATAAGAACTAAAAATTGTCAGGAATTCATTTACTAAGGGAAGTTGGTTGTGAAATGTAGATATTCCTGATGATTCTGTGTATTTTGCAGTTTCAGAAGTTAGAAAAAAATGTGAAGAAAAATAATGGATAAGAGTAGTACGAAGCAATCCATTGCAATAGCAAATGAAACAACATGCACTGCAGGAAGAGCTCATGAGGAAGGATTAAAGGTTCTGTGACCCACAGTCATGGGACTGGTACCTCTGTGAAGCAAAATTAAGGTCCTTTATCGGGAAATGTCAAAAAAATAGGGGAACCAGCAGCATCAGTAGAGCTGTTTTAGCACATTAAAGAGTCCAACTTCACTTGTCTTCTCCTTTGAGACTGGCAAAATTCCATAGTTGCAGTTTCTGCCTACATCTGTTCACTTGGCTTATCTGATGAGTGTGCTCAGGCCAGACTGTGAGACTTGCAGACATAAAAGCTGTGTGGCAACTTTTGCTTTGGAAACACATCATAAGCAAATCACCCTGATCAAATTGAATTGAATTTAATTTCTTCAACAGCTATGCATGCTCACCAGATGTGTTAATGCATTATTTTAGGAAAGCAGCAAAGGCATGGGGAGAAGAAAAAAGATCAGGGACTAATTTGAAGGGAACAAAATGAAGTGTACGCATATAATGGAGAAGATATCTCCCCAAGCCCCTAAAAGGTGTTCAAGATTTCTACATCTGTGTTCAACTATGAAAGAAATCAGCTGTGAAACAGCCATGGGAGTGAAAGGTTTGCCAGGAGATATCTACAGAAAACTTACTAAGAGCTTACAAAGAAACCATTTAATTCCAGGGAAAGACTGGGAATTCCTTCAGAAGGCCAGTTGCCCAAGAAAGGGGCTTCTTAACAACTGAAATGAAATGCAAAGAGAGAATACTCAAAAAGTGGGAGAAAAAAGAGATAAGCAGCATGAATATGAAAACACTGCTTTGGCAAGAGTAAATCCCAGGTGGAGGAAAAAATAGCAAAGGATGTCCAGAGCCATAAGAAAGGATTCAACAGATATTTCAAGAGAATTTCTGGGAAAAGCTGGGTCTGCTGCTGGATGGGGAGGCAGCATGGATGACACAAAGAAGGCTAAAATGTTCCCTGTCCTTGCCTTGGCAAAGACTGCTCCTGTACTTAAATGTGCACCAGCACATCCTAGAAAGGGGGAGACAGACATCACTGTGTGAAGAACACGTCCTGTAATGCTGAGCTGCTCTGACTAATCACAGTGTCAATTGCTCAGCCTGGTTACCCCAAATTAATGGCAGGTTTTGGTGTCTGTAGTCATTATTTCTCTAGATAATTTTAGCTATGAGAACAGGAAAAGTGGAAGGAGAGAAGGATGAAGCAAGTCACAAGCATTAGGTGTACTAAGCTGTTCAAGTGTTATTGTACTCAGTTCAACTGTTATTCCTGAATGTGGCAGGGTCAGTGTAGGGCAGGTGCATCTCTGTGCCAGCCTGAGGGGCTGGGAGACCCCTTCTGCAATGCTGTGTGCTTGAAGAAAGCCTTGTCTCTTCCTTTTTCCCTTGTCCCTCTTGCCCACAACTCCCTCCTTCCCAAAATTAACATTTGAATTGAAAGTTCAAAAGGTGTCATGGCTAACAGAGGTTACTCTTGCAAATCAAAGGCCGACCTTCCAATCTGCTCAGAGTCATAATGTCTGCATTAAGGAAAAAGCTAGTCAAAACCCTGTGATTAACTCATTAGTTATGAAAGCTCCTCATGTCCCGTCGACTTTTGTGTGCTTGGAGAGCAATGTGCTAATCTGAATCACGATGATGTAAAGAAATCTCTTCTGAAATACAATTTCATTTTAATGTGGCAACTGCACTGACTGAGCTAGCAGTATTACCTAAAGATAAAACACAACAGCTCTGCTCTTCCACCTTAAAAAACTTGTTGCTGAAACATCCTGTGTGTAACCATTCAAACTCCAAATGTTAATGGACCCCAGAGTTATTTGGTAGGAACCTGGTAGGAAAGCTGTATCAGATGTTTTCTCTAGAGGAGAGAGGGAGGGAAGATTCTTTCCTGAGAAGTGAAGTCTCTGAGCAAGAAGATGGGAACGATGATTTTGCTGCTTGGCAGCTGATCACATGAAAAGTTTTAGACGGAAGCAAAACTTTCTGTCATACAAATTGCTCCATTTCTCCTTTTGCAAGAGCACTTTCACTACAAGACAAGAGAAGATAAGACAATGCTTTAGTGCCAGCCTACCTTATTAAAAGTTTAAACATAAAGACAGTGGACTTTCCTGAGCCACAAATGTGCCCAGCTTTCCACTTTAGCTGTGCCCTTCCTGCTCTTTGGGTTGACAACTGTCACCTCTACAGAGCCAGTTTTACCCCAGCCATCACCGTTGTCTGCATGCTCAGCTGATGCAAAGAGATGAGTAAAAAAAATATTCTGAAAGAGACCTGTTTTAAGGAAAAATATTTCACAATCTGCTATGAAGACTTCAGATGATCCTTAAATAACAAGCCTATAAATTGATATTCATGTGATCCCCAGGAGTACAAAAGTTACATTAGTGAGAAAAATTATCTATTGTTGTATTTTTTTTATAAACTGGAAAGTGTCTGCATATCTACATTGCAAGCAAAGACAAATATATAAACAGCCAGCAGAGCCTCAGGAACACCTCTTGCTAACAAGTTGCATCTGCAATAATAGAAACTGCTCACAATGAATCCTTTTCCCTGGCATCCAACTATTCACTTTCTAACACACAAACAGAGCTAAGGCAAAAGAATTATAGTCTAATTACCTTGGCCAGGTGTATTCACATACTCAAGTGTAATTCTTGTGCAATTTTATTCTTTATGGCAAAGAAAGACTCGTTGAAATGGATTTTGGACAGCACCAGAGTAAGGCTCATTATTTCATCTCCTCAGCAGCATCCTCATCTTGCTGGGGAGCAGCAAAAGTAATAGACTTTAAAATGATGGGGAGAGGGTGTGACTGAGCCTGGGGTGGAAAAGGATGCCCCTGACCCTAATGCTCACACAATGAAAACCCCATCAGGACTGCACTCAAAGGAGCATACGCGCAGCCTGAATGTGGCAAATGTCTCACTCCAAGGGGAAAGATGACTCCAGATTCCAGTGAAAAATGGCACCAGAAGTGGAGCCTGAGCATCATTTGCAGGGGACAGGCAGCAAAGCCACAGACTGAGCATCTGAGGGAGTTTATAAACATTTCTGTCAGAGAGACATCCAAGACTTCTGCTGAACTGTTCCATAGCAAATACCTCTCCCAAACCCAAGCCTGTGCCAAGGAAGGTGAAGAACAATCAAAATTCATTGCAAGAATTTGAAAGAGCAAAAATACCAAATTTAGAAGCAGTTTACAAAGGGTCCAAGTTATGTTTTTTCCTTAGCGCTGAGTTACCCTAAAGAGAAACTAACTCGGTTTTCAGAGTTGTTCATTGTGCAGTGATGCAGACTATGAGCCAAGTTAAAAAATATATAAAAATAAATATATTGTTCTTATAAAAAATTGGACAAACTAGTTGTAAATATCTCTGAAATGAGATCTTGAACATACAGATTCAGAGGCTGTCTGAAAAACCCAGTGAAAATAGCTTCATGGAATTTTTATTTTAAATCAATCAGAACATTTACATTTTTTTTACTTTTTTCCCCCTCTAAAGCTGCAGTGCTTACAACCAGCTGACCATGAAGTTTTTTCAACCCCAGGTGAAAAATATGTTCTACTTTCTAGGATTGTGAAAAATAAATATTTTTTTAAATTAAATATATACAGAATATAACCCAAAAATAAATTAAACCAAATATCTATGTATGTTATAAAACAACAATGACAAACCAAATAACCTTGCAATTTTCATGTTCAGCTCAGGGTATTAAGTAAGAATTTATTAAATTACTTAAAAAAAATTTTACTAATCAATTAAATGAACGAATCAGCCCTGTTCTGAGATTTTTGAACACAAAATAAAATTGGGGGTTTCAAACAGAGAAGACTCTTGCATGGACCTGAGTGTTGTGCTGTATTTTAATACGAAATGGTCTTTTTTTCTGTTTGCAGCAGCTGAAATTTATTGAATTTAACTTTGAAATAATTTGCTCACAGAAGAATATGCACATATTTTAAAACTACTGTTGTTGAGAGTTTGATCTATGACTTTAATATTGAATATATTTCAACATTTGCATCCCAGGTCAAATAGCCAGATATCTGCATTTAAATGGATTATCAGCATATAATTCTTGTTCTAGTAACTCTCTGTGCTTTCCATGCAGCTGTTTGATATGAAGACTTCTACTGATGCAGACAGAGTTTTAGTAATCAGGGCAGGAGACAGGTTAATATACTTTAAATTAGATATAATGCTATTCCAACATATGCTATCACACTGATATCAAATCCTTGTATGGAGCATCATTTCCCAGCACACTGAACTCCATTCACAGAGAAAGGAGGCTTGAGGGGACAGGCTGAAGTGGCAGCTTGGTGTAACAGGCACCAAACAACAGCAGAGGCTGGGACATTGGGATATTGGGATGTTGGGATATTGGGACATTGGGATATTGGGACATTGGGATGTTGGGATATTGGGATGTTGTGTTCCCCTGCAGTTCACTCACTCCAGCAGTGCTCCTGCCTTTGAACCTGGGCAAATCCCTGCCTGGTGCCTCTGTGCTGACAGAACACACAGCTGCTTTGCAGGGATGCAGATTCCCTGGTCAACATCACGTGTTTTAACTGGGGTTTTACAGGAGCTCAGTAGCAAATGTTGAGATGGGCCTTGTGGAAGCCAATGCAGAACTGCTCCATTTTTATCCATTCTGCTGGAAGCATCACACACTGTCCTTGGCACAAATCCACACAATATCCTGTCAATCTAATGCTTTTCATTCAGTGGCAGAGAGATTTATGTTAGATGCTGGCAGGGAATTAAAAAAACAACCCTAACTTGGGTAAGGTCTGTAAGGAATCACCTGGAGAGGCTGAGGACTGCCCACAGTTAGAGCTCAGTTAGAGATGGGCAGAGAAAAAGCTGTCTGAAACAGGAGTGATAGAAAGGGGAGCTCACAAGGCCAGCATGACCTCAAGCTTAGAGGAGTTCTCAGGGTGCTGTCCAGCCTTCTTTTCTAATATTTAATGAAATCTGGTTAAAAATTCATAAACATTTTGCTGGCTGCTTGTTACAAATAAATGTGGCTCCAATCACAGAGGTCTTCAACAGGAACATGCGGCACTGGAGGAGATTACACCTGGAGGAGCTCAGGGAGGCTACAGCAGCTCCCCTCCCTGAGCTATAACTACCACCCTGGATTCCCAGCTGTCAAAGAGCTCCTCCTCTCCTGCCCTGTGCTCCTGCTCAGGTTCATGGCCGCAAAGAGCCAGAAATTTGGCAAGTCCTGCCCTGAGTCTGATTGTACTTGTCCCACTGGTAGGGAAGAGGAATGATAGGCACACAAACAAAGCAGCAGCAAAAAAAATTGGCATGTGAGTTATCTCAGAGACATCCATATCTCCAGCTGAGTGAAGCTCTGTGGGAAATCTTTTGGCTGATACTCTGAAATTTGCAAGTTTACTGTGAAACAGCAAAGTTGTTCAAGTCCTTATACTTTCCACATTTTAAAAATCACCACCTGAAGGATTTATGGCAGGGTTCACGGGGAATTACATTGCTCTATTTGTTACTGTGGAAACATGCTTTGTGACTGCTGAAATCCATGAGAAATATATTGGATGAAGTTCTGAAAAACAGTGCTTCAAAATTAAAACCAGGCACTGGATTTAGCAGCACTAGGAAGCCTTAGCCTCAAGGAAGTCATGAAACACCAGGGAGTCAGCAGCAAAGTGCCACTAAGTCCTGGTGGGATTGATTTGGTTGGACTGGCTCTGTGTCACAGAATGGAAAAATAAAAGTAGAGTCAAATCATCAAGCCGGTGCTCTCACAGCTGGAGAGCTGCGCCCAGAAATGGGTGCAACAATGAGCCAGAACACAATGCTAATTACTCCTGCTCTCTTGGACTGTGAATATCTTCCAAGCAGTCCAACCCCATGGCATGAAACTGTCAAGACTTCAATCCTTTCAGTCCCTTTTCCCAGTTTTATGCTTTCCATTAGCCCTTAGTCATGAAAAGCGATTGAACTTCTCTAAGGTTTGTGAGAAACAAACAGACCTCCAGATGCAGGATGGAGTGTCCTCACATACCTAAATCAAGGAAAAAAAAAAATCATGCACTTTGCTATGAGACAGCTTCCAGCCTTCCTGACTGAACTGGAAGAAAGGAAGAAATCTGGTTATTACCTCCCATTAATGATGGCTTTTTCATTTTTATATTGAAGGTGGTTTGGAAATGGAAATCCCAGTACTTAGTTAAGAAATCCAAATACACTGAAATAATTTGAGATGGCAAGACAGGAAATTCAAGTTCCCTCTGTTACTCAAGAAGATCCAGCCTTCATTTCTAGCGAGATTTTACAGCAAATTAAGAAAAAAAAAAAAAACGAAAAAGGGAATTAAAAAGACATTTGTTTGTTAAATAAGGTGGGAATTATGCTTGTGAAGGATTCTTCTGAATTCTGGGAGGAATAATAATTTCTTTCCTACTGACCAGGCACCAGTTTTTATTGACTAAGATTATGTAAAAAAAAAATATATCTTTTGGAATCTTTCCAGTCCTTTCAAGCAGTTTATAGCAGTGTATTGTAACCCTCAGTAAAGTTATTCTTAATTTACCCTGGTATCTGTGGGAGGAGGATTGAGGCTTGCATAGATATGATCTATGCAAAAGCAACAGTGACAAAAACTGAGATGTGTGCATAAAAGTGCCAAGTACTGTGAGTTTATTGCTTACCAAATCAGATATTCACTGTCAAAAGTTCAAAAATTGACAATAAACTTAACTATTGCATCTTTAAACTTATTTATAACTTACAGAGGAAGTATAATGTCTTGGGTTTGTCTCTTATATAAAGTTTACAGCCAGCAGGAGAGAATAAAATCTAGGCTGAGAGAAAAAAAAAAAACAACGTCTGTATGTGTTGGTGACTGTCAGGTGAGATATTTTATACCTCATTAGTGTCTCAGCAGTTATTGCTTTTGCTTCCTTTATGAATAGATCGTGTGATGCCATGCCTCTCACACTCCTCACCAATTTGTCACAGCACGCAGTAATAAGGGAGTTCTTGTCAGAATCCTTTTCACTTCAGTGCTTGCTTCTGGTGAGCCATGCTACCCAAACAAGTCTGGATGTGCCTGACAGCCCTTGGAGCCCCCCACTGATGCAGAGATGTTTCTTTAGGAGCTGTCCATGCAGCACTGGTGCATTGGAGGGCTCTAGCTGACCTCCCTGGAAGGCTCCCTAAGCTCCAAAGCACTGCAGCTCACCCCTGGGAAAGCCACGGTTTTCAGAGCCCACAGAGCACTGCTGAGCAGTATCTTCACTTAATGACTTAATCCTGAAGATTATTCAGGTTAATGGGTCAGGGTTTCCCCAGCAGAAAATGCCCTCCTGGTGGAAGTTGGCCACATGTGTTCCTTTTCTCAGATCTGAGCTGGAATAGCCTTAGGTTTTGGCCAGACAAAAGTTATGTTCATGGGGTTTTTTTGTGTTGAGATTACTAAAACCATGTCCAATCTGTAGAGAAGATGTATCAGCGTTCTTGTCAGGACCTAGGACATCCCTTTGGCTCTCCTGGGCAGGCAAGACCCCTGCCAGGGGGCTCAGAGACCCTGGCACAGAGCCCAAAATGCCCCTGTGGTTTTGATTATGACCCATGGAGCAAGTTACCAACCTTAGATGAAGATCTGCAAGCCACAGCAAATTAAGTAGAATGATAGTGAATTTATCATGAGGTGAAAAAGTAGATTTTGGGGTTTTTTAGAATAGAGGGTCAGGGGGCAAGATGGAGGGACCTGGGTGTGTCCAGCCTTTCTACTTCTTCTTCTTGGCCTCCATCTTCTGCAGTGATGTTGGCACTTTTAGATTGGTTTAGAGTAGAAGCTCACTGTCTAACATAGGTGATGGGTACTGGAAAGTAATTGTAAACATTGTACACGTAGTTTTTAGTTTAAAGACATAACACTGCCCTGGGGGCAGGCAGAGTGCCTGGAACTGTCCTGCTGAGTGGACCTCAGCTGGACAGGAGAAAGAATTTTATAGATAAAACACAATAAACAACCTTGAGACAGAGAAATTAAGAGCCCTGACTCCTTCTTCAAGTGCTAGGCTGGGAAAAGAGACTTTCTAACTTTTCTTGGGGTCACTCTGACAAGCTAGAGATCCCGACAGGTTCTCATAAAGTTCAGGATGAAGACACAAAGGAGAAGTAATGTAGATTAATTTGACCAGCAGACAATGTAAAATGGAATAGAATTCTACAGACAAATAGATGTGAAGAAAAGCACATGACTATGCCTATCCCCTGTTTGTACAATTGTTAATGTACTCACAATAATTACCCATTATTTGCCATGCCCATTGTGAGCGTTCCTAAGGCAAATAGAAACAACAAAGGTAATTTTTGGGAAATTGACTATTCCTTTCACTCTCTGCTTGCAGGAGAATCTATTCAGTTAAAGAACCACAGCTAAATATTGTTGTCCTTCTTTAAAAAGCACACACTTGTTATTACACCATGTTTTGAGTGGAGGCCATGAAATTGTATAAGCTTTAATTAATCCACTGAACCATCAACTTATATTCCACTGCAAATACTGCCATCTGCTACCAGTCCATGCATCAATAACTAATGTCTGCTACAAGTTTGCTTCCCCAACACTATCTGATTAGGTAATTAGCCTATGGAACAATACCCAACATAATGCATTATTGTTCTATTAAGTGTGATCTGTTTGAAAGCACTAAAGAATACCTCAATACTGCTCCATTTCCGTGACTCATACCTCAACAAACACCCATCCAGAATATGACAAAGCAATTCAAAAAAGAAGGGGGGGGTAACAACAACAAGCCCAAAACCACATCAAAAGCATGTCAATAAAATTAAGCATGAGAACTGTTTATTTCAGAATAGCCTGAGAGGAAATATGAACATAAGACAATCCAAAATCACTGCTCTCCAGAGAAGGCATGAATCAACATCAACAATGATCTACTTATGATAAAGGCCCCTTCAGAGAAGAATGATGAAACACACTTTGTCATCACAACTCAGGGGCTTAATAAATCAATGGAAGGTGGAATCAGGAAGAGGAAAAACAAGGCAGCGTGTCATCTTTATTCACAAGTGTAAAATGTGACTGTTTCCAAGATTACATCTGAATTAAGCTTGTGAGGAAAGCAAGCGATGAAGATGCAGCAGAGGAGAACTGAAATGAAGTCAACAAATCAGAACTGTCAGATCTTGTGGCTGTAGTGCAAAACCTATCAATATTTGGCTGAGTGAAGTGTTTTTACTTTATCCAGCTCTTGGCCTCAGGTGATTACAAAAAGAACTCTGATTTTATTTTGCATGAGATCACTAGCTTAGCCTGGGGCAGAGAAAAAGTTAGCAAAGTCAGCCTCTAAGTGCATGAAAAACACAACAAGCATATAAAAAGTCCAAGTTTAGGAATCTGGAGACCTCACCCATCATCTCTGCTATTTCAAAAATCAAGGTCAGGATTTGTTTGACCAAATTTACATACCAACATAGTAAGTAACTACACTTCAGCCTATTCTCTCCACTCCTTTTATAGCCAAGAGAATCCTGCCCCTCACGTTGGCAACACAAATGTTTTCCACCACATTTATCTGGAATAATTTGCAAAATCATTGTCAATTTAAGGGCATAGACTGAAGACTATATATCTGCAAGTTTTAACTCTGGACCAGGCTTTCTTAGTTTCAGGTGTCCTTCTTTTCCAACAAGCTGTCACAATTTTCACTGGTTGTGACCTGATAATGGAATAAAATCTATAAACAAATTCCTAGAGCCAATTCCAGCAGGAGCACACTGTCCCATTCCCTCACTTTGCCTTCACTACTTGTGTTCTCATTGTCCTCTCCTCCTATACCTTACTCTGATAGCAAACCTAGAGGTAATCTACAACCAAGCTCTGCCCTCTCCAGACACTGCAGTGCCTTTGTCCAGCTGCAGCACTTTCAGACCTCCTCTGCTGTCTAAATCTCTTTAAAATTAGTCATGATGTGCAAACAGTAGAGCACTAAATTAATTGGATTGAATAACAACCCTTGAGCTTTTGGGCTGACTTCCCTTCTCATTAACAAAGGAGGAAGAACCCTATAGAACCAGGCCAACACTCCATGGCCTCAGCTGCAAAGGTGAAGGAACCCTTTGTGATTCCTCCTAGAACTTGTGATTACTCACAATTTTCTACATTTCTACAAGTATCAACATTTCTCCAGAGTTAGGGAGTACACGACATATGAAAATCTACTTTTTTGCCCTGTGATTATGATTTGTCAAATTTTACTTAAACTTTGAATATTGTTTTATTTGTCTTGCAATAGGAATGACAAAAGTGAAATTGCAATTCCATGCCTACTCTTATGTCTAGCATTTCCCTGTTATCGCTGTCACTTGGACCCCTGAAAGCACTTTCTGGGCTGTCTCCTTTGCATAGGTGGAGAAACACATGCAGAGTTTAGGATGTCAGAATAGAGATCATATGGAGACAGGAGGTTTATTTTTATTTTTACCATTATTTTCTTTCATACCATAATGCCTAAGGCTCCACCTAGGACCAGGATCCTTGGCATTGGATAAAGAGCTAGAAATAATCCATCCAAAGCTTGCAATTTAAAGAAGAAAAGCATTCCTACATATACAAGGTCTGAGATTACCTTGGTGATATCAATAAAGGTATTTTTGTCTGAGACTACAAGCATTTTTTGGTAAGAAAGGTTGCAAAGAAGGGCAGGACAACTACAAACAGAGCAGTTTCTCTGTACCTATTCCCCTGTAATTAAGATGTTGAGTTGGTGGGAGGGAAAAACATAACACTTGAGAGTATTTATTAATTACTTTTCAGCTTCAGTGCACAAGGTTAAATGCAGCCTCAGGCAGCTTTCACTGATGTGACTCACATCCCCACAATGTCAGAGCTTTCAGTGCCACTGATGGGCTCATATTTTGCAAAGAATAAATGACCCTCTGGTGTATTAATTAAGCATGTCCTGCAGGGAAGCAGTGCAAAACTATAAGAAGTTTTACACGTTGACTTTCATACCTATAAAATGTGCCTTGACAACTGCTGTGCATGAAATCTCTCATTTATCCACAGAACATAGGCAGCATGGATAAGAAACGTGTTTCCCCATGGCAACTGTGTCCTCAGTGGGCTCAGCCCTGCTGGTAAATCAGCACAGGCCTCTTCCCCAGGAAGATGACCAGGAGATGACCTAATAATGTCCAATCACAGCACTATTTTCTATTAATTTTCATATGAATTAAAATGTGAGTTGAGGACCTTGGTAAATATTCCATTGGAAATGTTTACAGAAATAAAGAATCAGTGCTATACGTTTTTCTGAATTGTGGATATATTTTTACCATGTTTTCTAACCACATGAAATATTTACGTTTAGTTTTTGCACAGCTGCCCCCAGAAAAACAAACCCAACCCCCCACAAATCTTAATCCAAGCCAGGGCAGAATTTAGAGTATCCCATAGGATTCAATCCGTCCAGGTGAACTGTATAAAGACAAATAAACCCTCTCCAATCACAAAAAACCAGCAATCATGAATGAAACCCCACCTCCTACCATGTTTCCCAATGACTATCTCCCCCAAGGTGATCATTCTGAAATCACAGTAAATAGACAGGTCTAGAAAGTATGTGTTAAAAAAAATATTGAATTTTTCTACATTTTGTTTGCTACATAAATAGAATTTCTTTCAAAAGTAATACAACTTTTGAAATTTTAAAAGACAATCCCAGAAAGAATATATAAGAGAATTTATGCTCCCTCTGTAATCTTCCTTTCTTTTAGAATTCGAAAAATGACCATTTCTGATACTTTACAAAGATTTCAATTAAGACTTTTTCTATTTTCCATCATTTTTGGCACATAATTACAAAATACTTACTCTTCCTCACAGTGTAAAATTTCAATTTCATCAGATGAACCAAGGATATTCTGTGAGATTGCTGCTGGCATGGACAGCTAAATTCAGTTTCACCACACTTCTGCAAGCAGTTCAGTGTTCATTTAAGTGCTCCGAGCTCATGTACCTTAAATCACCTGTTATTGAAACTGAACAAAATGAAAGCAACATTTTTCCATTTACATTCCCAAACACAAGTTGTCTAAAATAGTGAGATTTTCTTCCTCTCACACTTGTTTTACACCTTACTCCCTGATCACCTGAGTGCTTGGCAGGAATTCCTGTGAGAAGTGTGTAACCTCAGCCCTGCACTTTGTTCAGACTTCTGGTTTGGCTGCAGGTTTGCTCTTTCACATTCTTCATAGCAGCTCCATCAAGTGGCCAGAGATCTGAACGTGTCACTGCAACCCAAGGCAAAGCCACCCACACGTACCGTGCAGGTTGGTTGGGGCCACCGCAAACCCATTCTGAGATGGTTCTGGGGCTAAGTCCAGGTGGGGCAGCAGATGCAGAAGGGAAGCACAGAAAAAGAAATAAAAACATATGGGAGGACCAGACAGAAAGTTAGATATGAGAAAAAAAGATCATCAAGTTACTTTTCAGTAGTTAAGAGGTTTGCTTAAGTCTATAGACCAAAGCTTTGGGGTTTTTTTCATTGAGGCGCAAACTTTTTTGAGGGAATTAGTTTGGGAGGTTTGCTAGCCTTGACAATAAAGCTTGTTTTCCATAAACACCAGGATAGAGGCAGGCAAGGTTCCAAGCAAAGAAGGCAGGTGCCATATCTCCAAGATATGCATGGAGCCACGGCTCAGGGGGGTTCATCTTAGGGTGAAATTTCCATTTCACAGTCCCCCTGTGAGGTACAGCAGGTATCTGGTAGTGCATAACTCTTGTGGTCTGAGGAAAGCCAGGCTCTCCTGTTTCCTTGCATTGTCTCCCTGGGTTCTGACTCACCTGGAGCACAAGGATTTGCTGCTAACCCCACCTCTAGATGTCGGGGAAAGTTACTGCATTCCTCCATAATCTCCTTTTTCTGCCTTGTTTTCAAATATACTATACACTTGCTCTGCCAGACTTGGCTCCTGAAAGGATTCAATAAATAATAACTAACCTGCTGCTCAAACATAAGAATTTTACAGATTTATTTGGGGAGGGAAAAGGTTGAAACTTCAGAGCCCTGGGAAATTTGAGCATTGTTCTGAAAAATAAAAGTAGGAAAATTCTCCACACATGGTAATTTTCATTGCTTCATTACAAACTAAAAGAAACCGTGACAATTTTTACACACTGGAGTCGTGATTTCTCTAACACTAAGAAGCACAAATTCCCCATTAGTTCTGCATTAGCTTTTTTAAAATATCTCAAGTGTAATTGTCTCTCCTTATAGGCTATTTTCAAATAATCAAGTTCCTGCTAATATTCTTTCTTTTCCTGAAAGACACGGGACAAAACAAAGCTCTGTGTAGTCACGCAGAGGTAGATTGCCTCTGGTTTTTGAGCTAACTGATTGACTCTGAACAAGTAATTTTCAGTCTTTCCTGACTTGTAAAGTCCTAAAATTTTCCAACAGAGATGCACTCCCAGCCCCCTGAGAGCAAATTTACTCTGCTGACAGGAGGCTTTCCTCAGCTGTGCTATGTGGGTCCCTTTGCCCACAGGTCCAAAACCACTGCTGTGTGCTATCTGGAATTCTGCAGCATAAACACATCTCTGTTCTGAGGAAAATAGCTCCCAGTTTTGGGTGTTTGAAAAATACATCTGGATCTACCTACTGCAATATGAATTCACTGTATTTTCAAGCCTTGGAGCCTGGTTATGGCAGCATGAGCAAGTTACATCAACAGAGACTGCTGATCTGCATGGGTGTGAAACCAGGTATAAATTAATCCCTTTGTTTCCACAGCCCTCACTGTCAAATCTTTTTCCAGTGCAATCAGAAATTAGGCTGCATTAGTAACTTCAGACCATGGCATTTTTCCACACCCACTAATCAAATACTGAATCCAATTAGCAATTTTTTTGTGCAATGTGGAAAACAAACACAATGTTGGATTTCCTCAACAATTTTCTCCCTTAGACCTCATTGACTTGTTAGCTTTCTCTTTTTAACACTGTGTATTACTTTCCCCACTTCTGTTCTTGCAAAGGTATAAAGATCTATATATTTTTTTGCAAATGGATAGCATCTTTTCATCCACAATGGTACAAAGATTCATGTTTGAAAAGCATTGCTTCTGCTATGCAGGATTCTCACCAAAGGGAGAAATAGAACACCATTTTTTAATTCTCTCACTTATGGCCCCCATCCAACAAAACACTTAGCCATATGTCTGCTTTTCCCCCTAGACTGGGGGTTTAGCTGCTGGATGGCACAAATCCATGCACCAGGAAAGGTATATTATCCACTGCTGCTTACAGTCAATCAAAGATGCTTAAATAGCTGATTTAGACAACTGGAATGTGACAATTATCCCATGGAAATCCAGAGACTAATGGGCTCAGGGACCCTGTTCATAATGGAGGTGCAACAGAATAGTCTCAAAGCACAGGACATCACAGAAAATTGCCTCATGTATGGCCATCCTTATGTTCTCTGGTTATCACATTTTAGAAATTGAAGCATTCAGTGAAAACCACTGGACTATAAATTGGTGCCTTCAACATGTAGTTTCTTACTTCACAGTGTGACCTGCTCAGCCCTATTAAAAGGGTAAACATGACAAGATAATGGAGTCATTTTGGCAGCGGCAATACACTTTGATTTTTTATTATTTCTACTTTGCTAGCTCACATTGAGCAGTCCAAGAGCTCTCTTCAGTTGCTAATCTATGAATGGCTAATGGATAGACCCTCATGTTCTGGGATTAATGCTACAAAATGACAGAGAAATTGCTCACAAGACAAACAAGCACTGGTCATAAATTTTCAGGGAAGTTTTTGTTTGCAAAGTTTAGCTTTACTCTCTAAATATGTTTTCAAATGCTAGATATGCTTTTAAATATGCTCTCTAAAATGCTTTCCTGCTTTGCTTTTCAGATTATCTCCATGTTAATCTGAAGTTAGCTAATTTTCAACACCCTGGGAGCTGGAAGGCTGAATTTATATTGAAGTCCAGCCTAATCCTTGTCAGTAGCTCCAATCCATTCTCTAGGTGAGCTAAAAGCACTTCTATCTTGACAATTCAAATGCATCACTGAGCAATCATCCTTCTAATCCACTTGCACAGATTTGTGTTTACTGTTTGTGTTCATGTGTCCAAAGAATGAAATATGGAACCAACAAAATGCTCAGGATCTACCTGGCAGTTTCCTGGCCCCTGAAATTGAAGGCTGTTTTTTCTTGTTGAGGCATAAACTCTCTTCTGCGCTCTGTCAAAGGAAATAAAAGATAGAACCAGGGAAGGGAGAAAGCACCTTTTAAGGCTCCTGAAGCTTTTAATTGAATCAGTGATTCAGGAAATCTCATTCTCCCCTCTGCTTGTTCTGAAATGGAGAGACAATGAGCAGATTTCTGTCAGCTGAGCAGATGCTCTGTGCATGCAGACATTTTTGTGTTTAATCATAGCTTTGACGTTCTGATGAGTTTTGTGGGATCTGCTGCCTGGGGTATCAGTAAAGGATTCATTAAATGCTTTCCTGTGAAAATCATAAGACATTCTCTTAAATATGAAAAAAAATTGCATAAAATTAGGCTTGTAATGATATTTTACTTTACTTATCACAGGATTGCACTGGCACTAAGGCTTTAATTGCTCAAATTACAGTATCTTTCAGATGTCAAAATTACTTGCATTAATTGCCAGTGGAGACAAAGTAATAATGCTCCTGTACAAACATTGCACACCCAATTAGCCCTAATGCTATGGCTAAACTTCATATGTCTTCCTGTAACATGACCAAAAGGAATTGGCTCCTAGATAAAGTTCAGAACTAAGATAAATGCACCTTTTCAGGCTTCAAGTCTTAGCCTAGGTATTTATTTACAGGAAAAGATCCCATCTTCAGATCTGTTTTTTAGATGGTGCATATTTTCCCAACTTCATATTTAGGGTGATTTACATCATATCAGAATATGGCTTTATTTTTTTCTTATAGTAGAAGCCAGCACTACCCCTACCTAAGTGGTTCTGTGAGTGGAAATGTCCGGTTCCTCTCTCAAAAATCCCTCAGCTCCTCTTCATATATTCCTGGTTCTCCTTTATCTTATCTTAAGGAAACAGACTCTTATTTACCAGGAATATGTTCAGTGTGCCATCCAGTAGGTATTTTCTCTCTCTTAGCTGGAAACTCCACAAACAAGTATGATTACAATTAAAAAAACCCTTATATAATGCTGCTTGTTATCATTAGAGGGGCACCACATGTTTTGTCCTCTGCGTTTAACATGTTTTGTGGTAATGAAATTAGTAAATCTGAGATCCAGTGTTTAAGAGGATTTTCCTCTACTGTTGTTTGGAAAATATTTTTGGTGATAGAGCCACAAATTAAATTTTGAGAACTGCAGGAAGGTACTAATAGGAATAGTAAGCCCATACTCTTTAAATAGGTTTTTCAAATTGTTACACAGCTATACACATTATGAAAAAAAGGGATTTTACACTGAGTTTTCATAGCCAGCAAACTTGTTTCTCATTGTAGAGTTAATGGAGAAGTGTCTTCTGCTCAAATACTAAAAACATGCAAAGTGGCTGGGAAAGTTGTGGCATTTTAACTTCACCTGCTTACTTGCAAAATTTTTAAAAGCACATATCTGAAAACTCCTTTGACATTATCTTTAAAAATCAGTATTACTGAAAAAGTCTACGTTTAATGAAAACATTTTCAAGCTCAAATAAAGAATAACAGAATGAGCAGAGAATTTCTCATGGGCTCACAGTGGCCAGCAGGGCAGCTGGAGCTTCTGCAGGAGCTGTGAGAGGCTGCCTGTGTCACACACCTGCACCACACCAGAGGAGGGAGAGAGCCAGGGTGGGCAAGGGATTAGTTCAGGTCCTGAAATCAAAAGGTTTAACATCTTCTGCCAAAGTTATGTTAGTGACTCCATGCATACTTGTAATCCTCATTGCAAATTCCATCAAATTCCACTGTCCAGCTGCACAGTAATTAATTATTAAGTGTTTCATTTGGGAGTTATAAGAAAAAATGGAAAAATGCAGCATTTGCAACCTTGTTGCACACTCTCTTTACGCACATATTTATGAATTAAAGGCTTTCTTTGTGATTTGCATCCTTTTTACTCCTCTAATCTCCTTTCAGTGCTTTGTGGATGGAATGCTTACACTACATAGCATCACATAAACCACACCATAATTTAGGAAAGCCACCATGATATTCTCTACACTTTCTCCAGCCCTGCACCTACTTTGGAGTAGCAGATGTGGGGCCATCCCTACTAAAGTATTCTGTAGATGTTCAAATTTCAGCTGAGCTAAAGGGGATATTTTACTAACTAATGCAAAAGCAATGCATTGAGGATTATTACATTCCCAGAAATCATTCCAAAGCCCCTGATGTGAAAATAACTGAGGAGATTTTTAAGGGGAAATATTTTATGTGCTTGTCTTCTACTTCTGCCAGCCTAGGTACCCACCTGCATCCCCTCTCAGAGCCTGCATGTGACACAGACCATTGGTGCTGCTCAGCACAGCCCTTCTCATGCTCCAAACCAGCTTGTCATGGCATCAGAATATCCAAGATCAAAGTTCAGAGCCTCAGGTGATCAGGTGTCTTTGGCAATGATTAAATCAGCACTGCACCCTGATCTTTTACAGGAACTAGACAGACGAATTGGACAGAATCAAGAGTAGCAGTAAAGAGGATTAATTGGTTTGACTCCTGGATGATTCACCTATAATTGTTAAACTAAAACAGTGGTGCAAAAGTTATGAACATTATGTCACTTTGGTTTGGATTTTTTAAAAAATTTTAATACATATAACTTACTGGTGCCTGAGGTACGTTTACAAAGTAATTTGGCTAAAAGCTAAGTATGTTGCAATCAAGAAAATGAAGAGCAAAGAACAGAATCTAACCCACAGCTGGAGAAAAAGGGGACTTTTTTCTATGAAAATATGGTATTGAATGCTTGAAAGATTTCTTATTCACAATAAAAGTTCAAACCAAACTACAAAACTGAGATGCAGTCCATGACCAAAGCAAAGTTTTATCATGTTCAATAATGCTAATTTTATGCTAATGAGCAGGCATTGGTTAAAACTACATGTCTCTGTGATGTGTTCAGCATTTTAAAGTGCATATTCCAGTTAGGGCTAAATGTTAATACAGATTTTCACACAGTATATTCAAATACCAATTAGTAAGTCAGTATTTCTAAGTGACCAGAACTGACCCCACATAAATATAGAAAATAAAGGACAAAATACACTTAGGCTAGTGTATTTTATTTTTAAAAAAATTTAAAAGAAGATATTAAAGTTGATATTAAACTTTAGTCCATTGTCAGCAACAGCTGTCAGAGCAGGCAGGTAGCATAGCAAAGGTGAAAATGTTAAGGAGTCTCATGAGTATGAAAAGCTTTAAATTACTGCTCATATTGATCCACAGTGTGACACAGGACTGGACCCTGCAGTGCACACCAGAAGGACAGGGACACTGTGTGGGACACTTGCTGGCCTCAGCAGCCCTGTGCCCTCACAGCAACAGAAACTCAGGGGCAGATAAATTCTATCCTTTAGAAAACAGGAAAAAACCTGTTCACTGAACAGTTTGTAATCTCTGTTTCATATTACTTTCTTAAGCAGCAAGATGTTACAGGTTATCTCATAATGGAAACCTTTTCCTTTCTCTTCTTTCACTATGAAACACAGCCAGCAGAAGAGGAAATTTAACTTAAAAACCTGGCAGTGACAGAAAAAGAAACCTTTTCTTTTTGGGAAAAAAACCCACAAAACCATCACCAGCAATGAAATTCAAATGTCATCTCAAGTTAGGCAGGTGGTTTGAGCTATCAATCACAGAAAAAAATTCTGCTTGCATCTGTATGAAAAACACATTTCATCAATTTTGGACCACAAACACTCCCACAATTCGCACAGACATTTTTCTCTATGCTCTTTACTGCCTTCAGTACTATGAGCCAAAGACTATTTTAGGCAAAGTTTATTTTTCTAAGTTTATTCCAGGACATCTAAATGGGATGTGTGAAATAATTCTTCTACACTGCTACTAAAGAGTAATAGCCCAAGAAGGCTGTTCAGTTTAGGGAATAGTTTCCTAAAGACACAGATGGATTAGAAAGATGTCAGGAAAACAACAGAAGTACTTCAGGTCCAGAAAGAACAACCTCTGAAAAAAAAGGTTTAAAAACCTCCCAATGCTGAGCATGAATAAGGATGTGGTAAATCCTGAGGTACATAAAATGCACTTACAAAGAGGAGGATTATCCTCTTTACAAGATGCAATGGATCCTGGTGCAGCCAGAAAGACTGAGGCAAAATAATAGGAAAATCTGATATAGAGCATTGAAGCCCTGAAGGTTTTTAAGAACAGGGGTGGCAGACATTTGTCAGGATTGATTAAGGCTGATGTGGATCTAGGGCAAAGGAATGGAGAAACTGATCACTAAAAACACTGTCCAGTCCTATTTTCCTTCCATCTGATCCCTTTCCTACTGAGTCAATGTGATTTGTGCAGCATGCATGCCGGGAGTCAAAAGGGCCAAATCCTTTGCTCATTTTAAACATTACTTCATTTGAATCTCTTTACATTGTATGTGTAGATTACTCCGTGAAGATATTTTATCATTACGATTCCATTAAAAAATGGAGGATAGATGCATTTATTAAAAGGAAAATATTCCAGTTTTTTCTAGAAAAATGGAGATCTCCTTCCAGTTTTAATACTCCCATTTAATTACCTCTTTTAGTAATCAAGCTACCACTTCCTATAATCAACTTTGAAAAGAAGCAAGTGGAATCTGCTTCTGTTGCTATATCTTGTAAAAAATCCTTTTATTCTGCCAAAAAAATCAGAGCCCTGACTAAATAAATGCACCACTCAGAAGCATTGTATAATTGCAGCATGTTAAGCATTAATACTGCTGAAACACTGACCCAAGAAAAATATCCATGTTAATTACATTGTTTTCCATGCTATATTATAGAAGCAATAAGCATTTACTTATTCATAATTTCACATACAAGCCACTAATCTAGAAAATTAGATTCCTGAAAGAACACAGATTGTATTTGCCAAGGACCAAAAGTCCATCTGAATCACTTCATTCTTTTTAATAAACTTTCTCAGTGAAACATTGATATTGAAGGAATAAATATGACTTTTAAAAAAAATATCCCTATTGTCATTCATTTATTCAAATAGGGACCTTAGCCTTAATTAAAATAACTCTGCAGAGACCCAAGAGAAGCACATATGTATAATTCCTACTATTACTTATTTATTATTTCAATAAATTATTTATTACTAAGAGTTATTTTCAAAAAAAGCACATAGAATTTTAATTAAAGTTACAGTAGACTCTGAGTACTAAAAGTGCACATACAGATCACTTTCATACATCAAAATGAAATCAAAATAATTTCAGTGCATGCTGATCTATAAGCAATTCCCTTTCTGTGGAAGTGCAAATAAAGTTACAGACAGTCAAAGACCAAAAGCTCAGCTGCACACGTGGCTGCAATGACAGTTTGGTTTAATCAGACTCTTGCCTTGGGTAAAGATCAGCCCAGCCTGGTCCTCCTCAGCCTCCCAACACTGGGATGATGGAGTGGAGTTGGAGAGCACAGCTGGGTTCCCCCATGCTCACCATGCACTGCCAGAGAGAAGGATTCAGGCTGGTGGACCTCCAAACTCCAAATGAAGATATTAAATAACAACAATCCATGTGTGTTGAGGGTACAGCTCCTCCTGGGTCAGGTGGGCATAAACCTCACCAAGCCCATTTGGAAAGAAAGATCACACTTGGCACTTTCCATCACCAGAGACACTTTTGGAGCAGGTTATGTGTTCAGTTATTAAGTTGCTGCAACAACTTGGCTGTCATTTGGGGGCTGGTGCAAATCTGGCCTCACATGCTGAGCTCTACTCTGTCACATTCTACATTTATTAAGCCTGGTTTAGGTTGCTTTTAAATTAACCTCCCATCAACATCTCATTACAGCATGGTCAAACCATGCCAGCAGTGCAGCTCAGGAAAGTTTGTTATGCTAAAAGACTAGTCCAGAAATATCAATAAAGTTACATTATTTATATTTAAAGGGTGAAGCCTGCAGCTGTCCCTGGATGTGTACAAATGGGTGATAATTGACTGCACTACAATCTGTGTACAGACGTAGTGGCCCAGTGGACAGCTAAAATCTTACAAAAGCAGCTTTCCTTGGGATTATTAGATTGTTATCAGATGAAGTAAGCAGCGGTGTTCTGCTGAGGTGGAAGGCAAAGAGTAAGGAAAAGTGAAGTCTGCTTCAGTGAATTGTGCACAACTGTTTCTTTTCTGTTTTAACATTCAGCACAACCACACTGGGTACGTTGTTAAAAACTTTCCCCTTTTTGTGTGTACTACTTAAAACACACACTGTCCATATACCACAGCACTCTGAAGAACTTCCTAGCTCAATCTTGCTTCAAATGCACAAGGCCAAAGGTAAAAATATTTACTCATGATCTTCACAAAAGAATGTCTCTGAAAGGTTTGCCACAGCATCTACGACAGAGGTAACTCAAAGGTGAGGGTCACAGCCTTGCCTCTCAGACATCACTGGATACAGTTAAAGGAGGCATGTTCTCTTCTCCTCTACCCTGGCTTTTATTTAGTGATTGAATACCAAAAGGAAAAGAAATTACAGTAACATACTTTATCTCATCTTCTTTAGACCTAGAAGTCTTTGTAATAATTAATTATATGCATTTGGGTCTGAATCTGCTTGTATGCAGTGACATGAAAGCTTTTCCCATGTTAAGGCAAGGGGCATAAGGGTAAAGCACAAACCTGCCTAAGGAACATTGGCACCAAAATCATAACATTCCTTTTGTTAGGTGGTAAGGCATACCAAGAAGACAGAAAAAAATGGAGGAGGCTGGTGATGGCCAGCCAAGGGTAGCTTTGTACCAGGGCCTGGGGAGTGCAAAACACTTTTAGCTTTCTGAAATTACTGAAATGTTTCAAGAAAACAAGATAAGAAAACCACTCCTCCTGGTTTGCAAGATTGTGGAGAACATATGGAACACCCTGCTGGTAGGAAGGTGAGGTTTACACCCATATGCTCAGCCAGTCCCTGCTATGACTATTGCAGGTCTGCAGCATGCTAAGAACTGTTCATGTGTATTTATATTTCTCATGATGCTGTGTGACAGTCATAGTGACCCAGCTGAGCCTCATCAATGAGGTCTCATAACAAAAAGAGGTGGGAAGAAGAGGACATTCTTGTGTCATTGTTTCTGTTGAGCTCATTGGTGTGGGAAATGCAAGTTTGAGGTTTGTGTTGTTTTTGTTTCTTTGTTTGGTTGAATTCTTTTGTTTTGTGGTTTTGTTTGGGGGCTTTTTGTATCTAAAATTGTGATAAGATTTTGTCAAGATGATAAAAACTCGGAGTTGCTATATATTAAGATATTTTCAGGTAGCTGTTGACAATTAAAATGTGATGAAGTTATTAAAATCTAGTAATTATGATTGCTAGCTATCTATCCATTAATATATACGGCCATTATACACTCACATATATGTATAATGTGTATATGTATGTATATACATTATACACATATACAGCCAATTATATTTTTTTACTAATTCAAGCTATTGGTAAAAAGCCAGTAATAAAAAAAAAAAGTAGAATAAGTATATTAAAATTCTTATTTGTTATTGTTGAAAATAACATTTTTAATACATTCTTGAGTTCATCAAGAATAGAACTAGAATTATAAAGATGTAATAATTTGCTGTCTGTGTCAAACCCACATAATCTTCAAATAAACTTCTTGTGCAGTATCACTCCAGGAACATATTATTTCACAGCTGCAACAAGGCCAAAGATACACTGAGTTTAAACTGATGGGATTGTGTTTGCAATGCATTATTAGGCAGAGCCTTTCAAGGGGCCTGAGACATTTCAATGGAACTTGAGGACAAATTAGTCATGGTCAGCAAGGCTCTTGAGCACCAACACAAGACGTCTGATAAGTAGCTTAAGATTTAACAACTACCTCAGAGAATTCCTGAGCATTACACAGCATACTCATCTTCTGATCCATTGCATCTTAAAGAGAAGTGGAAGTAAAGCAAGCAGATCTCTCTGCTATTCATTATTTACCTGCTGTCCTAACCCTTGGTATTTCATAGAACAGCCAAGTCTCTTGACTCCTCTGACAAGGTAGATTGTGTTGGAGATGAGGCAAACCGCCACAGTCTGTTTACAAAAACAACGTGCATAAACCTCCAGTTCCCAACTCTGGAGAGAGTAGTTTCCTTTCCCTCTTGGTCTCAGCTGAAAGGTCTTTGATGACAGACAACATTTTCATGCCAAGATTAGGTAAATTGCTGTAGAGAAGCTGTAACAGCTTGTGTGCATTGACAGGGCACTTGAGCACAGTAACACTTGGGCGCTTTATTTAACTTTCTTCCCCTTTCATATCAACAGAGTAACCAACTTCCCCACAATCTTTTAAGAAGAGAATTCAGAGGAAACCAGATTTTAGACAACAAAGGTAAAAGCTCAGAATCCCTTTTTCTGACTTAATAGAATTTTCTCAGTTGCTGCAACAAATAAACTGTGTTGGTTGTGTCAGTAAGTACCTTACAGTAGAATGAAAGGCTGTTTATTTTAACTTTTATGAAAGACTAAACTCTAAATCCTGGTGCCTTCCATTCTGAACTTTGTTCTTATGACTAAAGGACAGGCTGTACTGCTACAGAAAGCTGATAAAGTAGTGAAAAACATCCAGGAGAAAGTAATGTTATGACATCAGGCTCAGTATCTGAAATGAAAATTCTTAAAGGAAACAAGCAAAGAGAGCAAGATACAGATAAGGGAAAAGGAAGGTGTATTCTTCTCCTGACAATATTTAGCTTACAACACTTGCACTGACGCATGGAACATACTGACCAGCTACAAAAAGCATTAGCACCCAGTGTGGAAATCAGATCAGATCTTTCTACCTCATTGGATTCTTCATCACTAATTTTCTGTTTCATATTTATGGTTTCTTTGGAGTTTCCAACATAGATTTTAAATAACATAAAGAATCATTGTGCATTACAGGGACTGCAGTTCTAATCTAGATTAACTACCTGGACTATTTAGATTTAGAAAACTTTTTGGGGTTGTAAACTTCTCTTAACTATATTTGACAAGAGATGGATGACAATTTGCATTATACCCATCAGATTCACAGATTCTCCTCAGAAAGGAGAGTTTCAGCTGTTGTCTAAAGCATCTGTATGTGGCAGCATTCCTCCAAGAAGGCAGAGGACTTTTATACCCATCATAGAGCTATAGGAAAAATCACAAATGTGATAAAAAGAGAATGAGTATATTTCTCCAAAATGTGCCTGTAATTTCCGAAATTCCTGCCATGTCTCATAAACCTTTAAGAAATACAACATTTATTTTATGTCCCATGGAATATCATCTAACATAATAAAAAAGCACATGCAGACAAACTCAGAACCCAACAGAATGCTAATTCACTACAGATATTTTCAGTATAATTACGTTTTATGGCATTATCTTTGCATTCTTTGGGAATAATTTTGTTGCAGGAATTTATTGGTTTGCTTTTCTGATACAAACAAAAAAATAACTTGCTTTGGAAATGGAGCAGTATTACCTTCCAGCTGCTCTCTAATAGATAAAAAGTAACAGAACAAGTGGAAGTGGTGGCATGGAGTAGAAGAAACTAGAAATTTATGTAAATCCCATCTTCTTGCAATGGCTGATAACGGGAATAATTAAAAATAAGATTATATTCTTATGGGAGGTATTTTGGGCATGATATTTAGAAGAAGCCAGGCTGGGAGCAGTTAATAAGGACTGACTGAGGTTCTTCAGAAAGTCTGCAGCACTTGAAACTGTGTCAGACACTGCAGACAGAGCCTGTCCAATGTAATTCTCTCAGCTCAGTTCTGAGCACTCTGACCTTAGCTCCGCTGGGACCAACACTCCCAGAGGGCTCAGAAGACTGCTAAGGGAAAGATCAAAGACAAATTTCTTCCTCCTGGTTGCTGTAGCATCTATGACCACTTCTAGTGACTTGTCTCCTGCAATGGGCAGCCCCTTGTGAAGTCTTGTGCTTTCATGCTGACTTCTGATAGACATCAGCTTTGGGTTTTTGTCTTCAACAGCAGCTCTGAGGGACTACTGTGAAATGGTAATTTCTAACCAACAGACTTTATGAAGTTTTCTTAATGTTTTCTATAACTTCCAGCATTAAAAAAACAGTATTACATGAGGTAGGAAGTTATTCCGGATACAAATGGTTATTTCCTTCTGTTTGGGGAAAACATATTCCAGGGGAAAAATAATTCAAAAATTTTTCATTATCTTTAAAACCGATAAGAGCTATATCATGGAAAGTTGAAAAAGGGCACTGTCTCCCCTGGCTACCCTAGAAAGCTTATCCAATAAGAGTGCTTGAGGATCTCTTACACAAGGCTATAGCTCTGTCACCCTGCTAAGGCTCAGCAAAGCAGAAAGTACAGAAAGGAAGCAGCAGCCCCGTACCAGAGTCCTGCTACAAAACTACAGAGCATGGTCTTTTGGAACCCAGTCTATCTCACACTTCTGAACCTCCTCCTACTACCACAGAAAATCCCTACCACAAAGGAAAGCTCCAGGCTTCTCATTTCTCAGCTTCCTCAGTCCTGTTGCAGGTCTCCCCACAGCATTTCCCAGTTTTTCCTATCCCTGCATATCAACCTTCCATATCCCATGTCTCAGACTTGCCTGCACTCAGCAAGTCTCACCCCCATCCCACTGCCTGTCACAGCAGAGCTGGTGCTGGAGGTACTGGATCACTTTTGGGATGCTGGCTTTGTCCTGTTAAAACACAGAGCCCAAAACCCCACTAAGACTGCCCTGACATGCCTTGTTTCTCACAAATTCAGGTAACTTCTATGCATCTCCATAGTGTTTTCTAAGTCTGTCCTTATCTTCACATCATGCATTGCTTCCATGATTATTTATTCCATGACTTATGCAGTGATTAAAACTACTCTGATTTAGAACACCTTAGTCACTCTAAGGCATGGACTCATGCTTCCCCTATCACCCCCAAACTCCCAGGGAGAGCAGCTGTGTCACTGCTCCATGGGTTAGCAGACCTGAGGTTTTTCAGATTAAATGAGTAACTGAAGCGCCTAATGAACTGGAGGGCATAGGAGGCTTCTGGCATGAACAGCTGGGGTTAGTTGGCATTAAACTCTTCATTAATTAAAGCCAGCTTCCAAGTCAATGCCTAGAACGAGTTCAGGGATCAGGAAAAGAATTAATTAGCTTCTTATCAAAAACTAACTCACAAAAAAAAAAAAAAAAAAAAAAAAAAAAAAAACAGCTTTGGATCTGTTTGGATTGAGACATGATCTATTTCTATAGTTTTGTGTTTTATTTTTCAGGTGAGTGCAAGAAGAAATCATTAGACTTAGAAAACCTGCTTCTTCTGCATATGTTTGTTTTGCACTGAGGAGATGGGGGTGAGCAGCATTTTCAGACCCACACATTCAAGTTTCCACTCCAGACAATCTAAAGCTGTGGGGAAGCAAACATCACAGGCACAGCACATTTCTGCTCCAAAGGACAAGGAAAGCACTTCATTCTCAGGTTTGGTAATTGAGAGTGGAGTCTGTTATTGAAGCTGAGCTTAAGGAGGGCAAAGACCAGAATATGAAAGGAATTTGTTTTGATGTATATTGCTGCTAAAGCAAGACAGTGCATCACTAGACTTGTAATCAGTAATATTCACTCTCATTGACTGCTGCATGCAGCAGCAAAAGACAAGATTTTAATGTAAGTAGATACCATCTCAAAGAGCAAATGTTTCCACAATAGCCAGCAGTGCCCTGTTCCCCCCTGGAAAATCATGCAGGTGGATAGTTACAACCCAATCAGATACCTCCAACAGACATATTAAAAATGGTTTTCCTTTATTACTTAGCATTCAGCTGAACAGTTCAGGATATAGTCCTCCAGCAAGATATATCTGCATTTTTGTCTTCACAAACTATCAAATGAAGCTCTATTTAAATCTGTTCCCCTTATTCATTCCTGTGAAGTCATCATCTGTTCTCTTTAGAAACTCATTGTGTGATACAATTTTCTCTGTATTGTGAGGATTGAGGAGAAAGCAACAGCCTGAAGTTTTAGTGAGTAATCTTACTAAGATATTAAAAAAAAGTACCAAGAAAAAAATGTATGTTCCAAAAGAAATCAGTTTGCATAATACAAAGAAGAAGAGGGAAAAAAAGATGGACTAAGGAAAGACTTTTGCAAAAATTCTAAAAATTCCTTCCTTAAAATTGTCAAAAGGGGATTCATCAGCCACAAGATGAAATCACCTCTCATTTTTATTTTTGATACATCCTAATTTGATTGTTAACAACCTGACCTAGTATACCTGGCTATTAATATCCATGTTTTTATGAATGACTGTGCTAAATTTCCTGCCCACAGGCTTTGTTTCTAACACAGATGAGTGGGGAAATTGAGAACAGAAGCCACTTATATAGAAATAGTAGCTGGATGACAGTAATTGCAACGTTGTAACATGGGTATTAATTCAAGGCACATCATGTTCTCTGTGTTACTCTGAACAACAAATGCATCAAGAAAATATAATCTCATCACTTGAAAAATTCTATCAAGTTAAAGGTTGAATTTAACCATCTCAGATACATGCTTTAGGTTTGAGGTTATGAGAAGTGAGGATCTAAACTATGTATTGGAAATCAAAGTCCACAGCATAATAGCAAAGAACTAACTTGGAACATTTTAACAATTTTCTAGAGGAAAACGTGGCTTAATCAAAAATTAAAAGCAACACTTTGGATAGAAGAACTGATTTAGCCAAAACATTTAGATGGAGAGAAAATCTAAACAGCCTCAAATCTAAACAGCCTCAAATCAATCACAGATGTGTTGCTCTATTTTTTCTCAATTTCTCTATGCTTATAAACAATATATTAAGAAGCAAAAAATATATTATTCAGTTTCAAGGCATCTGAAATGAAATATTTATCTTTCAAAACTTTATGTATATCCAGCTGAATTCAGGATTAATTCTGAACTGGAGAAAAACAACATTCATAATCCTTCACAGAACTTCACTTTCAGGATTTTTCACTTTCAGCAGAGTTTTGCTGGCAAGGTCCATTTGTGAGAGGTGTTAGCAAAATTCTCAAGTCCTTAAAGTTGTACTCTACTCTAGGGAATGGCATAATTTGAAATAACAAAAATGGGGAGGCACTCAGTAAGAAGACATTCTTTTCACCTGCAAAGGATTGGGAAGAAACCAACAGGTTGCTGGAAACATCACTGAGCTTTGTTTTGTTTCACTGAAGATGCCCAAACTACAGCATTTGGCAAAAACTCAGGTAAAAATTCAGGTTTTCAAACCTGTCCTCATTTCAAGTCTTTCTGAGTGGAGGGTCCTGGATTCCCTGGGTCTCAGTCTTTTTTGTTTAAGTAACAAATCCATCATAGGATCTTGTGGAAAAACAAGCAACCCTTGGGGTTGAGTACAGAGTAAAAGCAGTGCTCGTGGCTTTTTTATTCTTTATTTCCAGGTGTCTTTCAGCAGAGCAGGTAGAATGAGAAATGCACAGTAAGAAGCCTGCAGAGTCAGTAAAGAATTTGTTTTCTGCTTAAAGAGGGGAAGGAAAAGGAGAGCACAGAAATGATGTCACAACTTCACCTTTCCTAGTACCGGTTCCTCAACTACACTGGAACAAAGAATTTTAAGAAGCAGATGCCTGACACAACTGATGTGTCTGGAAGCTCTTCCATGGAGTAGTGGAAAAGCCCAGACACCTCCCCTATAGGATATTGCTTTAGCATTATCTGTGTCATGTGCAGTAAAGCAACACTGCTCAACATGAGTTTGCCCTTCCCTGGAAGCCTTTATGAGCAATTCATACAGCCAGGCAATAAATGCCTTCCAAGTCACTGGCTGTTCAGTACAAAAAATTTAAAAACAACCTTTTTCAGATACTCTGAACATCTGAGTCTATTTGAATTAAATCAGAGAGATTTGCTGATTGAGATTCAAGTGCTGAAAGGCTAATTTGAATTAAGAGAAAATGTGGAAAAAATCAAATGTGCAAAGTCAAAACCCACTACAGTCAATGACTATATTTACCTCAGTGAAGAATTTTCTTCTCAAACTATTGATTTTTGCCTTCTCCACCAAAATCAGTTCCCTTTTAATTATAATTCAAAAGCTATGATCAAACATGACAAAGATTGTTATCAATTCTAATATAATTTGCATAGCTTTAGACCCAGCTGAGGAGGGAAGACCTTTATATTAACAGCTGTAATAATTCAAAGATCTTGACTCAGGCATAGCTTTGAAAAACTAAGGAAAGAGAGAATCAAGCCATTATGATTTCCAAGTTATAGATAAAACTTGAAACAACATTACAGGACAGCAATTACCTCAGCCATGCAAACTTACAAGTCAGCCAATGAACTTACAAGTCTTGTGACTGTGACTCACAACCTGTTCTGAAATTAAGCCACAGATGGATTTAGTGATTTAAATGACACTGCTCTATGGAACCACACCAGCTGCCTCCAAAGCTGAGGATGTTACACTCTCCAGATGCCAGAGCAAAAGTCTAAGGGTGTCATGACTGACAATTCTCATTGGGATGTATTAATATAAATTTAACTTGCTACGATTTCAATTACCTGATGGGAAACAATGCATACTAAAGATGCATAAACTCTTTGTTTAGCTGCTGCAGAAATTTTAACTCTTACCAGCTGGCTGTTGTCCGCTGCTTATGAATAAATGGATGGTTACTTGGCCAAAATACAGTAATTTTCCTCTTTCTAGCAAAAAGAAACTGAAGACAACAGCAAAACTAATTTCAGTCAAGTTCAGGATGTAATTCAGGTTACTAGTTTTGCTCTATTTTTTAAAGGTATTCTTTAAAGACTAGTACCTAACCAAAGGAAAATAACCTGGATTATTTAACTATTCTTTCAATTGTTATCACATCAAGTGCTGTCATAAGCAAAAATCTTTGTAGATGTACTGATGAAGACCATGGAAAGTAATTTAAAAATCTAATCTGAAACACTTTTGATTTAGGTCTTTTATATGATATTGTGTCACTCTTTACATTTCAATGTGTTAAATGTACTCTGTTATAAATGGTGAATAGCTTGAGGATGGTTTTCAGGTCCTTTAGGTTCCTTATTCTCTGGACTTGCTTCTCTTGAAGTTTTCTATGACTCCTGTTATGTCTCAGTGACATGGCTCTATATCTGAACATGGCTGCACTCAGCTAATACTCATTATTATGGATAATACACAATGTCACTCATTATTGCTGAGAAGACCCATTCTCATCCAAAGTAGACAACATTGTGACAGATTTTATTCTTCTTGAGGAAGGCATTAATACTTGCTTACTTGTAAGTAAGAAACTTCAAAGTTTCTTGGAGAGTTTTGGGGGTTTTTTAAAATATTGTTCATTATTGGTATTTTCAATATGCAATATGTTTCTGTGTAAGATTTTTTACTTCTGGGAGAATTCTGGTGCCTTTCAAGACTTATTATGGGAAGACTTAAATGAATGTTGTTGGGTTGGAACTGTGGGGCAATTGGGAGGTGCTTATTGTTTCTAGAAATTAGAAAAACAATATTTCCTGAATTTAAGGATTTCTTATTACAGTAAATTCAGACTCATCAGTTCATAGGAAAAAAAATTCCAACTCTTATGGGTGTTTTAAGGATCATAATTGCTCGCTTAAACATATTCAGCAACTCCAGTGGATAGCTGGGATACAATATAGTCCTGCCATCACCATATATTGCACAGGGGGGGAAGTTGTCCCTATGAGGGAGCACAAAAATGAGGATACATCATAAAGCCCATAAAGCCATTTCATGGTTCTGTCCTACTACGCATGGAGATGAGTACAGCAGTTTAAAATTCCCTTTCTAGTGTTAAGTCTAATTTACAGTCTTAGCCAAATATTCCTATTTCCAAGAAAGAAAAAAGAGCAAGGAAAAAGGACATGAGGAACAGAGCAAGAATAATGATAGAAGGATTACCACCATAAATTGACTTAAACATGCTTCCAAGGGAAGCCCATTATTTCTGACTGATCTGACTTTTCAAAAGGACCTCTTGTCCTTCTTTAAGGCCCTGATATGATGAAAACTTTACCAAATTACAAGTTGTCCTAGCAACCATTTGCATTTTATTCCTAGATTAAGTGTGTCTTCAAATTCCAAACTCTAAATTATTACCCCTTTACCCTTTTCTAGCACATCTTCTCTCCACATAGGTTGTTTTAGGGGTTGTTAAACTCATGTCTTATTTTCCTTCCAAATAACCCAAAGACATTGAGCTTTTTAATGTCTCATTTATAAGGTGCCTTTTCTGTATCTAAAATCACTGCTTTTGCTGAAGCTGTCCAAACTCACTGAACTTTTTAAAGCACTTGTCTTCACAATGCCACTCCTCATAAATGCCAAATACAGGAAAAAGAACATCTATTGCACTGTATGCAGATAAAAGAGCATGCATTTACTCCAAATTAAAATTATTTTTATTAAATAACCTTTAGTGATGTTCTGATGAGTTCCAGGAGGTTATTAAGATGGCTGGGACAAAATGGAGAAATGGCAGAAACAATCACAAATTATCTTTCACTACACTATCTAAATATTAATGATTATTGCTCAAGAAAGAGAAGCTGTTGTGGAGGTCAGAAAATATCTGCAAGCTAGTGTATTTGGATATTTAGCAGTGGGAGGCAGTTCCCACTGTAGGAGCACAGCTCAGCATTGGAGCAGTCCCATACTAGTAGTGCTCTCAGGAAAGAATGCTTAGATGGGGAAAAGGAACCTGATTTTGGTATAGGGGCAGAAAATAGTTGTAGCCTTGATGGAATGTTATGTCCATGTATGTAAGACTCCAGAATTAAAAAGCAGAAGTGAAAGAAGCTGAGCCTATAAGGCTGTTTGCTTAAAGAAAGATCACCCAATCCCTGACTGAGAGCTGATAGGGAACAGATTGCCCTCCCAAATAATTGTTCTTCTGGCAGCTAGAGAGATACAAAGGAGTGCAGGGATAAAATACAAGAAATACCTGAACCCAAGCACAGTAAATAGCTCTAATAATCACATGCTCAGAGCTCTTACTGGAAAGGAATACAGGAGGAGATTAAGAAACAGGCAACCATTTATCAGTGGGCTTTTCATAGGGTTTATGTACTTGGGCACATTTGGACAGAGCATAAAAACTCAACAGGTGAGGATTAGAGAGTCCCTCAAGAAAAAGTATTAACTGGGAAATATTCACTAAGCTTCTAAAGATCTAATACTTCCTGTAGAAAGGAGTTCTGAAGTGTGCCTTAAACATGATCTGAAGTGAAATATTTGAAAGGGTTTTGTGAAGAAATAGCATTATCAGACACTTGAGGACTGCAAAACTCTGAATCACCCTTTAGCAGCATAACTGGTTTCTGAAGACTTTTCATTTTGATTATCCCTGAGAACCTATTCTTTTCCCAGGTGTCCTTCACTTGAGATCTGTACAAGATCTTACACCCTTTTTGTCCTGATTGTGGTGCTTTAAAGCCAAGATGCAGCAGGCAATTCAAACAACAAGGGAATTTTGTTAATAAATAGATGGGGTATCCCTTTATGCAAATTTCCTGTCCAGTTCAGCTTTGCTCAACAGTCATCAAGAGGAGAATACAATTAGTCCATATAATATTTAATCCACTGTAGCTGTGCTGAATCAGCTTGGATGTAACAAACTCCTTTCTTCTACGGACAGGCCTTCATTTGCACTGCATAAAGAAGGAAAATAAACCATTCTGTCCCATGTTTGACACCTTGTAGAAAGACTACAGCAAGGAGCTGGCTTAGACAAGAGAAAACAAAAGGCATCCCAAAGCAAATCAAGAAGAGTCAACGCAGAACAAAAAGGAATTTTCTCTGTGATTCTTGGTCTGATAGTTTAGTAGCTTAACTGAACAACACAATTTGCCTTCTGATTTAGCAGGAGCACCTTTTATGGATTTGCTTCAAAGATGAGCTGTACTACTCTTTTTTTTCCCTGTGTTGTTTTGTTTTGACCCTGGACCTACCATTCATTCTCCCATCTCCAGAAAGAGAATAGAAGACTGAAGGTCAAAATTCCTTGTGCTACACAACCATGTTTTGTCAGAGATTCTCTCAAACTCTTACCTACTTAAATTGTCATCTCTGGTCCATCTGAGCATTTTTCCCTGTCTGCTGTTGGTATCAGAAGGATTTTCATTTATCAGCTGATCGTAGCTGACTCCTCCTGCCTGCCAGAGCTGATATTACCTCATCCCATTGAGGTTAAGAAACAAGGAAAAGGAATGGAGCAGGTTTTCCTACTCTCCATAAAGTGCTTATCTCTTGCTGCTCTGTGAATAAAGGAGCTCATTCTGAAATTAGTCACTGTAGCATGAGAAAAGAGCCTCTTGAAAGCTCTGAAAGTGAGTAAAGAAAGGAGAAGGCAGGGCCCAGCTGGAGGTCTGAACATCAACCATTCTCCAGGAGGATGACTGCATTTATCTGCTGAAACAGTGCCTGCAGATTAGGGACACACTCTTCTGTGGAACTGCCTTGAAATTTTCATTTTAAACACGAACCCTAAACAAAATTCTGAGTTCCATCACCTCTGGCACTAGTACAGTACCTCAGCCAGTATGACTGCATGACAGCACTGCAGGGGCTCTGCCTGAGCCCAGCCCAAAACATGTTGGTGATAACAGACCCAGTCCCTCACAGATACAAACTGGCCATAGATTGGTTAACAAATGATCTGTGGCCTTAGCAAGGAGCAAATCAATAGGTTTGAAGACTTATGGAAATATCAGCCATCAGTGTTTTGAGAAAACAAGGGATATTTTAAAGAGCAAATAAGTGGTAATTTACAGGTTTGTTGGTTTTTGTTGGTTTTTGGTTTTTTTTTTTTTTTTTCCTCCAGGGAGTGCAAATCAGTTCAAGCTATGTTTTGTCAGTGCATAAGGGCTCATTCAGAAATAAATCTTAAAAGCTGAATAATTTCACTGTAACCATTAGAGCATAATGTTGTTTTATAGCAATGAGAAATGATGCTTACACTGTCTTTAACTCTATTTGGTAAATTTGCAAAAGGCAACTTATGAAGTTGCCTAGAAGCAACCCATATTGCTCCTAAGTGGCTGCAATTCTGCAATTCATTTACAAGTCAAAAATCCCAATACAGACCCTACAACACATCTTCATGCAACACAAAGACAAGGAAATGCATTTGCCTTACTGGAGCACTGGCCCATCCCTTACTTGCAAGCACAGCTGCATCAGCTCTGGCTTGCTGTGTTACTTCTTCAGGATTTTCGCTAGGAAACAGCACTTGGAAAAGCAGAGAAACATTTTACACTCCACAGAACCATAGATGTGGATGGAAATGTGGATGCATAAAGACTGGGAAAATCCCAGCTCAGGTTCTAAGCTGGCACATGTCACAATTTCCCCAAACTTCCAGATAACCAACACTATCAGAGCTGCAGAACAGTAAAAGCTGAGGGATTGCCATTCACTTGAGGAAATGGAAGCAAAAATCTGTGATGGACACAACTACACAGATGAGGTTCTCTTGCTTCCCATGAACCCATACAACGCCACCTGCCTGAAATGCCACTACCTACTCTTCCACATAATTTACACATAATGCAACTTAACGGGGAAAAGGGTTTCCTTTCATATCTGCCCAATTGTACTCATGTAACTGAAATAAATATGTTGGGGCATTAATAGAATCAAGCAAAATTATGCATGATTTTCTGAACTAGGGAGTATACTCTGCATATTAACAGGGCTCCATCTCACTGCTGCCAAGGGGATTTCAACATTTTATTTGCTATAGCAACCCCTGAAGATGCTCTTATTGCCAGTGAAATTTAGTTCTGTGCTTAGAATAATAATTTCTTAATAATACCAAAACAGTACAGGAGACTAACATCTTAGGTAAGAGCTAAGAACAAATTACACTGCAAAACAGAGGTGAAAAAGAGCTATTAGCTCAGGGTCTCATCCAGCCAACACAATATTGCACTGTTAACTAACAATAGGCAAGCTGAAAGTCATACTGAAAGTTCCACAAAATTATGACAATCCTTCCTTGATATGAACCATGCAACTATTACAGAAAGTTCCTTGCTGTATTAGTGAACTCTTCAACGCAATATCTTTTGCAACAATTGTTCTTCAGCTTCACAATGTCTCTGAAAAAAAAGCCTTTGCCTTCCCTGCACAGCTGCATAACTGGAGAGCTGAGTCCCAAGAGTAATTCACAGTTATGTAAACACTCTGTGACTCTAAGAAGGATAAATCTGTTGCACAGCCAGCTTGCAAGCTAAGAAATTCTTTATCATCTCATGTTTTCAGATCACTTGTTGTGAAAAAGATTCATTCATCTACACCACTGCTCAAGTTTAGGATCAAAGATTATTAATAATATTGCATTTTAAAGAGGATCACACAACTTCAGGAATTGTTCTTGTCACAGGAATGGCTAAGGCAGGAGAGAGCTGCAAGGTATTTTGCAGAAGCCTTTCAACAAGCCTCAGTTTAAACCCAAGAAATACAGATTTTAACAACTAACAATATGATACTGACAGTTTAAATATAAAAGAGCTGAGACCTGGAAGAAATTTGGCATCTCCATCTGTCTGCATTGCTGGTGTTGTACAAGGAGGACCAGCTCTGAGAGGGGAGGGTGCCCAAGTGCTCTGTGTTTCCATAAGAAGCAGAAGGCAAACCTGGCACACAACTGTTCTATGTAATTCCTGTGGTAATTGCACAGCAAGTTCTATTACTGCAAGGTTACTCTAATTAATCTAATGATTTTATAGTATGCCTGATTATGACAGGAATGATTGTAAGAGGTGCAGTGATGTGGCAGATCAGTGTTGCACTGCATACTAAAGAAGGAAAATGTACAGATTTTGTGATGAGGCAGGAAGGAAAGAGACACAGTCCTGTGACATTTCTGTCAGATTGCCATGGGGAGCAAGGCTTGCTGGTCAAAGGTATTGGCAATATTGCCCTTGTCACCCTGGTCTCACTCTTAATCTGCTGAGATGAGAGTCTGATTAGGAAACCAATCTGTCCGAAAATCATCTGGGAAAAAATAATCTGGATTAGGCTGAGGATTCACCAACAAACAGGAAAGAAGGGAAATGCTTTCACTGCAGCTATAGTGCAAGGTTTGTTCCTATGGCTGTTACCCCAAAGAGATCCTGGGCAGGGAAGAGGCAGGAATTCATCTCAATGTCTCAGTATGACTGGACCACAGCTGCCAGGGAAATTAAAAACAGCATAATTAAATCATTTGCACATTTTTCCTTCTAAAGTAGCACATCAAAGTTTGTAAATTGAAGAGAAGGAAGAGACTGGTATGAAAATCACAAGGCACAGACTTATCACACAGGCATCTAGAAAGTCAGATGTAGTTCTTAAAACATTAATGAATTTGCCCTTTCTTCGTCACCTGTCTTACACCCTCTTTTACCTCCTGTTCTTACATTTCAGGTGCAACTTTGATATTCCTTTCAACACAACAGGAACAAAAGAGTGAAGCTGTGCCCCGGACAGCAAAGCCAGAAAAATCGTGTTCTCTCAAGGGCATTAAAATGGATATTGTTGGGTGTCACATTTCTTTTTTTTATAGTCATTATCATGCATTTATTCTGTGAGATCCTCTAAAGTAACTGCCTGAAATCAAGGCTCATTGAACAGACATTTTAAAGTATTAATTAAGCCATAATACTTGAGGTATAAAATCTCACAAAACTAAACAGATAGAAGGCACAGGGGAAAGGAAAGCATAAGGTCTCATACCCCAGTGCCAGAACTGGAAACAGAAATGCAGTTTCTGAAGTGCTACAGCAATAAATACCCTGGTCACTACTGGGAAAACCAGGAGTGGTTCATGCAAGCACTGAGGGTTACTTGTGGTGACAGTTTGGGAGTATTGGAGTTGACATTCAAAGCACAGCATTTTTCATGGTAGATAACAGTTTCTCACTTATGATATGAGATATTGGGACGTAATAATATTCATAGTGTGTGAAAATTTGTGAGAAAGCGATATTGAGAAAATGTAGATTTCGGGGCAGCCAACATTTTCAGCCCTCGCCCCCTTCTGGGAACTGAAAATATTTCAAATAGAAAAGACTAAAGCATGTCCATTCACTTCATGTTTTCATTCTTTAGATATAAATTATTCTTTTTATTATATTTTATGATAATATAATATCCTAGATTATTCTGCAGTAGCTCACTGGTTTTGTAAGCATTCCCAATTTAGTACATTTTTTTTTAGCAATTACGATACCTTTTTTTTTTTTAAGCTTTTAACAGATCTCCAAACATGCAGATTTTGGGTCAATATTAAGTGTGCTTGCACAAGGTAAGTCATAATTGCTGTTACCCCAGCAGCTGTTAGCAAGCTCAGGTCAATAATGAGGTTTTGACCTTTGGAAAAAGTCCAGTTCAAAGTCAGCTTACATGGGCACAAGAGCATCTGTGTTTGTCATGCATTTCTTTTAGAAACACTAAGCAAATACATCCCAGAACAATATGACCTGTGGTAATATAGATTTTCTTTCTAACCATAAAGGACAAATATTTATGGGAACATTTTGTCAGTTCCATAGAAAGTACCAAATGTTCTTCAAGTGTTTGCTTGCAGTCCTGGAAGAGCTTTAATCAATAAGGGTCTGGGCTCCTACAATACCATGTTATTTCTGATGCAGAACCAGGCAATGGTGCTTTGATAAAATATCATATTTACTGTGCCTTTTTATGCAGAGAAATATTGAGTCTGTCCATTGTGAGATGAGGTTACTGTGTGCAGGACCTTGGATAGCAGAACATGCACATAGCCCCTTATCCAGGGAACAAAGGAAAAGCTATTTTCCTTTGTCTGTGTTGTGGGGAAGCACAAGATGAGCTGGGAGGAAGACTACAAGAAGTGTTTGAAATGGCAAGGATGATAAGCCAGCATTCAGTGGGATGGGAACATGTTTTCTTATTCATTGTCTGGGATCAAGTCTCTCACCTCAGAGGTGGTTACATTTCTGTAATGGTGAAAGGCTCTGTACTGTGCTTTATCCACTGAGAACACAGGTACAGCAATTATCACCCTAATTTAAAATACTGGTAGTTCATAAGTGAGAGAATTACAGAAGGAATATTTGATTTATGCTTTTCCCTCTCTTTCCTCAATCATTCCTTTTCTTCCAGAAAGTAGCTAGAGAGAGACCTGTTTTTCACTAATGCAAGTTTGGCTTTTTAATCAGCAGAGAATTCTAAAGAATCCCACTGCTTCAAAATTGGACTTGCAAACCAGCATCTATTTATTTGAGAAAAAAAATCCACAGAAAACTGTTTCTGTTTGATTAAAGGTTGTAACAGCCCTCTATCATCCCTTCAAATCTACTTTAACAAAATTTCTATTTAAATTATCCCTCTCAGAAGGAGAAGGAGGATAATATGCATAGATTAAGAAGAAAATTGCAAGTTCCAAGTTTTTTAATTAAGCATCAAATAACCAATTGTTAGACAGGAATTTATTACAATTCTGTAATAAATGAAGGGCAATACAGTAGCCTTATCAAATCTCTTCTAACACTGACACTAGCAATACCTAGCCTGTGTCAGCCCTCCTTTTCTCATTCACTCTGTCTCAACCTTATTCTCATTGCTGTTCTCATCCTCTGCCACGTTTCAGCTTGGCCTCTCTTTTTTATTAAGGAGTAGTAAGGATCTGCCTGAAGCAGTCTGCCAGACACCCACACTCCAAAACTATTGATCTATAGGAAAAATAATCATCAAAAGTAACAGAGATAGAATCAGAGGCAGGGGCAGACCAAGAGGGCAGCCTGAAGTGCAGATCAGACGCAGACTCCCTTGGCTCACACAGAGTTTGGCAGCTCGAGGTTTTCATGTACTGAGAGATCTTTCACCACTCAGAAGTTACTTCAGAGCGTGCAAAAGCTGCAAAGCAAAGACCTCAGACCACTTTGTGTGTTTCAAGTGCTTTTCGATTTGCCACTGCTACCAATCTATGTCAAAACTTGACTTTAAAAGTTCTTGTAGTCGGCATGAAAGGAAATGAAAACGGCAAACTCAGGCACAGGGGCACAGCTTGTCTGCAAAGAGACTTGTAAAACTTTAAAGGAAACAGAAGCTTTTCTGCTCTCTTTATAAACTCAGAAGTGTGGGGGTTTTTTCCAAAATATTGCCCTACAACAGGGGAGAACATCCTTGCCTAAAATTATGAGCTGATTTATCAACAAAGTAGAAGTGCAAACCAGGACCTCAGATTTCCAGTGAGATCCACAACCAGATTTTGTCAAAAGAGAGACAAGAAATTTAAATATACATGGAAACACAAGGACAAGTGCAAAGCTGATCTACATGCAACCAGAGTAAGATGAGCCTCAGGATTGTTTTTTCAAACATTATCATATTTTCTTTTTGCAGCTGGTTCAGAAAGGTCTTTTGGGGGAAGGTTATCTAAATCATCTTCTTAGAATATTGTTTCTAGAACAGGAACCTGTTTTTATCCAAACTGCTCTGAGACCTGACTGTGTGTTTAACAAAACACAGTTCAGAGGAGAGAAGGCAATAACTGCTTGGAACTGAGTATAATTCAAGTCTGATATTTGGAAACTTCTGCCACATAATCACAGTGGTGCCTGTGAAAATGTCAGGCCAATTCCTTACATTTAAAGAAAACAACATGTTTCATATAAAGGCACAAACACCAAGGTTGATCTTATTTCATCTGCTTTTCTAAAATTAAAGATTTTCTTCCAAGAGCTTTAAAGTACCTGATGCAAACTCTGTGTCAGGACAGCACTTAAAGCCCCAAGAATCCCAGCAGCAGCAGCAGGGCTTCAGGAATTTTTGTCTATGCTGATGTCAGAAGCCAAGTGCTCTAGAGAAAACAATTATTTTATTTGTGCAAGCTAAGGTCTTGTTGCAGTTGACAGTCCTGGGAGAGGGAAGGCTGAGGCTGCTGCTTGTCCCAAGCACTGGGCTAATAGAAAAATGACAAGCACCATGCATTGATGGAACAGATTAATGGAGTATAATTTATCCATTCACTCATACTTCTATACATGTCCATATGCAAAGTATCGAAATCAGTAATAAGGTGAATATATAAAATACAGTGCTGACTACCAAAACAATGACTATACTATTTGCTTCACAGCAAATGATCCATACCAAAGGGGGAAAAAATGATAATAAAATAATTTTTTAAAAAAGATAAAGCTACCTAACTTAAGTAGTGAAATAACATCTAAACCAAAAGCTGAAGGGCCAGAAAGTGGGAGGGAATAGGAAATTAATTTTAGAAACTCAGAATTAATAGAGGCCAAAAAAGAAAGGGAAAATCAAACCATTATTTTAACTCTTTCCTTGAGAATTTTTGAGCTGTGGATCACGATTTTCAAACTTTTGCCGTGATACAGAGAAACTTAGATTAATCCAGTATTTTCTTCTGTTCTGTGTAAACCAGCAAAGGTTCAAAATCCCTACAAGTATCTGATTCTCTCTTAAAACTTGCCTCACTCCTGACCATTGTAACCTCTCATGTAAATGTCCCTTTGTAGATGCACCATCTAAGAACATGACATTTGTCCAATCAGACAAGCTTTGAAGTGAAAACAGTGAAAATGAGTGAAATCCAGACTCTCACTTTTGTGGAGTTTCCAACATTACATCACAATAGATAACATTCAGAGAGGAAAATGGCAAGTTTCAAGTTCTGAAGACCTGACAGTTGATTTTTAGGTAAACCCAAATGCCTTAAATCACAAAGCTACGGAAATACTGCTAGAAAGTAACCTCTGAGTCCAGCCTGTCACTTCAAAGGAAACTGTCCTGAAAACCCCCACAAATGGATATAACACAGCTTCTCTTGATGAACTGTTCAATTACAGCAGGCAGTCATGAGGATATGAAACCAGAAATTTTTAGTTTCTCATCATCTCAAAGAAGATTCTTGTCAGAGTCCAATGCCCCAGTTTGTCAGCAGTTTGGATTCTCTGAAGCAGAGCTGAGGAGAAAATTTAATTTTGACATCCTTAACCAAACCCCCTTTTGTTTGCCAAAACAAGAATGAAGACAGTCCAATGAACAAAACTTTCCATAAGAGAGTGTCCACAAACCATCTGCAGATTCAGACTCAGACGACCCCTCTGACCAACAATAGCAATTGATGCTCATGTTTGAGAAGAGTCTATTCCATTCGTAGATATTTTTTGAGAATGATCAAATTAAATGAATTACATAGTCATTCAAGCTACAAGTGGGTTAGTAATTTGCACAAATATATGAAAGTTATTTACCCACTTGTAGTCTGTCTCATCATCACCACTCTCTCTTATTTAAAATGAACAATGGTGTCTATTATCTTCATTAACCAAACTGTTTTGAATCAATATGAATCTCTACAGCCATAAGCTATTTTATCTGTGCCAGACTGGGAGCTGTAGTGGCATTATTATGTTATTTCCTGATGAAAGTGATGCAAATGGAAATCTCTGCTAGCTTATACCTCACTCTTACATGCTCCTAGTTGTATGTCTTAAAAAAAGATGCTATAGCACAGTCTAGGCTAGAGATATTAGCTAAGATCAAAGGGAAAACTAGATATTAATGAGTACAAAATATGTACCGCATACTTAGGAAAAGACAAGGCTTCTAGGAAGGGAAGGATTTAAAATTAGAGTGCACATGTAGCTAATAATTTGGAAGAACTTGTAATTATAAAGGAGAAAAAATTACAGCAACAGGAAGATATTAGAGAGACACCTGGGGGCCTCTCAGTTGTATGCTTTCAAATAGAAAATGCATACTGGAATGAAACAGCCACTATACTGGCCAGATTTATCATTTGTTATTCCATCTCTTTGCTGATGTAAACATCAGAAAGACCAGAACAGTAGCTGGGGGAATTTTATATCCTCAATTTTCTTCTTTTTGCTGAATGACTGCATGACACATTGTTCCCAGCCACTAAATTATTTAATACATCATCTACAAACACCTGGAAAAATATTTCTTGTTTCATTTCAATCACTTGCATTTTATCCCCTAATCTACTAACAGAGGAAGTAATAAAAGCTGTCATTCCAAATGACTCCTTCAGATTGTTTGAAATTACTTCAGTAATTGTTACCTCAAAGCTATTTTAAAATAATCCTTTCTCTCCATCTTGTTCACTATGGGATATAACAAAAAAACTGTGAAACCAGAAGTGTGTTTAGAGGTTTCACTTCCTAAATAGTTAATTAACTTTTGTTATGGTTAATGGAGGAAAACTCAGAGGAACCATAATGGCCAATATAGCTGTGGTATGTCTTTGTGATCTGGAACATATACCGCAGGAGAAAATTACAATAACGCTCTTCTATTCAACAGGAAAATTGTCTCTAGGGCACAGCACTCTTTAATAGAAGAAAAAAGGTGCCAGAGAACCCTCAGTGAAATGTGAGCACTGGGCTGAGACCTTTGCGTCCAAATTCATGAGCATTTTCTCCCCAAGCTTAAATCACTAAACCAGACACAGCTCAATGAACATGCAAGAGATAGGATGGGCTAAAGAGCCAGGTCCCAGCTCTCAGGCTGTGTGGTCTGGAGTCAAAACACATTTTGGATAGACTACACTGCCCATAAGTGTGAGTCCACAGGCAAATGATGGCCATGAGCCTTGATGAACATGGCACTGGGTTTGGGGAGAGGTCTTCCCTCTGCCTGTGAGCGTTTTCTGCCTGGGGCTGCGTCCCCACAGCTCTGCCAGCCACTGGGGCAGCATGAGAACCCCTGAATCCACTTTGCTCACACTCAGATGTGTCTCTGAAAGGCCCAAAGGGTTGTGCCAGCGCAGATGATTGTACTGAAGTGAGACAGGGAACAACTTTGCCCAGCTCCCTCCAGCAGCAGCGTGGTGGGACTGGTGAGCCAGCAAGGGCCAGCCATGGACTGGAGGCAGAAATTATGTTCTTTCAGCCAAAATCTGTCAGGGATGTGTTCCCACAGCATGCAATGTCTTTGAAACCTGCATCAGCTACATCTGACAACAGCTGCTGGTGTTCAAAAGTGTCTTTAATCAGCAAGCCTCTGCACAATTGGCTGCTCTAAAACACCACACAAATTTCAGTCACAGGTGAGCTGCTGCTTTGCTTACTGGGAAGAGTATATTTCATACTGGTCACAGGAAAATTCAGGGGGTGAACATCTGCAGAGGATGACAGCAGCTAGGAAGTTTGTATATTGGTTAGCAACAAACTGCATGTCTGCACACCCCTCTGTGTCACTGTCATCTGCCAAAACACAGCATCATCTCACCCAGGGCCATCTGCACTTTACAGAAAGGAGAGGGGCACAGCCAAGAGCTCATCCATGCTAGCAGGGACAGGAACACTTGCTGCCAGGATGCCTTGTCCCCTTCCCCAGTCACATTAGCAGCACAAAGCCCCGGTACTGTGGTTTCTTACTTGACAGCTTTCAGCTCCTTTCTGAGGCTGCTAAAGGAACATCTCTGTGACAAGCATTGAGTTTCAGCCCAGAAAGGAAGATAAAAAGACATCTCTGTCAAAACAGTGGCCTGGTTTGTCAAACCTGCCAGCCTGATGCAACACTCCAAAATCTATACAGTCTGACCCACATATGGTAACAACCTACATTCAGCGTTATCCATCACTGATAAAACAAAACAAAGTGAAAAATAGGGAGGTGAAATGATGACGATTGAATACTTGGTAGCTTGGATATTTACTTAAAAGCAAGTAGTTTTGAAAATGTTGGCTTATGTTGATATAGCAACAATCAGTGCTCTGAATTCTTGTGACTCTCAACAAACAGCTTGCAGCCACACCATTGATGTTTAGCCTGTCTGTTGTAGTAACACAGATCTTGGGCAGACCACAGCATTGCTCATCCAAGCTCACAATGGAAGTTTGTATTGGGGTAGAGAAATGCAACAACTCTCATCACTACACAGATTACAGCAGTTTTCAGACCAAATCAGCAACTCATCACCCAGTCCTCTCTAGCTTTTCCCTTAATTCCATGCCATGCACTGCCAATGCTTTACCTTGAGACAGCTGTGGCTCAGGTCTGTTCCCATGGTGCATCAACTCCATTTAACAAAAGAGCAGAAAATGGCCTTGGCGAAAAGCAAAGCCCTTAGTTGGGTTAGAGAGGCAGATTGGCTCCCCATGCAAACAGGTGAGTGCCAGAGCCAAGGAGGGAGGGACAGGGTTCTCACTCTTTGATATCAGTGAGCTGTGACCAGCTCAGCTGCCTCCTGCATCCCCAGCATCACTGCAGGCACTACAAGAGCAAACAGCCCATCCTGCCTCTGGAGACATCAGTGCTGACATGAGAGGGATTAGGGAAAACAAGATTTGTAGGGAAGTCATTTGCCTGTTATCACACAACCATTCAATGACAGAGCTGTTTACCAGGACCCCTCACACAGCAGTGTTTGAACAAAGCTATTACTGTTACCATCCAATTTATTTTAATTTTTTTGAGAATATTGGGTTTTTTTCCTGTGCACTGTCATCTTTTCTTTTTAAAACAGCTTCTTCTTGATCAGTTGGAGTTCGGTCAAAACATGCTGACTACATCATAAATCACACACAAAAACCTGCCAGAGGCTAAATGTGAAAACACACATGCAATGAAAACTCCAAATGAAACACTGAAAAATAAGAGCCATGGAGGAACAGAAAGCCATTTCTTTTAGAGTGAAAATCATGCTACCATATTTTTAAATTCACAGTGGAAATAGTTTTCTACAGTCAAAGTGAGGGTGATTGGATCTGTGTGGAAGGGAAGTAAATCAGCCCCACAGAAATATGTATGTTATTCTTCAAACTGCAGGAAATTTGAAAAGTGTGACTGAACCCTCCACATAAGTCGATCTCAATGAATATTTGCAATGATTTCTCAAGTTTAAAAGATCCATAGAACAAAATGCAGATGTTTTTCAATACCTACACTTTTAAAACTTTAATAGTAATTTTCTAAATATAAGAAAATGAATTAGGCATATTCCTGGCCCACCTAAGAGAAAAATGTTATAAGGCTCAAACTTTATAAATCTGCAGCACTGGTGAAAATAATTATTTTGCCCTTGGGCTACTAATGAGTGGCTGGGTTTACCAGCATTTGGAAGGGTATTAGACATTTATATGGCTAATGAGAGCATTCATGGTTACGTAAGAAGGGATAAATAAAATTAAGGCTATGAGCCTTCATCCTTCAGGCTAAGGAAAAAAAATCCTTTGGTGGTAAACTATTCTATGAAGACCTGAGGTAAAATCTTGGCCTTGTTAAAGTTAGAACTCCTCCAAAATAGCTGTGGTTTTCCCTCACCCTTGCTTAATTATGCAGCTTTCCCTGACTTCATTAGACTGTTCATCTGCAGAGCTGCTTATTCCTTTTCACAACACCTGAAAACAACCAGCATAGCTACAGATAAGCAGCTGGTATGATTTTTATGTATAAACTGTAATGACAACTTCTGTATTCCTTTCATACCTATTTTAGAGAACTGAAATTAAATATTAGATCTGATTAGGAACAGACAGGCTATTTTGACTGGCCATAGGACTATGAAAGAACTTTGCATGAGGCAAGAGCACGGTACAGTCCATACCCATCACACTGCACCGTCCTGCTCCTGCAGGGAGCAGCACAAGGTGTTATTCATGGAGAAACTGCTCCACTGCTCCAGCCTGAATTCCTTTGCATCAGGGCAGGATCCCTGAAATGCTCCAGAGTTTGTCCTTAGTCCGGGCTGGCAGCTTGCAAGCAGGTTCTCCCCATTCCCACTCTTTGCCATCTGTCAGCTGTTCCCCAGGGCACAGACACACACCAAAGCCCATTGTCTATCTCCTCCTCTATTTTGCTCTGGTTTTGAACCTTCTTGGGGCTCTCACACACACACAGACTCACATCTCCCTGCTGTTTCTCCCCCAGCAGCTCTGCCTCCAGCCAGCTGCTTTATTTCGTCTCCCAATGTGGCAGACACAGTAAAACAATTCAGTGCAGGGCTCCGAAGGGTGCCTGTCCCACAAGAGCCTCTGCCTGAGCTGGCAGCTCTGCAGGGCAGAGCCAGGCAGGGCTTTGGTAGCTGCACTGCAGAGCCAGGTGCTGAAGCTTTCCTGCTTGTTCTGGTAGCGTATCCAGCAGCCTACAGAGCTCATTGTGATTATTCACTGCATTGTGACAGGATTTGGGATTACTCTCTTGATGTTTGCCAGCATGAGCCAGGACTACATTATTCCTTTAACACCATGATGAAGCATGATTCCAAGGGCATTTAAATGCTGGAAATTAACACTCTGCCAGTGCTGCTGGTGACAGCATCCCCTCCTGTAGCCATCCACCTTTTGATGTCTCATGTATGGGGTATTCTTCATAGTAAGGGACTAAGATGATTGAATATTAGAGAACAAAAGTGATGTGTTTAATTAAAGCCATTTCTTTCTCCCCTTGTGCTTAAACCCCACAGCTCCTTCTGTAGAGGTAGAGAGAGAAATCCAGTTGACAGATAAGACATTTACCATAAAGCAAGGTGTGAGACAGAAAAAAAAATTACGCACTTGCTGCTTGACTTCTCTATAAGAAAAGTTAAGAAACTTGTGAACACAGTGAAATACTTATAAACCCTGTATAACAGGAGTCCTGAGACTAGTCAGTCTTTTACTGACTAACTTCTTCCAAGAATCATGCAGCACAAACTGTTAAGGGGTAATTCTCAAGGGCTATTAAAGAAATAGGTGTTCATTACATTTTATTTTCAAAGGAATTTCAGTGTAAAATCCCCTCCAGCTCTAAAAAATCCAGGCTCAGGGTTAGTGAGCCTTATCTTCTCTTCTCTGAAATTGAGCTTCTTACCCAGCTTCCTAAAGACTTTGTCTGTGGATAAGGGTTATACAGTGCTACTTTTATTATCCTGACCAATAATACAGAGAAAACCCTATGACAAACAAGATATACCAAATCAATTTTTGCAGAAAGATGAAGCAAAACCTTTATTTCCTTTCTGGATGTTCAGCTTGAGACCCAGAGCTTTTGACAAACAAGGTACACTCTGTATCTCCTCCTGCCTTTGTCCCAGGTACATTGAAGTTATCCTGTGTATATACTGCTGAATATTCCCCAGACACACACAGACATTCATGTGTCCATTGACTGTGGCTGGCTTTAGAGGTGATACCAGAGAGCTGATATCCCCCTTTTGGCTGGAAAAGGTCAGGGTGAAGCAGCCTGCCAGCCAGTTGAAGGGATGTCACCACAGCTGGCCAAGACTGAGCCAGCAACAGAACCACACCAGCTTTATGGGCAAAATACCATTCCTTGAGTGGGGAAGATAAGTGCTCTAACTCACAAATCTGTTCACACTCCTCTCATTTCCAGTAGTATGAATCTGTTGCTTCAAATATATTGCACAGGTACTAGGAAAAACAACAACAAAAATTCCCCAATGAATCAGCACAAGAAACTTTCTCAAACTGAGACAGCATTGGCACTTTAGGCAGAAAATCTTACAGCTTGTGAAGTTCTTGTAGATGTGGAAGTTAAAAGATTTTTATCACTGCTCCCCATGCCCTAGGATGGATATGAGGTAACACAGTTAAACCAGCATTCACTTTTGAATCTCCAATTGTTCAAACTCAGGTTAAAATAATGATTTGCCCATTTATGTCAGGACACAGGGCTCTCAGTCAAAGCTCATCTGCCCTGCCATACAGGTTTCCAGAAATCAGCATCAAACATTCCAGCACAATCTTGCTGTAACAGCTGGCTGTGAGCTCCCAGGAGGGTGTGGTGAATCACAGCCCTGCTCTTTCTCCATGGATGGCCCCAATTTGTCTGCAAGTCTCTCAGTTGTTTAAAAGGACACCCTTGGATGGAATTATAAAGACTTCTTTTTCACCCCAGGCAGGGAAATATTTCAGTTCTTTAACTTGTTCTGTACACAGCACAAATTTCTAAACATGTGGTGCACTGGCCTATGCCTTGTCTTCAAATTAGTTTTGACAAAAGAAAATACTAACAGCAGCACATATAATTTTCCTTTTTGCTGCCAGAAAGTATAGTGTCTTTGACAAATCTGAAGCTCCTGTACCTTTATCTCCACTCTCTTCATCTTCCTGTGTCATCTGGGACAAGGAAAGAAGCCCAACAGTCAACAATGAAAGAAACTGATGTTTCTTCACCTTCCACCTTTTTTTCTTTCTGTATCATCAACAGCAGCATGGTTGGTTTCTGCATAGTGTTCTGTCACTATGTGTGACTTGGAATAATCCCCATAAACTTCAGCTGTTCAAGTGTTATACCTGCACCAAGAATCAAATACAAAACTGATCCATCTCTTGCTTTCCCCTAATTGCTTCAGGGTGCTTCCCTGCTTTCTTCTTTCCCCAATCTTATCAATTATCCCATGAAAAGCACTCTGCACTGATAGGAAGGGATTTCCCATTGTGTCACTGTGGCAGCGTGGAGCAGCAGCCCCCTCTGGGGACAGCAGAGCGTTGTGCTGTGTCCCCCAATCCCAGCACAGCCCCATGGTGATTTGTGTCTCTCTCAGCAAACCAGCCCCACACAGGCAGGATGGGACCTGCACAGGCCAATTCCTGACAAAACTCCTCACGTGCGCTCCTTGCTGGGTGGAATTTGCTGTTGCTGTGTGCTGGGCAAAGCAGAGCAGTTATCACACCTGACCAAGGATCATAAAGCTGAAACAAGCAGTGAAAAGCACTCTTTGTCTAATGGTGTATTTTTTTTACAGATGAACAGTCCAAAATTAGATTAAACTGAAATCCCTGCTATCAAAGCTATCTTTTATCATAATCTTCATGTACCTTTTTCAGAAAAATCTAAGATTTAGTTCCTGCATGCCACCATTGTGCTCTTAAATGAAGAGAATTAGGGATGGAAAATCATGAAGATACCTAAAATCTATTTGTCCAATAGCTTATCCATCAGTGTTTTATTAAGTACACATTAGGATGCTAAAAATGCGGAAAATATTTGGTTACCTAGAAAAATACTGTCATATAGAGTCATATAATTATACACAAGTCCAGCAACATTCTCCAAATATCCTTTGGAGATAAATAACACATCAAAATCCTTCAACAACACCCAATACAAAAGAAAGTAAGGCTGAATTGGTTTTCCTTACCCAAGACTTTCTGTGTGTGAACAAATGAATTTAACTTCAGGTCAAAAAAAATGTGCCATTTTGCCAATGGAAAATTTGGTTTGGATTGTGAAAGAATTTTCAGCTAAACACTAAGTCAGATTAACCAGTTCAACAATTAATTATGTTTTGCCTAATTAAAATCTTGAAAAAAGTCATTGTTAAGTGATCTGTTATACAACTTGCAGACTGCTCAAATAGGCTTTATTAGTGGGCCACAAATATTTTTAATTTTTTAAAAATCCAAAGAAATAGATCTAGATAAATCTAAAGAATGAGTCTTATGAAATTCACATAGTCTAACTTTTCTTGAAACTATAAGGCACAAAGTCCTTGGATATATTTGCTTTCAAATTTTGTTTCCAAGGGGTGTTTTAAGACACCTGGTTTTATATATAAGAAAACCAAAAATTTATATCTGAAAACACTACCTTGGAATCATGCTAACTTGTGAGAGATCTCAAACAGGCTAACAATCCTATATTAACTATAAATTCCTCTTTTTTTTTTTAATTCTTCAGCTTGGCAACACAGTAATCTAAATTTATTGATTCAAATATTATTTTTCAGGAATTTTAGTTAGAAGCTGAGCATAACTGTTCACTGCAAATGTGGCTTCTTTTGGGTCCAGCACAAGACTTCCAGCTAAGGAGGGACCTTTCCCTTTCTCCTGAAATGGAACATTCTTTCTTGCTGTTTGTAAAGTGATTTTCTGCAGACAGCCACATCCTAAAGCAGCAAAGCACACGTTTGAACCTGAATGGAGCTGACACGTGCTTATATCCGAGTGCAGCCTTCAGTGATTGTAAACTTTACATTAAGCACAGTGGCAGCAGCACCTGCCTGAAGTGAAGTCTGTATTTACAGTTTACTAAATATCTGAACTTGTGCCACTATTATCCCCAAGGACTCTTATAAAAGGTCTGAAAGGGAGAACTTCATTAGAATGTACACCACATGCAGCTTCTCCTCAACAGCTGCTTACAAATGAGATGTAGCAGGGACTGTCTCTGACCTCCAGTTAATTATTTGATACCACTACTGAATTCCAAGAACTCCAGGGGTTATATTTTAGAAAACACTTGTTAAATACCTGAGGAGCAGCAAATGACACAAGGTCACACATTTAATAGGATAGCACCATCATCCTGTGCTGAGGGCTGCAAAGCAATCCTGCACTCAGCACCACCAGTTTGGAGGAAGAATGAGTGATTCACAGGGAACAGGGAAGATTTTGCATTTTTGAGAATGTTCCACAACACAAACCTAAAGAGATCATTAAGAATGTCCTTCACAGGAAACCTGACTTAAATTCTGTTGACTTTCTCTCTGGATCAACATAGCAGAGTCAGTTCAGTGAAGTGAGAAGTGTTCTGAGCACCGTAACTGTAGAAATAATTCTGTTTCTGGGCACACCTCACCTTGCCTTGTTTGATCCATGCTAATGGATCCATCCTATGCAACCTGACAAACAGAATAGTATTCATATAAGCAACTATTTCATCAAGTCCTCCTTGATGGGCAATCACCTTCAAGTAACATACAGGTGGTACAGTCTTGTTATAAGTCTGGAGGGAACTCAGGTAATTAATACCCTTAGTAATATTAGACAAAATAATAAAAGTGCATTATTTTAGTCAATTGACTTTTTTTGGCCATCAATATATTTTTAATTTGCCTTTTAAAAGTTATCCTAAACTTATTATTTGCTCTTATTTATTCCCTGTAATATGAGAATATGAAAAAAAAACATCCAACCAACAAAACCCAGTTATGCAAGGTCATAATCAACTGAAGAAAGTCCCAAAGAATTAACTCTTCCAAGAAATGCAACTTGAGGGGTTGAAGCCCTGAGCTTGGTTAAGAATTAGAAGTCTCTAAAGAAACCCCTATTTGACTGAGGTACCTCTGTACTCCCTCCAAGATGGATGTGTGGTGGATTTGTGGGGAAGTGAGACTGGTCAGGAAGATTGGAAAGAAAAGTTCAGAAAGAAATGCAGTCCGGTCATGTACAAATATGCTACACAAAAAACCAACAAAGAACAGCCACACAGCTCTCTCATCTGACTCTATTAAAAAAAAAAAAAAAAAAAAAAACGGTTTAACTTACAGTACTGAGTAGAATCTCTGAAGCTAAATTATTCCTTGCAAGATGTGGGACTTCAGGTGGTGCATCTTAGAGGATGCTAAGTTCACACCAGTGTTTTTGTCAGAGGAGACAAACACATCCTCCTCCCATCATCTCAAGCACTTTCTCCTGCAGTTTGTTACCTGACCTACAGTTCTATCAGCAGTTTGCAATCCTGAAAAACCTCAGCACCGCATCCCTTTCAGTGACAGGAGATACACCTTGAGTTTTGAAACAAAGATTTAGAATGACTCTTGGCAATGACTACAGAGTCATATCAGAGGGAAAGAGAAAGACAAGTTTTCAGGACAACTTTTCCCACTTTCTGCTGAGCAAAGCTTCCTCAACCATATGTGGCAGCTTCTTACAGTAGCATCAAAACAGCATAATTTTTAATTAAGTCTTGCTTTGCCTTGTACGTGAACTTAACACCAACACCAAGAGACAGAAAAATTGTACCAAAGTTTGCAATGCTCAGACCCCTATCAGAAAACAGAAGCTGCATTCAGCTTTTAAGAACAGCAGTGGAAACACCCTTTCACCATTGCAGTCCAGCTGAAAGAGCAAGAAATCTCTCCAGACTCCACAGTGTGTGGACCAGCTCTCCAGGACATAGACACTGCCTTGCTGCCCAAATCCAGCCACAAAATATTGTCACTGCTGTGCTGTGTTCCAAAATGAAAATGTAAACCAATCTTTTACACACTCAGCCTTACCTCTGAGACATCACGTAGAACAGTAAGGATGTCGCAGTTGAGACAGCCACGATATACAGAGCAGTACCAGACCACTTCAGCAGGCTGCAAGCATTGGCCCTTCTTGTTCTTCAGCCCAAACTTTTATCCCCTCCTGTTGATGCACTGCCCCTGTGTGCCCTCTGCTCCCTGTGGTGGTTGCTCAGTGCCCCTGGGCACTCCATGGCTCGTTATCTTTGATGCTGCTCACCTGCTGCTCACAGCTGTGCCCATTGGGGATGAGGGTCCCACAGCCCCGCTCCAAATCACCACAAACTGTGTGCCTACACAAGGATATCCAATCACACACAAAATGGCAGAAGATTAATGAATAGAAAAGAAAAAAATGACAGGAAGGCATTTGTGGGGGGGGCGGCACACACTGATACTGAGACTGTCAAAACTGAATAATAGATTTGATTGCTTAATATCTCAAATAAGTCCTTTTGGTAGTTTCAAAAACCTCAAATCACTTTTCAAGCTCTGACACAAAGTGCAGTGAAATCAATAGGAAGACATTTAGTGCTTAACAAAGTTAACAGATCAGAGCACACAGAAGATAAAAATTTGCACAGCCCCAGGCCGAATCAAATTTTTGTTACTTCACTTTTGCTCCCTAGTGCTAATTTATGCTTTGGTACACAAGGAGCTAATGCACTTAGTTTTACAGATTATTACTGAAATTTTCTACAGTGATGCCTGCAGTTTCAAACAAAATTATTTCTAAGATGTCTTTAATATTTTAATTGTTTTTTCTTCTCAGCAGATATAGTTAGTTTCCATTGTTGGAGGTTTTTTTCTAGATTGACTAACTACAAAGAATATAAAAACAAACTTAGGCAGTAAAGAAGATATAGTATACTACACTACTTCAAGAAAATAGAAAAAATAAGCTTCTTACAACACTTCCTGACAAGATTTCTTTTGCTAGCTGACATTTTACCACTGGAAACAACAGGGAAGAAAAGAGATCTAGTGGAAATCCATATGGCTGAAGTCTGTTTTCATGATGCACATTCAGCAGTTTAGATACAGAAGCCCCATAAGTATTTTCATTTGGCATTGAATCCTTTTTATATAGACCTGTCCTTCTGCCAGCCCGTTAGCTCAGGATGGACAAACACAAAACCTGCCTCCCTGCACTGGGTGTCAATGCCCTTGTATGGCTCACAAAGTCTCTGATCTTAGTGTTCTGCTGCAGTGTTTCAGCCACAATTGTTTGGATTATTGAAAATCTTTTAGTTTGCAGGTAGCAAATCCCACGTTTTGTGCATCTCTTTCAGAGACTCCCTCATTTTCCCTGGATTCCTGGGCATAAAGGAGAGCCACACTGGATGGCTCTGGAGTCTGGCATAGCACGTGCTCCATTCTCATTCCACATCCAAAATTATTTGTTTTACTCTTAAAACATTTCTGTACAACATAGCACAATTTTGGAGTTTTAGGAAAATCTTTTCAAGTTGTTCTCTCCTCTGTGTTTAATTGCAGGTTGAAAACAAATCTCTTGATTTCTTGATGCCTCTCTGCACCATTATTACTTAACTTTTAATTAGTCATCCTCTGTTAGCTTCTTGCAAGGCATCTGCTCCCACATCACTACTTGAAATGCCAACCTACCTAGAAATCTTTTTACTAATGTGGGAATTGTGCAAATGCAAATAAACAGATATTTCGACCAAGAGGGTCAAAGAGAACCTCCCATTTGCTACCACAACATTCAGTGAGAAGGCCTTTAGAGGAAAAGTATAAAAATTACAAGGGTTCATGATGCAGGACTCAAAAGCTCCTCACAGGTAAAGGAAGGGTGTTAGCAATATAATGATGTGATTTTCATTCTACTGCAGTAGAGCTCTTGAGGTCTATTAAGGAGAGGTGTGCAGAGAGCACAAAATAATAGACACTCGATGAGAAGTGCTCTCTCCTGTCTGCTGGCACCTTCAGATCTTACCATGGTTTAGTAAACAAAGTGAGCAACAGCACTCGGAACAGGTCTGGCTCCAAGGATTCAACTCTTCCCTTTACATCCCTTGAGCAGGACACCAGAGCTGAGAGCAGCTCAGGCTCATAACCTGTTCTGAATGCTGAAGTCTTGTGTATCTGCAAACAATTTCTTCGCTGACTCCCTTTCTTTATCTGCCCCAGGAAAATTACTCCATTCCAGATAAACAAAACCCAGGCATCTTATCCACATTGGCTGGAATAAGACAGGAAAGGAAAAATGTGGAAGCAAAACCAGTGACTGTCCTGTTAAAAGGTTGAGACAAACTGAGCTTTGGAAGGAGAAATACTCATGAATGTATACACTGTGCAGCCAAATGGCAGAGAAAATCCCTCAGTAAGAAAAGCACACTCAGAAAATAAAACTAAATTTAAAAAAAATGCTCATGCAGTTATGCTTTCCAGCATGATCCCACAGGAGACCTCCAGATAGATTTTCAGGGTGTTAGTGGGTCTAAAGGTGGGATTTCCTTAGAAAGTCCCTGCAAGTGCCAATCTGAACCTTCAAATGTCAAATACTTATATGGTCTGCAAACCTTGACAGGAAAAGTACCTGGAGGTGTGTTCACTAATTCCCTTTCCCACTGGGACTAGGATTTCAGATAAATAAGAATTTGAGCTAATTTTTAGCTAAATCCAAGATTTTCCAATGTAATCCTTTAAAATAAAAAATACAACCCTAAAACAGAGTGAGATTATAAGTGATACAAGATTTTGATAATTTTCCAAAAATTTTGTTGATCATAGAGAGAAAAATGGCCCAATATTTAAATATTTGACAGACATTTGGAAGCTCAGAATTCAAGTTCTGGGGATATTTTTTATTCTAAATAAAGAGATTTTCCTAATCTTCAGTTTCTCTGATTGTCAACATGAGTTCAAATCAAATAGGCTTTTTCTTTCATAAAGAGACATGGCTTAAAGTTAGAAGTAATATTTTATGTCAGCTCATTTTGCTCATTTCAGATTTTTGTTCATAGAGGGTGCATTTAAAAAAGAGTGGGGAAGAAAATATAATTTTGAAATCAACCCCCAAAATTTCAATTTCAAAACCTCACAAACCAAAACATATCGGCACCAACAAAATAAGGAATTTTTTAATGTGGGAGGACATGGAATAATATTTAAAGAATCATCACCATTTATTCATCTATTGTCCTAAGTTCTTGTAAGATGAGTCAGATTCCCAAGTACTTTTAGTTCTTATGATGCTGTTTTCCTTGTTACCCTCCTCCCCTTTTTAAATTTGTGACAAAGTTACTGTTCTTTGGCAAATGTCATCCAGGTCTAGCTGTGAGGAGCTGAACCATTTTTACACAAATACCATTTAAAAAATCAAACCAATACAAAGAAGAACATTTCTTTGGAAAGACAACTCAATTTTTTCTGTATTTTTTTTTTGTTTGGGTTGCAAATCTTGCTGTTCTTGACCAGGTTTGGGGTATATATGTCATACCAGCTGGCTAAAATGTATTTTATGCTTATTCCCCTTTTAATGTTTGTATTGTATTGTTGGGGGTCTTTTTGAGCCTGGAGTGAGGCATGAATACACATATCTTTAGAAATATCTTAGAGGGTGGTGTGAGAGAACAAGTGTGGCAAGGTGCACACTGGATAAAAATCACTGATTAACCCATCATACAAGTACTGAAAATAAAACACAAAACAGGAGTAACTTAACAAGACACAGTTAAAAGTGCAAACCCATGTACTGAAAGGAAGATATTTCTGTACCTGTTTTCACAGGTTTCAACTGCCCCCTCCACTCTGATTCTAAGGCAACTGGGGAAAACAGGAGCTCTGGATGGACATTGAAACCCCTCCCCAATTGTTTTCCTTCCAGAAAAAGGAGATAAAACAGGGCTGGAGTGAAAAATTGCCACTGCAAATGGTTCATGGGCAGACAGCCATCAATCATTGGGAGCTCTGCTTCTCTCAGAAGAGCTCTGAATCTGTCAGCCTCCCTCTGCACTGGAGCCAGAGGCTCTGCTGCATGCAGGGAAAGGGTTCTGTAGGATTCCCACAGCAGCTGCCAGAGACATGAGAGAGCGGATTTGTTTCACTCCCACCTCTTTCTTCCTGACATAATTGGTCCTTTCCACTGTATAAGGTGGAATAAACAAGCAGGAATCTAAAGCCTGCCAGACACACCTATTGAAATGGGCTGCTGTGCACACAGCCTTGTCAGAAATGGTGGCCAAGGGCATGAATAACCCCTCAGCCTCTTCTCCTGACACCAAGGGAAATATTCATGTCATGACTGATGGGATTAGGGACCATTTTCTTTATGAGCACTCAAATCTTGAGTTCACCTACATAATTTCTGAACATCAGTCACTTGGGACAGTGGGTAATTGGTAAGGAAAGAACCAGGCCTATAAGCAATAAGATAATTTGGACCCTTTAAGATCTTCCAAGCTGGAATTTAAACAGTGAGACCTCTGGAAGTTATATAATATACTAGAATTTTGTGATCTGGAAGTGGTGGGTTTCACCACTTTCTATATTCAGCAAGTGCTGAGATTGCCTCAGATTGTCAAAGCTGAGAAGTGTCAGTAGAAACCCTGGATAAACTAAAAAACCTCACAATTTTTTAACCCTACACAAATTCATGCCTCCTGTCACATGGTTGGCCAGTGACCACTGTAGCCCTAGGCACAGGAGATCCTTGTCTCTCTCACAGAACACAGGGAGAGGACAGACAGATTTCCAGAAACAAACTTTGCTCTGCTACTTTTTTGAAGTACTTCTTGTTTCACCTGTCTCCCTCAAAAATCTTCTAGTTCTGTTTCTGACACAGGAAAGATCAAGATAAATGTAAAGTTTTTGCAGAAGGAACTTCTAAACAAGAATTCTTGATCCATGGTTGGACTGGATGATCATAAAGGTCTCTGCCAACCTTGATGGTTCTGTGATTCCATGATTCAGATGACACCAGCCTCTTGAAGGTGAAGGGTTTCTGCCAATCAGATAAATCAAATGTATCTGGCAAAGACTCCTGTCAGGTAGCAGAATCACAGACTAAACCCAAACAACTCTGATTTCTCATTGCTCAAGCCCTAAAAGCACATTTTTGAAAACCAATCTATCATGTCCTGGAACTCATAATTGTACATACCTGCTGTGAAAGCTGAATAAGCAGAGCTTTTAGGAAACAGAATCCAGGAGCAGAGCTCTCAACAGATGGAAAATTGAAATGATGAAGCATTACCCCTGCAGAAATAAATATCACAGCCAGGAAACCTGGATGAAGGCTGAAACAAAACCTGACAGAGAGGTTATTTCAGAAATTACAGAAAGGACAGGAGTCAGTAATGACATGAGGAGTCTAGAGGGCTGAGGGGATTTTTCTATGAACCTTGCTTATTTTCTATAATGCTATTTTCCTTTAATGTACAGCAGAGGTTTTGGGTTGACAATTACTAATATCTCTGGATGAACCTCTGTGTCTAGCACTCCTCAAGGATTCTGTGGCCTTTTCTATTAGCATTCCACATTTAGAGAGAGCTGCAGTATTCACCGCCCTATCCACTGAGCTGTGAGAAGCTCTCATTAGTGTAGAACCAAAAGTTGAGTTCCCTGTGTCAGGAACTTGATTAAAATAATAAGCAGAGAAAATCTCTAAATGTATTTAATCATAAAGCAAACCCTTTTCTGCTTCAACAAATGTGTTTTATGGAAAGGGTGAATGCCTCACAAAACAAGTGGTCATGTCTTTCTTTCAGGGTAAGTGAAAAACAGAAACACGGATGTCTCAGAAAATGAGATTTTTATCTCTGTTTCAAAGAAACAAAGGACATGAAAGTTATGAAATGAAAATTTACCCAGGCACTATGGTCAAACCCCACCCGGTCACCTCTTGGTCAGGTGAACCATTTCTTTGAAAAAATCTATTTGAAGAGTTCATAGGTTTGAATGTACATGGTTTCAAAATGTCAACAACAAACACCAAGTTCCAAAGAAAAGTAAGCTGCATATGCCTAGGAAGGATAAAACCAGCCCCTGATTGATTAGGAGCTGAGAATATTGGCTCTGACACAGCAGAGAAACACTTTTCCTTCTCCAGGTAAAGCTAAAGGACTGTGTGTGCACATATACATACATTTAGGACCACAAAAACCCATGAGGAGCAGCTGGATGTCAAAGACACATTAACACTAATGTTATCCTGTGTTTGAGAGGACATGGGCCTAATTTTTAGCTCCTTAATACGATGTTTTCTTTCTCCTCAGACTAAGGAAAACAAATTTCCATTGCTGCTTGAAAGGAATACATCATCTGTCTACTTTCAATCTGTTAGAAATGTTTTCTTCAGCAACAGAATATTTGCATAACACTGCTCTCCTTGTCAGGTTCACAATAGTGGTGGGACTTATTAGACTGGTTTTGTGTTGAATATTCAACAGTAACTCACTAGTCAGATAAGCAGCCTCAGAGGAGTCAAAATGTACATGAGCTAAGACAGATGATTTAAATTATAACCCTATCCAGAGTCTGAAAACAAAATGCACTTTGTGCAGAAGAGTAAAGGCTGGTGTGCAGGGAAATTGTCAACAAACCTACTCCAGTGTATTATTTGTGTACACTGAATTTCTCTGGTCTGAAATAGGGGCTGTTGGGGGCTTGCAAAGGTGTATCCACTTCTTGACAGTGCCATAAATCCTCCCCTTCTAGACCAGTAGCTCATGTCTCACCTGTGATTGCTGAAACCTTTTCCTTTCTATAGAGAAATAAGAAACTTCACATTAACATTAAAAGAAAATTTTACAGAGACAAAAATGAGAGAAAGGGGCTCTGGGTACTTTTTCTGTGCTTTGTCAGACACAGCTGGAAGGAACAAACTGGCTGAATGCAGGTATGGCAGGACAGAATGCAGGTATGGTAGGACAGAAAAAATGCGGCACTAACTCTCTATAAACAAAAGGATCATAACTATGATTTGGAGGGGGGGGGGGGTTGTATATTGGGAGCAAGAGGAGCCTTTGATGTGGTGAAAGCCCTGGACTCCAAGGAGAGAACCTGCTGCAAAGTGGAAAGCACCTATCAAGCTTTCACATATTCTAGTGAAACCAGATTAGATGTGTTCCCTCCATTACTGGTGAGGCCTACAGCAATATCCTCAAGGAAGGAGATGCCCGGTAAGAAAAATGAGCTGAGTGAGAAGCAGGAGACTTGCCCAAAAGGGCTGGACAGAACTCAGAATCCAAGGGCTGAGAGAGAGCCCAAGGAGAGCTGTGGAAACAGCAACGTCCTGCTGAGAGCTGAGTTCTGGGCAGCACTGGGAGGAACAAGAACCATGGAAAGGATAAAAGATTTACACTGCTCCCTGGAAAAGGAAATAATTCCAGCTTCTGGGGATCTGATATATCATCTAATGACATCGAAGACCTTTCCAAAGTCTCCTCTGCCCACAGGATGAGGCAATGGTGCCTGCTCCTCCTGCCACAGCTGTTGGCACTCCCTTGACCCAAGGGCTGTCTCTCCACAGCTCTTTCTGACAGCCACTGCACTGAAACAGGATCAAACACACATCTGTGCCCAAATCACACATTTTATCAGCCACAAAATCTCTCCAGATGGCAGACAGTCATCTATTACCAGTAATCCATTTCTCCTCCTACTTTTCTACTACAGCAAATTGATGTCAAATCATCCCAGCAGTCTTTTAAAAGAGAACAAGGATATACAGATGTTGTTTGTTGTTGTTGTTTTTAACAGCAGACAACCCAGGGGAAAGTATTAAAGCCCATAGTGCTGCTACAGAACAGAGTCATTTAGTTTAAAATCACATTATTTGCAAGTAGTTTCATTTCTGACAAATGGTAAATGCAACCGCTATAGCTGCCTGCCAGGCCAGCTCACTCTCCTTACCTGCTATGAGCTGAAGTGTTGGCAAACTTTGCTCTTGCCTCCTCACAATTCCTTCCAGCCTTGTATCAAACATAGTTTGTAAACATCACTCCCTATTTCTCTCCCTTGGCATAGGAATCTTGTCTGCTCCTGGAGAATAGTTTTTCTAGGTATTTATGTCACTTATTTCTAGTTCCTGCAACCCTCTCACCTTTCCTCTTCTAAATGAAATTTTAACAATCAAGAAAGAAAAAGAAAGTGTCCTAGGAACACAGTTTTGGGAACATAAAGTAATATTTGAGCTGGTAAAAAAAAATGCCTGCACTAAACCACATCCTCCAGGAAGATCTGATATTGAAAGACTAGTTGGGAACATGGCTATCTATCTCTTGCTTCTTCATGAATCCCTAAGCCACCAACAGGAAAATGACTGCAGGTATCAAAGGGGACTCTGCAGAGCTGCCACAGTGTGTGGCATTTACCTTCATAGAGGCACCAAAAGGGCAGAGGAGTGAGATCTCTGACCAGTTCAAAGGTCTGAATTCAAGGGTCTCATCCATGAACCCTTAGAGTGTAACTTGTTGTTTGGGATCCTCTCATAACCAAATGGCAAATCAAGCCAGATGGCCTTGAACCTGCCAGCTTGATCAGAGACTGGATTATCTATAACAGCATTTCATGCTCCTGGGTACAGCAGAAGACAATACAACACAGAACACAAGCAATAAACACACAGGCTTTTTCTGTGACAACCACAAAGCCAATAAAATAATATGGCTGTGGGGTCAGCCAACTCAATTCTCAGCAGTAATAAGCGTGATTTAAATAAATACAGAAGTGCAATCAGAAAAAAATGCAGAAGTAGATACCCTTTCCCACCCTTAAAACTTCATAAAGCTAAAGATCATTGTGTTTCCTATTGGAGTTTATTGAAAATAATAAATCCTGTCTCTTTTGTGGTTGACATAATGAACCTGATACTCCTACACCAAAATTTTTTTTCTTGGTATAATAGCAATAGATAATTTAGATGTCTCACCTAAAACAACCCAAACAGAGTTTGTTGACATTTACCTGCCTTATACAACATTTTCATTTCAGTCTGGAAAAAAAGAGGAGATGGGAAATCTCTCAAGAAGTTGGGTTTTTTACTTGTGCTGTTTTTATGTCTGCATTTTAGGTTGCAGGTGCCACAACTGCTAAAGGAATAAACGCCCAGAAATTCAAGATTGGATGTAAACAATCTCCAAACTCCATAGAGTGATGAGAGCAGTGTTGGAAACATCAGAGCCAGGAGCAGCATCCCAGAAGGTCTCATTATACCTGCCAGACAGCCCAGAGAGCAGAGGGGAGTGCTGTGGCTGAGTCACACAGGCAGGGCTGTGGTCAATCCACACTTCCAGATCGCAGCAGCACAAACATCTGAGCAGAGTCAAATCCCCATCCAGATGTCTCCTGCACCTGGGACACAAAGGAGCTCTCTCTTCCCCCAACCCTGCCCCAAAGTGTTTGATACCAGGGGCTCCTGCTCTGCTCCTGTGGCACCTGAGCACAGGGGCACAGATCTGGGAATCCACCCCCTCCACCCACCTTGGTCCCTGCATGAGATTTCCCTTCAAACTTCCACTGCCCTGTGTTTCCTTACCCTCTGGAAGCTTTTCAGGAATTGCCATTTTTTCATTTCCTTTTATTTTTTATTTAATAGCATATATCAGTAGATGATTTTTTAGACAGGAAGCTTGAAACCACGACTCCAATAATTTTTAATTCAGTGTAACCTCTCCTGATACAGCTATGAATCTCTTAATATTAGAAGAGGCTTCAATGAGCACAAATTGCTAGAGAATGTTCAGATTTTCAATCAGCTGTAGCAGTACAAATTCTCAGGTCTGCTGAATGGGTGCCTGGGTTTCAGATGATGTAGAGTTAATTTCTTCTCAGTAGCTGGTGCAGGGCTGTGTTTTGGACACGAAATGAGAATGGTGTTGATAACACACTGATGTTTTGGGCTTTGCTAAGTCATGTTTATCCCAAGTCAAGTACTGTTGGTGTGTGTGTCTCATGTTTTGCCAGTGGCTGGAGGAGGTATACTAAAAAATAATGGGAGGGAGCACAGATGGGACAGGTGACCTGAACTGGCCCAGGGGATATTCCAGATATTCACACCGTAGAACACCATGTCCAGTAAATACATAAACAGTGCCTGGAAAAGGGGGGGCCAATCAGGAGTCAGCATCAGTCAGCAGGTGATGGTGCAATCATATTGTACACCATTTGTTTTGCTTTTTGGCTTTTTCTTTCCCTTATTATTAACATCATTACTATTATATTTTACTCTTTTTTTCCAATTAAACTGTTCTTATCTCAACCTACAAGTTTTACTTTTGATTCGCTTCCCCATTCCACTGGGGTAAGGGTGGATAGGGGGGTTTTGAGCAAGCAGCTGCCTGATTCATTTCCAGCTGTGATTAAACCCCACAACAATGGGGCAAAGTTTATTTCCAGAGGTATATTTGAAAAGGAATAGTTTTCATACACATTTCTGAAGGAAGAAACGAGGTCTGAAGAGACTTAACCAATTACAGGGGAAGGAAGAAAAAAATCCCATTAGAGCTGCTTAGGTCAGAGAGGTGCAGAAGCGCTTTGCCTCCACTCCCACACATCCCTCACCCAGACCCTAAATTGCCTTCATTTGTGCAATCACTGAGGAGTCTTGCAGGCTCCAGTAGCACTCCCCCTGCACAGAAGCATGCAAACACAGGAGAAAAGGCTGCTCACAAGGAGCTTCCATCAGTGCTCGCTCGCTCAAGAAAAGGCATTGTCTGGAAAGCCCAGGCAACGTATGGAAAACACAGCAAGGCAGTCTGGAAGTGACTAATGCATATAGATGGGTTCAAATGAACATCACAAGCTCTTCCACCTGGTTCCTGGGCAGCAATGAGCCACAGCTGACAGTGGAAATCAGCATGACTTACCCCACATCTCCTACTTTTAAACCACAAGAGCCATTCAACTGTTCAGACATTTTTTTCAGCAGCCTTTATTGCTCAGGCTTTGACCTCCCCATTCCTACAAGGATTAAATCTCTCTGGGGTTCTCAAGAAAATCCAGGGACTCAACAATGGCATGTGCAGCTTGGAGCATGCACATTTATTTTCCAGATTTCCTTGATTTCATGGCAGTTTTTTACCTCTCCCACTAACTCCTACAAATCACATTCTACCTTGGCCCACGACTTTTTATCTAAAAATTGCACTCCACATGTGTTTTGTACAGGAAACATTTTCAACTTCTCAGGCTCAAGTTTTTGCCTAATCAGTTGTAAGGGTAATTCCTAGGAGAGAAAAGGTAGAGGAATATTTATCTCTTGATTATATTTTCCCATGGCCAGAACTCCTCAAGTATTAATTTTGTGTCTCTTACAGCAGCTCAGCCTTGTAAAAAAATAAACTAAATAATCAAAATAAACACTCTAAGATCATGAAAATCCAGGTTTTTGCATCTTTTAAAATACATCATATTACCCTGAATAGAGACAGACAGATAACATTTCCATAAACAATAGATAAAAAACCTCCAAACCTATAAAATTTAATGGAGCATTTCAAATGCTTGGTTAGAAGGCATATTTAGAAAACTAATTTTCAGACTAGCAGGCCACAAGTGGTAAACAAATTCTCAGTACAGAAATGTTTCAAATGGAAATTGCATAAAATGAATGATGCTTATTCATGGCCACAGCAGGCTGAGAAAAAAATTAATTTAAAAAGTTGTTGTGTTTTTTTTTAAACCAAGTCCAAGCACATCTGATTTCTAAATCAATAGCTGTCTCTAACCAAACTGAAGTGCTTGTACAACTTCAGACAGGTAATTACTTACAGGGATTGGATGAGGAACAAGCACATCAAGGGATATTGCTACGTCAATCTCTCTTTTTTCTGTTTTATTGTAGCCTTTTGGATGTTTAGAAATCAACACTAGAAACTGATTTTATCCTCCAGCAACTGCAATATAAAGAAAAGCCAATATACTAACACACAGAAGGATGTGCATGGCTGCCTTGTCAAACACCATTTAGTGTTGTGGTTTGGGGGCAAATTTCACAGGAAAGACACAGATTTCGAGAGATTTAGATTTTTTTTTTTCTTTAGACTGATGAATGCAAAATGAACTAAGGTCCCTGGAATGGGAATTATGAAGATGCCAGCACAAGATACAAAAATTACTGAATTTCAGGATGAAATACATTTGTAAGATCTTTGCATAGAGTACAGAAGGGGTAATACTGTTGCATTTCATTAAACTGTATTAGTTTGATGCAGTAACAGAACACCAGTTATCTCTCCATTGAGGAAGCCCCACAATACACATTCAACTTAAGCAACAAATGGTATGACCACCTGACATTTTTTCCAGTCTTTATTAGAGAATTTGACATATTGGCTTTTAAGTTAACCTGTTAAATTGTATGGCTTTCATTAAAAAGTTTATTTATGGCTGAAAGTCTAAAATTTTCAGATTTTGAAAACAGCTTAAAATACAAAAGATATATTTTACCTCTTTTTATCAAAAATACAATTTTCTCTAAATATTTGTGTGCATGCCTCCGTGTGTATTGCTAAACACATCAGCATTTTCTGTGGGGAAAACTTGTTCTTTGTAGATTTAATTTTCAGTATTAAAGTTTGTGCTTTTTTAAGATTGAGAGAGCTTCTATCTCCAAAGTCCATTTTTGACAGAAACAATAAGAAAAATATCATATTTATTTTGCCAGTTAGAAAAACAATTTCTAAAAATCACCCCCAAGGATACTTAGTGCAATAAGAGTGAGATAGTACATGAAAATTCTATAAGACCTAAAAGGTCTAGGCTCAAATGAGATCCGCAAGTCTTCCTTCACTTCCCTTTATATCACTAAAAACTCTTGGCAAGTATTTCCTCACAGAGAAGTAAGCTAAAGTATACAGCTCTCCTGAGACAATGCTACTTTTTATTAGAAGATTATGTATTTTAATGAACTGGATACATTTAGTTGCCTCTAGTATTTCCTCTGGTGTTCACTACTCTCCCAAGTCATGAGTCAAAATTTGCATTTTAACAGAAGCTGAGTACTCTACTGCAAAGGCATCATGCTTAAAAGCTCATAAGTAGATTTTTGTCTATTATTTAGTTTATTGAAATTTGTTACTGCCTTTAAAGTCTCTTGTTTAAGAGATACACAAAGCTCCTGTTAATTGACCTAATTTACCATCTGTATTTGTGCACTCGCTTGTGGGGTTATTATACTAGAGCATAAATGTGATGACTGGCTTTGCTGGGAAATTACTCCACCTGTTTTGCACTGATCTGATGGCACAGAACAGGTGAGAACCTCCTGATCACCTGGAAACTTTGCTTTTTGATGTAGGTTTGACTATTCAAGACCATATTTACCAAATTTCAGCCATGCAGAGCTGATAGCAGCTGTCCAGCTGCTTCAAGAAAATAATCAAATGCGTCACCTAACAACAAAGGCAATACTCCTTTTAGGGATATTTTAGGATAAAACAAACACTTTCCCAAAAGAAAGTTATCATCTGACCAGCAATCATTTAAAATTTGACTGAGCAGCTGTTTAAATCTTCTCTCCTTGCCTTGGGAGAGCAAACAAGCCTCCCTCTCACCCTTCCCTGCCTGAGGTGGGAGTGGTGGGAACAAACCTCTTCTTCCACCTCATCCTGGCTGCAATCACAACTCCTTCACAGCTGTGGTTTGCATGCACCAGGCCAGCAGCGCTTGCCCAGCTTAAAAATTAACCCAGGACACAAGTAGCACATGATCTAGTAAAAAAATCCAACCAAAAACTAAAAACCAAACCAAAAAGAGAAACCAAACTCCAGCTTTCAGTTGTCTAAAGTAAAGCTGTACTCCCTAAATCACCCTGTGACTATACAAAGCACTTTGGCTGTTGCAATAGTTCATTTTTTATTAATGATATGAGAGGGGACCAATTCTGAAGCCTCCAAAACCCTTCATTTTTCTGCTGAAGTCTCTCTCATTCATTATTTACACCCAAGAATTCTCCCTTCAAGCAAGACACATACATTTCATTTCCTTTTTTCTTCCATTCAAAACCTATTTAACTACAGCTGCAAAACAAAATATAAATGCAACATTAAAAAGTACAATTTGAGTGAAATACTCAATAACTAACAGTAAAATAACTGACAGTTTTTGGTTTAGGAAAAATGCTCTCTTCCTCTTCTGCTGCTTTTTTGGAGTTTCACTTCCAAATCTACTTAAGATAGAAAGTCTAGAGACGTTATAATCATATTTGCTGATTGCTTTAGCAATTGTCTCCTGCAATCTTCTAAACAAGTCATTAGACTCCCACTGATGGTTTCCAGGATGGAAAAAGATACCATGAACATCCAACAACCATTATTTTTTCAGTCCAGCTGTACTCACATCCCACACTCACACATTTAGGTCTGAGCACATCATAGGCTGCTATTACTGTGCAAGGCAAACAGATGATGACCTGAAGGAGCTAAGACTGCTTTTTTTAGCTCCTCACATTACCATGAGTCAGAGATCTCCCAAACTGTGCATCCATGGGAGGAAAACAGACCCCAATTACCCCAGGAGCTGTGGGTTTAATTGGTGTGTGCGCCTCCCAGCTCCTCCTCGAGCCCTGCAGGGCAGCTCAGTGCTGGCAGCTGTGGTCCAAGAGAGACATCATGTCCTCAGGGGTGCCCCTCCTCTGGGAAAAAAAACCAGGCCAAAATTCACCTGCTCCCCCTCTCTTGGGAAAGTCAGCTTGATAAAGATTGTTTCTGATTGATAAAGATCCATTTACTGCAAGCATTTGCAAGGTAAAGGTCTAAGTTACCCACAGATGGTTTACCTTCAGATGTGCAGTGCTAATAGGTTTGGGCAGTTGGGGTGTTTTGTTTTGGTTGTTTTGGGTTCGTTTTTTTTTTTGTTTTGTTTTTTTAAGTTTTGTGGTGGTGTTCTGTGAATCTAGGTTGTTTTGGGGAGCGGCTTTTTATTGTTATTATTCTTGGATCTGGATTTCTTTCTTTTAATTTTGGTTTTATTAAAAGGGAAATAGTTCATATCTCTGCAAAGAAATTATATTATTTACGGCAATACTGCAACAAAACAGATTTATATTACTGACTGTTTTTCCCATGGGTGCATAAGTTCATAGAGCAGTACCTGGATAATTAGATTAGGCAGCAAGTCTGGTTGTGAAGGGTGAGGAATATAATTTGATACTTTTTTACCATCTTACCTCCATTTTGCAAGGTTCTTAGCCAAAATGGCAAATCCTGGTAAATCTGAGCTTTGTCCATGTCCCTTGTTACCCAGCCCCACAGGACAATGTTGCAGCTCTTTCAAGCTGTGATAGAAAGCAACTTCTCAGCCCAGTTTAGATTGTAGCATATATTAGCATAATGGTTACCACTTAATTAGCTCTTATTCTTGTTGATTTACCAGCTTGTTAGCATCTGATCGTCTTTTCCTCTCTGCCTCTAGGGTGCTGAAGATAGCTTTGATACATTAGAACTACAGCAATGTCAAAGTTATTCGTTATCACATGCAATGATTTCCACCCCCTTCCCCATGGCAATACAGCACAACCCAAAAGGGAGCTGGGTGAGCACAGGCAGCTCCTCCCAGAAGTGTGATGGTCCAGGAGGTCACAATCCCTCTCCCTGGTCAAATGCAGCACCCTGGGTCCCACCTCTGAGGCAGCACGACAAAGAGAGCACAAATTTGGCGGCAGATGGAAAAGTGTGCTGGTGGCAAGGGCTGCTAATAGCAAGCAGTACTGAATGGTGAAATAAATTAGCAGTAGAGAGGAAGTAAAATATCCAGCACAGATGACTTTAATGAGAAGAGTGGCTAGGAAGGTACAGGCAATTGCTCCTGCGGTTACAGACTGATGCTGACTTGATATTCCTCCCCATCCCTCACCCTACACACAAAGCCAGAACTCTCTCTCTGCACTTCATCCCTCCTCTCTATGGGATACTCCAGTCATTGCTACAGCCTCACCCAGCACAGCAAGGGACAGGGCAGGAGTTCCCTCCCCAGTGGCTGAGGCCACCTCAGAGGGCACATCCAGCACTTGCAAGGCTCCATGAGCAGGATTCCAAACAGATTCCAGCTTTTCATTTGTTATAATCCTTCCCCCCCACAGACTTGGCCTCATCCACCTCCAGCAGTTTCCCTCAGAACCTCTCTTGGAAAGTTTGGCAGGCACTGTGGGCTGCCAGAGTAATTTACTCAAAGGGCAGAGGGAAATGATAAATCAGCTTAAAACACATACAAACACACAAAAGTGCATCTTCATCACATAGCAGTGGAATAGTTTCTCAATCAGGGCAAGAGGCCACAGCTCCTCTGTGTTCCAGGGTCAGCCTGGGCAGCATTCACACATTTTTCAGCATCACCTGGGCCTGGCAATTACCACTTGGTTCTTTGCTGTTTAGTTACAGAAACAGGTGACAGCTGCTTCACTCCCAGCGCTAGGCAGTGGTAGAGGGCAAAATTCAGCCCACAGGGAGGTTAGGGACATTCCTGGGGCTGAGGCCACTGTGGGGTTCTTCACCTCATGCTTTGGCTTTACTGCATAATTACAGATAGATCTCAGGCTGCTTTGTAGCCCATGGAAGAACCTAGGCAACAGAGCAGGAGGGCCCCTCTGCTTGCCTAGATTTTTTTTTTTTTATAAATAAATATAAGAAAAAATGTAATTACCACAGTGTGACCATGCCCATTGATGCAGTGGAGTGTGGAGGAGGAGGAGAGAATGTCCCACTACTGAGAATAGCATTTAAGTATATTCCATGCATTCATTGGCTTTGTTTACCCAGAAAAATGCCATGGAATCAGCAGTGGTGTAATTGGGGGCATACTATGAATGCATTCTTTAGTTCAAAGGTACAATGAAAAGAAGGGGGGGAATAATACTTCACACTATGAGGTTCTTTATTGTTCAGCAAAGTAGAAAACCTGATAAGGGGTTGTTTTCATTTTTCTGACTATTTACTACTGATTTGTAAGCTTTTACTTTACCCAAGCACAGGTCAACGTTTACCCAGCTGTGTCCATTAAGAACAAAACATTTCAATTTTATAATAGAAAAAAAAATGTTCTTATAAACATAACTTAATTTCATGAAATAACAGAAATCAAATATGATAATATTTTCTTGACTTTTCTGGCACCAACTTACAAGAAGTCATTTCCAGTTAAACTTTCAGCTTATTGGAAAAACCAGATGTCTGTGGAGCCCTGGGAAAGGACAACAGGCAATGCTCAAAAACCAGGAGGCTGAGCAGAGATGTCACCAGCTCTATTAATTGCTGGGAGAGGAGCTTGTGCAGCTGCCCATGAGCCCTCTCTGCTCAGCACACCTCACTCCACCGGCTGTGAAACTCCCCAAACTGCTGAGCTGGGTGCCTGCACATGGGATTCCCCTTCCCACACACCAGCATCCATCCCCTGTGCTGGCACAACAGGAGGAGACACTGGCACAGGTTGTCCAAAGAAGCTGTGGATATCCCAGCCCTGGAAGTGCTCAAGGAGAGGCTGGACAGGGCTTTCAGCAACCTGGACCAGTGGAAGGTGTCCCTGCCCATGGCAGGGAATGAATCTTCATGAAACTAATAAATTTTAAGGTCCTTTCTAACCTAAACCTTTCTGTGATTATGGTTCTGACAATGTGTTGGTCCTCTCATAACCTCTGCACCATTTCCAATGCAAAGAAAAATAAGGGGTAAAATAATAATTTACATTCAGCTGTCACCTAGAAATCAACCACACATCTCTTGGTGACAAATATCAGCTCTTTCACCAAGACCTTGCCTATAGCTCTCTCTCATTCTTTATACACAACTGGCAATAATCACACTGCAAACAGCTAAAAGGCTTCAGCAGTGTCTGCAGCCACAGCAGATGTTGGGTGTTCAAACAAGAGCAAAAAACTCAAAGGAGACAAATTTGAGAGAGTTTATTGCAATATTAGTTGTCCAGGAAAAGAGACACAGTCACCTGAATTCAGGTTTTTCTAATAAAATCTTATCCTAATGCCTCTCCAGAATCCCAAACTGTATGAAATTAGAAAATTTAATTCTACACTACTCAAAAGTAGAAATTAGAATTTATTGCTGGAGCAGAGTAAATATCAACTCCAAAACACAGAGGAAGATTTAAGCTTTTCTAATTACAGACTAAAGCCTTAGCAGTAGCAATAAAAATATTTAAAACTCAAAACAAGATTATTGCCCATTAGCAAAAGTACTGCTACACTTTATTGAACATTCCAGTTCAAGCCTTACAAAAGGTAATCTTGAGTATTATTGAGACTCAACCAGCTTTTTAGTTTGGCTTTATTTTTATAATTCATGGCTTTCTTTAGGAGGTTTTAAATGTTTTACTGTACTTTATATTTTAATTTTGAAAATTCATTTCAGGAGCAGGACAAAATTTTGGTCATCAACTTCTCAGTGCTCCAGGTATACATTCAGCTAGATGAGCTAGAACCTTCTACTGTGTTGCAGGATGTTCTTTTGGCAAGGAGAAGCAGAATAAATTACTTTTAGGGTTTCTAGCTGGCAGCATCACTGGCTGTATAAGAATGCAGGGTGGTTTTCTAAGACAGGGAAGTTGTTTTAAGTAAAACTCCTCTTTCTATGGTTTTACTCTCTTCAAGATATTTCACAAATAATCAAAACCTCACCAAGATTCTTAAGATTTTTAAATTAAGACAAAAGTCTCAATCTTATTTTAATGCAAGTCAGCAACCTTTTAGCACAATGGGTCATTGAATTTTCAAAACCCTTTTTCCCTGAAGTGAGGGAAAACATAAGAGACAACAAGAGTTTGCAGGGTCACACAGCTTCTAAAAAAATTCCAGACAAGATTAGGCAGGAAGAGATCTGACAGCTCTTCATTTTATAAACATGAAAATGCAAGGTATCATTTAGAACTTTGTCCATCAGAAGGAGATGATTTGGACAGGGAATCATGACTTCTGCCCTAGTCAGACATGGAGATAAAGAGTTAGATAAACTTTCCGGTAGAAAAGTTTCATTTTGGCAAAGAAATCCTTTCCTCTCTATCTCAGAACATACAGAATAGACCATTGTACAGCAGAAGATTCTGAACTTCCTCCAAAAATTATTTGAAGTATTTAATTAAAGTTGTGCAATAATGATTTTTCCAGTAGAGATTTATACTTCTCACATAATAGAATGGTTGTTATGTTGAAAAGCACAGTATCTTTTATAATGCAGTGGTACTACGATAAACCTTGTATTATTAAAACTTCTTCGTTTTCAAGTATCTCAAAAGAAACCTTTTTTCCATGAAAACAATTTTATGTTTTCTGTTATGATAATTCTGAGTAGCTGCTATGATGGGATTCCTGATTTCCCACATGTCCAACACCCACATATCTTTAAGCCCATCAGCTACACCCTGTCTTGCTAATTAAATAACTCTCTTGCCTCTGAAGGCACCAAGACAGCAAGAATCCTTTCTGTGCTTTGCAGCAGGGAGGCAGCAAAAGCCACTAAACCTGACCACAACTTGCCAATGACCTGCTTAGACCCAAGATCAGACTATGAAGAACACCTTTGTGTCTATGCTGACACTAATGCTCGATTTCTGTATTTTGGTTATTTGGACATGAATCCATGACTGTGCTTGGACTCCCCTCTTCAGGTTTATCCTATGCCCACTGCAGGCAGAAAGCTAAGGAGGGACAGCATTCACCACTCAATTTTAAATTTTCATTTAAAAAGGAAGAGTCAGCCCTCCTCAGCCAGCAGCAGGGAATGGAAGAAAGCTGGTTACACAGGGTGGTATTTTTCTGCTGCTTTGCAGGGGAACAGGCAGGAAGGGCACAGGTGTTATCATCCTGACATTAAGGGATTGAATGAGGAATAGAGAGCTGAAGGAATGATTCTAAATGGGAACTTTCTTGCATCATTAGAAAGAGCCAGGACTCAATGTCCAGTTCAGGTTCTCAGGCTGTTTCCCTGCCAGGACAATGTATTCAGACTAAAAATAAAAGTACACTCTTATTTCCAACAACAAAAAAGATGCTGCAAAGTGTTCACCCAAAATTAGTCAGCTATGGTCATTTCTACATCAAAGAATATATTTAGAATCAGAATGGACATTTTCTCCATCAAACAGGATGTTAAAATTCAAGCAGGAATTTTTTCTTAGAAAACCCTTATGTCACATTGCTGAGAAGGTTCAGAGAGCCTTGAACTCTGAGCTGCAAAGTCTGAGATGGGGGGAAGTACAGATGACAATAAAACATTGTCCTGCATTTGAAGCAAGTTAAAGCTTTGAGAAGTAATCCACTTGCAGAAAAGAAACCCTTATATTTTATCATCATGTTGGTCAATTTTTTTTAACTGACCATACTGTAAAAGATATTTTCTACTGACATTTGACAGAAGAAAAAGTTTTGTAACTAAAGAAAAAAAGTCAGTAAAACACTTCCCTATTCTTCTGCTGACAGTACCTCTCTGTCAATCAGAAAGCCATTTCCCATTATTGCTACCACAGTAATGAAGAATCCTTTTTACTCCTTGGAAAGAATACTCATCATTTATAAATAACCTCTCAGTTGTTTCACTTTAGCTCTTCCTAAAACTGTTCCCTTCAAGTCTCCATTTTTCTTGCGATTACTGAAACTTTCATGTAATTCTTTCTTGTCCAGAAAGACATCTGTTAACTTTCTGCATCAAAATGTCAGAGACTGAGGAAAGTTCCTCCTGGAATGAGTTTCCTCAGTTCTTCAGCTCTGACCTTTGAAGCTGTGAGGCTTTTTGCCCATGATGTCTTTCACGATCTCAATGACCTCAGTTAAAAAGTTCACTTCCAAGGAAAAGGAATATTGAGCTAGAAAACCTTTTCTTCCTACTATGGGAACACCTTGAAAAGATCTCCTACTCAGACCCTTCTGCTAACAGCCAATTGGCCATTTTTTAATTGCACTCTTTTCTACCTTCCATAACAGCTACCTTTTTCCAAGTTTCCCCTCATTTTTGGGTTAAACCTCAGAGACTTTCCTCCTAACACCTTCAAATACCAGAAACACCAGCCTTTTCCAGTATTGTCTTACCACAGCTGGAGAATTGGGGCTCTAAACTTATTTCCACCTCTGCTGCTGACATCATATGATACATAAGTCACGATGAATGACAATAATTTAAAATCACTCTAGCTTGATAGGGAAAGTTCTACATTCTCACTATTATCCTCTGCACAGAAACAAGGTAAAAGCCACAACTCTATATCATTTGAAATTGAAAGCTGCCCTTCCCTAACCTGGTTTTATGGCATGGAAAAGGTACACAAATGGTTGTCATAGCAAAGCTCCAGGTTAATCAGCTGTGTTGAGAATTTGTCCTTCCTTTGTTGCACTGATCTTCCCAAGGAGCTTTCACATTTCAGCTTGTGAAAACACACTTATTTAACCTTTCTCAGATATCCCATGCATGAAGAAGTTGAGTTTGACTTTCTTATTTTTTTGCAAACAAAAGAGGCTCTTAACCTTCTAGCAGTCGCTTGTAACAAACTAGAGTGTTTGTTAAGTACTAAACCCCCAACACATGCCTGAAGAAGTAGCTTCATACCTAGTGGTGTATAATCTACATTCCCAGCAAACCTTGTTTGGGAAAACTTGGGAGCAGAATTCTCAAGGTTCAACCCTCCCTTAGGTTGGCACCTGAGTACCACAGAGGTTCTCATTCAGTCTTCCATCAATGACATGGGGAGAAAATCAGAAGAATCAGAAGAGTAAAAGTAGGAAAATTCATGGGTTGTGATAAAGACACTGCAACCTGTAAAGAAAAAGCCATGCACATAAGCAAAGCAAAACAAGGAATTCATTTGCTGCTCCCCATCAGCAGATGTTCAATCATCCCCAAGAGAGCAGGGCTCACTCACATGAACTGATCACTTGGGAAAACAAACACGACTCCCAACATCCCAATACTAATCCAAAATACACCTCCATACCAGTGGCTTAGAAGAAAACTCTGCCCCAGCCAAACCATCACAAGGAGTTTGCATTGCCATCCTCACCTTAGGAACTCTTGATGGATCTTACCTCCACGGCCTTCTGTATTTTTGGCCTTCAAAGCACATTCTACATAGCACACAATTATATTGCTGACGCTGCCTTCAAAGTTATTTTTGTTCAGACCTTCTACATTATTTCATTTGGCCTTCAAGTTCTTTTCCTGACTGAAAACATCATTCACCATCTCTTTCCTGAATGACAATATTTCATTCCAAGCCCACCAGTGCACAATTCAGTTAAGGGAATGTGTTCATGTTCATTACTTTGATTTTACTCAAATAGAATTATTCTGCCATGTTCATGTTCTGAAATTTAGGATGGTGAAGTCCTCCTGCTCCTGTATCAAGTCTCAATTCTCTCTTTTCACTCACCCCTTTTCCCTATTGTTAGGAATATATTGTTTTGCCTGTTGTACAAACTGACTTTTTTTTTGGAACCACCTCTCAAGATGTATCATTTGCACAATTAGCGACAGCTTAGTTACCACACAAACCTCTGGCTAAAATGAACCAAAAGGTTGTTTGTTGTTTTTTTTTAATTTAGGAAACTAGCTATACCACAGTATTCAGGTCATTCTCCTTCACAAATATATATATTGACTTGTATAAAAATAAAGAATTGCAACTTCTCCCAAAAGGACACTTTAAAATGAATAGATACATTTTAATAACAAGTAGCAGCTATTTTCCATGGGTTGAGGGATTTAAAACTGGAATCAGTTAAATAAATTTGCATTTTCTTTCTTTTTGAAATCTTGGTCAATCATCCCCAATACAAGAACTTGCCACTCAACCTTGTTAGAACTTTTTTGGTTCCCTTTTGGGAAGGGAGGGGTAATTCCTTCTTTTACCTCACTTTTCCAGTAAAAGAAGCCTGTTTTGAACACATCCAGTAAGAACAGCCTGCTCTTTATCAAATCATAAAAACTTGTGTGGGCTGAAAAAACAGCAAAAATAAGGAAGAGGGCAAAGTAAATTAAAAGCAGCTAAGTATGCATACCATAGAAAAGAAAAGCAATATAAGTTTAAATGACCTTCTTGCACTTTGATGGCAACTTTTGACAAGCTTTATATAGAAATCCACTGCACTTTGGGTTTCTGATGGATTTTCTTGGGCCAACTCTGGCTCTGACACTTGACAAGAAGACAGCCATTTGCAATGTTCCAGAAAGGTTTGGCAGAAAAATATATCTCTGTGTCCTTGTAGCACTCATAACAAAGATATGGAGTTTTGAACAGAATCAACCTCTAACCCCCACCAGGACAAGCATCCATGTCAGGCTGAAACAGGAAGGTTATGCACTGCTACTTTCACATAGAACTAACCCCATACCCTTAGATCCCTTGACAAATCCATATCCAATATACCTTCTCACTAACCACATTTAGTTTCTTTTTCTCTCATTTCTCTCACTTTGTATGCCTTATTTTTTCCACATTGCTTGGCTAAACTTGTGAGATTATGACCAAATTATTTGAAAAGCAATGGAAGGGTTGATAGGGTGATGTTGGCATCAGAAGCAGGCTCACCCATTGATGAGTCCTGGGATCCACTCAAAGAGAAACAGGATATTATACGTAAGGTGGAGAAGGTGGCACTTCTCACTAACACAAAAACCTACCCCACCACAGTTCCCAAAACTTACAGGAAAAGCCATGCACAAAATAAAGAAGTTGCTGTCTAGGTGCAATTCGTACAGGTCCCCACCAGATGTAAAACATTTCCTAACTAAGCATGCAAATCTTTGAAGTTAAAAAGGGTAAAGTTGTAGGATCTGAATTATGGGGGTAAAATTAAAATAATTTCTCATTTATAATTAACTGGATGACAATTGTGAATGGGACAAATCCTGAATTTGTTTGAGCCTGGTCACTGCTGTCTTCTTACCTGTGTTCCACACCACTCCTTTAAAAGAACTGGTTCTGTAATGCTCAGATAACCTGAATGCACACAGAACATAAGGGGTTTGAGTGAATCTTCCTCTTACAGGATCATAATTATTAGAGTGCCAGTAAGCTGTGGGGGGAAAGGATAGGGTGGAAAGAGAAGTGGTTTGGATTTTTCAGGAGTAATGGGGTTTTATGTGGGAAAAGTATAGCTGTTGGACTCCAGGACACACAAATCTGGATCAAAATTTTTGAGACCACTGAACTGCAGATACCCATAAACATCATTGTATTTATATTAGGGAGAATATGCTTAAATCTCCTTTCTCTTTAGACTAAAGGGATTATCTAACCCTGTGAGCATAGCTATGTGAAAGAGAAAGGCAAGGAAGCAAAAGGAAATCTTTGGTGTTTGTTGTGTTCAGACAGCGCTCAGCAGTTCACAGAACAGTGACTGAAGTGAGCAGTACAAGCTTCTGGCTCTCTGATCACCAGAGGAAAAGATGAACACTTAAGAGAAACAAATTTTATAAGCAACAGGAGTGCAAGTAAAGTGATTTGGGAAAGGGCAGCTTTCTGTCTGCTCACTGCTGATGGAAGCTGGCAGCCAGGAGCTCCAGGCACTCCTGGCAGATTTCAGAGGGCTGTGCCTTTGAAGGAGCTGCAAACACGCAGTGAGTGACAACAGCAATCAGTCAGAAGTGAGCATGTATTACATTTTATCAAATCAGTGTGCTAACCATTACAGAGAACACCTCTACAATAAAAATATCCAGAGGAACAGGATGAATACCTCAAAAAGCATTAGTGATAGACATTAAAATGACTTGTAGCACAGAGGCGTTTGCTATAGACACAGGCTGCCATGAGACATTAAAGGTGAAACTTAACATTCCAAAAAAACCTATTGCTATGTCAAATATCAACATTACTTCTGGTCTTAGAGGTAGCAACAGAAGTGCTAATGGCAGTGAGCATGCATTAGATTTCATGGATCTCTGCTTTTCTTTGTCAGCGCCCATGTGCATGCGCACATCAGAGCTTCCATCTCAAGACAGCCCTGAGCTGAGAACAGCTGAGCTCAGCACCTTCTCCTGTTTCAGAGTGCATTCAAGGCAATGCCAGTCAAGCATTACAAACCAAGGGCTTGGGCTCCTAGCATCAAGTCCAAAAAGCTATTTCCAGAAATGGTCATCTAGCTCTTAAATAAACAGGACAGACCCTTTGTAAATGCTCTGGTAAGCCAGTAAATGCATTTATGCTAGCAAGACCATACACCCATTGTTTCAATGACAGTTTCTTCTTCAGTTCACTTTAAGCAAAATACAATCATTAAAGAGTTTGGGTTGAAAGGGACCTTTAAAGAACATCTAGTCCAATTCCCCTGCAACAAGCAGGGACATCTTGAACTAGAACAGGTACTCAAAGCCCCATCCAGTCTGCCCTTGAATGTTTCCAGGGGCATCTGCCACATCTTTGAGCAACCTGTTCCAGTGCTTCACCACTTCCTATGTAAAAAAAATTATTCCTTGTATCTAGCCTGAATCTACCCTGTTTTAGTTTAATGACATTACCCCTCACCTTATTGCAAAGCTCCAACTAAAAAACCTGTCCCCATCTTTCCTATAAGGATATTTAAGAAATGAAAGGCTGCAATAAGGTTCTTTCCAGAGCTTTCTCTTCTCCAGACACACAGCCTCAACTCTTTTCTTTATAGGAAGGGCATTCCATGCTATGACCACTTTCGTAGTCCTCCTCTGGACCACTCCAACAGATCCATATCTCTCCTATGCTGAGGATCCAGGAGCTGGATGCAGCTAACCAGGGTCTCACCAGAGCAGAGCAGAGCAGCAGAATTCCCTCCCTCACCCTGCTGTCTGTGGTCTCTTTTAATGCAGCCCAGGACAGAGTGAACTTCCTGGGCTGTGGGTGCTCATTGCCAGCTCATGTCCAGCCTCTCCTCCAGCAGCACCCCCAAGTCCTTCTGGGCAGGGCTGCTCTCCATCTGTCCACCCTGTGTTGATACCAGGGATTGCTCTGACACAGGTGTAGGACATTGGGCTTGGCCTTGTTGAACCTCCTGAGGTGCCCAGGGCCCACTGCTGGAGCTTGTCCAAATTTACTGCAGGGACATTCACTCCCACCACGGCATTGACAAAGGTATGAAAGGCCTCAGTCACACTGCAGACCCTCAGGGACACCTCTCTCCTCACTGAATGACAGTGATGTGACTTCCCCAAGCTCAGAGAACCCAGAGGGAACAGATCTGAGCATCTCATCAGTCAAGGTGATTCTAATCAATTAATAAACACTAGTCAGGGTTTCCTCACTTATTCTACAACACACCTGTATTCTTCCCCACTCCTCTTTGCTTGGAGTTAGTGAGTTTTGGGCCTTTCTGTAAATAATTCATAGAGGTCAATTATATTTCTAAGGTTTTCTAGCCTTGTGTACCATATGTGCTATGGCAGTATCTCAGGAAAAAAAAAAAAAGCCAAATTTGGAATGCAGCACAGGGGAAGAGGAAAGAGTGAATGCAGTTTGCAGGAAGGGTGAATGTAGGACACCCCATGAATAATGGATGCCAAAAGGCATAAACTGGAGAATTGAGAATTCTCGTGGAAGGTTCAGCATTTTCTTTTCTTCCTTTTCACAGCAATTGCAATAAATGCCTCCCGTTCAAATATTCATTACAATAATTTATTTTACTTATCTTGAAACCATCTCTTCAAACAGATACTTTGCAAAACCACAATCTTCCTCCTTCCTTCCAAAATTTTCCTTCAGACTGAGAGCCAAGAATCCATGGTGATACTCATTGGAATGTTTCCCCTTCTGTGAGCATGCAACAGGAGCACAATGCATATCCTCATCATCGTTTCTCATTGTCTTGGACCTTTATCTCAGCAGATTTATTTTGTGTAACTAATTGCCAGAAATGGTCTTTCAATGTGCTACTACACAAAGGTGTTTGAAGGTAAAAGAGCAAGAATTGTAGAGCAAGAATCTGTTTTGCCAAAAGCACATTAATTTTTAAAATATCACATTCTCTCCCACACTGAGGAGTGACTTAAAGAAGGTGATTCTGTGCAGACAGCACCCCAAAATTCTGTGCATTTACCAACCAATTAAAGCACCTTTTAATCCTAATGGATAACTGTGTCTCTTCTGACCCTGAGAGCAAGCCAACTCTCCTATGTCAAGGCAAGGCACATTATGCCCTGTGGTTCAGCAGGAAGTATTACTTTGTTTGTAATTTTCATTGCTTAAATTCCAACATACGGAAGGAGAAAGAAACACCAAGGACCAGAGGAATCCTCTTAGGGAGGAAAATCCACTGAAATCAGCAGCTAAGCCAAGCAATTCCCTCCCATCCTCTCAGCTGCTGCGCTCAGCCCCAGCAGCTCTGCCTTGGCTCACCCCAGTGTTTGTGGCTCAGGGTGCTGTACAGGGAGCAAGGCCAGCAGGTGGGTGAACACCTCCCCTGTTCCAAGCCCTTCTCTAACCTTTGAGGATGCATTTATTTAAAGATCTGGCTCATGGGCACAAACTCAGCAGTCCTCACCCTCCCACCAGCATCAGCACCCCAGGGCAGGAGCTCTGGGATCAGGTCTGCACAGATGGAGAGTTAAACCTTCCTCTAACCTTGAGTTTCTTGGTGCAAATTCCAACTCTTTTTGGTAAATAAGGTTAACTGCAGCTGACAGTATGGTCCTGCTCATCTTGAGTTACTGGAGTGAATTAAAACATAGGAGAAAGATTTTCAGACAAGCTTTTGGTGCTGTTTTGTGATTAACAGTCATGTGAACAGCTGTGTGTGTGATAGCCAGGATTCCCACAGCTTCTATTTGGTCTGATACTGCAAAAGCTGTGTATTTCTAAAAGTTCTAAGATCAGAAGATTCAGGATTATAAAAGCCAATTTTATGGGAGAAGGGAACATAAGCATTTAGAAGTGTATAGGAAGAGCTTTTCAACATGTCAGAACAACAAGAAAAGTGAAATTAGTGACAATTTGTTTGTGCACTTTGCGTTTTATGATGTAAGAGCTTTCAGACCTGTACTGTTTACATTTCCATTTACCATGACAATGCTCTGAAAATTTCTTCAAATCCAAGTACAGACAGAGTGACCTCCTTGTGTCAGAGTACCCTAAAAATCTCTGCAGCTTCTTGATTCTTCTCACATGGGCATGAACTGCGCTTCCTGTGTGCCTGATGAACACCCAGATACAGCTTCACATGAGACACAGCTCTTCCACAACTCTACATGAGAAATAGCTGAACCACACAGGTCTAACACAAAGTTATACCTTGAGATTCAAGTCCATGTATGCTCCTATTTTCCCTGTCACACTTTAAACAACCATTAAGAAAAAAGTGGACATACTTCAGCTTCTACAGAGCTTCTATTGACTTTCTGAGCTCTGGGCCAGTCTTGGTTTTATTGTCAATTTGTAGCCATTTTCCACATTCTCCCCCTCTTACATCCAAACCCAGCTGTAGGGAGTGACTTTTCTCTTCTTAGCTTAATCTAAACATCCAACTCCAGCTTATCACAGCACCCATTCTGTTTCTTAAGCAGGAAAATACTGCCCTCATCCAGCCTCTTCAAAGATTCCTGCAGTTTTAGTGAGTAACGCTGGTGCAGAACAAAGGCAGCTTTCCCCTTTGAACCAGATTTTCTGACCATGCTCCTCATTACCACTCAACACAAAGGTGTGATTAAAGTTAATTGCAAGCAGTACCAGAAAAAGCAGCCCTTTTCTCAGTACTGAGAACACCTCATTTCCTCCTGCAGAAATGAACTCTGTGCTCTCTGCACCTCAACACTTAACTACTTTTAGCACCTACAGATCAATTAGTCAGATACCTCCACAGATTCAATTTCCACCCAAACACATGTTCAGTTACTCATCAGTGAACACATTCAAAGAGAACACAGCATAGGTTGTGTTGTGTAAAAACATGCCAGTTAACTCAATTTAACAAGTATTAGACTCAAATTGCTTTCCAATTGTTAGCTCTTATAGAGACACTGAATTTCAGCAGAACAGGTTTGTGGGGGCTTCATCTTTGCTAAGCCTCAGACTCCTTGAATTACTTCCAAAGCTTCAAAGAATCAGTAGTAGTTTAAAATAAAGCCCTTGTATGGCAACAGGCTCAGTGTTTAAAAGCAGGTGTGTTTGTTTGGGTTTTTTTCATTGTATATCTTTTCTTTTAGTTTGGGCAATAAAAAGCAGCTTGTGCAAGCTTCACTTTTTACCCTGTTTGATGCCTTTGTCTTCACCAGCACAGATGTAATGGCTACAAACAGTGTAATAACTTTTAGTCACATTTAAAAGCATGTTTCTGTGAGTATTAGGCAGTTTAAATGCTAGAAGTAGAGGTGGTTTAAAAGAAATGTTTTCCCTTTTCCCCAGAAAATCTTTCCAAATTGCAACAAGCATAAAAGAAATGGGCCCTCCAGAAGTGTAACAGATTGTAAATGAACAGTTACAAGCACCTTCTGAATTTTTAGATACTATAATCTTGTTTGTATAACTTTTCCTTAAACTACCAAGTAGCATTGAGGGAATAACTACATTCCAGAAATTTTCAGGGCTGGAACCAGACTGCTAAATTTTACATGACAGCATGAATCTTGTTACAAATTAGTATGTTTTCAACTCCTACTGAGCTTTTCTATGAGAACAAACAAGCTTAAAAGTAATGGGTTTTTCAGTTTTCATAAGGAGACCAAAAACATGTTTATCATGAATGAATAAAATATTGGACATACAGAGTTTGGTGCTTTTCTTTTCCTCATACAGCATTCCCACCAGAATTAATCTGAAAAGGTAAACACTCCAGCACTTCACAGATAGAATGTGCTGCTCACTCACAATTGCTCTGAGCAGTGAAGAAAGCTCAGCTTCCAGCCCTGATCCCATGAGAGGCACCACAGGGTTCAGCCAAAACTTCCAGCAGGGACAGAACCACTGGGCTCCCTAGAGAAAACCTAATTCCTCAGACAGGCACTTCCAGCTGGGAAGGTATTTGCTGACACAACCCAGTCTAAATATTTGACTTGATCTGCTATGAGATCTACAGAGAAGTCGTGTATTAAGCTTTCAGTTTGGCTTTGGGGAGGAGGTCAATGCCATTCAACCCCAAAATTATTTCTTGTGTAACTTGAGAACCACTGCTGAAGTGTTCTGCCAGTCAGAAGCATAAAGCTGAACCAACAGAGTCAAGCAGATGCCTACTCTGTTCTCTATGGGGTATTTCATTACCTTCATTAAGGAAACACTTCCCACTAGTGAATTGTATGATGCAATTACATCTGTTTTATATGAAGCAGGGGGGTGTTCTTCCATCTTCCTCTCGGATCACTCTCTCCCCAAAAACAAATCCCAAACTTAATTCTGCACTGGTAGAAACTGAAGACCAAAGACAGGTAGAAACACATTCTCCAGTGCTTTCAAAGGTATCCCTGTTTGGGGACACTTTAGTTTAACAAGAATATTTCACATGTTATGCTGGATATACAGTGACACTAAAAACCCCTCAGACAGAAAGGAAACATCAATGCAAGAAACAGCATGAGAAAAGCCTCGCTTAAAGGAGCAGAAACTCCAATAGTCTTTAGACAAGCAAATTTCAGAGGAACAAAGAGGAGCATCTGACAAAAAATTTGAATCCCATTATCTCTAATGTCCAGTTCCCACTTTAATCTATACCCAGCTGCCTAACCTGTTGAGAAGACACCAAAAAATCTTAGACAATTTAAATTCAATCTACTGTCCCTTAAGGACATTATTAAGCTGGATTTCAGGTGCTTCACTTGCAGTGGAAAGGTCAAACTCTCTAGTGATAGAATTACTTCTGGTATGTGGAGATACACACACTTCACTGGAAAAATTTCAGTGAGGTAAAGTAGATAAAAGAGTAGTGCCTAGTGAGCCCAGGCTTCTGAAACCATGTGTCTGTGATCCAGCCACTGGCAGTAGCAGGAAATACAAATGCTGACTACTCAGTAGCAGTTAAAATGATCATTTTTCAATAACTGTTTGAAAGAAAGTGCTTTATCTGAGTGACCAAGTTTTTGGTACAACATCCCCGAAATGTCTCAAGAATTTATAGATCAAGTACCAAAGATCAGCAGCTCTTTGTTTCAGCAATCACTAAGGCTCCACCATCTCTTCAGACCATCCCAAGACACAAAGCTCCCACCATGTACCAGATTTTTGTAGTACCTGAGAGAGAAGCCTGGGAACACCAAGTGCCAGCACCATTTCAGCTGGCTCCTCCCTGCATCAGTTTCCACAGGTGCAGGTAAAGTTGTGGTGTGCAGCAAGCGTTACATGGCTCAGAGCTTCAGCTAGGACCTGCCCCCTGTGCTCTGGTTTGGCTCTTCCTCATGAAACTCCTCCAGCTGCTGAGAGCAGCAGAGCTGGGCCAACACTGAGCTGCTCCTTCCCCCAAAGGCTGCTCAAGGAGGTCAAATGCCCCAGCTTTCATAATGATACCTGCAAAGCACAGGTTTCTAATCACCCAAACCCTCTCATTTGATGTCCTTCATTTCTGTGAGCCCTGCCTTGCTGCCCTATACATGTTGATCAATTTATTCAGGTATCTGAAATGCTGCTGCCCCGAGACACATGCAAAATTAACCTGAGACACATGCGCAAGATCAGCTGTGGCAGCAGGAAAGGAGTAGATGAGCAGCAGTTTAGAGAGTCCCTGAACCAGCAAATTGCTGTCTGTTGAGCACTTTGTCCATGATGGATATCACAGCTTCATTAAGGAGCCACATGTTCCAGTCTTGTTTCACAGCACAAACATCTCCTGCTTGAGCTCTAATTAACTCACATCAGTCTGCAGCTCAAACATCTGTGGTAAAAACAGGGTTGTGCTCACATTACCAGGCTTCTGCTGGCTACTGAGGCTTCCCCTCCCTTGTTAAATGCTTAATGCTCCCCAACATTTTTTTCTCTTATTAAGATATTAGATGAGTAATCATTCAAAAGATTCGGGATGCATTACACAGCAAATGCTTAAAAATCTCTAATGGCTCACCAAAACCTGACTGCCACTTTCTCATGAGCTCCAAATCAATGCTTTAATCCTTCTGTTAATCCTCTCAGAGCAGTCCCCTGGAATAAATTTGATGGCATCTAACACAACATTATTTTACAATAGGTGACAAGAAGTGAGATAAACATACTGATTTCTAGCTGCTGTCTGAGGTTTGGGTCCTCCTTTTGTGAGGAGAGGAGAATCCAAGCAGGCAGATTGCTATTGCAGAAATGTCCTGAACACAAAGATAGATCAAGAAAGTTACACAAGTTATCCACTTGAAATCACAGTGAGCAGCACAAAGCTCTGGTGTTATTTACCCTTCCTGCTAGCTGTAAAAAATCCAACCCAGAAGAGGGATTTTACACTTAAGCCATCTCATCAGGGTCTCCCACAAGGGATTCTGCCTGGTATTGCTAGGCTTTACTAGTGTTTCTCAGCAAGATACAAGCAAAGTTCTTCACAAAAGGGCTCCTGCTAAAAATGGGAGCGACCAATCCAGAGCAATCTTTCCCCTGTACATGCATTCATTCTATGGCACAGAGAAAAGCTTCATTGCTTGTGGTCTCCAGACTTCACAGGTTCATGAACATCACTGTTTGGTGCCTGCACTGTGCTACACACTTTTCACAAAGCTTCCTGCCTCTTCAAGCAATAACAGAATTTTGCAAGACTTTTACTGGACAGCCAGTAAAACCAGGAATGTGGACAAAAAGTGGTCCAGCCTGTCATGGATATTTTCGGTTTTTTGCTAGGCAGGCAGCTTGTTCCTTTCATGCTTCCTTTCTTGGTTATTCTAAAAACAATGGAAGCAGTTTAGAGAGTGTAGGAACAATGCACAAAATGTTGCCCATCCCTGGAGATGTTATAGAATGCTTTTCTGTAGCAATACTAACATACCAAATGTAACTCAACAACTGCCAGGCTTTGTTCTACACAACTGGGCAGGTTTTAGAAAATCGTGGTTACAGACCTTGATCTGCAACCGGATCTTGTGTAATAGGCGCATTTACTTACTTGGAGATAATATTTAATTAATCTCACAAATATGAGATAGGTACTAATCAAAATTATTTCCAAATGAGCCAATGCACCTTTATGAAGGGGAATGTAATTTTCTTTACCATTTTTCTCTGGCATAGGCAATAGAGATGCATGCTCAGAAAGGAGAGTTGCGACTCAGCATTGTGTGAGCACAAAAGATAAACCCTGCACACTGTACTTGACAAAAGGCAAAGACAAAAGAATGAGGTCAGTATTCAAAGAACACAACTTTTACATAGAAAACAAGCTCCTTTATTAGACAAGCAATTATTAGACCAATAAGACCACTTAATGAAGTGCATGGTGCTGTGACTGCACAATTTGCTTCTAAATTATAAGGTCTGAAGTGAGAACATGTTTTCTTGGCCCTTTCCCACCTATTGAGCAATGTTGTACACATTTCTGATGCTCTACAAAGGAATAAATAAGGGTGATAAATCCATTAATAAATAAATCTGAGATGAAGTTAACTCTATCCCAGCTGAAACCAGGACAAGGTGATTTCCTATCCCGGTCAGGATAGAGAGAGCAGGGCAAATACAATTTTTTCTTCTGCCTCCCCCCATCCCCAAACTCCTGCCATCCACCTGGTCACTCCCATGGATGCTGTAGCTCTCTCAAGCAGAAAGAAAACATAGAAGACATTATGTCAACCAACTCTAAAACAGTAATTCCTCTGCTTGGATGTTTGATTGTCCAGTTCCTTCTCACTGAAAAAGTGTTTGGAAAAGAGTTGCATTAGATGGGATTAATTTGTTTTATTAAAGGAAATGAGCATTCAGAATCAGATCAGGAGTGAAATGCTGGCTTTCATCCTTGATTACTGAAAGTGCTCAGAAAAGCACACATCCACATAAATGCCCACAGATTGTTTGCCAGTGATTGGTACAATGGTGGTGGGGAATAAGCACTAACTTACACTCTTAGAGTGGAATCGATAATCATATGCAAAATTATCATAGTAGCATTGCTGCAAATATCTGGAACCTTCACAGCTCCTATACAAGTTTACACAGTCCAGAGAAATTATGGGTTATGGCACAGAAAAGGCAAATTTATGTCAGGCAGAGTGCACAGGAATAAAAAAGTCTACACTTCCATTTAGTTGCCCTTACTTCAATCTTAAGTGTTTTAAGATACTTGTAAGACATGATGTTTTACAAGGCCAAGGTGTTTTGTTCAAATGCCATTTAATTTTTTTAAAACTCATAGGTCACTTAGAGGAAAAGCCAAAAAGGGACTGAATCTTTCCCAACAGAAGTTGTCCAAACATTTTCCTCAGAAGGAATTTGTGTCCCCAAATGCCATTCTCTCCCAGAGCTCCCAGCTATCTCATGCTTCAGGGCTTTTGTCCAATGACACTAGATAAATGACTTTTTAGTAAGGTCCAGCTGCCAGCACAGCCATAGGCTGGGCAGGAACTCCATAGCTCCAGCAGCTTTTCCAGTCAGCCAGGAGTCATTTGTCAGACTAAAGCAAAACTTTGGAAGTTATTGGGGTTTTCTTTATTTCCCCCTGTCTTCCCACAAGACAGGAATTTTACCAGCACAGGAAAATTTGTTTTAAAAAATATCAGCCTGAGCACCCTCCAGTAACTTCTGTACAGACCCAGAAGCCCAAGATCAATGAAACAACAAAATACCCAGACACAGCCAAACAACAGCTTTAGTAAACACACTTAAGTAAAGTCTCTGAACTGTAGAAACATGTCAAAAAGCATATAAGGAATTTAGTTTGTAAACATTTCAATCATACCACAGAAATCTACTCAGGAGTATCTTTATTGGAGTCCAAGTTCAACTAACATATGAGCTTGGGTCTGCACATTACTTTCCACAAGCCTGACACAGCCCATTAACCGTCTAATACATTAGAAACAGTTTTCTTGTACCCAGCTAAAGCCACAATACATTTTTCTAGAAATAAGTTTGTTCTGTACTCACTTTTAAACATACCAAAAGATTGAAGGAGCTCTGAGCAAAGTGGTAATTTTAGTACAGCCACTCAAGACCACTACAATTAAATTAAATGCCCTTGACAAAAATTTTTCTTTCATCCACATGAAAGCAGCAACTTATGTCTCTGTTACTACCATTAATTTCATATCATCTCTTGTTGCTGGTCACAATTTCTACTTAGCAGCAAGGCCACAGTGTTAGTACAAGAAAAATGGGGCCCTAGGAGGCACAGCAAGTCCTCAGTAAACATCTTCTGGTGAGGCACATCTACCTTGGGGTTTTGTATCAGTATGCTCCTCACAAGGGCAACTCCAGAACTTCTTTTTCTGTGAGTTGTACAAGCTGTTTGCTTTCAGAACTGTCCCTTAATAAAATACAACAAACATTGCAGTGGTTAGACCAAATCTCTGCACAAGCCTCAGGAGCAACCACTCACTAACATCTTCACCCCAATCCCCAAGTCAGAGATGCAAAGACACTTGAATCCTTTCAGTGGTATACTTGCCAGAGAAGGAAGCACTTGCAGGTATATAAAGATTTTTATGGGCTTTTTTATGCCTCTGCATCTCACAAGGCAACAGCAGCAAATAGGAACATTCACACTCATGGACCATGAGTGAAATATGTGATCAAATGCTCAGAAAAATTCACTTGCAAGTAGTCAGTCATTCTGACTCACATTTTCAGCTCTTTCAATTCAATTTACCTTATAAAGAACTTCACCAAAATTACTGCATTTAGAAGCTGAAATTCTGATTAGGCCATATGCTAGAAGCCAAAAAAAAAAAAAAATCCATCCTGGAATCAATGACCCTTCTCGATGTCCTTGCCACCATAGCTTAAATTCCAAAAGCATTTTGTTTCTAAGGATACTGGTATGTATTGTTGAGGATTTTCACAGGAAAATCTGTATTCTTTATCTGTGCAGTCACAAAATCTCACCTTTTAGATATTTTAGTCTTCCTAGAAAGTTGTTTGAATCATTACTGCAAAAAAAATCATGCTTTATTCTCAAGTCTGATAAATAAGTGATCTGTAAAGTGTAAGTTAGAGGCACAGTGTTGGCAAACAAGACAGGCTGTTAATTTTCACCTTTTCTTTTTCACACAGTAAATGATGCCACTTCAGGGAGGAAACACTGAGCAGAAATATTACTAGGTTGGAACTTTTTAACATAAGAGTTCACTTCAAATAGAGACCTGCACAAGTGTGGCTGCTGCTTTGAGCTGAAGGAGCACTAGAGTACTTCCTGGCTGTTTTCAGTAGATATAGAGGAAATCAGCATTAAGCTATGAGCACGCAAACTGCTGATAAAATGGATTAACTCGTAAAAGGCTCATTTCTGCAAAACCCTGTTGCTTGTCACTGAACTCCTCATGTGTCTGCAAGTCTAGTCTCACCTTCGGAACCAACACTTCAGGCTTTTCCTCCCTGCAGCAAGCAGAAAGTTTTGGCCTTATGTTATTCACTTCTTGCATCTATTACTGTGCCAACTACAGATTTATTCCTTGTTTTTTTACTGCAGTCTGAAAGCACACCACAGCTACTGAGAATGCACCATTTCACCAGAGCAACCACAGAACTGACTGCATGGTTATAAATTGCAGGAACTAGAAAGTGAATCCAGATGTCCTAGATTTTGCTTCTAATAATACCTCTGTTTTCCTTTACATCTGAGGGGTTTTTTCTCACCATAGTTAGTACTGCAGTCTTGCCACCTTCTCTTTGAAGCTGCCATATGTGAGAGAGGAGGTTCCAGGACCAGGCATACCCTTAACAGCCCAGGGAGGCTGCAAATATTCTTTCCAGCCACCTCAGGGCACAGGTTAGAGTCCAGAAGAGCAATAGAGTTGAGGCAACACAAACATTTTGGCATAAAGTCTCAGCAGTTCAACATCTTAAAACTGCTGTACAGTGGTTGCTGTATCTCACATCAACCAAGAAATGCAGCATGGGCTGACAGCTTCAAGTAAGAGGATGGAACACTAAACACTTCATCTGCTTCTCTAAAAGGCTGTGGTAGGACTTTAAGTTGAAATTCTCCAGCTTCAAAAATATCCTTCAAGGCCCACACATCACATGCCTTCTGGGGAGCTAGAGCTTGAGCTCATGGTCAAAGGCACAAAATGTTCCAGATCTAAAGAGGCTGATCAAAGTCCATAAGGCCTGAGCGCATTCCACTTCAGAGCTCCAACATCAGCACAGAAAGTGAAGTCAGTGATCCTGATGCCACCTGCTTTTGTCAGTTTTGAGACCTTTGATGTTCTGCAAGTTAACCAGTTTTGTTCAAAAACCTGACTTTTTTCTGCTGCTACAATGCCTAAAAAGAATGTTCCCCTGAAACACTTCTGATAGAACAGACATTTCACAATTGTTTCCAATTTGGGGGTAAAACTGACTGAACAGATCCATTGCCATTTTCTTCCTGCAAAAACTGATGGGAAATGACTCATTCTGTGTTGCTCTGCCCCTATTCCAGATCACATTCCTGTGACCCATATCTGGCACATCAAATAGTGATGCTTTCTATAGTTGTGTACATTTGAACTGAGTGTGGACATGTGTGGCCAAAATGAGAGAAAAAACCCAAACCCCAAGGGTGCCATAACCTTCAGCTCATTATTATTAGAACACCATGAAAATGAGTAGTGGAGGCCCCACAAGAGAGGCAGAGCTTCCAGATAAAGATTCACTGATGCAGGGAACCCAAGGCTGACTCCAGCTGACCTGGACCCAGCATGGGAAGCAGCAGGCAGCTCTGCAGCCTGTCACCAGCACATGGACATCCTCTCACCACTGCCAGAGAAGCAATTTGGCAGGCTACCCTCACCATGCATTTGTTATCATCTGGCACCTGCAGATCATCCCTCCCTTCCCTTTATGACACTCTGATGCTCACTAAAAGTTTTCCTAATCCTGAACAAAGCAGCTGCTATCAGGGGTTTGAGCTAAATTATCTCTTTGCTCTATTCATCCTTCACTGAGAGTCCCACCAGCTGTGGTGATGGTAGTTGCTCCAAGACCACTGGTAGGGATGAGTTGAGTTTGAATTACGGAGGAAAAATTCTCCCTTACATGCTGCAGAATAAGGAAGTTGCAGAGCTTTGAGTAGTTAACAATAATTTATTCTGTTTTTAATATCACAACTCATATCTCCTCTTCTAATACACTCCCAATTAATTTGGCTTCCAATGAAACACAATTCTCTTAAGGGTCCTCATTCCACCTCCTGGCTTTATTAGAATTAATCCTTATAAGAAAAGCATGAGCCTTTCTGACAAAACTTTTCCAAAGGGTGGTGATTTTGATTGCCAAGCTCCAGCTAACTCAAATTATTCATGTATACATCACAGGCTACATATTAAAAATGCCTCCTACCAAATCCTCTCCAGTAGGCTTACTACTGTCAATAAAATGAGAGTAGTGGGACCCATGATTCAAAGCTGCATAGTAAAAAGATTCAGAAAGAAAGCTAGATCAAAACAAAGCTTACCATCCATAAAAACCTTCTAGGAAATGAACGAGCAGTCAACTAAACTGTGCTAGAGCAAAATTCCAATAGTAAGTATGAAAGCTCTATGACAGAGAGGTCTCAGCTGCAGGAAAATAGCCTTGATAGGTTATTCCCTGCTTTTATCACAGTCATCTTCAGGAGTGCTGGCAGCTCTGCAGTTCATCCACTTGCACAGTGCTTTAAACTTTTGCCCACCTCAAAGATTCTATGGGAAGGTTGGGCACCTTTTGTTTTAAGCTTTGACTTCATGCAGCTTCCAACTAGACTGGAAACTTTTTAATATAGTCAGTATTCTTTTGGCAGCTGTAACATATGGATACACAGAAGCCGTTTGCATTTTACATTGAGGAAGTTCATAGGAGCTGCTTAAGCAGAGAGAGGTAAGAAGGTAACATTGGTTAAAGCCACCACCCTGCTTCCCAGCTCCATCACAGCTCTCAAATTTATTTCGTCCACTCATCCCCTCACCACTTCCTTAAGTTTTATAGGACATTTTGTCTCCCCTGGTCACTACCATTGATTTGCACTGGGGTCAAGCATGTCTTCAAACCCTCACAAACCAATCTTTAAAGAGCCTTGAAGGCAGAGTCACCTTTTATTCGGCTTCTCTCTGCCCAGCTGTGAGAAGCATCATGTATTTTGAATCCTGAAGGCACAACTCCCACCCCTGGAAGAGGGGGCAACATGACAATGTGAAACAGGCACTGAAATCCTGATTTCCTCTTACTGCCCACTTTTACCTTACAGTGAAGTCATACAAGAAACCAACTTCTTCACTTGTGTGCAAGAGCCTTCCCAAATAGTAGATCAAAGGTTTAGATCAAAGCTAGATTCATGGTTTTCCATAAACAGCAAGATGACACATTCTAGGAAGCAATTTGTGGTAAATACAAGCCTTTGGAAAGCCAGGGATTTCAAATCATGAGATGAGATTTTGTTCAGTGAGAACATTGTCACTGTCCTCTGAGGAATGATTCCATTTTTAGGTCACCTGTGAGAAGCAGCTGTGAACTTCAGAAAAAAGTTCCCTCAAAGCACTTTTGGGTTCTCTTTATCCATTGGTTCCAAGAGAGTGGCCACATCATCTTCCTGACGTGTTCTTATAGCACAAACCTTTCCACAATTGTGGCTTCCCAGGCACATTTCAAACATCACGAAGACAACAAAACTAGAATACCCCTGTGCCTACAACAGAGACTCTCAATTATCTATAAACATTCATGGCACAATTCTGGTAATTAGTTTGAAAAAGTTACAACATAGCAGTAGATGTTCCAGGAAGAGATGTAGGGAGCCAGAACTGCCAGATGGATTATTTTCTACAAGTTATTTATTCAGCATACCATCGCAGAAAATGCAGATAGAATGTAACACAATAGGACAGTGTAACAATTATTCTAAATCTCTGTGTAGTTTAGAAGAAATTACTTCCCTTTTGTAGCTCTACTGAGCCATCAGCATGCTCCTATAACTGAAATATGGTTAAATTTACTTGTTATTTCTGTAGCAAATTCTATCAGACAGTCCTTTTCAGAACAAAGTGGAAAAAAGTTTCAGAACTTTAAGGCTTATTCAGTTCTCAGAATTTTATTTAAGGGGTCAGAAAGAAAGACACATTATGTTCTCATTCTATGTACAGATTAAAAAAAAAACCTGGCCTTTACCTACTAAGCAAATGAAATGGAAAAGAGGTTTTACAGCCACATGATACATCCAAATCTATGAGTAAAAATTACATCAAATTCATCAGTTCCCAAAATGAATGGACATTTTTAATCCAGTGTAGTGCCTTGTATCTCCAGACAGAACTCCTGGAGCAAATTTTCCACTTCAAAGAGAGAAAAGCAGTACTAGATACCAATGCCTTTGAAGTATCATAGTCCTAACATAAAGGAAACGTCTTGTAAGGGAGGTAGATCAAAAGAATTTGGTCATATAAGTCATTCCTTTGGTCATTCATGCATTGAGCACATACAGAAGGTCAGCATAAGCAAGTGAAGTCCTACCCTGCAGTCTGAGTGGTCTCACACTGCACATGGTCAGTAACAATCTCATGCTCCAATCATCCCAAATGCAGTGTTGTGTGCCATGTAAATGGCCAGAGAGCAGTGGTACCCTCAGCTTCATCAGCTGCCCAAGGGCACTGCTGGAGCAGGGGTAGGGACACAACACCACTACTGTAGTTATACCTCTCACACTGTTAACATGAGTCCTTTTTGGAAAAAAAAAAAAATAAGATTTTATAGTCAATGTCCAGCCTGCAATACCTGAAATTACATTGATATCAAAATTAGGGCCAATCACCAGTTTCCAGGGGCACAACAATGCAGAGTGGTGCCATTCAAGGCACCAAACATTTGCAAAAAATATAATGCAAAATCATTATTAATTTTAAGTAAAAATTATCATTATTCCCCCCATCCCCACAATGCTACAATACATTTTTAAGGGTCTAGGGAAAAAAAGAAGTTTTTGAAAAAAGCCAGATGCAAGCTTAAAGTACTGTATGGTGGATTAGGTGATATACCTTGGGGTGACAGTAAAAGATTACATCAGTGACTCCTTTTAGCACGGTTTACATCTAGTATTTTACAGGGTACCAACAGTCAATCTCCTACCTTGACTTGCCCTTAGATAAAAGGATAGAATTTCCTTATTTGTGCTGAACATATCTGTAGTTACAAATTTCAGAGGGAATTCCACCATAACAGAGCTGAATCCCAGACTGCTTCCACTGGAAGCTCACGTAACCCAAATCCAAGCATGCTGACTCTTACAGCAGCAGGAACTGCTGGAAAGGCTACAAAGCCCTTCAGGATTCAATTCCTATGTTAATTTGTTGTCTAAATTAAATAATCGAGATTCTTTCCATAATCTATGGAAATAGAAAACATATTTTGAGAGAAATTTGTTCCACTCTAAGTCTGTCTGGAGGTGTCACTTGGCTTCCATTGACTACAGAGGGAGCTTGGGCACTATGTCCAAATAAAGTCAACCTCAACATTTAAAGTTTCTTGATATTTCATTAGTGATGCAAACACTAAAGTTAATTTTATCATCCAGTATGAAAGTAGTTTGCTTGGTATACACAGGTAATTAGTATAAGAATGATTTTATTCACATGTCTGTTAGTGGGTATATTAATAATAAATATCCAAAGAGGGGGAAAAATATCCCAGCTCTAAAAAAAGTAAAATGTTATTATACGCTAAAAATCATCTATTTCATGTCTCTGAAGGTTGACATTAAATTGCTTCCCTACAGTTTTCCTGTTTGCATCCTGCTAATGAGAAATTGCACACCATTTCTTTTGCTGGGCTTCTAATGAAGCTGATTTGTTTCAGTCTGCAGCCTCAATACAATTTTATCCCAAACACTGAATGTCAAGTGCCACTCCCATCCCTCACCTGTGTTCCTAAAAACCTAGTCAACTCATCCTCTGGGAGAAAGAGAAAATGCTAACAACCAAAATTACAAATACTTCATTTTCTTATTACAATATGCTTATTTACATAAATGCCCTCTATTCATCTTATTGGATCAGCCTGACAAAAACAGAATTTGCATTTAAATAGTATGACTATAATTGACATCAAGTACCTGCACTTATTTTCATACTCTTATATCCACATATAAGAGGCAGGGAAAAAGCTTTTTCTACTCAGAGAACAAAAGATGAGGATGAGATAATAAGCAGAGCATTTTCTCAAATTGTATTTTTTAAATTCTCCACGGACCCTGCACTCTCCCCCTCTATAAAGTGTGATAGTGGAAGAAGCAGCAGAGAAAAATCAGACTCTATCTAGTCAGGGAGAAATTGAATCAGCTTGGATGATGTAACAAAGAAGAGTCACTTTTAGATAGCATCTCTGGGTAGAAGGATCCCAGGCAAAAGGTACAGCAAATGGAGAACACCAGCCACTGCTTCTGTTTGTGGGGTTTGCATTTCTCTTTTCTAATCAGGACAACTATCAATTCATACACTGGAAAGCAGAAGCAGAGATCCAAAGTAAAAAGGCTTTATTTTTAGTGTGGAAGGAAAGATTGTCACTTTGGAACTCAAAAGGAAAGCTGCAGAAAGTCCTTGGGAATTGTTTTGGTACCACTCTGCTGCAGGAAGGGAACCTGAGAGACAGGGTGGGAAAAGTGATGGAGTGGACAGTGGGACAGTGGCCACGGAGTGAGAAGCAGAGCAGGAAAAGAATAAATGCCACCAGCTGCAGGAACTGGGACAGGATCATAGAGCAGGTTGTCACCTTGAGGCAGTAATGCCCCCTCTGAGCAGCAGCTGACTGGAGATGAGCAGCACCTGAAACCTTGCCATAGACACACAGAGCAATTAGAAACTGCTTTCTCATCCCAAAAGGAAGCCCAAAAACCAGAATGAATTATTGAAAGCTTCATTTCCTGAGGTTCTGGAATACAACACAATCATTGCTGGGATGAAGGAGTACAGTAATTATGGGATACTGATTATGGTTTTATATTGGGTGTTGTTGTTGACACTGTGGTTCTCTTCTCAACTGCATTTCTCCTCCATAAAGCCACAGAAGTGTCTCATTGCCACATGACAAAGCTCCTAAATGAAACATTTAAATGAGGGGATTTGTTAAATCCAAGAAAGGGGGGAAAACTGTAGCAACATTCAGAGGATAAAGGCTTGCAGTAGGGTTATAGGAACTGAGCTGAACTGCTCCAGCTAGAGCAGCATTCCCAAGGCAAGGGCCAGACAGCAACAGAAAGCTCACACAGGACATCCCACTTCAGGCAGACTCTTTTCCCCTAAGGATGTGATTTTCCAGTGATGGGCTGCAAGGGTTTCACAAAAAAGGGAAGGGTTAGGTACTCCTAACTGCTCCTATTGTGACTCCAAGTCAAAAACATTTCCCAGGTCTTTGGGGTAGAAAAGCAGTCTCAGAGTGGAGAGAGTTCACAGAGGCTGACACAGATAGACTGATGTTTATGGCCTTTACAAACCCTCCTTTGTGTCAGCCTCAGTGCCACATCAGCACAGGTTTGTTGAGCTGAGTTAGTGTGATTTATTTGCTCAAATATTTTGTGGCTCAAGGACAGAAAGAGTCTCCATGACATTTAAATAGATGGAGCTCACTCCTTGCAATATCAGCAGCATGTATTTTGTGTTTGATTCCTCCTTTTTAAAATTCCAATAATTAAGAGAAAGACCATTTTTGGAAAAGAAAAGCAAGAAAAATATTCACAACTTAACCACAAGCAGAAAAAACTATTTCCAAATATCCTCCAAAGCTAATAATTCTATTTTTTTGCAAGGCATTTTTTAATTAATCAAATTCAGACAAATAAAATACTTGCAAGACTTGGCCCTCAAATTAATGTCTTTCAGCTGCTTTGTCAAGCCCAACAGCATCCTTTTCCCCCAGCATACCTGCAGCATTTGTCTAGAGCACTCTGAAAGTTATATCAGTATCTCCCAAAAACCTCAGGCATTCCCAAATTTCACCTGACCATGACCAACAATGTACAAATACCAATTAGTTAACTCTATTTTCAGATTTTTGACTAGAATCTGGCATACAGGCATTATCTCAAGTATTTGCACAAAGGCATGGTTTGCTACACCAACCAATTTAATGAGTCCTTTTCAATGCTACTGGGATAATTAATCTTATTCCTCATGAGAAGAAGAAATAGCACCCAAGACTCCAGTAAGAGTGTCTCAGACTTGAAGCGCAGTATTAAAAAGTTAGTGGCAGAACACAATTAACTGAAATTCAAAGTCTAGTAAAATTACCAACATTTCCTTTTTCTTATGTATGACTGGCATCTATTGCAATCATCCCAAGACTTTTCCAAAAACTTAAGACAAAAGATCACCTTGGTCCAAAAAAACCTTCAGTAAATGCTTCAGGTCTGTTATCAATAGTCTGATTTGTCAGGCACTTTGTCTTAAAGATATCTAGTCACTTAAATTCATGCAAATTCTGCCAGAGTCAAAATGGCATTTTCCATTGCCTACAAACTTAAATCAGGCCAAAAAAAATTATGACCAAAAGAAATTCTCCTTTCCTTTATGTGATTTGAGTTTTTACATATCTTTTACAAAGCTTTTGTATAATCCAGCTGAGCTATTGATGGGATCTGGAAAAATTTTGCTTTGTTTCCCTACATTTTTGCAGAAAAACGTACTTGTCAGCTCTGACAAAAGAGATTTGGGGGTTTTTCTGCCAAAATATGTCATCCAGTTACAAGCTGAACTGTTACTTTTTTTCAGATTAATTCTTCATGTTCATAGTAGTCAGAATAAAGTGATCCACTCAACTACTTGAGATTACAGGTAGCAGAGTGTTCAGTCCCCACCACTATAAATGAACCTTTCAGGGGTCAAAGTCAACACAAGAATTCTAAGAAGCCAATGTTCTTCACCACTTCCAGCAGAGAACTCAAGTTCTCTACAGACAGATTATTCTGTGCACTTGAGGACCCCTACATGGCATCCTATTCTAGGCAGCAATCTGGTGCCCAAGCCACATTTCTGTGACCCATTTTTATCCCTGCACATCCTGATCTGCTTGTAAGGTGGGTCCTTACTCCTTTTCATGCTGGAAATGCCCCAAGAACTTCCAAGTGTGACTGAATATCTCCACCCCAGGGATATCAGGACACTGCTCTGCTCATCTCTTCTTCAGGACACATCAGTTTCAACCTGATGAAGATCAAACCCCAACTTCCACTTCTTAATGCCACAAAAGTGAATAACTTTAGCCTGCTGAAGTAAGTCAATTGAGGCACATCTAAATTTCATAGAGAAACACTTCTTGGTCTTTATGACCCCATGACTTTTGAATATGTCTAACTAATTTATAGCAGTATCTTATAGCACTTAACTCGCTCTTTTCTCACTCTTCTTCCTTCTACATTCTTTTTGCATCCTTAATGTCTAAAAGCCTTATTTAGTTCCCAGGAGTAGCAGATTCTTAATGTTACTTTTGTTGCACTGGCAAATCATCTTGTCCTTTTCCCCCTTCACCTTGTGTATCATCATCAATTTTCTTTTTTCTTGATCACCATCACCATTGATCACCATCAATTATCTTTTTTCTTGTATTCTACTAAGAAATTTCTGTTATTTTGTACCCTTCCAGTCCTCTTTTTTTACTCTCCCACCCACTACTTGTGGGTTTTGTTATCCCAGCATCTGTTTCTTCCTGATGTTGTTTCGCTGCAGTCTCACACATCAATCACTTATTTTAGAACATCATTTTCATTTAGCTCTGTCATCACTGCAATATTCCAGGAGGTTCTCACTAGGCACCCAGAAGTGCTGCTTAATTACTTGCCTTGAGCACTGCAAACTGCTCACATGATCAGAGGCAGGAGCTCCAGAAGTCACAGGAAGAAGCAATTTTCTGACATTTTGGTTGAAATTTAAAGAACAATAACACGTAGGACAGCTACGGAAGTGAGCTGTGCTGACTAACTCAGAGGCCATTTCACAAGCTCAGGAGAGTTTGCAGGATAAGGGTGATAATTATGTTTTGTACAGTTTCTCCTAATTTCTACTCCAGTATTTTTATCCTCTGACAATTTCTGCTGCTCTATGTGCATACAGAAACAGCAGGCTAGAAGCTACTACAGGCTCCTCTCTGCAACCAAGAGACTGTTGGTTATTTTCCCCTTCCCCTTTAATTTAAAGGGTCAGAAAGCAAAAGAACCCTCCCTGCAGGCCTGGAGATGCAATCCCAGCTAAGCCAAGAGGAATGGAATTGGTACAGATAGAATTGGTACATCTGCCAGTCTGCAAAGTCATTTTCCACCTCAGAATGTCTAGTGAAGCCAGAACTATGGGGCAACATGGCAAAACCCTACAAAGATTATTTAGAAGACTCACACCAGTTTGCAATTACACATTTTCTGTCTAAGGGGCAGAACTACATCCCTCAGCAGGGCAGCAGTGTGTGTGCAGCAAGAGGAGCAGTGCTGCAGCTCAGGCTGCCTCAGCCACTCTTTTTTACTGTTCAGGTTGTCCCTGCCTGAGCCCAGCAGTCTGATTTGGGCAGCTGTTTGTCAACCCACTCACCGGGGCCTGCATTCAGCACAACACCAAGGTGCACAATTCCTGCTATTTTAAGGCCAAGTACAATGCCCATGATGGACTGCATCTGTACCTAGCATCAGAAATGCTTTAGATTAAATCAGGGAAACACACAATGCTGGTCAAACATCTGCACACACTCAGGCTTCTCTGCTTGTTCCCGAAACATCAAATTCACCAGGACCAATCAATTTTTCTCCCAGTACAGCCCAATCCCTGAGCTGCTCCTGACACTCCCAGCCTGCAGCACATTCTAAAGGCATTAGTCTCTGCCTGTTGTTCTCCCTGCTGCCACTTACACCAGGGAAGAAATTAACTTTAGCAGACAGAGCAGCCAGGACAATTATTGCTTCAGTCAGGGAAAGCACAGTATTATCTTTTCCAACCCTATTATGAAGGAACTCTAAAGCCTTAAAAAAGTCATTATTGATGGACCTGAATAAGTTTGTAAATCCGTTATACTGCACATCACCTAGACAACTTGTTTTCTCAGATTCTGACTTGCATAATCAGTGAAAAACTGGGGCAGGGTGAGGGGATCTGGAGGGAGAAAAAGCCTTTTCTGCCTACTAATTAAATCCTAAATAACAGCAGAGAACACAAGTTATCCATTTCTGTATAGAATCAAATCCCCAGGGGCTGACTGCCTCCCTCACTAACCCATCAAACTTCACACAGGCAGAGCAGAGTTTCTCATTAACTATTTTGGGGTTTTTGATGAAAGAAAATCTTTGAAAACAATATATTTAAATGAAGCAGCATTAAGATTACTTGTTTTGATAATGTTTGACTAATAAAATTGTTTTAAAATATTTATTTCAAGCTTCATGATTAATTTGCCCACAAAGAGAAATGACAGTGTTTCAAATTCAGGGATTTAATTATTTCATCTTACAAACGAAAGATTTTTTTAATAATACTGCCTTATTCCACCTCATGATGGATATTGCAATTCAGGAGAGGTATATTTTACATACACACACACAAATAATAATAGTAATAATAATAAATCTGAATTTTCCCCCCATGAGCATGGCTGTGACTAGAACTCAGTCCAGGGTTTGAGTGGCAGATAATGACTTTTCCTCCCCACATTTTGTTGGGAAAAAGTGACAGCCACGGAGCCTCACAAATCTCTCTTGGACAGGGTAGTGCATTATCCCATAAGACAATAGCAATCTCTACCCAGCTCAGAGAGAAACTGATGCACTGCTGGTTTGTCTTATTCCTTAACTTTTCTGTCTTTTCCTTTATTTGAGCAACTGATATAATACCACTTAATATGGATTCTACATCAACTTTTACTGAGTCCCCCTGCTAAGGCGTTTCCTCCTCACTCATTGCAAACTCAAACACCTCTCCACAAACAATTCTATTTTCAGGGGAGCAAGAGATGGGAGGGAGGGAGGGAGGGAAAGAGACAGGAAGAGATGCTTGCAGTTGTCTCCAAAATCAATCTGAGCAGCCCTTCATCTGCCCTCCATTCCCACTGTGCTGCATCTCAAGCATCTCACTAAACTGTAACTAATGAGCAAACCCAACGAGTGAGCCATAAGGCAGCACCTGCAGCAGAGCCCCTGCTGTGCTACCAGGTGGCAGAGCTCAGCAGTCCCCATGGCCATCCCCACAGCTCCACAAGAAACCTCAACCTCCCTTTCCAATTTATTTCCTGCCAGTCAAAGCCTAAGGCCTGCATTAAAATGCTGCACTCAAGATTTCCACACACAGGAAATCCCATCAGCTCCAGAGGCAGCTGCTTCATTTCAAGTTGAGTGAAAAGAAGCATGGCAGCAGCTGACAAATGATTCGTCCATTCTCAGCTGGAAGGAAAAGGTCTCTGACTAAACCAAGCCACACAAAACACAGAGGCAGGTCAGCTAAGTGAAAAAAGTGGGTTTGATGGGAAAAATGCAACTGATTCTGTCACAAAGAGACAGGGAATTTTCCTGATGACAAAGCATTGCCAAAGGGATCACCAGAGCTTCGTTCAAATCCTGGGTGCATCTTCTCAACACAAGGGCATCTCCAAATCCTCATCATGGAAGCTTCATCACAATGTACACAGCTTTTCTTAGCCTGGCTCAGATCTTGGTGAGTCTGGAGGAAACTCCAAAACAGAGTAGGAAATATTGCCCTAGTACAGAAGCTGCCCAAAGTTACACTAAATTATAACTAAAGCAACATGGAAACCAATAGGCTTCAATACTTATTTATAAATAGAAAATATGTTTACAAAGTTCATATTTATTTTCACATTATTAGAGCACTAAATGTACATCAAGACACTCTTACAAACATAATGCATGCAGACACATCTCCTGTTTTTACCAACAAGTTTCCTGCTTGGAACCCATAGAACTCAGTCCAAAAGCCCACAAGAAAACGTTTTGTAACAGTGCTAGATAATAAGCAAAGTGTAAGAATCACCCAAGCCTTCCTTGGAATGAGAATACTTCAGAGTAGTTAGAAGTAAACCAGATTAGAAAATCAATCCCTGTGCTGGGCCAAGAAAAAAATAGTATTTAAGAGAAAAAAAAAAATATCCCTGAATATTTATGCCTCCAAGATAGAGGATGAAAGGAAAAAGCACCCCAGTTATTTTCTCTGCTTTGATTTAAAAGGTCTTAGACAATCAGGCTCCACCTGAAGTGGTCTGTTACTTGTCATTTCCATCAGGTTACACATGCCCTCAACCCAGGGCTTCTGATGACAATTCTGCTCTGCCACTCAGAAGAAAAGCCAAAGCACCAAAACAACCAGACATTCTATTAGTGTCAAAAAGTGCTGCAGCTCAGGAAGAAAGCAAATATTCAAATGTGGTCCTCAATCCACTGCCCCAATAACAATTTTACTAAGGATTGAGAAAAGAATTTTTTTTTCCTATTAAACAGGAAAACAAGTAACAGAAATAACTTCTTAAAAGCTCTCTTTTACATTTCTTCAACTTTTTAGCTTTCCTCAGAATCCCACCAGTAGTTCAAGGAAAGAACTGTCTGTTCCTGCAGTGAGCCACACTGCTGAGTGAGACCAAAACAGACCCAAAGAGCTCTGCAGCACTAACCCAAGCACGTTCTGCTCATTCCTCCTGGAGGAGGGAGGTATTCTTGCCTACCTTGTGGGGGATACTGAAGAACTGTGCAGATTTCTGCAGTGAGCTGCTGCTTGCACAGAGGAAAAGAGTGGAGGGACAGCTCAGTGGCCCAGGAGAGTCCTGTGGCTCTGTCTGGGCTGTACAGGAGCCCAGCAGCCTACTGAGAGCAGCCTGGGTGAACAAGAGGAGCAAAACAAGGGAGCATACTGAGCCCTTGGAAGCTGGAAAACAAGCACACAAAATGCAAAAAGTAGAAACCACTGGGCTGCAGGACGCAGGAACAAGAGTGCTGCAGCAGCAGAGCCAAATGCAGGTCCCTCAGTGTACTGAGAGAGGGGTGCCACTCATCACAGCAACAGGCACATGCTAAGGAGCAAGATTCAGATGTGTGCAGGGGTGTTCTGCCACTGCACAGCACTGCCTCGACACCAGAACTTTGTGTCAGCTCACACAGCAAGATTGACTTCTTTTTTTAAGAGAGTCTGCTGTACCAGACCCAACTCAATTTTTCCCCAGTTTCTTTACCTTCAAAACTGACATGTCTTAATCAAGAAACACCTTGCATCAGTATCACTTTTGGTTTTTCCAGTACTCTCCATGCAAGCATGTGTCAGTCCCTGTGTCTCCTGCCTGGGGAAGGGGGATGTGCTCTCCCAGACCCAGCCCAAGGCCTGGACACAACCTTCCTTATCTGTCTGTCCAGTTCAATAGGAGTTTTATGCCAGGAAGATGGAAAGAACCTGGGAAGACACTCAGCCTCTATGACCTCTGCTCTACAGACTCCCAGGATATTCCATGATGAAAAGAAATACTCTTCTACCATGGTTTTACTCAATAGCCACAATAGCAGGTTACTACCTTTGCAGAAATAATGGCCTCAGGACTTGGCTGATCTGTTTATCTTCCAACTCTGTAGTTTTTGTTGCAACAGGATAAGGATTAAAAATAATTGTATTAAATAAACAAATTAATTTGACCTAACAAGCTAAGAGCTGTTCAGGTTTAGGGTGCAAGATATTCCTTCTTGGAAAAAATATGCTGAAGTTACCAAGCGTCCCTAGAAATTACGTCAAGAGGATTTTACTGATTAATGTAGAAAGAAATCATTCCCAGCTCTGGAAAGTCTCTGGGTTGAGGGACAGAGGAGAGGGGGACACCAAAGGCAATTAATTCCTCTTCCCTAAGCATTCACTCAGCCCTTTGCCAGAGTCAGGATGCAGTGCTAGAGGGACCCTTAAAATGCCATTATTGATCAGTGCCTGGCATGACAGATCCAATGCAGCTCAGAGAAATTAAGTTTTTCCACCTGAAAAGTCCTGTAACATGGACAAAAATAAATGCCACCTTAGAAGCTGACATTAGAGATGAGCTTCCAGAAAGAAGACTTCTTTCCCATGGCATTTTGTATTAAAAGGGACCCCATATTTGGGGGGATTTCAGTGAAGCAAAAAGGGAGAAATTAAGCCCCAAAAAAGCCACTGTCCTTTCTCTCCACTGGTCACTGCAGAGCCCTACAGCTCAGACAACTCAAAGTGAGGGATCTCCATGGAGCGGAACTTTAATGCAGACACCACCAGTCCTGCCCTCCCTTCCATACAGCAGGTGCTTTGGAACCCAAGCTGGGATCAGAAGCTGGCTGGTAACATCAGGGAGACCCAGAGCACACCAAGAAGCCCAAAGTTATTTTCCAGACAGAGGAAATTCAGCAGCCCAGTGATCCCATTAGAAACCCACAAGGATGAGCCAAGCAACTCTCCCCAGGAATTCCTGCAAACTGAAGGGAGTTCTTGCCTCAAGAAGGGTAGGAGACTCAAGAGTGCATCTTGGGGTTGTAAAAAACTTGCTATGGAGCATTCAGGTGTGATGACTCCAAAATCTACCCAGAGGGAAGGGGATACAAGCAACTGAGCTATGAAAAGCTTTAGGAGGGAAATTCATGTCTTATTAGATATCAGAGAGCCATAGAAAAGAACCCCAGGCTGCTCTGGGATCAGCAGAGCTTACCTTAGGCTCTATCAGTAGGAAAATTCTAGCAGAAAAATAGTCTGAAATTTTGCCTGGAAAGTAGTCAAATTGGAGAGAGCAAATAAAAGCATCAAGTGCCACAGCCTGACCTAAAACACTGAGGGCATGAAAATATTTGTTTTGTAGAAGAACTACTATACACTTTAATCAAGGCTTTCAGAGTTATTTACCCCAAATCCCTTCTTCACATGTACTCAATAACTAAATCTCAGTACTGTGTGGAAAAATGCAGGTGCTTTACAATTCTATGTGTGCATTATTACAATTATTTCTAGACCAAAATGGCAGCTGTGAATATGAATGCAATGTTTCAGCATTAAGTTTAATATCAGCAGGCAGGAGAGTAATTAGTTAATGGGCATGCGGTGTTTTGCTAAAAGGATGAAAGCATTAATTATTATTTCTTATATTTTAAATTACTCTAATAGGCAGAGTCCTCCCAGAGTACATCTAAAGATTTATTCAGGTATTTTTTTATACACTGAAATCCAGGCTTGAAATTAGATGTTGCCCAGGGAATTGGTAATTACTATTATTCCTATTTTTTTTCTTGAGAAGTAAATCCCGTACCCTAAAGAAGTAACTCACAAAAGGCATTAATGATTCTGCACTACAGTTGTCAGCAAACACACAAATTTGCCTAATTCAGCAGTGATTTCCAAAGTAAGTTTTTATTAAAGTGTCCCTGACCACCACATAAGTATAAACATTGTGCTTATTGCAAGAAACAGGAATTTTCTTTTGGTGCCAGCAATTCACAGGGCTGACAAAATTCAGAGGAAGGCTACTCCAAAACTTAGTTTGATGCAGGGACAGAGCACACAGACTGGCAGCAGAGTTTCAGAGTGACAACAAGGGAGTTGTACATTTTTCAATGTCAGAAGCCATTTTCTGTTTGGGAAGCTTTCATCAACACCATACATGGAGCAGAAATTAAAGAGTGACAATCCAAGGACAGCAGGGAATGGTTTTTCCAGACACACAAAAGCAGGAAACTCTCCCATGAGGCTTGATAGCTTCACATCAGTTCAGGTGAAAGCAGAGCTGCTGGTGTTCAGGTTTTGGAGTTATTCTAAATATCCTCATGTAAGGATGGGTCAATATGCTGAGCCTCAGGGGCATTTGTCCGAAGCAGGGCTGTCCTTCTCATCCAACATCACCTTGCAGCTCACAGCAGAGCTCACCCAAGCTCTGGAGCCTCCAGGCTGAGCCCAGCACCCCACAGGGGCTCTGCTGCTGACACAGCAAGGGTTGGAGCCAGAGCCAAAGCTCTGCCCTCACCAGAGCCTCCGTTCCCACACCGCATTCCCAGAGAGGAGCCCGAGATGCGCCACCCCTGCCAAGCACAGAGATTTTCTGGGAACAGCCCAGGTGACCCTGCCAGAAAATTCAAGCTCCCCCTCTGGACCCAGGTGACCTTCTACCAGAAAACAATGCTGATCTCCAGAACCACAACTGCCCTTGGAGAATGAACTGTTTTCCATGGATAGCTGCAGCATCCAAAGGGGGAAGGTACAGCAGTTATGCTCATGATCCAGCTGCCAGAAAGAAGTATTCCCACCAACAGAAAGGAGTTGCTCAAGACAAGTCCATTACTACATCCATTATTTACATTTTGCATCATCACCAGGCTTATTAGTACATATATACAAACTGAAGGGCTTTTGTATCCTCTTTCAGAGGTTATTAAGTAATCCCTACACTATTTCCCATTTGATCCTAGTAAGGTATATAAACAGATACTGATTCATTCTTGATGAAGACTTCACCATTGTTACCTAATTTTTGTTTGTACTAATTAAAATACTGAATGCAGATAATGTCAACACTAAATGACAGTAGATTGAAAGCATCTGAGCAATTCATCATGTCAGTAAAATATGCAGGCATGTTTCTCAGCACTAGAACATCTCCTTTCTAATTTAGAGGTGAATTAGGCACTGCTGCAAGTTTGTGACTCAAAGATAATTGCAAGACACTTTTCCTGGCTTCTTGTGTTTTCAATTTGTGATTACTGCAAGAAGTTTAATAACAGCTGTAATTCTCTGTGCCGCCCCAGAAGTCCCCAGGGGGCAGGCCACAATGCCAGTTTCTCAGAAGTAACCCATTACACTTGCTTGCTAAAGACCAGAATGTAAAATAAATTTGAAATAGAATGTAATTAAGAACTCCTTTGCCAAGAACCATTTCCCTTCAGGACATTATTCAGAAAGTCTGAGTGTTTTGATGAAAACAAGTAAAGACCAATCCCCTGGCCAAGCAGCAAGGGCTACCTCTCATGACAATTGCTTTCTTAAAAATTAAGAAGCCCCATCAGTTTTCTACTCACTGTAGGCTAGGCTGAAACACAATGTTTTCTAAGTTGCTTAATGTTGAGTCACATTGCTTAGCTCACAAGAGACAAGTACCTAAACTCCTCATGAGGCAGGTTAAAATAAGGAAAGACAAATAGGCTTTTCAGAACATAGTCCATTGGCCAATTTCTCATACTGAAGGGTAGAAAATAAAATGAAAGTTTGCCTTTTTTTTTCCCCAAGTTCTACCTATAGTGGTAAATAGACTTGAGCAGGTGCTTCCAGTCACTTCAGGAGGCAAAAGGGAAAAAAAATCCTCTATTCAGTGATATGATTGAGACCAGTTAGAGAACAGCAGAAGCAAGACTGCAAACAAGATACTGGTGCTGTGTTGTTGAACATCTGTAACACACCCATACAACCAGGGTCAAAACCAAGACAGTCAGCATGAGAAAATTCTACCAGAACTCCCTCAGCCCAGACTCAGAAGTTCTTATTACAACTTCTTACTGAACACCCAGACCATGAGCTTTAATGCCATTTAAATGTGGGGAGCACATCCACACAACCCCTGAACATGCTCCACACTGAATCCCCTCAGCTTTTTAGCAAGCCAACACAAAAAGTGTTGAAGTACCTGGGAAGGGATCTGTCCCCCCTGCCTGCAGACCCTACTGAGACAAGTTGGGCAGGACCCAGGGCTGACCCAGACACATCCAGACTGTTCCAGAGGTGATCACCTCTCCTCAGACAGAGCTGCATTGTCAGGAGTAGTCAAAGCACTTTAAACATCATCCCTGACCTTCACAGCAAAATCCCATGCACTCAATACTGCCAGGTATCAGGACAGAATTCCTGATCACCTTCCAAAAAGTGCTTCAGTGCCCCTTCATCTTATTCCTTCCCACAGAGGCACCACACCAGCCTGAAGTTCTTTAACTTCTTTAAAGTGCATAACTCCCCTAAACACACAGTAAGGTTTTGTCATACATTAAAAACCACATGCCCCAGGGCCCTGCCTTCAGAGTATCTCAATAACAGTGGATCACTTGTGAAACGGATGAAAGAGACTAAAAAATGAACAAGCACAAGCTGCTCTCAAAGTCAAGCAAACACATTTTTAAGGCATGAAAACAACAAAAGGGAGGACAGAGGACTTGTATTCAAGCAGATTTTTCATTTCCTCAAAACACAATCAACTACCAGAAATCTTAAGGGTCCCAAAGACACACAAATCTGAACTGTAAATCTGAAGCTTGGAGTTGCATAAGAGAAATTCCAGATGAGAAACAGAATAGCACAGACTCAAAAAACAAGGAAAGGAAATTAACAGGGCAGGCTGATTTGAAATAAAATAAAAAACATCACAGAGCACAATTACTTATTTTCACATTTCTTTAGCCCAGCAGGTCAGAGCAGAGCTCTCATGAGTCACTTCATGGGCTTTGTGTGACAGGGTACATGATGCATCCTTAACACAGCACCTTTTACAAAGGGAAAGAAATCCATAATAGTTCTCTTGCAAAGGGCTCCAACAGCTTGCAGGCAACTGTCACATCTGCTTTCAGTATGGGCATCTCCCACAATGAAAATGACTGTTCAAGATAAAAATAATCCTATAGAGCAATGCTGCACCTTGGAATTCAAAAAGAGCAGAAAGAACAGATATTTCTTAGCACCAAAGCCATAAAGCCAATGTGGGTGTTTGTATTGTCCCAGTCAGACTTTCAAGACTTCACTTGTCTTTGGAATGGCCTGAATGCCTACAGCAATACATAGCACCCTAAGGAGAACTTTTTTTTTTGTGAGCACTGGGGACAGTTTTGAAACACTGGAGTTTAACAATGCATATCTGGACATGCCTGAGCAGAATTTGTGCCCAGAATTCCCCAGCCACTTTGGGGGCACTCATTTGAGCCTGGCAGTCTCAAGAAGCACATGCAGGGTGGATACCAGTAAGTCACCATTGTGTTGGGGCTTGAGCTGTCTAAATGCACTGGAACAGAGATTCACATTTCAACCAAGAGCCAACACTACATTTGGAGATACTTTTACAGATGGTGTCTTCTCCTGTTCAGCCAGGCTTTGTGGGTCACCACCAGTAAGTTTTTCATATGCCAGTTGGTGCCTTACACTCCTTAGAAAAGGATCAGTAAAATATTTCAAAATGCTTTAACCTATATTTTAAGAGTAAAATATGGAGTAATCCACTGGAAAGGGAAAAAAACTCTTCCATTCCTCCCTCTTTGTGAAAGAGCATGAAGATGATCAGATGGAAGCAGCTACACAGATGCCATGTAGATAAACCAGAACAGGTACAGACCCACAGTGTGGGATGTTGTCAACTTATTTCAAAAGTTCCATACCTTCTCAGCGATTTCTCACGTGCAGCTCCTCACAGCACTGACTCCACCATCTGCGCCGCCCAGCCAACAAACTCCAACTCCCTTCACAGCACAGCCAACCCACTCTTTTGTAGCACTCATCCTTATTGGACACAGCTGTGGCCCATTAAGGGCAGGCCTGTTCCTAATCTTTGGTGATTAGCACAGCTGCAACTCCTCAGGTGTGAGACTGCCTTCTGCACTATTTTCTTACATTCTATCCCCCCACAGTGGGCAGGACTGTGGGGGGGATAGAATGTAAGAAAATAAAGATAGTGCAGAAGTTGCAGTGAGAGCCTTTACAGAGATCTGGGAGGAAATGTCCCCCAGCAGCCCTGCAAGCCCCCTCTCTTCATATGTGAATATCTGCCAAACTTCCTGTGCAGGTCCAACAGCCAGCCTCATTGACTTCTCCCTGCAGCACACTTGTTTATAGGCATTGCTGAGCATTTACCTGTTTGCTCAACTTCTCAAAGCTGGGCTGCTGAATAAGGTCTTCATCCAGTGAAAGACCATTATTCACACAGCAGTGTTTGTTAGAAACCAAAACAATATATTACTCATACAGTTATTCCATTCAGTCAACCTCACCCTTCCAACACCTCATTTTTCCTACTTAGTCTAGCACAGCATTTTCCTGAAATTGGGCATAAGGCTGAGATTTTTGATTTATTTTTTGAGACCATTTACTGTGTACTAGACTAAAAGCAGCCTTACCACATACACACACCAAAAAAGCCTTATTTCCCTCCACTCTCCCTGCATCATCCTTCAACTCTTTGAGGAAGACCCACTCCCTGCTGAGTAATACACTCCATTTATCACCACCTGCAGAGAACACTACATCAGGACTTGGCTCTGTGTTGCAGTAATCCACTGCCTGCTCTGAAGGTTACAGAGGAGTGCAAATGCATGTGTTGTACCCACTATTTAATATATCACCTTTCATCTGTAAATAGTCTGAAAATTCAAATTGAATTGATATGAAAGATGCCTATTACAGTTCCCTAAACTAAAGCTTGGGTACAAGTCCTGGTTCCTCATACTTCACTTGAGCAAAAACCTCTGGCTGCTACTATAACCAGTATGCCAGTAAAACAGATGGTTAAGTTGGTTATGAATTCCTGATTCAGAAACACCTTGACAAGAAAGCAAAGTGTCATTTAACATATGAGAGAGAAAAAACAATTAACAGCACAAAATACAAAATCTGTACCTCTATTATACTACAGACTTTCTATCACTGAATAGCCATCACTAATTAAGCAGTCTGCACTAAATGAATTCTACCTTCTTGAAAAGAACTTTGATACATTCTTTGCTCATCATGTCCTATAAAGCTTAACTTGATTTGCTTTTACAGCCCTTACTCTGAAACCAGAATCAGTTTCAGCCTGCCAAATTCAGGGCATAGCATATAACAAGGAACTGTGTTAATCTCCAGGTCAGATTTCACTCTACATCTTCCAGCATCTTTTGTCTTCCAAGCAAACATTTCAATCACAATTGAAGTACAAATCCAGCAGTTGCACCAAGGTATAGTGAAAGTAAGGCTTACACCTCTGGATAGAATTTCTGCAGCTCCTGTCACCAACCCCAGGCACAGAGAAGAAAAGGATGTGGGAGAGGAGAAGTTCCTATGACATTCCTGTCATGTGCTTTGCAGGTAAACAATTTTACTCATTACTCTTATTAAAAATCCAACATTTCTTTCCAGAAGCACCAATGCACCCTCCTAAAAGGAGGATTCAAAACATCTAATCCTGGATGACAGCCTGCACAGTTTTGGGTAAAGCACATGATCTCCTCCACAGTTTCATTTTACTGAAAGACTCAGAACTACTTCAGAGAATCTTAGTGTAAACATTCTTACTAGAATTAGTTGGGTTTTTTCCCAGAGAAAAGCCTTGAGTCACTGCAGGTTTTAATCATTATTTGGAACTGTGCAGAGAAGCAAGCACTAATGTAAAAAGAAAATGCTTGCATTAAATAGACCATGAAGAGCACCTGGAGACAAATAGATTTTAGTTACAGAATCTCTTGCACATTAAGAAACAAACAAAAAGCAATGCTCCAAGTCTCTGCCACATTTGCCTAGAGCCCTGTTACAGGCATCAACATCTCCTGCAAGAGGATTAGCCTCCACTAAATGTGACCTAAAGCAATACCACACCTTCTGCAGAAGTTACTGTTTTAAGGAAAGAAGTGAACTAGATCTCCTTTGTTCAGCAGGGTAGGAAGCCTACACCCATATCTGGAGTTCTGCTGATTACTATTTTGACACAGAATATAAAGAACTCCCAAACCAGCCCTTCAAAGGGATCCCATAGCAAGAGCTTGTACCCAATTTTCCTCAAGACTAATGATGAATTAGCTGTAGTTCACCACTATCAGCTAATCAAGGCTTTTATATATATATATACACACACATAGATGCCATTCAACCAAACAGCTGCTACATTTTCAGAAATCACAGACACTAAGAATAGTCAGAACTACAATACACTTACATACCTAATCTTCAGACACATGACCACTTCAGCCAACATCCAGATTTCTCTTCTCTTGCCCCAGCAGGCTCCTGAAAAAATACCTTTAACAACCATATCAAAAGGACACCTTCTTCCTACAGAGAGACCACAACCACTTTCAACTCACCCTCTTCCTTCAGGTTTTATCTTCTTCAGGGAACTGGCTAATTCAGCCAGCAACTCAGCTTCACCTGCAGCAAATGGAGAAGGTCTCATATTGCAGGTGTGAGCAATGAACCACACAAATCATGTAACATTGGTAAAACATGAGTCTTTTTACAGAACTGAGGGGAAAAAAATGCATTGGAAGGTGATCTTAATAGAAAAGGACTGGGTCAGCCATTGTTAATATCTGCAGCACTTCAGATGCATGACTTAGGAATGGATGTGCCCTTCCTAAGGGGTATTGGATTAACTGAATTTTACTAAAAGGAAAGAAGTTCCCAGAGCAGCTGATCACTCAAAAAATGGCACAAGAAATCTTTGTATGTTTTTTTTCTCTGCAGGAAAGATTTTCTTTTGAAGAAGTTAGCAGCTAAATCAGAGCAATGTGACAAAACTGGCTGATCAGATGGAATTTACAAGCTTAGTAAGAAGAGCTGGATGACTGAGCTCAGGTTAGGTGGTCTGATGACATTTTTGACATTAAGGCCCAAGCATAAAAGATAGGAGACAAGCAGTGGGTTGGCTGTCATTCACTCCTGTAAATCATTATTCTCCAGGTTTACTTCCAACAGCTGGCTATTCACAGTTAATTGCATGCTTTCTTTTTATGTGCCATGGACAGGTTTTGTAAGAAGAAATATTTTGGGTGTCCTTCTGAAAGAGAAAACACAAGCACTTTCACAGACTTCACTGGACCTTAGTCCAGAATAACCCAGGAGGATTTCTGAGCTCTCTTTAACTCTCCTTGAAACCTTTTGATCTCTAAGTATTAAGAACAGAAGATCTCACCATAGCAATAGAACCCTAAAGTCCCCACTCTCCCAAACTATAGTTACCAATTTTGCTCCTCTGGACTCAGCCCACACACTTCTCTTTTTCAGCTAACTTCCACTTTAAATTTTCCCTGTGCTTCCCCCTACTTTCACTCAGTTTCATGTGCCTTTGGGTTGAGGTTATCTAATGGGGTAGTTAAATGTTTCATCTTTATTCCTTAGCCAGAATTACCTGTATTCCAACCAGAGCCTTTTCTTTGGTTAATTAAAAGGCAGGAGGAAGCTATGCGGTTATTTTATTGCTGTTTTCAACTGAATAGTAGTTTGTGTTCTGGATATTATCTGACAAATGAGCAGAACCATGAAACAGAATTGATGATAAATATAAACCTGTTAGTATTGTTGCAATACTAACACCAGTGTTATCAGTTAGGAAAGTCATGACACACAAAGCATCACCCAAGGGATTTGGCTTTTATTTTTGTTTTGTTGTTGCTGCTGTTGAATTAAAAGAGGGTACATTGTTTTGACCACATAACAGAAATGCATCACGCACATGTTCCTCTAAGTGTCATGGACAAACCTTCAGTCACAATTCCTGTCCACCCTATTTTCTAATGCAACTAAAACAATTGCTTTTTTATTTTTCCAGTAAAGTGCAAAATTGTTTTCAAAACTAATTAGCACATGGTGCAGCGAGTAAGAATTAGTGCAGCAATTGTCATCACAAAACCCCTACAAGTCCACAAGAGAATGGATTTTGAAACAAATCTCCAAAATCTTCATAAGGTCTTGAGCCCGAAGAGGCAGAGAAAATTACCACAGAGATTTAGTGTGAGCTCCCATTAAAGTATTGTGGGAATATACTGTAATTAAATAAAAAGTAAACAGTTTCTTTCTTTGCTTTGCAATGATAATAAATAGCCTGTGGTCACAAAGCTGCAGAGTCTAAATCTCCTGCACCTGTAGTTTTCTCCTTAGAAAATAAGAGGAAGCTCAGAGATGCTTCCAACAGCTGCAGGCAAACAAAAAAAAAATATTTTACTTCTCCACCCTGCCAATACAGATGTTATCATTTGGGATTGGACCAAAATGAAGCTCTCCAACTTCCCAGAAAATCCATGGAAGCAACTGGGCAAGCAGATGCATTGTTAGACATGCTTGGGCATTAAATCTGCCATAGAGGAAAAAGCTGTATTTTTGATATGCAATCTTTCACTAAAAATTGAATTGAGTTTTAGTGTGAAAAACAAGCAAATAAACAAAAATCCCAAATATATTTCCCTTCCTCTGGCATATGCCTGACTTTGCAGTCACTGTAATTGAAAAGTTCTCCACTGGCCCAAATCAGCTTCCCAGAGCCCAGCTAGAAATTCAAACACTGCCAAACATTTGGTAAGATCCCATCCAGAAGTGGCTTCATCAAAGCACCCACATTTCACCCCACACAAGAAGAGGAGAACACAAATTACTTGGTCAGAGCAAGTAATGCTGTGGGGTGTCAGGATTTCCCCTGAGGGGTGCAGGAGGTGGCCAGGTGGGTTCTTCTTTGGCTAAGAATGTTCAGTGTCTGATTTATTTCCACAGAGTGTGGAAACCTTGAGAATATATCTTTCTTTAATCCTGATTCTCAGCTGATGCACTGTTTCCCATTCCATAACAAACCAGCAGGTTCGTGGTCTGAGTGTTGGTTGCTGCCTTTCCTTGCACAGAACTCAGGAGCATTTGCTCCTCAGCATTTCAGCCCAAAAAAAGTGAAAAATGGGCAGAAGCAGTCAACCATCCAAGAAAACACTGGAGAAACTGTTTAGTGGGTGACTTCTACATCTGGGATATGGCAGCAAAGGGCATTTCAGAACGACTGAACTGGAGACAAAGCTATGAGCTGTGTCCAAGGGATTAACCTGGGGCAAGGGCTGCTCACAGAGCAGGTCCAGGGTCGGTCACAGCCCTGCTGGGCTGGTGTGGCTCTCCTGTGTGGGGTTCAGGTATATATGGGAAATATATGTCCAATTGTGTCAGGAACTCACGTTTTAAAAAAGGAACTTACTTGCCGCGGCAGAATGTCTAAATATGGACAACACTGGACAAACTAGACTAGTGAAGAGCTTTTTTTATTTTTTTCACATCAGTCTCAAGACATTGTTAGACAATGGATACAGGATGTTAACAGCTCACTGATCTACAGGGAATGCCCGAGAAGGTGGGGTAACACAGAATGACATAAAACCATCTCAGTCTAGATTTCAGCTAATCATACATAGAACAACACATATTGACAAGCATTCTATCTAATCTTATAAAACACACATAATGGTAGTTAAAACGAAGACTGCTTCATAAGAGACAAAGAACAGAGCTCTATTCATGCTAACCTTCTAAAGATATACATTAAATAACCTTGTTGCCATCATTAAGCCAATTCTACAGAGGCCTATTGTTATTTGTCACGTATGCTCTACTGCTTGGGAAACTTTTCTGCTGTATCTGCAATGCTAACAAAACTTCAGTCTGAGGCCTATACTTTTTTAACCATTTCCTAAAAACCCTCTAACTTTATGGATTCCAACATCCTGGATCAGGGCAGGGCTGGGAGCAGCTGGGCAGGGACACACAGGGCCATGAACGCCCTCCAGGGCTGCCACTGTGACCCATCCTGCATGTGAAGGATTACATTTGCAAATGCTAACTCCAGTATAAAAGATAACAAAAAATAAACTTCCATTTTATGATCTCAGCAGCTTTCTGGGCTCTCCTTCAACTACATGAACACTTGCTGGGATTAAATTTTTTTTCAGTTTGTTTTTTTCAAAGATATTGCTAGGCAATTATCTTCAGTAGCAGATTAGGTGATCCAGCTAGCAGTTCTGAAATGCTGGAAGTCTTCCTTGCTCATCATTAGCACTCAGTCTACCAGCTGACTGAAATATTGCCTATAAGTACTTTTGCATGAATTATCTCTTGTGCAGTATTTTGAGCTGTTTGAATCATTGTGCATTAATTTCTTGATCTTAAATCATAAAACATCAGAGAGTTGGACCCACAGAAATACTTTATTCAACTCTATTTTATACAGTTTGCATAATTTACATGGCTCCTTACAACCCTGAGCTGGACTGAAATGCATATTCCAAATTAACTATATCCCATCACACAGGTAATTAAGGCACAATTAGATCCCTGACACCTTTAAAGTTTTCTCTCAGAACTGGAAGGTCAATCCAAACTATGCTGATTTTCTTTTTCCTTTCCCCGCATCAGGGTTCTTAGCCAAAAACTTATCCAGGATTTACAAATATTTCCTGAGAGCTGGCAGAGCTGTATGAGCCAGGGGTTAGAAGATGGATTTCATTCTTTGCCTCTGACTTTCCAGGCATCCTCAGGCCTCTCTAGCATCTCTCAAAGCCCTGACTTCATTTGCCAGTCCCATGGGGTGCCATCTGCCACTCACATTCATTTCCCATCACCTGGGAAAAAGATATTTATCAACATTTTGCAAGGACGTGACAATCCTATAGAACATTTTTCAAACCTAACATGAGGTACACAAATGAAAGGGGAATATTATTATTCAGTTCTAATGTCCTTTTCTACTGCAGAACACAAAGTTGTCAGCTGCAGGAATGATTTTGTACAGTTCATCACAGTCTGTCTGCTTTTTTTGTTTTTTCAAATTGTTCATCAGTGTTTGGATGGAGAAAATTTCTGGCGATCACTGTGGGATTAATATGGTAAGATTTCCTAAAAGAGAGATGCACCAAAGAAAATTCTCTGTGGTATGAGCAGATAAATTTCATGCAAACTCACTTTTTTAGACGTCCTGTTTTGAGACTGCCATTGGTGGCATGATCTGTCCCAGGACTATTGAATTTTTCTGCTCCTGGATTTCTGGAAGTAGAAAATCTTTATATTTTAGAACTAGCAAAAAGAAACAATTTTATTTTAAAACCCTCAAATGACAGAAGATCAATATGAAATCTGCAGAAGTACATTCTTTCACAATTTTAAAACAAGCCTTTTTTTAAGAAGGAGTTCAAAGTGCACTTCCCAAAGCAGATATTAAAACAAACACACTTCAGCGTGGAGATTAAAGTCCATGATATTTGCCAGATTTTCCTGGGATTGATTCTGCAGTTTGCATTGTGCAAGGAATGATCCTGGGCATCACATTTCTCATTGCAGCAGCCCCCAGCAGTGGGAACCAGACAAGACACAATCTGTTCAGTCACATCTTAAACCTGCAACATTCCCACCTCACATGGAACCAGCTGGAGCATTTATATTGACCATTGTTGTGGGCATGTAAGTAAATTTCACAAGAGCTCCAAGAGAGTTGCCAACAGGTACCTAAATACCCTCAATGTGAGTTCTCATTCCAAAGCTTACCTGAAACGTGACCCCAATAATTGCCCCACAGCTTGCCGTGGCAGTGGTGCCCTCTGATCCCCCAGCTGGGGCCAGACCTGGCAGGTCACAGTCACTACCACAAACTCCACTTTCTGCTCACTGTAGACACAGCCAGCAATGCAGACCAGGTGGTCTCGGGCTGAAGGAGGCCTCTGAGCACTGCTAAAGTCAGAAATAAAATGTTTGACCCTTCGATAAAGTCACATAGCAGCCAGCCAAAGGGACATGTGTAGCCCAGAGCAGCAGGAAAGAGTTATTAAAAGATAATTGCCCAATTAATTAATTGAAGACTTCTGGAACATATGAAGACATGAAATTGAAGATTTGAAGGTGCCCACTGAAGATCTGTAGGCACTGTGGCTTTGCAGCTCTGAAAGCAGAGCATTTCATACCCACATGAAGGAGCACATCCTCCTCCTTTGTGGCTGCAGGAATTCTCTGCTCCAGGGAGGCCCTGACAGTGCTCACCCCTGGGAGCCTGTGATGAGCACTGGCAGCTCCAATATCAGTCAAGCAGGATGTTCAAAGCCACATAAGGCATTTACAGGCCCAAATTCCATTAATTGTAGAAGGAACTGAATGCTCCAAAACCTTAGGGACCATCAAGCGTTTTACCCTCTTTTTCATGCCTAAGCTTTCCTTTAAAGGAAAGGTTTTGGTAAGGGATGCCATGGGGAAAGCTCTCATTTGCAGCTCTTGCTGAACTGATTACAACAAGCAATGAGTTAATGAGTTTTCTTTGTGGTTTCTTAGTCCTGATTGCAGGAGTGATTTTTTTATCATTTCTGAGCTCTCTGCTGGAGGTGGCAGCTGCAAGGTGGAGTGAAGAAAGAGGATCTGTGCAAAATGTGCTGGCAGAAGCTAACACATAAAAGTTTTAAATCACCTGCTCATGACAAGCAGAAGGACTCTGTGGCTAAGGTTTACTGACTCTCTGACACAGCAGTTCATCACTCCTGGCCATTCAAGACTCTCTGCTTGCTTCTACCAGGTAAAGTGCTACTAGAAATGAAACAAATGACAGCACAAGCTCACACTCATTTTATTACTGATGGACCCAAGGCACTACCACAACCTTCAGATTTTATCAGTTTATCCTGATGATTCAAGGAACACAAACATTCAAGCCTTAGATTTTATTTCAACTTGTTCTAAAGATGGGGATTAGCCAGGTAAGCATCATCTGCTGGGTCAGTCATAGGAGGTTTCACAGGAATTTAGTCAGACTGTGATACCTTTGTCTGTCCCACTGCAGATGCAGAGGTGACTCCTACACAAAGCAGGTCTTTCTGAATTGCTGTGCAGCCTGGCACACTACAGAGACTCACTGGAGAGCCCCTGCACTACAGCTCTGCACAAAGAAATCTCAAGTGCAGAGCTCTGTTCAGCAGTGCTGTGCCTCCCTTCCAACCCTTTGTCCCTCTCCAGGGTAACTTTCCCTCTGCCTGCAGGGATAGAGAATATTTGTGGTGCAAGCAATCACAGGAGCTTGCTAAAGAACATTGCTTCTGCAGGGTTCAGTTTAGTGGTTTTTAATATTCTACAGGAGACCAAACTTGGGATGTGGTTTGAAGCATTTGTTAACCTTAGCAGAGAGGTATTGGAAGGGCAGTAACCTCCTCCTGTCCCCTTCCTTATCCAGGTGACAAGAAATCTGCTCCCATGTCTTTCCTTTCAGGGCCATTTTCCTTGATGCTTTCAGGCAGTTTCATACATGGGCAGTATTGAAAGAAAAAAAAGTAAAACTCCTTTCTTACAAAGTAACAAGAAAACTCCATCTTTCTGCCTCACGAGCTCTTTTTCAGGAAAAACGTTCAAAGTACCTTCAGTGTCCTGGGTGCTTTTCAGAGTTCTCTACATGAGAAATGACAGTCATTGACCATGTCCGTTCAGTGGTAAGGCCATGAAGTAACCCAAGAGCCTAATTCCTGAATGATGGGGAGAAAAATCTCTGCTAGGCTTTCAGGGCAGTGCTGAGATCAGCAGGAGGGAGGCATTCACAGAGCTGTGGCAGAGATGGGACCTGTAACCCACACTGGCAGTCTGCCCTTGGGAGGGGGGAGCCTGCTGGGGCAGGGGGAAACAAAAGGATGAAACGGCAACCCTGGTTCTGAATTTTAGCTTTTATTTTTGAAGGAGAAGTCCTAATTTTGAAAGTCCTAACTTCTTCCCCAAGTCTGGCAGGAGCTTTATGAAAACAAAAGTGTGACACAGGCTGAGTTCACAGGGTCAGAGCACACCCTGCCAAGGAGGGACTCTCTGTTCCTGCACACACACAGGCACCACAGGCAGGGCACATCCACACCACCCGAATCTCACCAGGGAGCAGGAGCTGATTCCTGCTGTGTTTTCCTTGACTGGCTGAGTCTCACTCCCTACCACTACTCACATCCATCTCTGTTGTAGAAGTGAGGGATAATATTGACATCTGCTTAAAAATTATCCCACAGCAGGAAAAATTATCCTGACACAGAGTGTGATGCAGTGCCCCCCAGCTAAAAGGCAGCCTGTGAGCAGAATTGACCATCAGAAAAAATAGACTTTACAACATAATTCGGTATCAGAAACAATAATAAATTTCTATAAATTTCACATTTATATAGACCACCAAAAGGCCTTTTCCATACTGAATATCTCTTTCTCGTACACTGATGGACACCCCAACATCTGATCCAAATGATCAGCTACAGAGCAGGAATGGCAGTTTTCAGGGAAGAGGGGGAGATACAGTTGTAAAATATCAATGGGATATAGAAATAGAGCTCTCCTCACATATCCTCATGAAAGGAAAGAGATAATCTGGTTAATGTGAATTGGAAACCCTTTGGAAGCTGGTCAGAGGAAATGCCTGTCTGTGTGCAGGAGCAATTCATGCACACCCTAAGGAGCCTTGAGACTCACTGAGGCTGCCCCACTGAGGGACACAGGACATCACACAATAAAACCTACCCTGCACTTCAGCCTGGGCTCCCAGCCATGAGCTTGGAGATCTGGAAATTAATTTTTAAGATAAGTTATTTAACTGGGAGGGCTCTTTGACCTGTGTCTTAGCCCATGCCCAAACTGCTGTCAGGGGCAGGATGACACAGACGTGGTTTTCTCACAGCAGGACAAATCCTGCATTTTGACACTCCACACAAACTAAAGAGTCATGTTAAGGGTTGTGCTTATTAACTCTGCAATATCACAGATAATTCACTTTATTTCAGCTCTGCTGAGCGAATCACAGTCCTGGGTTCTTCCCTTCTGGAATCTCAATTCCCTCAACCACCTTGAAGAGGCACTCTGCTGAATTAAAATCCTCCCCAGGGGGATTCTGTAGGTACAGCAACACTGCTTAAAGATTGCTGCCAGGCTGCCCATGCCATCCAAAATCCTTCCAGAGCTATTTAAAACAAGCAGAGTGGAGAGGCTGAAGTGAGGGAAATGTGAGAGTTGTGCAAGTATGTGATAACCTGAGAGAAAAATGGTGTGGTGATTACCTGAGTCAAGAATCAATTGCTAACACAGCAGAAAAAGCAAGCTTGCTTTTTAGTTTGTGATAAGAAGAAACAAAGCTATAAGGAAACTCTGATCGCAATTTTATAATTGGCTCTCTAAGAAATTCACTAATAAAAGTGCATTGAAAACACATTATTCAATTTTTGTGGTAGAGATTCAAGAGACTGAATCCAGGAGCTGGAGCAGAATCTAACACATTTTTATGAACTCATAAAATGTTTTACAGGATCTCATGAACAAGACCCTGCAAATTTGGAGCCTGAAGCAAATTTTTTTACAGTTCACATGTATAAAACCAGAACCAGAAGTTTTTAATGGCAGTGTTGACACATTGTTTACTATGCATGATGCTCAAAATATGAAACCTGAGAGGGGAAAGAAATGAAAGAATTTCTGAGTACATCTGTGCTTTCTGTTATTTTACCAGGGAGCCAAACCATCAATTGAAACAAAGACAAATGGTAAGTCACTGCTGAAATCCTCCTTCATATCACTGGAAATTTATAGTGCTCATCACAAACTCCTTTGGATGAGGGCAAAGTTATAACCTGACTGAGCTGCTCCCAGCACTCTTTTGTTACCATTTGTTTCTTTGCCATGTACTGACAAACTTCTTTTTTCCTGACTGCAAAGAGAAGATATTGGTGTTTATTAGATGTTATTTATGCAGCATTTCTTTAAAAAGTAATTTTTTTTAAAACAAAAAACCAGAAAAGACATACAGATTCTATAGAAGAAGAAGACAGAGAAATCTACCTTATAATTAACTTTATTTTGATTTACTTAGGTTTTGTTAGTTTTCCTTCACAAATATTATGTGTAGGAAAACAACTGCTGTAAAATGAAATTACACATTAAAGTGGTGTCAATCCTCTTGTTTCACAGAGAAAATCATGATCGGGTTATCATGCTGAGAAGACAGAACTGATTGAACTGGGACCATTTAAATAAAAAAAAATCACTTTCACCACCTTCCTCCTGCATCAGTCTTCATGAATTGTGCTTTGCCTGACTAATGCCAGATTCATTGCAGCCATGCTGTAATTGATTGCTGTAACTTTGCATATTTCCCTGATGTGTATGAAGAAGCAGCACTGAGGCTTTCAGGATTAACAGATCTATGCCTTGAATTACTTCTCATTTCCATTCAAAGTCCATGCAATTCTTTACAAGGGCTCTTCAAAAGAAGTTCTGCAGGAAACAAAGCCAGAAAATTCACAGTAGATTAAAACTCAGCAGGGGTGAATTCACATGTGGTGAAGAAATGAAATACAATAAGAAAACTGATTTTACTTTTACATTTTTAAAAACGCAGAGCAATCACGACCTTACAGTGATCATAATTCTCACAGCAACACAGAATTAAGTGTCTCAAAGGCTGTCAGTGTCTCTTAATTTGTCTAAGGATGGCCTGGAGATCTAAAACAGAGATTCCACAGGTCTGTTCTTATTCCCAACAGGGGTAAAATAATGGAATAATTTAGGGTGAGAGATGGTTCAGCATCCCCCACCTGCCTTGACAGAGGGACAGCTTAGGACAGGTTGCTCAACCTTGTCCAATCTGGTGTTTGAGCCCTCCAGAGGCAGAGATTCTCTGTGGCCTTGCTGCAGCATTTCACTGCCCTCACTGGGGATGTTTTCCCTGCCCTGCTGTCCCATAGGAATTTCCCTTGTTGCAGCTCGTGTCTGTTGCCTCTGTACTCACTGGAATTTTAGAACTTTTCAAGATTGCCTTGGTGTATCTGGTATACTACAAAAAAAAAAAAAAAAAAGGATTTTCAATACAATATTTTACTCTGTTCTTCACTTTTATCCTGGTCTGTTGTTGTCTTCTTAGAAACCATTTATCCAGAGTAGCTTTGGGAGACACGGCTGGAGATGTCCAGCTGAGGAAACAATCCAATACCTTTCTCAGGCATTTGAGAAAGAAAACAAGAATAATTACAGTAGGATATGAGAAAATTGAGTAAAAATCTGATGCCTCTCTGAATTCATTAAATGCCAGCCTGTACCATGAGTTAAGTGTTTTAATTAGCCAGAGGTCAAGCCCAAGTTATTCAGCTGGCTGTGGTAATGATTGATCTAACACATGGAATGTGATTGGCCTGCAGTTTGCCCTTAGCTCACCTCTGTGATTCTGAGGAATAATCTTGAAATTCCTTCCCAAAGGAGCTACTGACATCAGGACTGACAGCTCTTTAAACCCCTCTGTTCTGCTCTCTGAGAGGTTCACACATCAAGCCTGGCCTCACCATCCTGCTCCAGCTCCACACTGCTCCATGGAGTTCCCTCAACTCCTGCACTGCCCAGCACCTCCACCCTCCTGCTGCCAGCCCTCAATAACATCCAGGAGAGAGAGGAGGGATGAAGATTTTATGAGCATTTTCCCTTTGGGTTCTTTTCTGAAACCCTACCCTTAGATGAAGTTTACCCAGGGAGGCAAGGTTTTCCACAAAGAAAGGGGAGAGAGGGGAGAGAAGGAGAAGGAGAAGGAGAAGGAGGAGAGAAGAGAAGAGAAGAGAAGAGAAGAGAAGAGAAGAGAAGAGAAGAGAAGAGAAGAGAAGAGAAGAGAAGAGAAGAGAAGAGAAGAGAAGAGAGAAACAAAAAGAGAAAGCTCTTCATGCTCCAACACTCCAACACACTTTTGCAAGAGTGGAAGGATATAGTCCACTTGCCTCACTTTTTCTCCTACCCAGAAGTTTCAAGTGGGTGTTAGGTTCTTATTCACTGAACTGGTGTCATTTAATGGTGTCTCAAATTGTTAAGCAGTTTCTGAATCCTCTCTTCTGATGGATGAGGCAATTCTGTCTTTACGTAATTCAGAGGAGCCACATGAGACTTAATTAATATTTATAAAGCATTCAGGATGCTCAGTTGAAAAGGGTGATGATATAAAAGCTCTATAAAAACACTCACAATTTTTCAAATTCTCTGATGTTGCAGGTCAAATTAAAGACTCGTTTTTCCCCTTCATTTTCCAGCAGCAATTGTGTCCCCTATGGGTTGTGTGAAAACAGGCAATGCCCAGAAGCCAGTAACACAGGGAGTTTTAAAAAGTGGATAACCTATTTATACTTGTAAAGGATGGCAGGGCACAAACAGCACAACCAATGAAATGTTGTTTCTGTGAATCCATGTTCTGTCTCCTCTAACCAACCACCCCACCAGACATGTTCCCCCAGCCCTTTGCCATCATGGCACAGGGTGCCTCAGGCAGGAGCTGATCCAAGGGCACTGAGGGGATGCTCAGGGTGGGCAGCTCTCTGCCTGCTGCATCCAGAGAGGGCTGAACTGCACTGTGGTGGCAGCAGAGCTCCTTAGAACACCTGCAAGCACCCAGTTGGTTGGAAATTGTCTGGAAAAGAAGCCAGACATCCCAGCTGTCTGAAGAACCTCATTCCTTAAAATTGCCACAAGCAGATCAGAGCAGACTGAGGCTCTTGAGGCCTCTCAGTGATGCCAGGCTTCTACCTCTGCCTCACTTGCTCCTGGTGCCAGCAGAGAAATAAAGCACTGTTTAACTGAGGAGCAGAATGGAAACAGTCCCACCCTGCTGCAGGGCACCACCAGAGAGATGCAGTGGGGGTCTCAGCAAAGGCACCAGACTGGAAGGGATGTGCTACAGCTGCCAAACACAAGCACCAGTCAGAGAAACATCACAGCCCACAGGGAAACATGTGTTTATTTTTCAGGTCACATCCACCATGCAGAGGAAAATTATAGAGAGGGTGTTGTGTGTGTGTTTGTCTCCACTCAGCTGTGCTGGAAAAGGGAAACCATCAAGCCCATGGATTTGTCTAATGTGGGATGATTCAATGTGGCATAATTCAGCAAGTAACCTGGGGCTTTCTGCCCCCATAGGCAGAGCTGACATCTTCCAGCCCCTCAGGAAAGGCTTCCTGAGCTCCTCAGGGTCTTTGGGATGTGGCTGCCTGTCCCCACAGCCTCCTGCTGTCGTGTGATCCCAGTGCTGCTCCCACCCCTAGTGAGGAGATGAGGGGTGCATGAGCTGCTTCTAAGATGGAAAGGTGGAATTTGGTTTATTTCTTGACATACAGTGCCTACAGCTGCTTCCTGCAGACATTTGAATGATCTTGTCCCTGCTCTGTATCAAGTTAAGGGACCAGTGGTCCAAGCTCCCAAACCACAGTGCCTTGGCAGCACACTCTGATTGAAGCGTGGGACACATGTGGGCCCATCTTGCCTTCACCTTCCTCCCCTGGTGCCAGCTCCATGTTTCTGGTCCAGAAACATGCTGAGAGTGACCAGAGGTGCTGTGCAGGGAGCTGAGCTGAGACCTTGATGTGCCTGAAAAATAATCCATAAGAAAAAGGGATGGAGGGAGTGAAGGCACAGAATTTCATCCAGCTGTGCTCCCAGTGAAGCCTCAAGCCAGGAACAGGGGACACAGCACTGGGGGGAACTAAGGAGGGAAAGGGAAGGATCAGGATTTGTTTGGATCAGCAGTCTTGCCAAGACATGCACATGAGTGACATCTCCTGAGATGCACAAAGCCACCTGGACACTGGGACAAAGAGGCTCAGCAGGGCCTCAGCCATCTCCTGTCCAGCCCCACATCTGAGAGCTGTGCAGCACTGTCCCCCTACCTGGAGGATTTCTTAAACTCAGTGGACTCTGTTTTTATTGAGGGCAGGCTCAAATCTGCTTTGCACTAGAGGGGCCATCAGGAGGTTTTTAAGGTAAAACACTTCTGTGTGCTGATGAATTACCAGGCTCACTGGGGTTTTAATGAATTCTTTCTGGGATGCTTGAGATCAAGAAGGTTATCTTCACAAGGAAAAGCCTGCAGAATACTTTAAATTAGTGCTTGTAATGCTTTGCAGAATAATTATGAAGATGCTGTGATGGTGTGATAACACCTTGTACCCATGCTCACACAAAGTCTTGGAGCTGCCCTGCAGCATCAGAGGAAGGTTTACATCTAAAAGGGAGACAAGCTGAGATGGCAGCCGTGCCAGGCCCTCTCCTTTCCCCCTGCCTTGCAGAAGATCCAGTTCTCTGCCTCCCACAGCTGTAAGGAGCATTGGTTTACACAGTGCAAGGGGAGGGCGTCTGATACAGATCTTCAACCCAGAACTCTGGTCTTGGATTTGGGATAATTCCAACCTGAGCTCTGGTCTTGGAGTGATAGTTTATTCCTTTAAAATGCCTGTCTGCACCAGAGAGTGCAGAAGATGGGTGAAGAGCTTCTCTCCTAATGCACATTTTCACTTGAAGACAAGTAAACTCCACATGGTCTTTCAAGGTGGTGTTTGTGCCAGGTGTCAAACACAGCCCAACTCCTGAGACTATAAAAAATCAATCACAACCACAGATAAAAAAAGCTCCAAATGAAGTGTTCCTATGTCCATACTGCAGCTGGCTGCCAAGGAAATGTTTTGTTTCTAAGGGACAGCCCGGGGGCTGAGGTTTGGGAATGGTGGTGCCCGGTCCCTCCGAGGGAGCCGCAGCTGCAGATGAAGCTCCACCACCATCTGCTGGACACTCTGGGGATGGAGCTGGGCTCATCCGCGCTTTGCTAGGAGCAAAATGACAATACTCCTCTAAAGAAAAAAAGTTTAAAATGCCAAGTCCTTAATCCCGTTTTACAGCCATCAGGGATTTTTTCTACTCATGGACATAAGTGGCAACCACGTATCCCCTTTGGGAAGCCTGATTTTATTTAATTTTATGGTAGCTGTGATAGATCTGAGACACAGTTTGTAAAAGTACAGCCTGAATGTTAAAGCAGGCAAACAGCAGGGAAAGAGTGGTTTTTAGATAATTTAAAGAGAACCCCCTTATGTTGTTTACACAGCAGTGAGCAGCCAGACTCTGGGTTAACCCCTTGTGTGAGAAGGAGCTGGGAGAAAGAAATCAGTGTACCAGGGAGGGCAGAGGACATTGCTGCAGTCACACAGGAGCAACAGGGAGGACTGAAGAAAGAGAGTGACTGCATTGAAGAAGAAAATCATCCTGAGCTAGTTGGACCAGGCATCTCACTGTGTCTCAGTTACCTCCAGGAGGTCCTGCACACCCAAAATTTCCTGCACAATCCCACCTTCCAGCTTAGCTGAACCTGCAGCCCAGCTCAACACACCAGGCAATTCCAGCAGCAACATCTTGGGCCTGCTGCATCATTTAGATCTGATTCTTTAATAGATGAAGAATTGAGGCTTTAATAAGAGATAAGGGAGCTCTGGACTGCTGTGCTCAGACTAATCGTTTAGCTGAAAGTGATAGAAAAGCTGCTCCAGCTTCTTATCTAGCATTTTCCTTTGAATTATTAATAACCAATTTGTACTTAATTTACTTAGTTCAGAAAATTAACTACATGTGTCACTGATTCCAACATTTTTCATTTTTACTGCCATCTGCAGTGACAAAGGGATACCTTCTTATAAACCAGCCAAAAGACAAAGACACACACATACAACCTCCTGCCCTGGTTTGCTCTCCCAGCTCTCTGGAGTATAACTAGAAACACCAGCTTCTAATATTTTTCATGCTTCTTTGCTTCAGACTCCTGTAAACTACAACCTGGGTTAATGATTACAGCTGGTAAAGGGATGGAATTCTCCTAATATCTAAACCAGTTTTCCTAAACTCTTTGACAAGAAGAAACATTTTGGGGTAAAAGGGACAGAATCTGCAGGTTTGAGGAATGAAAGCAGGAGTTTTAAAGCTCAGTACCAAAATTAACTCACATTACATCTAACAACTGCAAAAATGTAAACACAAAACATGTTTAAACTTCCTCATCTCCTAGGAAAGGGAACATTCATTTCATTATACACAATGATTTATTTTGGGGGATTATTAAACATTTTTTCAAGGATACACTAAGGAAACTGGAGGCTATAAATGGCCAGCCAGCCAGCAAGACAAAGTGAGAGATTTGCAGGCAAAGGTGGTGAACTATGGTAATTTAGTTTAATGAAGGGGAAATATAAACACAGAAAAAGGCTTTTACTGCCTACTGACAGGTAGTAGCTTAATTGGCCTTCTCCATCCTGCAGAGACAAGAGGAAGTCTGATTTTAAAAAAGCTGAACATCATGGTTAAAATTAGAGTTCAGCTAAATCTAAAAAAACCTGCACAATTACACAGCCGTAAGGTGAACCCCTGAAATCATCCACAGATACACAAAATGTTTAGCTGGGAACAAAACCTCAGCCCTTCCTCAGCCTCATCTGAAGAGGGACACCAAATCAAAGGTGTGACACTGGTTTTAGAGACATGCTACAGTGAGCAGCCAACAAACGATCCCAGGTACCAATCACACAGCACAGGGCTCTCTGAAAGAGGCTGCTTCAGTACTTTTGGGGGATCCTGGAAACTCTTCCAGTGAAAATGCATTAAAAGAGTGCCACTGTCAATTCTGTGGCATTTATAAATGTTGTTTTCTTTGTGTAGATACAATCACCAGAGCCTGAACTCCTGAGATAATGCAATAGTCAAGCCAGCAGTAAGCCCAAAGCTCAGGAAATATCACTTGGCTTTCAGTGTTTCCAAAGCAGTGCCAGAGTTAAACTGTAAACTGTTAACAGATTACAGGGTTAATTTGTAATTTATTATTGTTATCTGCCAGGAACACTCTGGAAGATGAAATGCCAGGGGCAGGATTCCTCACCCCTTTTCCAGTCACCAGGGATTTCAGTACTGGCTGAGGCAGGAGACTCCTACAGTAAGACAATGTCATGTCTGATTTCTTCCCCAGTCCTTGCCTGCTCCCTGCTGGCACTCCATCTCTTTTTTGACCAGCAAAAACATTAAGAAAACATTTTTACAGAACAACCTTAATAAAACCCTCATATATCTCACTCCTCAAAGATTACAGGGACAAGAGGTATAATTCATATTACAGCTGCTCCTGATCTCAAACACAATCAGCCAGATCACCAGCCAAAGCAGCCAGACCAAACTGCTTCTGTACAAACCCATTTCTACTTTGCCCAGGAAAGATGCCCAGACCAGGAAGGCATTTGTCTCAGCACTTCTCTTTGCTCACAGTAAAAAATTTTTAAATTTTCTATCTTGGTTCTTTTCAGTGCAACTGAAGACTAAATTCACTACTTTTATCCAATAGCCAGGGTGTAATCCAGATTCTTTTTTTCTCTGTATAGGGGGCTGAAAGGGAAAACCTTTATTTCCCCTTCCATCTTGTCTGTAGCATCCTTCAAACAGAACTCCTCAAGCAGAACATGGTATCCCAGCTGAGACCTTATGGCCTGCCAAGTTGTGCCTTGTGTTTGTCATTCATGTGCAGGAGTAAGGGTATCATGAAATGACATCTGCCCTTTCCATGGCAGCAGGACCCTTCTAAGTCACTCTCTGCTTGTGGTCTGCCAGTAAATTGGAGTTTTCTCCAAAGAATTGCTACACAGCTGGTTTATTTCCTCTCCTGTACATCAGCTAGTCCTCTCTCAGATGTAATGCACTGTACTTCCCTGGCTGGAATGGCTTTCTTCTTTTTGCCTTCAGATCTTTCCAAAACATATCATTACCCCTGGGATCATGATGTTCTCCACTGGACTACCTGGCTTTCCCAGATGTTATTGCCTACAAATGTAAAGAGCAAATTCTCCTCCATTCCCAAGGTCACTAATGAAGATACTGAACAGACAAGACTCAGAAAAGATCTAAAATCCTGTCCACTCCTAATAGCAATCCTTCAATTCCAAAATTCTTTTAATTCTGGCTGCGACTTGTGTTTCAAGGAGAGGATAAAATCTACTTCATATTTGTACTTCAAATTACTTCCTAATGAAAATAGAAAACTACATCAGAAGTGACATGTCTGAGGCCATGCATGGGTTCAGTGAATATTTGAGCCTAATTTACATCATCTGATCTCCATATCTGGGTTTCCTCACATCGCAGGGACTGTCACTCTGGAAAACATTTAAGACCAAGGCATTGCAAATACTATCAGCTTAACAACCAACATAATTACTGTGCTGGAGAACAACCTTTTCATGCAAATTACACACAGCAATTATGCTATGTGTCTTTTACTGTAATTTTGCACTGCATAATTACATGCACATAGATTTATATAGCTAATAGTTACTAGGCAATTAATTACATAGCTTTTGTTTCTCTAACTGCCAATGCTTTATGACAGATGAAAGCTGAAAATCTTTTTGGGGTTTATGGTCTCTCAGGCCTGAACTCTGGCACAACACACAGTGATGAACATTTCCTACATGTTTCTTTAGAAAAGACAGAAAGTCCTTTATTCTAAAGAAAGCATCAACTATGATAATACCTTCTGGATAATTACATTAACAGGTTGGCCGACTTACAGGAGAATAAATAAGGACAATAATTCTTGCCCAGCAGTGCAAAACACAAGGAACATCTATAAATAAAGACTGAAAAGAAAATCTTTCAAGCAGCAGCTCAGATCAATGAGGATCTTACCTTGAAAACACAGGGCTACTCAAAACACAATGTACCATAAGAGAACAAAGCAGAGAGCTCAAAGCAATGATCCTTCTAAATAAGCCTGACAAGCTTTTATTATATAAAAACTGAATTAAACAAAAACTAAAGATAAGTGCTTTATCTGACATTTGGGATTTTAAAAGACTGAGAAATAGGAAGACATTTACAGAAATAACATATAAGGTCATCACCACCAAAAATTGGGTTTAATTCAAGATACTGACAATAATTGAATTCTAAGTTTCCTGCTTCAGCCTACAGTTGTCAATTAATTGAGCCTTGCTTGCATGTGAACATTGCTAGAGGCCTCTTACAGAATCAGCTGATTAGAACTTTTTTTTCATGAAGAGTGAGGCAGCATCCCTCCTTCTCAATTTAGGTAATGATCATCTATGCAGGTTTTATTCTATTAAAGCCCCCCATTCCAATTAATTCACATTTGCCAGATGCTGTCACAATTGCTGACAGGTGTTTATTACACTCCAGGTCAGCTTGAAATCACCATAAAAGGGAAGTCTGCAGCATCAGAGCCATCCCAGGCTGCTGAATGACACACAAACACCCCCATGAGGAGAAAGGAACTGCACAAGAACTCCATGTGCAACAATCTTGCGGGGATGGGGGAACAGAGAGGCAAAATGGCACCTCCACTTTGCAACAAAACAGTGGCTCAGGAGTTGGGATGTCACTTCAACCTGCTTTTTTAGTGTCTCTGCACCAGCTCATACACTGGTAGAGATACATCTACACTGAGGGATTTTAATGGTTTAATTTCAGAAACTACCTGCACTGTAACAAAGTTATTGAATGAATTATCATCTCAGCAAGTTATTTAAAAAAACCCACAACAACAAAAAAATAAATCAAAAGAACACTAGAGGAGCTTGTTGAATGTCATATTAGCAAACAGTTTAATTTATTAAAATGACTCCAGTACACCTCTGTGCTTCTACAACAAACACGCATTACACAAAACAGGTAAAACACAGTAATAACATTCTCCAGTCAGCAGTTCCTGGCTCTCAGCACAGAAACACAAAATCCACAGTATCTTACATCACCTCCCAGCTCAACCTTCTGCCACGTGGTGCTTGGGGCACTTCTCTGAGGAGCAGGCAGGCAGCTGAATGCAAGTGTGTGTCTATGCTTCCTGATCAGAGGTGGTGAGTGCAGCCCTGCGCTACCCAGAGCACAGAGCCAAGGCCCTGCCCAGGCTACAGGCAGTGAACCCATGGAACACAGGGAGTGCCATCCCACAGTTCCATCTCTCTAGAAATGGGACATCTACAGGATGGGCGTGGAGAGGTTAAATTCTCATAGCATGAAAAGACACTGGCCCAAAAAGGTTTGCACACCTGAGTATTATGCTCATAAGAATTACGAGATTCATGTAAGTCTTTATAAAGTCTTAAAATACAGTTGTGGTAATTCAGGGCCAGTTCTTTCTCTTTTACTGGTTAACTTTACTGAAATCAGCTCGACCTGGAATTTGAACAGCAAAGCAAACATGAAAAGTTAATAAAATCAGAAGACACTGAAGGTGTAAATACAGTGCAAGTGTTGGTTTTAGTTTTTTTGACTGTTACAGCCTGATAATTTTACATTCTGTGCTTTAATTTTAGGGAAAAGCATAGATGTTGTGTCAGAACATACATACTAGCATATATACATGTATACATCATACACACTTGCTGCAAAATGCAAGGGCTTCCAGCGGCATATGATTCATAGTACCAATCTATCACATGCAGGTTTGTTTTCCATACAAAACCAAAACCGTTTTAGAGGTGGCCCTCCCCCTGCATATATAATTATCCATTAATGTGTATTCACATGCATTATTACCAACTCATTGATTTACATTAACCAGATTTATTTAATTTTTTTTTAATGTAAGCTATAAATTATTTTAGTTGCAACACCTAGCCAGAACACTCCAGTGACCACAGTACTCCTGGGTTTTATGGTAACTAATACCTCCGTTGGCAAAACATTCTTAGCAAAATGACTCAAGTTTTGTTTGCTTCATATTGCTTCATTTTTAAAAAAAAAATTTATGTACAAACATTGCTGTTAGTACACTTCAGATCTGCTGAAGTGCAGTAAACTATGAGAGCTCATTATTCAGAAGCACCTAGACTCTTTTTGATATTAAATGGAAGCCATCAGCAACAAACATTGTATGGAGAATTCATGAGGTGGATGAACAGCGCACATCAGTGAGTATGAGATGAAACTGCTTTCTAAACACCTGGTAGCCTTCACAAAACAAATTATGAGTGATGTAGTCAGTCCTGCTGAGACAGCAGAAGGACATAAGAACACAAGCGACTCAAGGGTCAGTGTTTATCCATATTAATGTAGCTTTGGTTCAGAAATTCTTTAAGTGTTGTAGAGCACCTGGTTTAGTGACAAAACACATGCATCTCACAGTGCTAACAGTATAATGCTAATAAACTGTAAACTGCAGCTTTCAAATATTAATAGCATTTAATAAAAAAATTTACAGAAATATTCTTGTTGACAAATGTGCAGTACAAATGCAAGCTCCTTGGCCACAAACTCTAATTGTGTGCATCAGTTTTGTGCTGGCATAACAGTGCAAGTGCTGGGATTCAAGTATGATTTTCCATGTTTATGTTAAGCAACAGAGATTACATGATGAAGTTTGGGGGATTTTCTGCTCACAAGGCCAGGATGTGAGAATCAAGCAAAGCAATGCAGCAAAGGAAATGTTTAATTTCCCTCATCTAGAAGGCATAAAGGAGGGAAAACACATTTCACAAGCAAACCAGCTTCACATACCACCAAGTTATTGCTTCAGTTAAATCAGCTGTACTAAAACACAGGACTACAGGCTGCAATCTAATCTGCCCTCACATGAAGGGAAAATGAAATCTACAGTGCAAGTCCTCCATGAAAAAGGATCAAATTGCAACACCAGAGTCCTGTTTCATAGGACAGAATTTATTCATCATTCAGTTTTGCCTGTCAATTAATTTTATTTGTAAGTCAGTTAGATCACAGTCTAAAGTACATTGTTTATATTTCTGTGTTTCTAGAGGTACTACTTCATACCAATTTAGGTCTGCTCAACAACAGAATATAATATGAACCATTGTTTCCAAAAAATTGACAAAATTATTGCTGAAATTTTTAGGGTCAAAATTAAAACTTATTTCACCAAATCAAGACTTTACTCCACTTAAAAAAATCTGACATCCTATTAATTAAAAAAACCAAACCAAAACAAAACAAAAAATAAACCCTGAACTTATTAGGTGTTTTTTTTAATTAAATAATAATCTAAGATTTTACAAGATATTCACATTCAGGCAACTGTCTCCTGACTCATCTGACTGAATGACAGATGCCATAATAAAAGCAAGAACACTACTCACATTCTTCCTGACAGCAGTGATTAGTGCAATTTACTACTGCACTACACAGTTTTAATAGTGCAAGGTGTGCCTGCTGACATTTCTCACAATCACCTGCTACATGATCATTATTCTCAGCTGTCTGTACCTGTAATTTTCATTAGAATGTTGGCATTTATGTTAACACTTATGGAAAACTATGGCTTTATCCATGAAGTATATAGCTTGCCTAAACAAAATTTTTGAGCCATTTATTAAAACAATAAAACTGAATTGGAATGAGTTACTTGGTTAAGCCATAAGCTGTGTTGCCACTAAACTCAAGATCTCAGGGTTAGCTACAGAACACCAATATGTGTACTTGTGCATCTGTTACAGTCTTTAAAAGTTTATTTAAAATGTAACACTGATAATTTTTTTTTTTTTTACATCTAAGTCTAATAATTTATCTTATTTTTTGCAACAAGTTAAATTGCTTGTATCGAAAGTGTCATCTGAGTATCGCTGTATTACAACAGGACTGGGACTGTAAGAAACCCAATAATGCACACGTAAGAAGGCACTTGTCTTCCAGTAGTTCAAGTCAGAGAAGGCCTTACCCAGACAGTGGCACCTTACAGTTTGAAGGATTAGCAAATGTCCCCAGGCTTTGCCACAGTCTCAAAACGTGTCCTCGTGTCCCTGGACAAAGGTGCTGTGTGTGGTCTATAACACCATGAAGCTCATGACAAATTCCAGCAGTTTCTGCCTGTTGCTCTGAGGTAGGAACGTAGTGCCAAGTTCCAAAATGGTGTCTTTCCTCTGCTGAGTCTGCTTGAAAACCTGAAGCACAGCAGGAACACATGTAAGCATCACCCTGTTAAAGGAATCTTCTTTCTTCTCAGATTAAAATGTTATGGTCTATACTAAGATTTCCCTCATTTACAAGACTTCTTTCTTTTCATTTCTTGAAGGCTTAGATGGTAATGCCTTGAGGTATTATTAGAATTCACTCAAGGTTGAAGCCCTTCAGGGGTTATGGAAGAAAAGAAATTGAGAAATAAGTACAGTGTGTGATAAACAGCCAAATCTCAACAGTGAGGGACAAAACAACCAATCAAAGGCATTCACTTGAAAGTGTAAGCACTGTAAAAAAAAGAATTCAGATGCTATGCTATAAAAGATGCTCAGCAAACATTATCTAGTTCCACTTTTCATTCTAGTTTATCCTGCTGTTGGAAAATGATGGATTCAGTATGTGCTTTCCTCACAGCTATTTAGTCTACAGCAAGATAGCTTTACTTGGCCAACTGTTGTTAGATTATTCAATGCATTAGAATTTGAAGGCAAAAATTTCAAAAACCAAACTCAGCAACATTTTGCCTAAATGTCAACAGTTTCCAAATTATAATGCTGCATCTTATGAGGCATTCAGGAATCCATGCCAGTCTGATGAAAGAAAAACACTTCACTTGCAAAATCTAGATGGGTGATTTATGATTTGAAATACTAGTGGTAAAGTACAAAACTGAATATTTATCTTTAAGAAGACCTGTATCCACATGGTGAACACTGAAGGTGTATAAGGATGGTTCTTCTGGAGCATCAACCACTGCTAAGCCAAAACTCAATAACTAATGCTTTTTTAAAGATTTAAGTAGACTTCAAAATTAAATTTAGCTGTTACTGAGCACAGAACATGCTCTCAGCCTTTCAATATTGTTCAATAGGGACACAGAGTAGAACACAGGAACCTCATTTGCTGTGAATTAAAATGACTAGTCACCCATCCATCCAGACAGAGGATTCTTGCCTTCCCAGAGGCAAGAAATGCCCTGTTCTGCAGCTTGTGGTCTCTGTTACAGCCCTCAGCCTAAAGAAAACCAAAATGCTCCAAACCCAAATACATTTCCACAGATACAATCACTGATATTAAAATGACACTGAACAGATTCCATGAAATGTCCAAATTGTGCTCATTATTGAAATGAAACTTAACAGTCCCCAGCTCTGAGCACCAAACACTTACTCCAATTTCCTTGAAGACTTTCACTGCATTTTTCACATGACTGTAGGTTGCACTCTCAGCTGCAAGAGAGAAAACCCAGAGGTAAACAAACTGAAACTCAATTTGGGCTACCTTGTGGTAGAAAGAACACAATGAATCAAAGCCAGTTCCAAAACCAGTTTAACATACCATACACAGCAACATTCCTCTCTGTCCTGCTTATTAAGTGCCTGTGTAGCTTCTGAATGTATTCAGACTCTAAAACAGGACCACTAAAATTGTGCACAAAGATGACAGCAGAGCTGTATGCCTCCAGTAATGGTCCCAGTAACCTCTGCAGGAAAGTGATGTACTGCTGGTGCTCCTGAGACTGGCTCACCTAAGGAAAGGCAACAAAAGGTTCAGTGACAGAGAGCAGTGGAAACCAGAAATGACCTGCAAGGCATAACACGTTGAAACAGCAACAAAAATAAAAACAAAAGCACAAAAACTTGTACAAAAACAAGTGTGGGGGCACAGCACAAAATGGGAGCATAGCAGGAAAAGAGGCTTATCACGAGGGACAAAACAGGCACTGAACATCACAGACCAAGGCTATTTTTTCCTCCTCCAGGGTATTACTATTTTCCCAAGATAAAAATTAAAGACATCATGCTGTTCTGCAGGCAGCAGAAGGGCTGCCCTACATTCACAGAGACAGACAGAAGTTTTCATGTGTTAACAAGATATCCTTAAGTGTTTGTGTTGGCTCTGAGAAAACTAGTAATATATCTAAAATCAACATAAGCAATCTATCAAGTGAAACACAGGCTGAATATAAACACCAGCTGGATGTGCCCCTTGTAGACTGCATGTAAAGAATAAAGCCAAGGTACTTGAGTCTTTATCAGTTTTCAGGACTCTAACCCTTTGCTCCTCTACCTCCCTGTAAAGACTGTTTATGTTTCTTCAGCTATTTTCCTCATGTGAAGAAGACAAATGGGACTGTACAAAAATACTAACATTGCAAACCAACAAAAACCCCTCACAAAAAAAATTATCAGTACCAGTCCTGAATAAGCAAAGTAATTTATAACTCTCACAAAAGGGTTCAACATTACAAGGAAAATATTACCTTCAGGTAGCAATCTCTCTGCTCCTCCCCAAAATCACTGTCTTCATCTTCCTCATCACTTCTCCAAGATAATGGCTCAGGGAGTTTTTTATTCCACTGCTGTTCTGTAAGACTGGGGCTAACATCCTCCTGATCATCCTGCTTGAATTTCAAAAACAAGGTGGTAAATAGGTAAAACTCCAAATCCAGGCAAGCAAGAGGATTCTTTTATAATCTCATCTGACTTAATGCATTTATTAACCAGTATTTAATGGATGCAAGTGAGACTCAATTAAAGGCAGCACTGAGAAAAGGAGAGAGAAGAGACATTTGGTGAAAAAGACTAGGTTTTTTCCTTGCTTCCTCTTGGGTGCCAAGGTTTGTTTACTGTGCACAAAAAGAAGTTTATGAAGCAAATAGATGCTGAATCAGCTGCCTCCACTCCTAAGGTTTTCTTTGCACAGTGCACCTCTGGCAAACTGCACCCTACAGCCCTGGAACTGCAAGCTGAGGAGTTTTACAGTAATTCTGAGATCAATACAAAGGAATTAAAGAATGACAAAAGGTCTGGACTCCTGACTCGTGTACAGTACAAAGTAAAAAAAATCCATGTAGCTATGCTACATTTGAAAGGGCTCCAATAATAAAATAAATCCCAAGTTTCATGTCAGTACAAAAATAGGTGTCTTCCTTAATAGCCTTACTGGTAAAAGGAAATTACACAGAGTCATGAAGCATCACAGGCTGACTGTACCCAACTGTCTGACACTTAGGAACAGAGAGTGAAGCAATCTCAGTCCTGGGCATGTTGTACAAGCTTTCAGTAACAACATATACTCAGAACAAGTCTCACAACTAAGGAGCATAAACCACTCATAGTACAGTACACAACTCCTGCAACATCTCTGCCACTTTACCTCAGCCACCAGGAGAATGCCATACTGGATCAGCCTTTCCACAGACTCGTGGCAAACTTGATAGATCACCTGGCAAGGCTGCACAACACAAAAGGAATGCAGTGAAAAAGTCACATCCATTACACCCAGCAACATCATTCCCTGTTCAGTATGAATGTTTTAGACATAGCAGTATTATTTCTTTTATGCAAGCTGTTAAACTTTTATCAGCATAATCCCACTGTATCACTCTTGTGCTTATCCTGGCAGACATTAAAAAAATTATAGTGAAATAGTATATTTAAAATATGTCCAAGATTTTTCCAAAATGCATTACCACTGGTAGAAAGCCACATTAAATATTCTCCCTTTTTAACAGCCTCTAACCAAATCTTAGTTTGTTAACAGTTCTGGAATAAAATCATCATAAAATTAAAATTATTGAAACTCATAGCAGTGATCTATTTGGAATTTAAAGGAAACTACACTTCCAAGAAATTCTCTGATGTGTTTTGAAACAGAATTAAAAAAATCCAACTTCTTTTACATTATTCATAATAATTTAGGAAATATTTTCTTAGTTAAAAAATAATCATCAATTATTAACTCTGAAAGCAGAAAGATAATATTACTAAAGAACTCTAGCATATGAGCTAACATTACTACCCAGACAAAAATACTAAATTTGGCTTATGCTTCTGTAAAAATGCACAAGTCAAATATGAGTAAAAATGCAAGAGCTAATTGAAGAATCTCTAGAATTTTAAGTAACTTCTACACATAAGAAAAAATAACATCTAGCACTTAAAACTGGAAGTATGCAGTGTCTGAAAAGTGAGATAATATCAACTCTCGTCAGTGTTTTGTAACAACAAAAACTGAAGTCAGGCCATGTTTAAAATTTCCACTAAGTACCAGGTGTGGCACAACATGAGAACTGCACTCCTATGCAAATAAGGGATATCTTTAGAATATGGAGCCTTACTTCCCAACACAATTTCAACCACCTGTGCAAACTCACAGGAGCTGGGTACTCACAAATACTTTTGTTTCTTTAGGTAAAAAAATAAATAAATGAATATTTTGGGTAGAATGCAAATACAGTTGTGATGAGCTAATGACAGAAATGATACAAAATAAGTTAGAGAAGCTGCTCTCTCAGCTTCCCACAACTCGAGGTGGGTTTCTTAATGCTGCCTTGCTCAGAAAAGGCCTAAAGCACAGCAGAAATGTCCCAGGCCCAGCCCAGCATCACCCACTTCAGCACTGGCAGGAGCAGCAGGTGGCACTCAGAGTGTGACAGCCACTGATACCCACCACCATCACAGTGCACTGACAGTGAACAGACCAGAGCTGTGACACTTGTAAAAAGCATCCTGTAATTTTAAAGTAGCAAGCAGAACAAAAACTGGACAATTAATGCAACTACTTACCAAAGACACAGAGAATTCATTGGAAAGCAAGTAGCACAAGCTGGCAGCTTTTCTGACCAGGTGCTCTTGACTGATTAAACTGGGAGAAGCACCACTGGTACCATTTCTGTACCTCCTGCTCTGAATAGCGTGAAGACTGCAGGCTGGAGCAGAAACAAACACAGGCAAAGTTTAATTTTCCAAAGAGCTTTATGGCAAAGGAAACATCAAACTTCTGCTTCATTCACTTCTGGGGCTAAAAGCAGTCAAATATTACACATGCCATTCAGGAATAAAGACAGACTTAACTACTATTTTGTGTCCAGCAATGTCAGATCAAAACAAAATCTCATTAAAATACTGCTCACCAAAACAGAGGTTTTGCCATGCTGGCTCAGCACTCTGATAGTGCCTTGCCTATGGCAGTGACCAATACACAAATACTTCCAAGAATGATAAAGGATGAGGGGAAAAAAGAATGGAAACGTTCCTCAAACAAAATACAAGTTTGCTTTAAAACTGTTTGTCAAGGTAAACATGAGTTGAAACAGGAAGTGAAAATTTGTATTAAAGGAAATAACACGAGGAACTGATGGGGATTTTTGTGCAGATACTCTGATTCAAGGGTTACATGAAAGTCTTTCCCTGATAAACCCCAAAACATACCAATAACAGCCTCTTTAATGAATACATGAAGTATTCCATTGCTGTAGAAGTTGAGCTCAAAGACAGCAGGTATTGTGATGCTGGGAGTGACAAAGAACTCATTGTTTCTGCTCGTGTTTGTGATATTTACACAGTTCCCCAACAAGTGGATGGCATGCATGACAACATCATCTGAGTTCCCTGAAAATCCCAAGTCAAAGTCACGGGCTAGGACCTCCTCCTTCATAGAGAAGAAGTCTTCTACCAGTCTGGAAAGATCAGTTCCCTACAAATAAACACAGAATCACAGAGTTAAACAATTTTTCTGCACAGGAATCTATCAGTAAACCACATAATCAGGTATATATCAAAAACAATGCACTAACCAATAATCCAAAGCACAACAGTCATTTCAGAAAAACTGATTTTCACTGAGGTTTTGATGAAGTAGTTCCACATGCTTTGAATTACATGCAATTATATTTTACAGCCATGGAACTATTTGGGAATGCAAGGTTTTTCTTTGCTTCTTGGTTTACTCCACAACCTGTAGAGACCTGAATACCTCAAGATACCTCAAGACCATGTCAGAAGTACCATGATTCCATTACCTATGCTTTTAAGTGAATGATCAGTTAGCTGGGAATATTGCACTTAACAGAATGGAACAATTGGTGTGGAACATGAGGAAAAGCCTTTCCTCAGGCACCTCCTTTTCTTGTTTTCTCCCAAGATGGAGTCAGATCACATTATAAAACACTTATTTGATTCCACTTTAGGAATTTTAGGAAATTGGAAAGCCTGGACTGATGAGAATGGTAACACTTCCTCCACAAGCAGGATTATACAAGTGACCAATATTTTTCCATTTGTTCTCAGTTTATGTACAATAAAAGCTTCAGATTTGAAGGACTTTTAGAAAAAATACAAAACAAACTTGTAGGATGAAAAAAAATTCATCCAACTTTCATGCACAAGACTTCAGGTAAACATTTGTATCATTCTGCCATTGTGATATAGTATATTAGTACTGAGGAACAGTAAAATCAATTTGGAAATTAATGGAACAGTTTGTAGAATATTCAGTAGTGAGTGTGTTTTGAGATCTAAATACAACCCTAATACAATAGATGAAAGCCATGTAATCTTTAAAAAATTGATAACATTTTGAATTACAAAGATCTATTTCCACATGAGCATTTATTATCATCCCATCAATAATGGCTTGTGTTCAAGCACCCATGCTAACTAAAATATCAGCACTCAGACTACCTGAAATCCACTTTAATTTAAATGCATCTTTCCTTTTTAATCAGTATCATGCAATAGTAAAATCCATATTTTTTTTTTTTAATAAGTTAACAAGGCCAAAGCAATGTTTGGCTATTTAAGCAATACAGAAGCCTTACCTGCCTGTGTCTGTACAGCAACAAACAGGCAACAATGTGGGTAGACATCACAGCACAGGACTTGTCAGCAGCTAGAGGTGAACAAGATAAACTTGCTGAGCATCTGAGACATTCCAAACACCATTACAGAGTACCCACTATTTAAAAAATAGTCACATTGATATAGGCACAGAACTGTACCCACTGAATAAAACACAAAGTGTATTATGTACATCTAGAAACAACTTTAAAATAATCAAAGTAACTTGGACTAAGAAGGCCAAATAAAGCTTAAATATTTACTAAGGTAAGTACTGCTTCCTGTGTACCTCTGGTACCACAAGCCACAGACCTACTGACTGAAGCATTCATCACATAATCTACAAAACCTGGCAACACTGGTCCATGCAGCTAGATGAGCTCATGTATGATCTTAAATAATGCCATTAAGACACTCCAATAGCTTCTTACATGAAGAGACAATGAGTGCATCAATATGACAATCAAGCACTTCAAAGTACAGAAAGGTTAGTCTACTAGTCCAACAAACTGAATAAAAATCTTCTATTTGATCAGAAAAAGAGTTTATTAAACTTTGAAGAGAATGGAGGGAGACAAAGGATGGACAACTGTCAAGATTATGTAAGTCATGAAATTATCACCTGGATGGAGACAATTAGGAAGTGTGACACTACCACACAAAATTCATGCTCTCAGCAAAACCAAACAGGCAGCTGACAGCAACCTGCTCCAGTGGAAGGTGTCACTGCCCATGGCAGGGGGGTTGAAATGAGATGATCTTTAAGGCTCCTTCCTATCCTCATCACCCTATGATTCTGTGATCCTCTTCAACACTTACTGAAGAGAATGTGCTCAGCCAAGTTGGATATCAGCTCTCTTCTGAAGGGTTCACTGGTGATATCCCTGGAGTTGGGCAGCGAGGCTTCTGCACCTTCATCCACAGTATCATTAGGTCTGGATACATAATAAAAATTAACATGATGACATTTGGATTCTGATCAAAATGTAAAAAAATATAAACTGATTTTTTAAATGTACGCTTAACATTAAATACAGCACAAAATACCACTACAGTCTGGTAAGGGCAGAAAATGTTATCAGCAAAAAGCTCTACCAGCTTTTCCTGATTATTTCTTTGCACTGAACAACAATCCATGATAAGATTACCAGAAGAAAAATTGTAAGCTTTTTCTATGGCTATTCATGACTTTGCTGTAACACCAATTGCTCTTTTTCCTTCAACAAATATGGAGAACAGTAGAAAAAACAAATTTGCCTGAAAGACAGAGCCCAGTTTCTCTACAAATTAGAAACGGTCCTTTGTATGGACTTACAACTTTTTAAAGGTACAGAACTGACTTTGCCCCCACCAGGACCACACAGGTTTGTATAACTCCTGAAAAAACCAGCTAAAATGTCTATGTAACAAATGCAGAACTAACCCCTGAGCAGTGCTGCAGTTCTGACAGTCATCTCCTTGAAAACAAGGAGCACTCACTCACAGGTCCTACTTGCTTTGGAATTATTCCAAAAACCTTGTGAAATGTTTGTGAGGTTTAAAAACAAATCCTTTACTTTTCCCTAAGCATGGCATTTTCCCCTCTAAATGATTCCATAAAATTTATAAACAAATCAACAGAGGTTACTAAAAAAAACAAAAAAAAGGAAAAAGTCTACCTGAATTTATTGGAACAGAGCTCATCAGGAAGAATGTAATTCTTATAAATAAATTGCAGTTAGAATTGCCTAAGTTTTGCACTTTTCTATAAACAATTAGATTATCCAACGGGAGTTCAAACACTGCTTAGAATGTAATACAGAACACTAAAAAGATAAACAAACAAACAAACCCCAATCTGTCCTCCCTTTCAAAAACACCCCAAACAAATCTCTACCTTGATGGAAGTATAGCTGGTAACAAAGCTTGTTCCAAAGAAAAAGGAGCAGGCACAGGTTTTTGGCTTTGGCTGTTTACATATTCCTGTTAAAAAAAGGCTCATTATTTTCTGTACTTTTTCCACCTTATTCTTGCATTCAACTGATGCTGCTATTACAGGAAAAAGGCAATTATTCAAAAATGCAACTGATTAAAAATAGCTCACACTAAGAAAGCAGTAATAAGGTCAGGGATATTAGAAGTTTTCAACAGCTTATTCACTTTTTACTTTATTTTATGCAAAAAGTAGATTTCCCACAGCAAGGAATCTGTACTTCATAAAAAAACTTGCAATGAAAACAACACATAACCTCTGTCAGCACCCTGCTGTGAACAACTCCTTTGAGATGAGTTCCACGATTAAATTAATGAGAACTGCCTCATTAACATGAATGAGAACAAAACCTAGCACCCATTTAGAACCAGCATGGAGACTGTAATTATTGCTTACTCCTGCCTTCCTCACACACCATGAGAGAGAACTTCTAAGGGGAAACACTGCTGTACAAAACTCCAGTTGCAAGACACAAACTAAAGCCCCCAGGAAGCAGGCAGGGTACTGCATGCTTGGAATGACTGAATCCCAAATTTCTCAAAAGCCAAACTCCTCTCCTTATAGGTTAAAATTTACACTATTCTGTTTTCAGGACACTGTGTTCCCTCAGTTTCTGTAAAGAATGGGAAACTAAAGAGCCACTTAACCTGCTGGTCAGGAAAACAGTTCCCTCCCAGGAAAGCTGCTTAAAAGACTTCCACAGCCTCTTTCACACACTCTTCTGCTTCCAAGCCTGTGCTCATAGAACTGCAGATGCCCAAAATTAACCCCCAAAGCTCAAGTGCTTTAGAAAAACCTGCAGTGACACAACTACAGTTACACTACTGCAAATGTGAGCTAAGGCACACTTAAAGGATTTATGTCATTTATCACCATTCTAGAGCACAATAAGGAACACAGGTACAAATGAGACCTGACAGAGGCTGCTGGGAAGGTACAGAGTGATTAGCATTTCACTAGATTAAGAGGGCAGATATCCCTCTTTTCCTTACACTGATCCAAGAAGAGTTGTTAACTCCCTACCAAGAATAGCCCAAGCCTTCTCCTTTGGAAGTGAATTAGTATCTTTCCCTACTACACTAATTATAATGCAATGCAGCCGGCCACAATAATTTCATGCTGTGGTAACTGAACCCTCCAAAGCTCTCCAACCCTACTGCTTTTTCTGAGAGAAGTAGGGCAGAAAGAAGAACACCTAATTAATTTGAATAATGTTCTAGTAAGTTGCTGTTGCAGTGCTTAATCTTATTAAAGTCACACTAAAAATAAGGTATACTGTGGCAGAATACAGATTAGTGAAATGGAGATTAGTACCAGCAGATTCTGCAAAGAGATCTGAGAAAATTTAGAGTAAAGGCAGATACTGCCACAATACCCCACTCCCTGAGAAACTATAGAACAGCTACAGTGAAGTGCTGTACATAACAGTTGTGAATTAATAATGAATGATGACTTTCAAAGAATATACGTATTTTCATGATATATTACCCATGACACTTTTATAGCTACTAATTTGCTTAGCAGTTTTAAAACTCCAGTGAGATAAATGCCCTTCCTCAGCCATTGCAGACGTCATTAAATTACACTGGAAAACAGTATTCAGCTTCCTTCAACTCCAAATGTTGTTCAACTCCAAATGTGAAGAATTACTAGATAGTATAAAGATCATTTTACACATCACTTGTTAAGCAAACAAATAACCCCACCAGTAAGAATACTTAGACTGTTTCAAAACTAATATATCAACACTGAGACTATTTCAGCTTAATACAGATGTATTAAGTCCAAACACTCATCAAAAACAGGGATACTTTTGTCCTGCCAGAATGGACTGCAGCAGATAATGCTAGTGATGATAACCCACAATGAGGAAATCAAAATAAATGTGTCCCACCATTGAAATATCAAAAATGTCAAATATTCAAGAAGAACTTCAAGATATCAAACTTACTCTTAAGGAAAACGGTTGTGCAAAATCTACTCTGACACACCCATAATTCTTCCGCAGCATTCTGAAGACTCCTCTAGCTATACTCCAAAGACTTTCATTCTTCTTAGGCTTGCCCTAGAAAACATAGGTGGTTGTTCTGCTTTTCTTCCACTTTGCAATTAAAAGGTCATGTTTAAAATTAAAATGCATGCAACAGCAGACAAAGCAAGCCCAAAGCTTTTGACACACCTTATAACTTCAAGTACATCTAGAGAACTATTTTTCTCTGCAGATATCCCCTTGAACATATTACTTGTCATGTCATGAATTTGCATTTAGAAGCGTGTCACCTGTACCTCAGCACTCCCTGTCAGAGCCATTTTGTGATTCATGGCTGAACACAAACCCTGAGTCATGAACAGAGGACTAGCACACTACACTTTAACTATGTAACACGTTTTCCTGCACATAAGCAGAAAATCCCCTAGGCAAAGCAAGTTGTTTGATTGCTCTTACCAGCTGCTCACTGTTATAGTGACCTTCAATGATGCGATCATAGGAGATTCCCACAGGTATAATGAGGACATCAGGGGTAGCATTTGAGAAGAGAGCATCCACCACTACCGACAGCAGCCCTGCTCTAGCTCCAGATGTCTTTCCACTTCGAGACCGTGTCCCTTCCAAGAATATTTCTAGAAACTGCTGCTGTCTCAACAGCTCTTCTATGTGCTGAACACAAAAAGATTGGTAAAGAGAAAAAATAAGTATCTAATGATATTGGCATACATATATATAATAACACACATTTCAGGTATATTGTTGGCAACCATTTCTTTTTAAAAGCAATGGAAGATCATGACTTGGCATGAGTACTTGTGGGATAAAAACCCAGTAATTTATGCCCGACACAAGCCCAGACATATGTGCAACTGAATTTACATGAATATACATGCAGTATAATGACATTTGTTCAAAAAGCATCTCTAGCAATGGTTGATGCAGTTGATTCACATTCATCTTTCCTTCTGGTTCCCCAGCACATTCCATCTTCCAAGATGCAAATACAGCTACTACACTGAATGGCACAAAGGATTACATCAGCCCATCATGAACAGACTTCCATTGTGTTAACTGAATCAGTGTAGAGATGCTTCACAACAAAAGACATCAGTGAAACAAGCATAAGTTAACTCAGAGAGCATTAATTCCACATTCTTTAATAAGGATTATGCAAGGTGGATATCTGCTCATCCTCAAAAGAGCTAAGCATGCAGTTTTCTTTATTCTATAAATTCAAACCTTCATACAAAAATGAATCCCCTTTTACAGCATAAAACTTAAGACAAATTTAAAGTAATAAATACATCTCCAGAGTGATGGAACCCACTTTTCCCACTTGCTACCAAAGTGAAATGCTACCTACAGAAAAAAAGACAAGAAATACACACCACATAGAGCAAAGCTCTGTACAGGAAATCCTTACGACCGTCAGGGTTCTGATCCAACTTCCGACGAATGAAAAATCCTCCCAGCTTGCGGATCAATGTGCTGCACACCAAAGAAGGATTACACTCATTGATTTCAGCTTGCAGGAAACTACTACATCTCCAACAAATAATTTCTTGCACACAACAGGGATTCAAATAACTAAAATTCTTAAAGACTAAAGTGTATTACACTACTAGCACATGATGGGACTACACAAATATTTCTCTATTTTACTTATGAACTGGCTTCTTTGCACTGTCTTGGCTTCACTGCCCTAACAGGTCACTGACCAGCAGATTGTTGCACTCTGAGATTCAAGTGACCCATGTAAGAGTTCACCTGAGCTGGCCCCAGTCCACAGACTGCAGAGCCTGCATGCCTGTGGTGTGACACACACTCCGCTCAGCTGCAGAATCAGCTCACCCAGCTGATTTTAACAGAGCAATCTGCAGGCAGCTCCCACTTGGCACCAGCAATTACACCACCTGCATGGTCCTGCATTCATCTCACAGTGTAGCAAGAAGTCCCCATGAGGACATCCCTTCTGCTAGACAGAAGCAATGATGAATAGGGCTGTTTTCTTGAAAAAAAATCCTATACTGGCTCAAAAGACCAAAGAGGAGTAGTACACCTTTCTGCAGACAGGATGCTATGTGTGAATCATGGGCCTGCTGAATGCTGCAGAACTCAGGGTGCCCAGTGCCTAAAGTAATGTTAGATTATCTATGCTAACCTTTCTTTATTCTGTTGCCACTAAGAACTAGCATTTCAATTGCTCATTTATATGAATGCCTTTTTCACTGGGATTATTGCAGACCAGCACCTAAAGGGTCTAAAACACCCTTGAAGTCAAGGAATTACCTTTCTTTCCTCATAATTTCCTATAATATCCAGTCATTCTTTAGATACCAAATATGCCCAAATTCTGTCTCAGTGACAAAATATCACCTAAAATACCTCAGGCTTTTGAGCCACCAGAAATATAATTTAAACACAGACTCAAGTGGAATAATTTTCCACAAAGTATTATTCAACCAGTACTGTTGCTGCTCGTTAGCCAGCTCACTAAAGTGCATCAAGAGCTGTCCATCCACAACTCCTTCTCCCATATCATCTTTCCTTTGTCATCTAACCACTTTAAAACTCCAAAAAAGGAATATCCTTTCCCCTTACCCTACTAAGGTTGTAACAGAGCTTCTCAGAAGGATGTTGCGATGCTCTCTCTCTGAACATGTCACAGGAACCAAAGAAGTTCTACATGATGGCCCAGTAACAGTCAGACAATTTTACACCTAAGACGTTTTGTGCAATAGATCAGATCCCACCACCTCAGTCTTATTTCAAACAAGGAGAGGTTATTACCTGAAGATGGGGATGTTGAGATTGTTCCCTGCAGCAATGTAGGGTGCTTTGATGTTATGGCAGAAAAGAATGAATGTAAGGAGCAGATAGTCAATGTGGGATTTGTGAACAGGCAAAAAGATGAGAGGCAAATTCATCTATGGTGGGGAGAGGAAACAGTAAACAAATCAGTTGGTAAGAAACATGGAATATTGTTCCTTTTCTTAAATCCACTGTTGAGATTGCTAGCATCATCTTACCTAAACTGATGTTAATTTCCAGTTACCATAATAGAGTTTGCATACTTCTGGTTTTCCTTCAGCTGGGACAATGCGAACATTTTAGTCAACTTGTCTTTAGTATTAGTTTTCATGGACTGTAGTTTTCAATTGTATCCATTACATTAACAATGTAATCATTGTTAATATAATGGATACAAATACTCTCAGTTTCTTCAGACTCACGGTGCTGAGACACTAATCAAACTAAGTGATGTGGAAAAGTCTCACTGTCACCAAAGTACTGGTATTTCTATTAGATATTAGCAAGGATTTATGAATAGTGGGTTTCCCAAACACAATATTAAAAAAAAAAACCCAGAAAAGACCAGGAACTTTTTTATTTGTTTCATTTATCTAATCAACACTGCTAAGGTAAATCCTGCAAGACAAGTTAACTCATTTGAGTATAAAGAAAATGGTAGCATTCAGGAGGTTGGTTGACCAATTTCAATAAATACTGAGAAACTGGAAACAGATTGCTAGTAAGAAATGGGAAAAGATTTTTCTTAGAAGTTTTTATTCCAAATCAGAAGTAAAAGTAAAAAATTCTGACTAGATCCACTAATTTATTGCTGGCTGCCTCAGCTCAAAAAGCGGAAATGATGTTGGATGCAAGGTCATCTGAGCTAATCATTCAGCCTAATAGTTAAAATTTGATCCTGAATCAAAGGTAAACTCAGAGTTCACACAGTATTTTAGGTTACACAACTCTAGGAGCATATATTTAATCAAGAACACTATTTCACAGTGCTCTTATTGTACTTCAGATACAATGCAGTTCTACCTGCAATTGCTTTTCATACTGATTTAGCAGAACTCTCACAAAAAGAGAAGTGCTGTAAATATTATTAGAAACTACTTCAGAAATCTACCTTACTGGATTTTCTCACCCTCCCTTACCTCTGTTGCTGCTTTGACCATTTCTATTTGACCTCTGTGGATCTGGATATTCCAGAAGAAGCTGTTAAACAACTTCAGTAACACCCAGCCAGTCAACCTAAGAGAAAAAACAAACACGACTCAAAAAACTTCATTTATTTCTGCCTCTGTTTTATATTGCTTCTGTATGACTAAAGGCAAAGCAGTTAATCTGATAACTTATATTCAAACAAAATTACTATAAAATCCAATTGCTAAACAAGGTTTTGCCTATGGTTAGTAGCCACATTTCAGCCTCCTGCAGTTATGACACAAATCTTGTATCAACCTCAGTGAGGGCTGTGAACTAGGAACATGACAGAGACAAAATCATCCTTAGTAGTAAATGTAGACACCACAGGAGAAGATTTTATCTAAAATAAGACTCTCCCTTGGATATTTATATCTACAAATTATAGCATTGAATAGGCTAATGGAAATATTATCTTTTGGTCTGTGATGCTGCAGATAGCTGTACTTGCCCACATGAGCCTGAAATAACAAATGATGCCAATACTGGTCCAAGCCCTAGCACCAAAACTAGGTTTGTGAGAAAAGGAAAAGTTTGTATTTAATCTTAGCATAAAATATATTCTTTGTAATGGCAGAGGACTTCTGCTGCATCTGAAAATGAAGAACAACTACTATTTTTGATGGTATTCTGCAGAAAGAGTTTGTCCATTCTTCCACTCACTGATAATATTGATGAGACATTTTTCTTACCTGATTAAAGCAGGTGACACATTTGCTACCATTTCCTGGAGAATTTTCCTAGCTTTTTTCTTCACTTTGTTGACAGCTTTAGGATCTGCCTGAACAAAAGTGCCTGGAGTACTTGGCTCAGAAGCTTCATCTACAATGGCCTTCTGGACTCTAACATTAAAAAGTAAAGATTGTAAGACAGTCCCACAACTGAAGAGTCCAAAACACAGACAACGACAGCTAGGAATGAGCTACATATTATTACAGGAGGAACTTGCAAACATAAAAAGCATCCACACTAAACTATTGTGTACTCCAAATGCATTAAACTTGATTCAGTTTTATAAGCTCTAATTTAAGAGGCAGGTGATGATTGAATGGGCTCAAAGGTGACTACATGAAACAGTACATACACAATTCACAGGTACTAATATTAAAACATTAAGTGACTGATAATTTTCTGAAATTATTAATAAAGTTAAAAATTCGGGGGGAACAGGTGCAGTCTCATTTTTGTTAATGCTTTCTTTTTCCTGCCACAGCAATTTCACATACCTCATTAGACAGATTTATGCAGTTGATATTTTGAACTTCTAGATTATTTTTGCCCTTGAATTCTCAGTTTTACCAAGTCTAACAAAATTTTATGAGGGCTATTTTCCCCCTTTAAAACATACTCAAGAGACAGTAAGTGGCTTTAACACACCCTGTAGCACAACACAGTCTGCTTTACTTTTCAAAAGCAACACTATCATCTTCAGATGTGACTCAAGCTTTAAAAATTCAGGAGAATTAGGAATGTAAATGTAGGCAGTGTGTGCCCTCTGACAAAAGTGGCCTCAAGGGGCAAGCAGGTGGTTGAATTTCTTTGTGTCCAAAGAAAACTGACACCTGAACAGCTGATCAGGGGCTCAAGATGCCATTTAAAGTGAGGCATATGAAACAGAAAACAAGCTCCACAAAACTAAGACTGGGTACTCCATTTTACAGCCTTTTTCCATTTTTTGCTGCACGCTCCAGGTGTACACTCAGCGTACTCCAAAATGCTGCTTTCCTATTATCTGAAATACTGACAATTTCTGATGACTGCAGTATGACTTCAGGGGTAATGACTTACATGAATTAGATAAACAGAAGTTTGAAGAGCTCTCTTGTATCAATTTATTTTTCTATGTACTGTCTGCTGTTCCCCCACTACACACCATTCATTTAGAGACTCGTAAACCTTAAACTCCCCTCTTTTACTATTCCAACAGAAATTTAAAGCTGTGCTAAAGATACTCCATCTACTAGTATTTTAATTAGTCTGATTTTCAAAATTTTCAGTTTCTAAATTAAGGCATATTTTAATGTACTAGAAATTTTTAAAATAATTAATTTTGTGTTATCTTACCTGCTGCTATTCAGCACATTTTCTGTCAGATTCTTGGCAAACATACCCTTATGAACATCCCTCTCTTGCACAAAAAGCACGTAGCAAAAGCGTCTCGCAAGCCACCCTCTGTACCTACAAAAATATGAATGGTATTTCAGTGTGATCCTCAAAATATTTTGCTTCCAAAAACAACAGCATTAAAAACAACTAAAAATACAATCAAGAAGCAAAAGTAAGTGAAATTTTATAAATGGCTGTCTAAAAGCTTCTGTATCTTCCAGTAAATTGCCAATATCTTCATGTTATAGATGAAACAACTGATGAATAGCAGAAAACATCTGAGCCAACATCTGCACCCCTTCAACTCAGGGTGACACTGGCCTTAAAACACCCACAGAATCACAGGAGTACAGTGACCAAACCAGCATATACATTTTGTCTGTCCCCTGGAACCAACTCGCCAGCTCAGAGAGGCCAAAAGAAGTGATAGTGTGAATTTCCAATTTGGTGTCCCTTTCCACCAAGGAAAGTAAATGCCCAGCTAAGAGGTTTGTCAACTTCTTCAAGGAACACCAAGTCCTCTTGGGAAAGCTGCTCACGTAAGCACAGGGTAAACTCTCACAAACACTTTTGAAAATATGTTTGCATTAGCCATCAAAACTAAACCCACTTTTTTAGTTAGCTTTTCTTCCTTTACAGTGTCTCCAACACCCAGTCCTATGTGTCTTCTCCATTCCTTCTCCTAGTAAAGTTTTAGCAAGTGTATAACCACAAAATTATTAGTAAATCTCACTACAAATTCAAGTGTTTAAGGTAACTTATGGAGACAGTCCCATTTTTTTAATTAACCCTGTCTTCTACTCTCTCAATCATACAAGCAGAAATCACCTGAGAAAATGTTATTTGGAATTCAAACATCACAGAAGATGCCTGTGACACAGGAATGGCTTACACCCCTTCCCACACAGGGGATATTCATCACTATTTCTCTCCTCACCTCCCTCATTTACCAGGCCAGCAGTGGACAAGCCACCACTTACACAAACCCAACACCTGGGACCTCCAAACAGCAGAGCTGATGTGATGGGGCAGAATTAACAGCTGGATGAAAAATTAAATTCTGGCAATTTCCAAGCCCAGAGCAGTATGTATTATGCAAAACTCCTGTCCTGAGGCCTGCTGGTGCAATGCCTGGCTGCTGCTCCAGTGAGTGTCCCAGGCTGAACCGTGGGTGACAAAGCTCGTGGTGGTTTCCATGCTGGAGCCCCGCCAACGTCTCACCCGCTGTCATCACTCGAGTTACTGATCCTGGCTGTTAGACCTCCCTACCACACTTCAGTAAATTTATACATGTGTTAAAAACAGCAAGGAAAGATGAGACACAACTTTTACACTGCAAAAGGCCAAAGCCCTAGAGTGAACTGTAATTAAGATGGGTGCACATGCACGAGCCATGGGCACAGAGTGGCATGGAATGATCACACAAATTTTTAGACCAGCTATTCGTGCTGTCACAGAAGAAGACTGGTGACCCTTTTTTAATTGCTTTTTTCTTTTATCCCTCTTCTCTTTAAAGTTTGAGAGCCTTACTGATTTTCCTAGAAAGCAAAGGAAAGGATATGCTTTCTGCCAACAATATTTTTTGGTAACTATGAACATATCAGAACAGCATACATCTATTGCAGGGACCTGTCAAGGTACGAAAGCTTCTACATTCATTTTACAGCTTAGACATAATGTAGTTAAATTGGAAAAATCTGGTTTCTGATCATGTAGCAATAAGAGAAGACAAAAATGACATAGAATGGACCAGTCAAGAGACATTTAAAACTGGCAGTTGTACCTCAGATAAAGGCTGTCAGTACAGTTACAGCATGCTGGCAGTTAAAGAGAACCTCTCTTGCTTTCTAAAGCCAGGAAACTGTGACTGCGTGGCCCCATGACACATCAGAAGTTCATTAAAATTGTACATTTTCACACTATAATGACACTATGTTTCTCACTATTCTGTGCTAGATGTGTTTATTTCAGAAAAATTCATTAACCCATATTTTTTTCTTCTAATATTTCTAATTCAAGTAACTTTGACCATTCAAAACCATGCAAGCCTTAGACTTTTGAAAACTGTTTTTAAAAAGTTAAACAGTATTTCTTATTTTTCTGCATTCTAAACTACAAGCTGAACTCTTAAAAAACCCATAATTAATACAAATTTAATAAAGAACAGCTTCTAACATTAGCTTTCTCCCTCTCAAGCACACACAATGCTGCTTTTCTTTCCCTCAGACACTTTGGCTCATTTCTTTCAGGCTGCTGGCCTCTCTTTGTTTGCTCTGACTCTACAACAAACACTGCAGGACCTACTTATGCTAATGATTGCTGTAAGAAAAACTTCGCAAGCATTATTAACTTTCCAAAGAATAGAATATTTTTGTGCAATTTCCAGTATCTTCATCCCAGAACACAAGATATGATTCCAACAGCGCAAAGACTCATCTTCATTTTTCAGACTTTTTCATTTATACCACACTTTTCAGAAGCTGCACTCTGCCACTGAGACAGAGAAGAGACAGATTCATAAGACATAATCAGGTTAATTGCCATAAGAGGTAATAGTCAACAGCTAACTTGTGAGCCAGATCTGCTCAGTAAATTAAAGGGCAGCCTGAAGTCATTCTGCATAAGGGAATAAAACAGGTGCCCTCAATATTATGCTACAGATGCTGCTTCCACTTGTATGAAAGGAGAAAGAATCTGTTTTGTGAAAAAATTCTGGGTTTTTTGTGAAACAGGTTTGACCCCTACACTCCTTGTCTATAACCCCAAAGGACTTTGCCCAGTTCCCAAATACACACAGCCAGAGTTAACAAGCATGTTACTGAAGTCAGCACCAAATCTCTGCATTTCAGGACCACAATACATATCAACTCATTCCAGATCATAATAAAGATTTCCCTGTCATACAATCAGAGCACACTGAATTTTAAAAGCAAAAGAAACACTTGTTACAATACCTGGTATGTGTTTCATTGATATATATGACATTACGTAGACCCAAAGAAGGAATACTAGAATTGAAGAAGTTATCCTGTAAAACCAAGAAAAAAAAAAAGATTGATGGACTATTTCATAAAAATAGCTTTGTCTGTTACATTCATCTTAACATTTAAGATAATGCAATGTTTTTCATTTGCACTAAGCCAAGCCAAAACCAGTGAAGTGTTGGACCTGCCTATACAGTACGAAAACTCCTAAAATGAAAATGGAATTCTAATCACTATTCCAAGTCCAATACTTTCAAAGCATTCTCAAGGCTTTACTGTGTGATTGCACTGGTTATACTCTTCAAGCCACAACATTTCAGAGGATTCTGATGTAATATATACCAGGACTTGCCATAATACAGAACTCATCTTTGAGACAGAACTTTATTAAGCCACACCAGGCATTACTGTAACCACGAGCATTTGATGCTCAGTCTGCAGCATCCAGTTTGCCAGCAGAACAACAGCCCAAGGATCAGGATATCCATCCATAGTCAGGTGGCAAAACTCCACATTCCTGCTCTGCCTGAACAACAAACTCAGTCCAGCCTTGCAGAGCCTTGTTACAGACTCCACATGCCAAGGTATTAAGTGGGGTGAGTTTAGAAGCACCTCCACAACAAATATTCCTCAGCAGGAAGACCTAAATTCTACTCTTCCATAGTCCAAGTGAATACTTTGGCTAACAGGCTGATTTCTTTCTACCCAAGTGATATATAATGATAAAACTGGTACCTTGCCAGCACTGAACTACAGTTAAAACTACTGGAATTGTACATGCCAAAGAAGACCAAAAAAAAAGGACAGCAAAGAGAAAGATGGTCACCAGCAACAGCAGAGCTGCAAAACAGCCTCATCACCAATTCTGCAATGGAAGTCAGGTAAGAGTCATTTGTTTGTATTTTGTTTTAGGACACACCATTTACCACAAAATTAAAATATATGACTGTCCTATGTCATTTGCAAATCAGGTAGAAGTTATGAGCTACAGTGAGAGCAGAGTCTTCTGCTCCCTGCTAAAGTACAAGTATGCTGTACAATCAAACAATTGTTGCTCTAAGGCCTTAAGAGGAAACTTCAATGTTATGCTAATTTCTGTGACTACACACTGGTGACTTTTTGTGGATGTGGTAAGCTGTGTTCTGGCAAAGAGAAGATGACTTGTTCTAGGTCTCCCAAACAATCACAACAAAGTTCAGTGCCACTCAATGCCAGTCTATACCTCTCCATAGCAGTGCTCCAAGTGTCGGGTTAAACCTCACCATGAAACTCATCCTCCAGCAGTACTGTTACACTTCAGCTTTTCCTTATTTAACTCCTGTCCAGTCCTGTGTCAGGCAGAGCATGTGGTTCTGTGAAACCAACTGAGCCAATGCAGGATGTCCCTGCTGGCACAAAGAAGAAGCCCAGATCCCACCACCACATCCTGGCCTATCCTGCTGATCTCTACGTCTCACCTCCTAACTTAGAGCACCTCTAGCATTCATTACACCCTTTAACATCCCAACTACATGCAGACAAGACAAAAAACTAAGATAGACAGACTCAATTAATAAAGCAGGTAGTTTTCTGCTTGGTTAGTGAACTTGATCAGCCCTCAGGAGAGAAGGAAGGAAAACAAGAGGTTGAAGCAAGACTTTCCACTCTCAGCATTGGCAAGTTGTTAGTGTGGACAGCACACTTAAGGAAATTTGCCTCATTCATTTATTTTCCTTAAGAAAAATAATGAAAAAGACAGTTCCAAAAAAAGTATTTGGAATCTAATGAGATTATTATCTTTGTTACTGTCTGTGCAAGGATGGTATTTTTTCCCTTACAGCAGAAAGCAACAAAGGGCTTAATAGGTCATGCTCCTTTCTTAAGTGGGATCTCAGGACAGTTAATTAGTCCCTTATTAAGTGGACAAAATACAGAACAAGATTTTTATTTTTAAAGCATAATTCCCAGTTTGAGAGGAACAGCCTAATTACTAACAGGCTAATTACTAAATGCATAAAGCCCTAAGCTGAGGATTCACACACACCTTCTAGTAAGTCAAAACACTTGACTTGTCTGTTTGAAGTAGTCTCAGTTTATCTAATTGTTTGTCTTCTTGCCTATATCATACACAGCCTCCACAGTATATTTGGATTTCTATACCACATTTATATGTCATTGCTGCAATTTTCTGTTCTGGCAGAGGAACAGAATGAAATAAGTTCTTTTTGGTCAAAGAGGGAAGCAAATTTTCCCTCTAGCCTAGCCAATGAAGGTGCAACTGAGTGCAATCTAAAGCTTAGGGTGTACACATAGTCAAATTACATGATGAACTGGTTGCAAACTGTATTGTGCCATTCATCAGCCTTTTGCATCTTGAGCTTACAGAAAGCCTGCCCAATGCTGTTCAATAAAGTTGACATTTTAAATCAGCTTGCACAACCTCTCCAGAGCCACCATCCTGACGCTGTTCCCAGGAGACAAATATCCCCATTATCACAACTGGCAGTCCTTGTTTCCAGGCTGGGCAAAGAGACAGGTGCAGAAAATCAGCCAGGTGTAGAAAATTAACTTGTTCTCTCAAGTACAGGACTAAGCAAGTTGGAAAGGAAGCATACTGCTTAGCTTCCAAACTGTACTTATTCTGTGGCTAGAAAATTAAAGTGCCCTAAAAGAAAACTTTAACACTTTTATTTGGTCCAAATTCCCATTATTAATCTAACACACCAGATAATTTTGCTATCTCATTTCCTAGTAGTAATTCTGAGAAGCTGGAGAGTTTTATGCAAGGAGTAAGTCTGCACTGAGAGGTGGGAGACTAATCAAACCAGGTGTGTGCCATCCTTTAATTCCATGACATGTTACAAATTAAATGTAACCACGGTGGAAAGATTGAAAACAACAGTGAAAAACTATAGCACTTCATGAAGTAGAAAACATTGTGACCTTAATTCTGAAAGTAAGGAAACTACTGCAATTTCATTACGCTGCAACTATGCATTATTGTCAAACATAATCCATCCCATAATCTTCTTACCCGGCTCTGGGGAGTGCATACATAGCAACATCGTCCCACAAACGGCCTTTTCCTGCTCAGCAGGGCCTCCTTCCATCTTAAAGTGGCAGATCGGAACAGAGTGGGACGAGAGTTACACTCTCCCTGCAGAACAAAGACCACGGTGTAAATATGCAGAAATGTGTGTTCTGCTGTGTATGGGAAAGATTTGAGGGAGAGGAGCTGCCAGACACACACAAAAAGTTGCCCTTCAATTATGTAAAGTATAATTTTTCCAACATTTCTCTAAATTTTAAAAAAATAAAAGCAAAATCTCAGTGTCGTACTTGTGTAAGCACTGATGCATGGGTTGACACAGAAAATTTTAAAAGGAATGAAACTGTAATTAAGAAACACCAAAGAAACTGCCAGCTGAGAAAACTGAAAGAAATTAACAGTACACTACATTCTCAAGAATGTAAAGGTGCTTGCAATATGAACAATGTATTTTAAAGTTCAACTGAATATCACCCTGTAAAGCTGCAAGAAGACTCAATGTACCAAAAATATCAACTCCATAGACTCTGTAGGCACTTGCAGCAGTTTCAAGCAGAGTGATATGAAAAAGGAGCTCCTGTGCCTTCTCCAAAGTTACACTGTCTATCTGAAGATTACAGAACAAAAAAAATCCAGGGTGACTGCATTCACAGAACTCATTCTCTATGTTAGGACATAATGCAAAAATTGTAGTTAAGTATATTTCCGAAGACCCTGGTTATTTCCATTAAAGTCTACTGAATTATTGCTTGCTTGAGAATGAGAACTGGGTTGCCATTTTTAAACCACATATTTTATTGAGAAGAAAGTTACTTCCAGTATTAAAAGAGAAGTTACAGTAACAAACCAAACCAAAATGTTGTTTAAAACAGAACTTTTAAGTGGCAGAGCAATAGGGTAGAACCAAGACTGAAGACACAAATGCAGATCAACACATACTCAGCCCAGTGAGAAAGACTGGGTTTTTAAGCATCTTCAGCATTGCTTTTTGACTCCCAGAAAGTCAAAAGCAATGCTGAAGATGCTTAAAAACTAAATTGTTCATGTATCATATTTGGCAAGCAGCACAACGTGGCAAATATTCCAAGGCTAACTCTTCCATCTGAAATAAACAAGTATCAAGATGCTAAGCCTGCCATAATCCCTCCTCTACCACCTCCTTTAATGCCAACTCCAAAACAAACCAACTTTCTAACAATGTCATCTTCCTCCTGTTTGTCTCCAACCCCTGACACAGCTCTCCAGCATTTTCTTACAAAACCTCTTTTCTAGTTCTTCTGACTTGCCTGCCCTTATTCCACTTTATCACAGCCCTCCTGGTTACTGCAGCTTGCTGTTCCACGGAACTTAGATCTAGCTAGATAGACATCCCAGCTGCCAAGACATCTGCCCTTTCCCTCAACCCTGACCACCTTTCCAATTCTTCTTCTGTATCAAGTTCAGGCCCCTCCTCTCCAGATCCATGTCTAATCCCTGCTGACCTATGCTGCTAAACCATCTACCACCACCCCAGTCCCCATGCGGCTCTTTTGGCTCCACCCAGACCACTCTGCTGTCTCCTTTGTCCCCTCCAAATCCCAAGATTCACTCAATGGAGGACACAGACTTTTAATAGGCTCCTTATTTATATCCACCAATATTTTCTGCCTCCTGGACTGCACCCTGCTCCAGCTTCAATGCCTATATGACTGTGCAACTTCAGCATCAAGCTCCATTTCACCTGCACACTTTAAATTACATTACCCAGAGGAGCAACAAGCTTCCTATTTGACTTTCTGTTTGACTTTGGCTACTCCAGAATGGGATTCTCTACATTTACTGCTATATAAAATGATTAGCAACATCACACCAGATGACTGTAAGACTACCAATAGAGTTTGACAGGATTTTTCTTTTCTAGCAACATTATTCTTTGGCACAGAATTGAATTGTTGGTTCCTCCTCATGCTTCAAGTTAAATCAAAACCAAACGTTATCATGCATGAGAGACATAATTCCTTATCTTCATTCTTCCTAACAATAAAAAGTCCACCTTCAAGTTGAAGAAATAATAAGATAAAGAGGGCCAGTAACATTCCCAATTTTTACTTACCCACTCTTCAGTGGAATGCTTACATCTACTGATGCTGCAGTCTGCTGAGGTGGATAAATAGGAAACATCTATTGTTCCAAGGGACAAAGCAGTTTCATCCATGACACAGGAATTGAACTGAAGATCACAAACTGCAAAATAATAACATGTGCATATATATATATTATTTTTATCTGTATATTCAATATCTATATGCATGCACAGAAACACACACCTAATTTCACTGCCAGGCATCTAGTAATAAATTAGGCAACTGGTATTTTGTCACCTTCAGTAAAAGTTCAGTTCCAAAGATACCTCCTTGCAGCTAGAAATTGGCATGATTTTAACATGCTAAAACCCCAGCACATTTGACTTCCAAAAACACAGCACACCAACCAGCTTCCTGCACGCTTTTCTCTCCCTGCTCTTCTTCCCATAACAGGTCACTCTAGTCCCCTTGTAATTTTCCACTCTTCTTTACTGCATGGTTTAAACCCTGCAGCCATAAGGATACGCATGTCAGACACTTTCATAAGTTTATTATTCTCTTGCACTCTGACCTTGCTCTTTCATAATTTGCTTCTCAAGGACACCTATGATCTACAAAAACTGTCATTAATGTTCTCACCTAATCCTATCCCACAGTATATTTTATGTGTCTGGTCTAGCTGTAGTAAAACCAGTTTGCAAATTCCTTGGGAAGAAGGAGTGCTCAATTAAAAAGCACATATCTAAATGTGAACATGCTGCTGATAAATGACATTTCAGTCTTGTGGGATTAAAGAGCAGTAAGGAAATCTCAACCTGATTAATTATTTTGAAATGGAAGTTTTGTGGCTCATATAATGAGCACAGTAAATAATCCTCCCTTGGCCAAAGAAAAAAGGAACAGCAAACATACTAAAACAACTTACTGTTGTACAATGTATTTGCAAAAGACTACAAATTAAACTGCTTTGCTATTGAGAGCCACTGAAATAAGAATCCCAGCATTTTAAAGAGTAAAACCTCCTCTTCCAGCTGTCACTGCAAGGAAACTTCTATCATGGCCAAGCTGTGGGCCATCAGGAAAAGAGATTGCTCCCACCCAGAATGCTAAGCTAACATCTGCAACAGCAAGACCTAAAACTTTAGTCCAACCTTTTTGCCTTTCCTAGTGCCCTCCCCAAGTTGCCACAAACCCATCCCGTAGTCCGGGCACGCAGAGAGCTCCCACTACAACCTAGAGTCCGAGCCGGTAAACCATGCAGACCATGCATATCCCTGCACAGCCCAAGTACCGAACTCATCCCTTTATCTTTGCTGGCTGTTACATCCAATCCGCCTTTTAGTTAAATTAGTCCTCAGGCAAATTACTATATAACCCTCCCAATAAATAGCAAAAAGAAAATGCTTGGAGACCTCAAATGCTGGAACCGAAATGCGTCCTGCTCGTGCTCAAGGTGACCTTGGCTGCACCGGTATACACAAAAGATGAACTTAAAAAAATACGCAATTAAAAGCCCGTTTGAGCAGCAGCAGCAGCCGCCGCATACGTACCTGTGAGCCAACCCGCCCCCCGAGCGCCCGCTGCGGCGCTGGCGCTGTTCACCTGCCGGCCACCGCCATCCCCGCGGGCTCCAGCAGCGCTCCGGGCTCACCAGGGCTCCCTCAGCAGCGCTCCGGGCTCCGGCCCCGCCGCTCACCAGACCTGCTATAAATAAAACCGCGGGCTGAGCGCGGTGGGGGTGCGCAGCGCCCCGGGCACCGCCGCTGCCAAAGGGCCGCCCCGCGCCTCCCCGGCCGCCGCGAGGGGCGGGCGCCGGCCGCGGGCAGCCGCGGGCACCGGCCCCCGGAGCCCCGCGGGGACGACCGAGGCTCCCCTCAGCCACCTGGCCCCGCACCCGCCGCCCGGCCCGCGCCGCCCTTCAGCCGGACCGTGCCCTCCGCACCGCTGCCGCCGCTGCCGCTCCGCCGGCTGCCCCGCGCTGCCCCGGCCGCACCGCCCCTCCCGCCACGCGGCAGCCGCTGCGCTGCCCCGCCCCGCCGCCGGGGGCAGCACCGCCCGCGGGGCCCGGCCCGCGCCGCCCCCGCCAGCCGCCCGGCCCGTGCGCGCCGCCCGCTCCGCTCCGCTCCGCACCGCTCCGCTGCGTTCCGCACCGCCGGCCCCGGGCCCGCGCTCACCGCGGGCTCCGCTGCTGCCCCAGCCCTCCCGCCGGGCCCACGGCGGCGCCGCGCCTGACGCGACTTCCTGAGCGCCCGGCCCGCAGCGCGGCCCTGCCCGGCCCCGGGCCCCAGCGCTGCCCTCCCGCCCTCACAGCCCTCGCCCCACGCCCGTGCCGAGCCCTGCTCTGGTGCAGCCGCCTCATGGTTCAACAGCCGCTTCCACCGCCCTCCTCCCCCACCCCAGAGAGAGCAGCGACTCACGGCTGTTTAGCTCTCAAATCTGAGCTGCTGAACAGGAAAACGCTGGGAGAGTGATGTGAAGTGGTCTTTAAATGCGTTTGCAGCTACTCAGAGTTGCCGCTGCGAGCAATCGCAGAAATTTCGGGCCAGGTATCGATCTGCCCGCCCGGCCTTGCAGCAGTGCCAGTTTGCCTTTTACTGAACGCAAAAGTAAATGTTGATTGAGATTGCTGCATGTAACCAGACAAGGGCGAGAGTATTTTTTGGCTTTGGCATTCCTGGGCTATTTAAAGACAGTTTCTCCGTGGCTTGAGTTACAGCTCAGCAGGAAGGCTCGTGCCTACATTTCTCCTTTAATGTCCAAATCACAGCAGTGCAATACAGGAATAAAGTGACAAAATAAAAGATACTGTTTATACGAATGCAAATACTCTGCTTAAAGTAGCACAAGGTGTTAATTTTCCCCTTGAGGTCTTCCTTCTAGATGTTGTTTTGAAATTATTACAAATGAGAATTGTAAGAATTACAACTGCCTTTCACACATAAAAGAAAATGCGTAAGATGCGATAGACAGAAACCTAAGTGCTGCATGCACAGGAGCACTGCCCTAGTTCCCACAGCTGAGCGCCTCCAGAGAATACCACTGGAGTATTAGAGCTGGTAGTTTACGAAGAGCACTCTGCAGTTTGTGGGTCAGAAAGGATTTTGAGTCTGAATTTTCCTCCTTTAGCAAGGAAAAATACTTTATTTTGTTGCAACGTGGTTGTTGGAATAAAAGACACCTACTTTTCAAATTTAAAAGTACAAGAAGATATGAGCGAGAAATGTACAATTACGAGTGAGAAATGTACAACTGTGAAATGTACAAACATGAAATGTACAACTCGTATAAAGTTTGTGTTTCTGGCAATAAGCAGTTCAGTATTTGTGTCTTTGATCTGGTGATCAGCAGCAGGGCCATGTCCCACACTCAGAGTTTGACCCAGGGGTGTTGGAAGCATCGAAAAGGGAAGCTCTGAATTCCACTCAGAAAAGTGAAATCCAGTGTTACATCCTGTGTTTTTGGAACTCTCTTTGTTTAAGGAGCAGATCACAGAAGCAAAGTCCCAATAAAATGCTGCAGCCCACATCTTGATCATTGCTTCCAGCGTGAGGCTGTGCAGTGAGGGGAGTCAGAGCTTGAATCATCTTAGAAATCACATTGGAGGAGATGATTCAAGAGCTGGATTACATGAAAACTGAATATAACAGTGATGGAAATTATATATCAAGTCTAAGAAAATGCAGGAAACATAACGCCCTTAAAATTCTTACTGACGTTGAATAATTTGTTTCACTGCATTTGTGGTGTTGTTTGTGAGCTTTTTAGTAGGTACTTTATAAAGGACCCTCAATACTGATTACACACAACCTCCTCTAGGTGTGGAATCACAATGAATTTTTTCCCCTTCCACTCATAAAAATAGGGGACCAAAAAGGAAATTTGTTTTCAGTGTACTACAGTACACAGCAAACTCTCAACTACTGAGTGTAAAGCCAGCTTGTCTGCTTTGCTTCCTTCTATAAAAGATGAAATATAGTACATTTAAGACCTAACATGGAGCTTTTGGCTTGTTTTTTCATTCTACACTTTTACACTGGTATATTTTTTGCTTGCAAAAGAGTTTTTTTCTGTCATATAAGTAACACCAAAATCAGAAGAAAAGCCTCAATAGCTTTGTTGTAATTTTGTGCAGTCTCTAGAGTCTGATTTTAGTATAATTTATGAGAAAACTGCTTAGGCTATTCTTTAAACTGTTTTGGAAAAGATAGTAAATAAATACAATGGTTTAGTTAAACATAGTAATTCTGTGTAATAATGAAAGAATGTTTCTTGTATGACTGTAGAGCAATTTTCCCATTTTTCTAACCTTAAAAAAATTTTGGCTGATTGTAAAATAAATCCAGAGATAATTTCGTCACTCATTTGGAAAGGATCCTGAATTAGTCTAATGGGAATTGCAGCTTAGCAAGATCTTTTTACACTTGTATAAATCCTCAGGCTTAGTAGTAAAATCTCATTTTAGTATTGAAAGCTTGATGGTGATGTTGTGTTGCCATGGAATCAAGCAAATGGGAAAAATTTTGGAATGCCCCTAAGGAACAGACTTACAGAGCTGCATGTGCTCCAAAAAGCCCAAATACCGCTGGGTTTTCACTTCCAGAAAGGGAGATTCTCTCCTGCTTCCATTGAAGCCAATGGGAGGCTTTCCACTGATCTCAGTAGGAGCAGGAGCATGCCTGAGTTTTGCAATCCATCTTTTTAAAGTCCTTAAACTGAAGTGTTTGCCGTGCCAATGAGTGCGGGGAGGTGATTTGCATATGATGGCAAATGAGCAGAACCCTGGCTTTGTGTGAATAAGCTGCTGACCACATTCGTGCATAGCAGCCTGCAGAGGAGAAAGAGCTGGCAGGACTCTTTTTTTATAAAATAATGATTAGTCCTTCCTATGTTTAAATTCCTCATGAAGCTTCCAGCAGAGTTCAACAAAGTACCTGTTTGCTGGACAATTCTGTGCAGAGGAGGAGGGAGCAGGGACAAGGGGACTTCTCTTTACATCGGCTGTGCCCTGGCTCTGTTCTCTGAGCTCATTCCCAGCGATTCCCATGATGTCACTTTTAGTAATGGAGACATGTTTACAAAAGAGAACACAGCATCCTCTTTAAAAAGAAACTTTCAACTTGGGGAGCATTACAAAAGTTAGGAAACCAAAAACTGTGTGAGGAGGGAGTAAAGATCCACACAAAGGTTCTTTGTTTGCAGTGACCGAACTTGACTTCACATGACTATGAACAATAATGAATATGCAGTTTGGCAGTGGCAGAACTCAGTGTCAGCACTATTGCCTTTGGTACACAATATATTAAGAGCATCTGAGAGTGGCAAGTGGCCACAAAATGGACTGATAAGATTGTATGTAAAAATGCTCTGGGTATACTTAATATCTCCTTTCAAGACAAATGATTTTTTCTTTTCTATTTCATCCCCCTTATCTTGAGAACAAATACAAAATTCATTAGGAGTACAGTGACTCTCTCCTATGAAATATATTGTGTGTCTGTAATTTTGAAAAGATAAGGGCATTTTAGCCCAAGCTGCTCCTAGCTTTTCCCTTGAACTTGTTATTCACATTAGTACAAAAAAGGCTTTTGTTCTAACAGAAAGATCCAGTATAACTAACTGGGTTAAAACCAGGATAACTAACTTTTACACCTCCAAACTTAGCACCATTTTTCTGTCAAGAAATTACACACATACTTGCGTTTTGTACAAATCAGAAAATCATAACTATCCAAAGGGATTTGGCAGTATTTTAAATTTAGAAATGAGGAATGGTAGAATTTGGAACAAGATTCTCCCATACTTGTGCCTTAAGCAATTATCTGCCATAACAATGCAGGCTTGTCCCTGCCTGCTGTGAGCAAGGGGGATGTATTATAAGGGTGGTTGCACTTTTCCACTTTTGTTTCTTGAGGGTATTTACAAAGCTGACATTCTATCCAAGAGCTGATTTTATGTAAAAAACAACAGATGAACAACTAATTTATGGCATATAGGCCCTAAATACTGTGGGATATTCCAAATTATTATCCATTTGTAAATCATTAAAAATTGGTATGTGTGGGGGACTCTGGTGTTTAAAGGATACATTGCATTTGCAGGTACTTCAAGTTTCACTAATAACTTTATTGTCAAGCCAAATAAACTTATACTTGTCAATTTCTCTGCAAAAAGCAAAGACTTTCTTCTCATCTAGTTCCCTCTCCAGGAATCCAGAACTCCTTTCTACCCTTCCAAAAAAGAAAGCAAGGAATATAATAGAAAACAGAGAAATCTAAGAGCTAAGGGCAGTATGGGCCATTTTGGGAAAAAATGGCATTTAATAGAAAAATCACAAAATTATGATCTTATCAAATTTGCTGTGGCTTTTCCTTGAGGCACAGAACAGTGGATTTTTCTAGAATAACACAACCCCTAATTAATATGAGGTTCTAGGCAAGTGTTTCATCAGTATCTCAAAAGGAGGCACTTTTCACTGCTCAGGTTTGCTCTATTGTGCAGCTGTTGGCTTTAGAAGGACTTGTCACATCTTGTAAAGTACTGTAGATACTGGAAGCTGGGATCACAGACAGCTCTTTCATCAACAGTGCACAAGAGGCTTTGCAACAGACTGTGTGACCCAGGTGTTGAATTACATTATATCCCACCCCTCCCCTCATTTTCAGGTATTTGGGACCTTAATCAAGGCACTGCTGGGGGGACACTTGGAAGAGCCTTAATCCCTTTGCAGTGAAAGACACAAGATCTGATGGTTGGGAAATTTCCACCGAATTTTGGGGACGTCTTCTGAAACAACCTGGGAGAGTTATGAAAGTGTCTGGGCATCATTTCTGCTCTGATGCAATGGTCCTGATGCAGTTTGCCATATATTCCACTGCAGGCTTTACACTCCCAATCCCTTATGTGATTATCTCATATAGATGAACAGAGAGACACCTACAAAGGGCAACACTCCCTGCTCCCCAGTTTATCCAAGCAAACAAAATAGATTTGCTGATTTTGGCTTTGCAAAAAGCACAAAGGAACTAAAAATCCCTATAGATGTCTAGATATATTTCCTTTGTGTCAGTTTCACTAAAAAATAGAAGGTCTCCAGGCTTTAGTTTACCATAGATATACATAACTCATTTTACGTAACAGAAATTTTATCTATGAACACAATCAACAAAAAGTAAACTATAAATGTTGTCTCAGCACAACAAAATTAACTGAGAACCCTGACAAAAAGCAGTTTTTTGCTTCTGGCCTTCTCTCCGCACTAATCTGGCTACACCAGTTGTTACATTCCAATTCTGACACTCAAGTCATGTTGAGCAATTTTCCCACAGTGTGTTTTCCAAACAAAGGCATTTTTCCCACTCCCACTTATGTGTCTCTTGCATCTGGGAACTGCAGAAAAATGTCCTTAAGTCCTAAGATCCAGCCAACCATTGAACTTGTATTACAATGGTAGATTTCAAAAACTGTGGGTGATCATTTGACCAAAACTATACCAACTGACCCAGGAAAAGTATACTTTTTCAGTTACTAAATTACAGATATTCAACTCATATAATGATAAAATCTTACACAGATTTTTTTCACTGTTTGAAGCATAACCTAATACTTTCCTAAGCACCTTATACCTTCATGAGAACAGAAATCTTCTTATTTGTATACCCTAAACTCTTAAATTGCCTAGTTATTTCAGGATATTCACCTGAAGTGGCAGAGGCCTTGAAAAGGTTATAATCTCTTTCTAGAAGATGATGTTTTTGCAGGTCCTGTCTTTCCGCTTTATAAAACAACAGAACATATTACTAACTTGGTATTTCACACATGACCATTGCTTCAGGAAGCTTGCATGGGTCACAGCATGACAGGCTGGATGCATAAAGCTGCTTGTGGGTTAAGTCACCCCACAGCTCTTTCAGATTTAGGATAATGGAAGATCATACATGCTGACTTTATTCTTACTACACTTTCCCCTTTCATTATTTCCACAGCATGAATAAAGCAAGAGTGGTTTCTGGAGAGTTCTGGTTTATTTTACCTTTACCTACAAAGAGAGACTAAATATTTCCAGAAGCAAAGTACCCCAGGCTGTAGGACAGGGATGATTTGAGCCAGGTCTTTTGAGGTAGAGAAGTGACTGATGCCTTGAATGTCATCAACTTAACCTGAGGTACAAGCGAGAATTATATCAGATTTTGGCTTTAAAAGCCCTGTCTTTCAGAGACACAAAGTTACAAAGAAAAAACATTTCATCCACCATAAAAAATTGAGCAAATTTAAGCACCTGTTTATCAGCATAATTTACTGAAAGCGTCACAGTAGTTCAGGTAAACTAGAATTGCTGTTAACAGGCAGTAGAACCCAGGCTGAAAGGCAAGAAGAGGAGCCTCCTGAAGCCACAGTGCCTTATTTCTTCTGAGGAAAAACATTAGCAGACTGCAGATAACCACCTCTGCATTTTGTGACAGAACTTTTTAATTAATGTTATGGATTGACTAGACTGGTACAATAGAATCATAGAATCTTAAGGGTTAGGAAGGAACCTTAAAGGTTTTCTAGTCCCAAGCCCCCGTACCATGGGCAGGGACCTGTCCCAGTAGACCAAATTGCTCAAGGCCTTATCCAACCTGGCCTTGAACTCTTCCAGGATTGGGGCATCCACAACCTCCCCTAGCATCCTGTTCCAGTATCTCACCACTCTCCCAGTGAAGAACATTTTCCTAATATCTAACCAAAGTTTCTCCTCTTTCAGTTTGTAAATATTATAATTATAATAATAATAAGTGATAAATGTTGTATTTATATTATGAAATACAAAAAGTAATGAGCAGACCGTGCACTTTGAATGTGCATTCAGAAATCTGCTTTAGTAGTCAAGATATATTGGGCATGCAATTGCCTATGGCTCTTCCTTGCAAAAAATGTTCTCATCCTGAGCTACTGCAGTGTCTGAGATCAAACTGAGCTTCCCCAATCAAGCTCAGTTGTGTTTCCCCACCAGCTTTTTTCACAAAAGTCCTTTCTGTGCATTTTCACCTGTGACATTGCTCAGATATATTTTTATGAATAATTAGTGTTTATTATTTATTACATGACACGTGCTTAGAACGTGCTAATTAAGTTAATGCATAAAAAATACTTGGGAAGCACCAGCCAGATCAGAAACTGGAGAAGGCTCCTGTGCACTTAGCAAGTTATTTCTGGAACAGCCTTCCAAAAGAGGTATGTTGCAAATATCAGCCCCAAGTCCAACCTACACTGTGGCATCATCTGACATTTTCGACCATTCCTCATTCAGTTTCAGCTTTTCTGGTAGATCATTAGTATGTATGGACCAGGAGGTACCATCAGCAATCCTACCCAGTATGATGAAACATGAAGCAAAATTTCATAGCTTGTTTACCCAAGCAATACCTGCTACTAAAAATAACTTGGTTACTATATTTTAACTCATACTTCAAGGACTGGCATAGATACCTTATCTACTTCTGATCAGCCCTCAAAATAAGAGCCAATATATTTTGAAATAACATTTATTTTCTAATCTAGGCATTTTTAAATCTTGTAAAAAGGCAGATGTGGAGAAAAAGTCATCCATGTCTGTACTTAGAATATTTGGGAGCAGAACAATGCACAGTTAAAGAGTCTGCCATTTTGCAACTTTATGGTCAGCAGTATGATCCACTTCTTTGTGTGTCTTTGCTTCTCTGATTTTTCTATTCCTCTGGGGACCCTATGCAGATGTTTCCTGACCATAGATATATGTGATATCCCTGTAGTCATTTAATGTTCAGAATTTTAAGAGGCTGCATAAGGAGTGCATTTTCAGAGGACCACATTATAAAATATATCCTGGTGGAGCCCTCCAGTGAAGAAGTGCCTTAAATGTAACTTGTGTTTGCTATGGGAATTCAAATGAATCATTTAGAAAGGTGTTAAATTAAGGATAGAGAAGGAAAGGAGGTAATGCAATAGCTAAAACACTTTAAATTCCAACTGTGTCTACAGTCCTTCTGATTTAAACTTTCATTTTTGCTAAACTGAGATTTCTTTTGTCATCTGCATTTTCTTCAATTTCTTACATTTTACACTTCATTCTCTATTTAGTGCAGTGTCCAAGATATCTTTATACTTTTTTCCTCAGTACAGATCCTGACTTAGCCTAATTAAAATTAAATACAAGAAAAAGGGCTAAAACAGTAAACTTAGTATATAAAAAAAAAACAAAACCTTATTTTGAATATTGTATGAATGTTGTATGTTGTCTGATCTCTTCTCTATCTACATGTTATTTGTATTTCAGCTTGTATAGCCTGAGATCCTTGGGGTAAAATCATAGCATGGCAAAAGCCAATAGCAAATCTTCCCCTTGACCAGGAAAGCTGCATCACAGTGGTGTGTGGTACAAATATCACAAAACTTATATACTCTATTACAGGACAACCACAGGCACTTTGTGAGCCCTACTTGAGCTTATACTCCACACTTCTGTATTAACGTAACTTCCACAGGGAGCATTAATTAATGTAAAATTAATTCAGCCGAGAGTAACCTTTGAGAGCAGGCTGACACTATCAGCTGTGGCTTGTGCAGGACACCTGAGGGAGCTGCAATCTATGCATCCTTACGTAACAGGCATTAAGGAGCAGTTACACAACTTAATGCAAACACCACTGGCAGATGAAAATCCATGGCACACACAGGATCTTGAGTAATCATCAAAGCAGTGCCAGAAAGTAAATTCTACCTGCAGAAAACAGGGGTTTGTGTTAAATCCATTTCCTGGGATGCTCTGTAGTTCTGTTGCTGGTGGCCTTAATAGTCTGCCACAAAGTGGATTTTCATTGTGAAGTTTTTATCCTTCAAAACCTGTTAATACAAACTTTGACCAACGCTGCCAGAAAATGTGTGTGCAATTCAACTCATATCTTTACTGACTGCAATAATAAACTTTTGGTCTAAAACAAACAGTTCATTAGCAAACAGATACTTTTGTGCACTGAGGTTACTTGGGCCTCTCTCCTCCTGTCATCCCATTTTTCACTCACTGTTTAGACACTTAGAGTTTGATGTCTGAGTGTGTCTTCATGATGACAGGGCACTGCAGCTTCTTCAGATTTAGTACAGGGGTAGAACATACTGCATTTTTTAGTGCACAAAATTTATTAGTGTCCTTTAATTAAAACTGTTAATTCAGGCAATACTTCAATCTCAGAGGTTAATTTAGGTTGCAGGGTATGCCTAAAGTCAGGCAGTTATGGCTATCCACACCTCTATTCTAAACTCAAGAAACGGTATCTGTTATCTTTGCACTCCTTTCAGGATATTTTCTAAAGTTGATCGGATTTCTTGATAAATATGTTTCATTTTTAATTAAAGGAGCATTCCAAGCCCCACTTTAGATACTTCACAGTGCAGAAGCTGAAGTGCTATACAAAGTGTTATATGGGACAGACTCTGTTCCCTTTTACATCAATAGAGATTGGGATGACTCCAGATTTCCACTGGTATAGCAAAGTAGATTTTTTTTCCTCAGCCAAGAGGAACATGGATGGCAAGACATAACTGTGGTCAGAAAGAATCTGTTTGAAACATGAGTAGTTTATCACAGTTTAACTAGGTGACATCTTTAGAAAACCCTCAAGTATTTAAAACACCATCAGGCCTCAGATAAGACACAGGTGGCGTTTTTAGTCTATGGCATTGCTTCCTTGCCTGATGTGTTCATAATGGATAAAGAGGTGACATTTTTGAATCAAATATATTTAAACAGCAATAAAATAATAATACTGGATAACTAAGGCTGACAGGGTTGGACAGCACTAAGGGGGATAGGAGAGCTGAAAGAAGTTTGGGGTTTACCTTTTTCACAGCCTGATAAAAATCCATCCATCCAACTTTTCTTCTAACTCACCAGTTTATTGCCCTGTCGACTATCCTATGTTAGTCTTCCATCTCTCCAAACACAATCACTTGGAAATGCTGAAATAAATGCATTCAGTCCCTGAAAAGCCTACCCAACAAAGCCCAAGGACCAGGTTTAAGAAGACCTGAGGCTTTCTTGTTCTCTTTTTCCATTTTATTCCCACCTCTCAAGAAAACACACCATTCCTTTGGGATTTTTTGGTTAAAACATGCTGGTGGCAAAATATGTCCCTCTCATCAGGGAGGTGTGCAGTGATCTAGAGAGGGGAAATGATCCACCTGAAAGAGAATTCCTCATCAGCCATCACACTGGAACACCTGCAGTGGCAGTGGGAGGGTGTGAGGAGTAACTGAGGGAGGGGCAGGAGCTGTGCAGAGTAGCAGAGCCATTAGAAGCAGTGTCTGAGCTGTGCTCGGGCAGTCACATCCCATTGCTTGTGAGGAGTAGCATTGTTTCCTGTTATTGAAGGAGAGCACAAACATGGGGGAGGAAAAGCCCCAGAATGAAAACAGACTTCATGGAGAATGATGTCAAATTGTGACTTCAAAGAGTACATTTTTTACATGATTATCCTGGTTGGGCTTTAATTTTGTTCTCTGGGAGTAAAAAAAGGAAAATAGCTTAAATACTGATAACATATTTTTCTCTCATTTAAATTCCCAGTTTTAAAATAAATAAATAAAACCAGTTTGTTTTCATGCCAACAATTCAATTCATCAGAATATATTTGTATTAATTTCCTAATTAAAATTGCATTGCATTTGTCAGAGCCCTTTAGGCAACAGTAATGTCAATGGGATTAATCACCAAAACATTCTTTTCTTGATCAAGGTGTTTTCCTGAAGTATTGCTACAAGGTACATCCAATTCAGCCATGCTTGAGAACACTGTAATTGTGTTTGACAGGAGCATCATTCTTTCTTTAATGAAATAGGTTTCCAAAGTGGTTTCTACCACCTACAGTTTGGAAACCAGTGTGCTGCCATATAGGATGGCTTCTTTCCTTGCCTACTATTGGCAAACTGCCATTTTATCTCTATATGCTCAGTTAGACCTCTGCTTACAAACTACAGGATCTATTAGTATGGACAAAATCTGGGAAATGTGATGAAGCATTTATGTATCATCTTCTCACCTTCATATCTTAATTTTTTAACTGTTCTTTGTACTGGTTATTCCAGAACTGTCATCTACAACATCCTAATTGTATTGTTTTAACTGATAGATACATTCAAACATCATTCCACAGAGCTATTTTTAATCAGGGATTTCTCATGTTCAATTAAAAAATAGTAAAGAAGGAACACATAAAAAGAACTGCAAAACAGGCAGTGATTCAGAAAAAAATAAGGCTGCTCTGCTTCACATATTTCTCCATTCTAAGACACCTGAGAAACATTTATTTTCTCATTTATTTTCTGCAAGTATCCTGAGCACTGTATGGAACCTCTCACTGTATTTTCTTTTATGCAAAAAATATAACAAAATAACCAGTGCATTACCATGACCTGCCAATCCATCCACATATGTATGTGGTCATGAGAAAGGACATACATAAAATCTGCCTGGATAAAGAATGATTCATCCATAGAGAGGAGGTACTCAGGAGAGGTGCCAGGGATGATCTCTGTCCTCTGCTATTTTATCTGTCTTGCTGAGGCAGTTACAGCTCCCATGACTGTGATACCAGAATATATAAGGGCATACAGCTGTTCTTACAACACTCAAATGGGATGGACAGATAACATGGGTTATCCTGGGTCAGAAACTTGGAGAAGATCATTGCACAAGCTTCACATGCTCTTGGTGGGTAGAAGGTGTTTATTGACCATTCCTATATAAATCACCACCTAACCTAATTCCCAAAGTATCCAATTGTTTCTCAAGCATTCATGCAAAAATAGTCAAGGGGTCCCATCGTGGAAGCATTACTGGACATGAACCAATGGCTGAAATTACTTGTAGCAACTTCTTTCAGTGCACAACAACTGCTCTTCCACTATGATTGTCAAGATAAATATATTCCATAACAAGGCTTCTAAATGTCCATTCCAGTCAATCATTTTAATCACAGAGTGCTGAGTATGTGGTCATAAAATTCTAATTTCCAATTGGATGAAGACGTTGTTAAGCTAATCATGCCTCTAGGTTTTCACAGTTTGATTATCAGATCATGCTTTAAGGCTACATTATACCTGAAGCTGATTTGGAAGCAAAACATCCCTGTTTACATACATGAAGAAGCCATCCCCAAACTATAAATATATGAATATGATCTTGTTAATTTACTGAAGCCAGCAGTGACATCTCTGCATGGGACACTGGCATGGTACCATCTACTCTGTGTGATGTAAGTTGAGTTTGATGACTGATGTCACCTGGTAGCTTCTCCTGTAGAGGGACCCAATGCTGCTGGGCTGAGTAACACAGTAGTCCATAAATTCTATACAGGTGCTTTACCACAAGAGGAGGAAAAATGTTTTTTACACAATTTTTTATTTTTCCCAGTCAGAAATTTTTGGTGTTTTTATACTTATCTTTATCTGTAAAATGGCAGAATACTTACCAACCTGGTAGGATGTTGGGTAGGATAATTAGCTGTTATTTTGAGATGCTCTTAGACTGATGAATGTTAAGTCCTGCAGGAGAGAGAAGTATGTGATCCACTGACACTTGATTAACACACACCTATGTCATCACCTCTGCAGCCTTTACAGCAAGAAACAAGCAAGGCTGGATTGCTCAATTAATAACAGGTTTGATAACACCTGTCAATGAAAAGTAATGTGTCCCATATGTTGACATGTTTTCCATTAAAACACCTCATTTTACAGTCCCATCCAAGCATTTTTCATCCAGTTCCATCTTTCTAACACAGTGGATTACTATATTGCCAGTCTTTTGGAAGCTGGGCTAGATGGCCTCTATGGGTCCCTTCCAACCTGAACTATTCTCTAATGCCAATTCAAGTTTGTGCTCAATAAGCTTAGGCAGCATTAATTTGTTTCAGACTTCATGATAATGCTTTTAAAATAATTTCACTGAGACAACTTATATCTTTTTATTCTTGATTCTAAAGCCACAAGGGTATGTTGTAGCTACCTAGAAAAATCCACATGACAGAAAACCTGAAAGCAATAAAGGTACCAATGAAAAAGCATACAAGAACAATTGTCATGAAGTTCCAGGGCACCAAATGTGCCAAAGACAAATTCTGCAGCAGGACCATTGCAGCAATACAGTGAAGGATGTTTTCATCATGTATTTAATACATTTTAACTTTTACTGGCGACAGTTCAAGGTTAATGAAAATCAGAGGGGTTGTACTGGAATGGATTTCAACAATGTTAGAGAGTTTCATACAATGCACCCACTCAGGTGACTTTGGAAAGCCTCCACCTTTCATATCTTCATGCTGAAATATCTCGGCTATTTCACTGTAACCAATATGAGCTTTAAGACTAATTTAATGCATTAACCTTAATATGGTGCAGTCAGATGTAGAAGCCAACCAAATCAAAAGTGTTTTAAATAGTTTTTAGTAGTGTCTTGCACTAGAGCTGGTTGGATATTTTTGCATGAAAGAATGAATGGAATTATTGCATAAAGTTAATCTTTATGGGGAACTTTTCTTGTTAATCATCTCATTTAAATCTAAAAATAAGAGCAATTTTGTCCCAATCACTTGCTGAAAAATGAAGATGTCAGTTCAGAAATTCTGCAACACTTATGGAGAAAGAGGATGAGCTCACAGTTCAATAGTGATGGTTCGATATCAACAATATCATTGTGTTTCAGGAGAGATGCAGTCCAAAGGCAGCATCCTGGTTTCATTCTCCTCTCCATGTCAGGATCTTTGTCATATGCTCTGCAACATCTGCCCTGGTATAATGCACCTTGGTTTTGTCTGAGATGGAAGTCCATGCACCTAAATGCATCTTCCAAGGTCTCTGCAGTAATATTTCTGAATAGAAAAGATTTTCAGTTTTCTCTCTTTGAAATCTGTGGACAAGTCTGTGATCACAGACAAACTTTTCTCTGTTCTCTTTACATGGATACCATTGTACACACACAGAGCAAAATTTCCAATAAGTTTGAACATACAGGGCAGTTTGAGGCAGAAAAGCACAAATATATTACATTAATTAATACAAATTAAAGTCCTGACCCTCAAATGCTTGAGCTGAATGGTTCCCTCTCAAGAGAGGAATTTCAGTGATGCTGAAGAGGCCTGTGACATATGCATTACTCACAGGAGCCATGGTGCAAGGCTGGAAATCCACTTCCAGCTCATTATGCATGTGTGGTTTCAGCTGTCCTAATTGTAGGCTCACACAGACACACACATTTTGGCTTTCCAGCAGAGGGGGTAACAAAAACCTCCAGACACTCAGCACCAGTGTAACAGCAATGTACTGCAGCAGACACCTCTCCACAGCAACTGGGATGAGCTGGTGGCTGCTGCTGTGCCATACCTCAAACCAGCACTTTCCATGGAGAGGAAACAAGGCAGAATGAGAGCTATGAGGAGTTCTCACATTTTTACATCAGCATGCCTTAGTGTTCATAACATGCCTTTGAAATTTCCATTTCAACCCCTGGATATTCATTTTGGAAAGAATAATTTGAATTGCCATTGAAAATGCAATGGCAATAAAAGACAAGATAAGAGGATAAACACAGCTCACTCTGAATCAGAAGATTAATTATTTAGTCTTCTTAAATTTATCCCTATAAGAAATTAGATATTTACATATTACCTAGGAAAATCCAGTTGCTGATATATCTACTAGATACTCAGATGAGTGAAAACAGACACGGTGCTAATCAAGTGGGAAAGTCTGAAATAGCAACACAGAAAACCACTGTGGGTTCTTAATCCAGAGGAGTTAACCATCTGGGGCAGTATTGCATACCTTGTGACCACAATTGTAGCCCCAGCTGTAGCCTGAGAGGAGCTGTGATTCTGCCTCCCTGGGCATCTGTGAGACCTACAAGGTCTGCAAGGTAGCAGGTGGTGCTCTGGTACAGTCAGAAGGGGTGATCATTTGGAGGTTTTTTTAAAAAAGCATTATTAACACAAAACTGGAGTGGACTTACAGGTCTCAATGATATAGATGATTTGCCACACCTTGTTCTTTCATCTGCTTTGTCTGTGCCTAGAAAAATTGTCCTAAGTCCTGCTGAGTCCTGCTAATACTGAGGAGTTACTGAGAGGCTGAGGAAAAGTTGAACTGGACTGAAGGACCAACACACTGGGTGAACTTCCCCCAGGTAAGCCTAGATGTTTGTATCTGTCTCTCACACTAGGAAGAAACATTCATTTCTAGGGCACAGACCTTCTGATCCCAGAGCAGATGCCTCAAGCATCCAGATGCATCATTCATAACAGGCTTTGAAGGACTCGGTTTCTCTGCACTGAATATAAAATTTAAGTTGACTATTCCAAACATAGACAAACCATTGACTTCTAATCATGCCAAACCCCATCCCAGTTGACCACCCTGACAGTCTGGTATTGGAGCAAATCAATGAAGAGTTTATCTAGATGCACAGGACTGATAGGAAACCCTGAGATATTTGTAGTTACCCAGTGCTACAGCTCAAGGAAGTCAAAGCCTGGACTTTGAAATATAAACAACTTCAGAGTGATCATCAAAGGCTTTAACCAGCTCAAATCTCTGCCAGCAGAGCCTTGCAGCTCCATCTTCCCTGCAGGGTTGCTTCTGTCCTTGGAGAAGACATTAATCCTCCCAATGAGGATATCCAAGGCTCTCACTGTGATGGAGTTAATTATAGGTAACCTGCTGATGTACAATTAAATATGCTCACCAGCACAATTTGTGGGGTGCATGGGATGTTTTGCTATGCCAAGTAAAAGGATCTGACAGTGGACAGGAATAAATACCAGCTTGTACTGCAGGAGATTAGTGATCTGAAGCACCTGCTGTGTGACAGAGACATCCAAGTTTAGATGCCAGTTCAAACAAAGTCCTTTAAACAAGGATGTTTTGTCATGCAGTGTTAGGAAGTACAATTCTTCCTTAATCAAAATTAAGGAGTAATTTTTGAATATTTGCTTTTTACTAGAGACCTGAGGAGGAGTGAGCAGAACTGCTAATCCACCCAGTGTGCTACAAATATTGTAAGAAGAGACAATTCTCCTTGTAAGAGGACTGAAAGCTAAAAATATAAGGCAGAAACTGAAGGGCAGCCAAAAGCACAGGGTGATATTCCATGTCTGTGGTCACACAGCTGGCCTGTGCCCAGGGCCTCTAGAGGTTGTAGGGAAAAAAGTGTTGCATGGAATGATGTCTTTCACTGTCCTAAATTAACATGAAGCCAAAGTTCACCATCAGTGCAAGGACACAGCTGGCAGAATCTGCTGCTGAATGACTGATCCCACCACCACCAATGGAACCAGCAGAGGGAGTGGATCTGGAGCAGTCTCCAGTTGGATCAGAAAGCTGTTTTACAGAAACCATTGCAGAAATCAGGAGAGATCCAAGGAAAAGCACCAGTCCTTCCTGAACTGGACACACAGCTCTGGAAAGGGGCTTTGTACTACCCCAAAGTTCCCCAATTTCTTGCAGGCTGAACACAAGGAGATGTAAAAACCAGAAATATGTTCTAGGTAATATGACAGAGTCTTTCTGTCTTCCATACCTTACAAAACTTAACCAATACAAAAACCAATACAAACAAACATACCTTAGCTGAAGAACCTTGGTGGGAAAGTCAAGGGGAAATTACGTCCTCCCAAAAGTTTCTGGAACAGTCAAAGATACCCAGAGGCTGAAAATACATGAGAGACCCTCAGTGAGCACTGTGAGTTTCAGAAAAAAGTCCAAAATATTTTGTTCAAGTCATTTCTTCAAAGTTAGGATCAAAAATGAAGCAGCCAAATGAAAAAGAAAACAAACAAAACCCAAAAAACCCCAAAACATCAAAGTACTATGAATAGAATATGAAAAATCCAAGGAAACTGCACAATGTATGTGATTCCCTGTGCAGGACTAGCACCTGGCCTGTACATACTTGAACATACCAAGATTTATTCCTGTCCATGGACTACACAATGTATTTATGTTTGCAATTGATGTATTGCACAATGTAATGAATAGCAAAGTAATAACAGAGAATAAGTCAGTTTCCTTGGCACCAGGTTCTGGATAGCACTAATCTGCAAATAGCACATGACTCATAAGCAATTCCCTTTCATATGCCAATTTAAAGGGAATTATATAGAAATTTATATTCTGCCCATACACACATCTACATCCTGTCAGATAACCAGTTTATACAGGTGTTGGCTGTGATGTGTACGGTCTACTAACCTGAGTCCTGATTATTAACCAAAAACAGCAGAGAAGGATGAGCATGGCATAAGTAAAACCATATCTTTAGGCCATTACATCTAAGAAAAACTATCACATAAAAGCAGACTATAACCTTTAGGTGAATTAGCAGCTGCCTGTTTACACGTGGGAGAGAATTATTTTTGTCCAAAAAGCAGGTAGCAGGCAATTTATTTTGGAAGGGCTGAATGCCCTCAGTGTTAAGATCCTAGGACTTAAGCTACCACTGTGGGTTGTTTCAAGAACAGCACAAGACATTCCAACACATCACAGGAGGATTCCTGGCCTCCATGGCATTCAATCAAGAAATGTCTCTGTCCCAAGCCTTGCTTTTCATTGCTCTTTGTAAGAACAACACAGGGAGTAGAAATTTAGCACAGGAGAGGCAGGTGGTGGATGCAACACACTTCCAGACACTGCCTAGTTAATTACAGCTATGGAATCATACTCAATTGTAGTGTGAGCCAAATAGATTCCAGGTTTTTTTTTAATTACTTGTTGCTATATTAATGTTACTTCTATATTGGTTAGAAAAGCTGTGACTCAGAAAAGAGCCACCACAAGAATGACAGGTATTTCAAACTGCAAAGAAATGCACTGGTCTTTCCTGATGCAGATCCATCAAGTGGTAAGGTGGTGAAAATAAAAGGGAATCTTAGGGCAGATAAAGAATATTCTACTTAACTCATGCATGTTATTAAATACCTATTAAGACATGAGTAGCAGAGAATCTTATGGGCCGGGGGGAAAATTGCTGAAGTCAGATCTGCTGTGCCAGTGGTTCAGAAAGGCCAGACCCTTCTAAGCTGGGAACTGGAGTGAGTAAATCCCTTCTGTCTCTACATGGTGATTCCTCTATCCCAGGTGGGTGCTTAGCTAAGGGTGTATCACACTCACAGCTCAACACACACACACCAGGCTGCACCTCTGCCTCTGCTCAGGACAGCGTGCCTGCACAGCCATGCACACACTGAAGAAGTGCCTGAACCCCCTCTCTGGTCTGCCCTAAGAGCAGATCTCCCCCTGCTTTGTGCTCACTTGGCTTCCCATCTTATTTGCTTTTTTCTCATTTCTTTTGCCTTTCAATGTTTTTCAAAATCAAATGAATGCTATGCAAGAGCTGTGTCAGTGCGATGCCTACCCGGCAGGGTCAGAAAAATGGCAAAAGCCATCTGGCTTACAAGGATGAGGGAGAGGTGCAAACAAGAGCAGTTATGTCAGACACTTTCAGAAGCACAGACAAAGACAGGGTCAGAGAGACCAGAAAAGTTAAAATCACTCAGGTCCTATCCTGAGCACTGCAGTAAGGCTCAAGAAATACTCTTGTAAATCGTTCTGAATCTCAGGAGACTAAAAATGTATTTAAATTTTCCCTTGCATTGTGTAAGAAAAGGATTTTCACCTGAGAAGCAGATATAGAAGACTTTTGACCACAAAACACTGTCTGTATCTCCTAAAGGTATCTCTCATCTTAGGGCAGAAATAAAAGCAGGATGCAGAGGCTGAGTACTCTTCCGATCCCCATCAGCTGCTCGTTAGCTATTTAGAAACTCATTAACTTCCAAAAGAGACCTTGGCCCTAATTAATGCCTGCACTGATCAGCCTGCCCCTTTCTCCTTTAACTCTGCCTCTCAGAGCCTTCTATAATGATTAAAGGAAGCCACACTTCTTTTGTATAATTTTAAAAATGACATTTTTTGAGCTATCAAGATCTGCACAAAACTGTTGAATTCTGTTCTGTCTTGGAGCTTACCAGACCACTCCAGAATTCTCTAGCTTGCTTTGGCACCCTAGTCCTTCATGCATACCTGTATCACTCTTAAATCCTTCACTAAACCAGGCTCTGAATTTCCTTTCCTTGACCTTTCCTGCAACAGAATCTGTTTTAACTGTGATTGAAGTCCCACCAAGGCCATTCAATCAACTGTATTGTTGGTGCTAATCCTGCAGTCTTTCTAACACTATCAATAAGACGGAAATGAATAAAAAATTGATTAATTCCATCTTCCAAAATTATAATGTATTCTGCATGTAGATATGTACCCTCCATCACAGTGACAAAAAGAACTTATCAATATAATAGAAAAAGAAGAGAACTCTTCATTTTAATTTCTGTCTAAATAGATGCAGTTAACACTCTCAAGTTCAATAAGTATGAGCACTAAAAGATAAACTGCAAAAAAAGAAAAATGAGAAAAGTTACAATTGCAAATCACAAACACAGTCTTACTTGGGGTCTTATGCAGTTTAATGTCTCTGGCCAATACATGCAAATTGTTTTTTATTTCTTGAATTTCTTCCAGTTTCTCAGAAATATATTTCACACTCATCACGTCTGCAGAAGAAAGTAAGGCTGCCATGCCCTGAAATTGGTCATTTCAGGGTGCTCTGCTGCACAGCCACAGGTGCACTCACAGTCCTCTTCCCAGGTAACTGTGATTGTCCTTATTCACCAAAATTAGAGGAAGCGATGCCCTTGCACATGGGCTATCAAAATAGTGAGTACAAGGGCTATAAAGTAGTAATACTACCCTAACAACTCTCTAATTAATATAATTAATGTTAATGTTACCTAAAAGCTCTTATCTTATTGTAGCTATGCCCACAGTGTTACAGGAAGGCAAACTGAAGCTATCGTAATTCATTAGCATAATTATATATTAATGATAACCCTAGATTTCTTTTTCCAAAACAGTGTTTGGAAAACATCATCACTACAGCAACAAGAATTCCAGCAGGAGTGAGGATAGTAAGCTCCTGAAGGGTATCCTACTAGTAGCAATTAAATTGTATTAAATTAAATTGCAATCAAAAGATTTGTCAGCCTGGTAAACATAATAAAATATTTCAACAGAACAGGATGCCATTCCACACAAAGAATTTCTTAACTTTATATCTAAGAGAGCCATGAAGCTAGGAGTCCACTTAAAATAACAGTCAGTGACCTGTTAAAAATGTTCTTGCTTTGGCATCCTTACCTTGAGTAGTCACATATTTACCAAGCTTGAGCCAAAGGTATGGTCAAACCACTGATTAAATATTTCCTGAATTCTACTGCTGTTTTCCTTAGGATTCCATATATGTGTTTACCCTGACCACATTTGCCTATTTTCTTCTTTACATTCTCATACACAAATTTCCAATTTTGTATTCACTTTGTATTAACCAGTCCTTTGTATTTAAACACAATTTTATGCACACACTCAGGCATTTTCAATTTCTTAAAGACCAATCTTTTAAAAGAAACACACTAAATAAGTGCGTTTTCCCTAAGTAAAAATTTTAGTCTATATTACTCTTGGGAGAAAAGGTTTCTGCTTCAGAGAATTTTGTGACAGAGAAAACTTTCCCAAACAAGAAGTGCTTTCCCAAAAAAGAAGATTTTTAAGCACAACTGATCAAATACCAGACCTTTAATCCTGAAGAGCACTGCAATATTTCCACATTGATTCTCTACAGAATTTGGTTTAAAAATGGAAATAATGAATTCTACGGAAATATAGATATATCCTAAAAATATACTTTCCTGATGGGATGGAACATTATCTCCTTACCAGTTTTCATTTTTAAGTAACTTAATGGCAACAGACCCTTTTCAGAGTGAACACTGCTCTTCCAAATGGCCCTCTCTGCCAAATTCTCAGGGAATAACTCTAAGCTGCCCTGAGCAGTGCTGGAGGCTCCTGTACTTGCAGGATAAAGACCAATCTGAAGAATACATGGTGGCCTCAGCAGCCTTGTTGTAAAGTGTCACTTCAGACAAAGTAGAGTCATTGGGAAAAGTACTTGGTGAAAGATAGGAGTTAATTTTTAAAAGGCTTTATTGTATGACACTCAAAATTCAATAGATCTATTTGGCAAATACAGAGGAAGACACTTTTCCAGTGCTAATAATAGTGGAGAAAAGTCCATCAGTTTTGCAATCCTGAAAATAACTAGATTTAGATTCCTAACTAACTTTTTTTTAAAAAATATGAGTTAGTCATCTAAAATCTCTTAGATCAATTTTTAAAAGGTATTTGCATGCCAAGCTCCCTAGACCTAAGATATTTGCTCATAAACAGGAAGTCTTGCAGAGAATATCACATAATTTAAAACATAAAAAAAGCATACTTGCCAAGCAGAAAACTCACAATTGTCAAGCACTTAAATAAATCATCAGCATGATTGATCTCAGTGACCTTTAATCCCAATGGCTCTTTTCGCAAGCCATGCAGGACACCCTGTCCAGTATGTTACATCTAAAAGATAATATCCATTACAGATAAGATGGCTATGTACAGCATTTAATACAAATACCAGGGCTTGTCCCTTCACCTGAGCTACACTGCCCACTAGTCAGGATGCCCCCAACTTTGGCATGGACAGGCAAATAAGAGATAAGAGAACCAGAGGAACTGCCCCTCCTGTGTGCAAAATGAGAGGAAAGGGCAGTCCGCACCTCAGGGAAGGCAGGGGCAGTTCCCTTTGCACGGTGAGCTGCAGAATCCTCCCTGAGGAAGGCAGAGAAATGAAATATCAAGGTACAGTTTCCCTCTTCATGCTTTGAGCTCCTGGGGCCAGGCTGTACCTGGCCTCCTCACTTCACTTCAAGAGAGCCTGGTTAGACTGAGACTAAAGGGTCCAGGCTGGCTGTGACTGTGCAGCAAAGCAGGAAGCACAAGAGCCTTTCTTTCCTTCTCTTTGGATAGGCATGATTGAAATAGCTTTAAAAAGTGCAAACCCAGGGATGTATAACCTGAGGTCACAGCAGCAGCCTGCTGCCAAGGAATCATGTTAGCTGACCACCACTGTCTGCCCAACACCAGCTCCTGCCTGCAGAGCCATTTCTGGCCAATGTCATACTGCTGGTGAGAGGAGCAGAGGTAAAAAGCCAGCAGGAAACCACCCTGTACAAAGCAAAGGACTGTTGGAAGGAAAGATTTACAACCAAAATTTCACACAAGCATATTTAAGTAGCACAGGCAAAGTCATGAAATGGAGGAGATTGATGGAGCAGCAGTGTTTGCTGAGCTCAGTGGAAGGGGTAGTGCACAGAGAGGTGGTGGGACAGGAAACATGGAAAGGGGTGGGAAGGTGAGAATACCAGAAGGTGACATTACATAGTAACACCTTCAGACATTGTGAGTTTAGTGGCATATTGGGCAGATCATAAGGGTTGCAATCACATGAGGAAAATGAAGACTGGGAAGTAGAGAAATGAACTGGTACAGGAATTCACAAAGCTGACTGAAAGGCTGGGGAGCTCAGCTGAGTTGGCTCCTGACAGGAGGTGCAGAAGGAAAGAAATATACAGCATTTGTTGTCCTAGAGAGGAGCATCTTTCCAAACTACTTGTTAATAGCCACAAGATTAAGGCTTGCAAGAGAAGCTAAAAAGGTCTGGATGACTGAACTTATTTCATTCACATCTGCTATTCCTGAGTGATGTAGGCTTTGATCTATTCTATTTTTACTTATCTGTTAATAAATTATCTACATTATTAGTTAACAAATGTATTGACAAAGATACAAGAAAAATATTTTACTTGCTTGCCATATTGAAATAGCAACACTAAATAATAATTATTATAGACAATGAAAATAATCAGAACAGGCTAAGGAAGGGTCCAAAAGATGGGCACCATTCAGAGATGGTGAGATGTCTTCACCAGATTTCATGAGTCACTTTGCCTTTCTGTGCCACATGTGTCTGTTTATAGTACATCACTAACACCATCTCCTGGCCAGTTGGTGTCTGGACTAAAATCTTTATGAAGGTCTCAGAGAGCCTGAAATGAATGGTATTGCAAACATAGAAAATACCATTGTTGCCATATCTTCTCTACATTCATATCCACTGATTTCACCTGTGCCAAAATAATACCATATCCACCCCCAGGATTAGATGTAGAGAGTGGGCATTCCAACTACATTCTTTTTTCCCAAAGGATTTCCAGGAAGATGTATCCGAATACTCTATAATCAGCTTACATTTTCAGAACTGACTATTGATTGATGTATTTAGGTACATTTTGTTTTGGAGCCTACTGAGAAAAAAACAAAACTGATATTAAGAAAAAAGCTGTGAAAACAGATCCTTTCCTAGTATTTCAAGTTCAGCACTTTAAGCCTTACACACCTTCTGAAGCATCAATAATGTATCTTACCAGCCTATTGCTGTAAAAGATTCAGTATTCCCTGCTCTTCTTATTCTCTCTTTTTTTTTTTTTTTTAAGATATCAAGACCATCCAGAGATGCAAAGAGTAACTCTTCAACTTCATGTGCTTTTGGTATATCCAAGTAGTCAGCAGTTTGAGGTCTATTTACTGAATTTATCCAGATGTTTTCAAGCATTTAAAACAAGGATTTGACATTTTCTTGATCTTTCAAAATCTTACATATCTGTAGATGCCCAGTATACATGTAAGGGCACTACCTTGGAGATAGCTTAGGGTTTATTGTTCCTATGTATCAATTGGGCCAGACACCTTTCATTTCAAAATCACTTCAAAAATGACTCACAGCTCAAGGAGCTTTGGCTTTCAAGATCATATTTCCAGAAAAGAAATCAGAATCAGTAACTTGAATTTTTATATTTAAATTAATTCAGGAACATAAGGTCAACTTCTAATTTTAGCTAGTCTCAGAATAAACAAACAACAGCAGAGCTTCCTGCGTCATTAACAGCATAATCAATCTGGAGTCTTGAGCACAGTCTGTCCTGGAGGATTGAGTACTTGGAGCTGTGGTGGGTTATGGAGGAGAACAACTCTATGAATCCCTTGGAAGGTAATCACATTATTGTATTCCTGAGGGATTTTCATAAAAGGGAACTACAGTGTCATACTTTCTGGAATAGCTTGTAGGAAATACTACATGAACGCCATTGGTATCATAATTTCAAGCATTTTTATGACCACAATGCTTTGTTCAGCCAGCTTAGATCGAAATGATGGTTTGCTGCAGACTATTTGCTCCAATTACATTACTGGAAGCTACACCAGAAGGGAGAAACTGTCATTTTAAGAGCTAGCAAATAGTACTTTTGCCCAGGATGGTTGAAACTGTCATTTTAAGAGCTAGCAAATAGTACTTTTGCCCAGGATGGTTGAATTGATTTTGAGTGATCAATACAACACCAGCTACAGCTCAGCAGAAGAAAACACAAAGGTGTCAGCTTTCTCAAACCTGACTATCAGAGGGAGCCCATGAAAATCTCTGAAGAAATGTACATGGACCACAGCCACCTCTTGCATTTGGTGTTTAGGTGAATTCTACAAGAAGTAATTAAAATTAATAATAATATAAAATTTTAATAATAATTAAAATTAATGATCCAGCCAATTTAAAAAGTAAGATCTGGATTTTGTTTGGTATTGGTTGAGTCGTAATTCAACAAAGAAATGAAAACTCAACTGAGTGCCTGAAACTTTTAGATCAATTGCTCTGCTCCATTCCACTGCATGAAGCTGTTACATTTCTCTGCTACTGTGAAACATGGTGAATGGAAAGAACCATCTCAGTGGATGTCATCAATAGTGTGTTGGTGCAATTTGAAGAAAACAATACCCTTTAACTGATCTGAATATTGATCTGTTATCTGTGGGAAGTCTCAGAATGTGACCTTTTTGGAGGTTGAATGCTAAAGAATGTGTCTTGACTAAGTGAGAAGCTTTGTTTATAGCAAATCCACTGAGACACTCAACTGGTAATCAGGTCACCAAATCATTGTCAAAAAGCCATAAAGGCCAGTGGAAATGGTAAACTGACAAGCAAGGGGGAGTTTACTACTTTAGGTGGCAAAAGAGCCTCTGACATGTGAGTCCTATGTTCCAGAAGACATGGCCTGGCACTCCAAACAATCATTCCAGCTTCCCAAAAAAGCTTTTCTCATTCACAGACAAAGCCATCCAGAGTTTGCTTGGACACTTCCTGCTCCAAGCTGCTTATTCTTTCAGTGGCAAAGGAAAAGTAAGAGCAGGATGGGCAGCTCAAGAGCCCTACACTGAGCTTTGCCATTCTGTGGCTCAGTTCCATTATCTGCAAAGCAGAGATAATGGTACTAAGATTGTGATAAGCATTATTATGATCAGTTTACAAGCACAGCACCAGCTAATTAATGCAGCTAAGTTTGATACATGTAGCTCTCAGTGCCACATAACTCTTTACAACAAACAGATCCCTTTCACGGCAAAAGAGACTGTCTCCAAGGATGATGCTATCAGACTGCCAAAAATCACAAACTTTCAAAAATGAGGACAACACTGGTATAATGGATACAGTGTGCTGAGAAAAGTAGGTCTAAGACTGAACTAGCAGGATTATGTAGCTTGGGAAACCAAAACTGTGATTTTAATCAGCAGCTGCCACTGATAGAAGTGCAAAGGTTTGTGTTGGATTTGAGACTGCAGCACTACAGATACTGAAAGCTTATTTCATAGGGGAAACAAATGGATCTTAACTCTTCAAAGGATATGAATTTATGGAGAGCATTTCAAGAACATGATTTTTACCAGTCCTTCATGTGTGCACTCCTAACTGGATCCCACAAAGCAGGTTTATAGTTCAGCTGGATCAGACCATGGAGAACTAAGGAAGCTGGAGAAGGGCTCTGTAGCTCAGGTAAGGGTAGAGGGGTTAAAGAGGGAGCAGGAGCACTCCAGGCTCCCAGGGCAATACAGATTGCAAGTCTGAGGAAAGGTTTCCGGGCTTGGGAATAGGAGGCCTTCCAAGCTTCATGGCAATCAAGTCCTTTACTGTAGTTCAGCATTCCTCCTGCTTCTGAAATTTCTTTATCAGTTTGCCCCTTCATTTGTCTTTCTTTTGTTTTTTTTCTTCCTTAACCATATTTTTTAAATGAGCAGCATACATTTAGGATCAGTTTCTGAGCAATCAGTGGAATTGGCACTGAGGGACCCCAGAGGATAAATTTGCCTTTAGCATACTTTTTATGTGTCACTGCACTGCAGTCCTGTTTTTGTCAGGTTTTCAGTAGCAAAGCATGCAGGCTGGGTGAGCAGCATTATTTATGGCCAGCACACATGGCCAGGAATGAGGCAGAAGATCAGACATCTGCTGGGGTGACATATCCCAACCCAAACTGAGAAACAGCATATTTCAGCACTCTTCCCAGCACCAGTGGGATAATGCCCAGAAAAGAGAGCATTACTGGACCAAGAAGAGATGGTCACCGTGTCAGAGCCAGCTGCCAAACTGAGAAGATTAAACTAATGAATGACACAAAGAGTCCATTCTTGCTTTGTTCTCACCTTCCTCTTAAAATCCTCCCCCACACTGAGGTGAGATCCTCACCCACAGTGCCAAGAGATCAAGACCTGTTGTTGAGATAACAAGAACTAAAAGGTTTACAAGATGTTATACAGGATGGCATGATTGAGATCCAAAAAAGCACTTAGGTACCTCAGAAGCCATTCAGGCCAGGTTCAGGTGATTACAGAATGCTATTCCACAGCAGGAACCAGCCATTACAAAATGCTTAATCCCTGTGTTCTCAGCAGAAAATCCCTGCAGTTCTGCTCTGACAGCAGCTCTGGACACAGTGGAGCCCAGCAGCCACAGCCACACCCTCTTCAAAGAACAGCTGGAGCAGACTGGTGGTCAGAGCCCTCGCCCAGGATTACAGGAGACCCAATTCTTGCCTGTTGAGATCAAAGCTATCTTTCCCCAGCAGTGCTCCAGCTTCTGCCTGGAAGCTGTCCTTGGGCACCCAGTGAGTAATTGGAGGGTGCTGGAACAGGCTCAGGCATGTGTGCTGCTACCTTTGCAGGGCTGCTCAGGCTCCCAGGGCGAGCAAAAATGAATGCCAAGCCAAGCAGAGCAGTGTGTCTGGCTGGTCTCCACTCAGCTGCCCACACACAGACATCCAGTGTCATTTAAGATGCCCTGACTATCCCTGGCTTCCAGTTCCTGCTCCAAAAGTGCCCGAGTGTCCCAGAGGTCCTGTGTCACAGGATATCTTGGGCACCTTACAGATATCTGTGCAGGTATCTTGGCCACCTTACAGCACTTGCTAATGCAATACATGCCTCGTTTAGACAAATTAATTAAGTACATGGCAAGTTTAGGCATCCCCAACTAGAGGCAGTCCAAGGACTGAGGTCTCACATGACTGGTGTTAGTCACTAGTTCTGGTCTCGCATGACCTGTTCTACATGTCTCAAACACTCATTAAATCAAGTGCCATGTCTTTATTAAATCAACCTCCAAAGTCTTATCCTTCATAACTAGCTAGGTCCAAGACATCCCCTAAAAAATCACAACAAATAAAGCACTTACCCACACAAAGGGTTCAAGGAAACAGCTGCAAACTGATGTTCTGTTCCAACAGCAGCAAACTGCAAAACAGGCAGGATTTTTCTGGAGAAGCATCCAAAGAACATTAAATGTGCTGGCAAAGCTAAACAGCAATAGAATCAAGCATTCAAATGAACATGAAATATGATTATTGACTTCAGCCACAATTTTGTGTTCAGCAAGATTTGCTGATGTAAATATCTGTTTTGAATAGCAAAATTATCAAGGCTTCTTCAGCTGAGAGACTGTCCTCTCTCACACCCTCGCTCACAGGAGTGCATGTACCAGCAGCAGCACTGTCTCACCAAGCTCATGGCTGCAGGTGATTGCTGAAAAACTATGATTCAGTGTTGCGTAGTTACACAGACAGACAGCTAACACATGAGTAAGTCAAGAGCAGAAGACTGTCTCTTCCAGTGGCCTGAACAGCCATCTCTGGTTTTTATGTGGCTCCTCCACCATGACAGTTTCCTCTGATTTCCCCTTCTTCTGATAGGTCTTATGCCAGTTACTGAAGAATATCAGCCACTTGGGGACTTGGGGTGCAGGAGATCTGTGTGTCCCAGGCTCTCTCTACGTACATGCATTGTGCTATAATCTGCTCACAAGGCTAAAACATTCACGGAATAGAACTGTAGAATCACTTAGGTTGGAAAAATATCTTGAAGTCCAACTGTCCTAAATGCCAAGAGCACCACTAGCCATGTCCTGTAGTGCCACATCTTCATGTACCTCCAGGGATGGTGACTCAGTCATGTGCTGAAGCGAGTGACCAGCCACGTGCCATGAGTAATAAACTATTGGAAAGGTATTTACACTGTAAAAGGCAAAACAATCCTAAATCCCTAAGGTATTTATGACTTGAAGGAATAAGTCTACACAGCACAGCTCAATCAGGCTTCAGGAAAATTTGATTGTACCAACAGAGTGCTGCACTTCCAAGGGGATCCACTCACTCAGATCAGGCCAAATGTAAATACAGCTGCTGTGCCTCCAGACCCAGCATGGATGTCTCTATGCCTGTGGGATAAATACACCTCTTATCTCAGACAAAACTGAGTATGCCATGTTTTGGTGTGTGGAAACACCATCATTTATGCATTGCAGCCTCTAGATGAGTGTCAGCTGAGCTGCCTTCCCCTGGGACCAGCTGCCTGTCTCCATTATCCCGTAAGTCCTTCCATATAGCTGAGGGACTCTTCAGGTTTATTGTTTTGTCCAAAACCAATGAAAACTGGATGTTGCTATATCCCTTGCAGGTTCAAACAGCAGAACCTCATTTGCTTCATGTAAGAGCCAGACAGTTGATACTCACACAGCTTTCCATCACAATGTGAGGAACAAGGCTGGAGACACAAGCTGCCCTTGTAGGTGGAATCCACAATAAGGCCTTCATTTGCTCTTGGTTGAAATCTGTACAAATACTTAGGTTGCTGAGATTATTCAATGGTCTTGGAAAGATTCAGGGAACTGCAACAATCCTCAATGGTCTGCTTTGCAAGTTAATGGCTTTCCTTTTTCAGTGTGAGCACTTACTGAGAGAAACCTAACCCTTCTCCAAGCCTTCACCTCTGATCAGTGCAGGTATCAAATGCTGGTTGGCTTAGGTACATTCTGTGCTTGTTTCTCATGCAAATGCAAACTACTATACACCAGCTGGCACCACTGCCAAATTTGTTTCATGGTTTTCATTCTGTTTTCTACTTTTTGCCTAAAAGGAGTATTATGTACGTGGAGATAAGTTTTCTGTGAGAAGATAGTGGGAGATTTATTTTCTCATACAAATTATGGGATTAGATCCATTTTGGAGTAATTCCACTGAAACCTGTACTGTTATACCAATGATAATTTAATTAGCGTATTTGCTAAAAATTATCAGTAAAAAGCTAATCTGTGTTTCAAGAGCTTTGTTAATTTTGTTAATGTTATGGTGAGGCAGATCACTTACATAATTTTCAGCAAGGCATTTACACTATGCCTAATCAAGATTAGCCAAATATCTTACGCTCCAAATCAGCCCTGTGTGTGCAGGCCTGATAGGCCAAGTCCACCCTCAGGACTGAATCTGATTCTTTGAGTTTGAAGAATTAGCTTGTACACAGCCATGAGTCCTTTCTCAAGTCACAAGCCCTCTTCTGCAAGTGTCCCCTTGTTTCTGTGCTAAATATTCTTGTCAACAGGGTCGATCAGAAAGTCTCACCAGAAACCCTGGTTTCTTTTTCCAGACCAAATACACACTCACACACAGAAAGACAAAAAAATAGTGCATGTTGACACAGTGTATATTTAGATTTAGCCTTAGGAAATCATAATTAGGCCTGAATCCCTGCAGGATTTGGGGTGAGGCTATAAAACAGATACCTGGAGTTAAATCTTCCTTGCTTTAAGATTTCTGATGAGGATAATCTCTAGTTAAGAGAGATCACAACAAATGATTGATGAGCTTTGCTTCTTGTTCAGGGATTGCTCTTTAATTCAATTAAAATAACAACAAACCCTGCCCAGAGGATTTTATCCATGTGTCCATCTTTAAGTAATCTCATTTAAATCAGAATGTGGTGGCTTGCAGGCTCACAAGAGCAGTAAGAGCAACTCCTTACAAAGCTTCAATCAAGCACCAACATGGCTTTTCAACCTTTTAGGGCTTTGGATCAGCTTTTCAACCTTTGTTTAGGGCTTTGGATCAGTTTGCCAGAAGAAGTCACCGTGATCACTTAATTCTTCATGTCACTGCAGATTCACCTGCACACGACCATCGCCAAGCAGCCCTCACAGTGCAGGTGCACCCATGGCCCTGCTTTGCTCAGGTCTTCTGGCTTGAGACACTTCTTGAAGTGAATGCTGTCATCAAGGTGTTCCTACAAATCTCACTCACAGGCCAGCTAAAAACTCCTCGTTGAGCATTTCAGGTTCAGGTCAGGGCCACTGTGCTCTTCCATTCGATTCTCTCAAAAACTCCAAACTACTGACAACTGGTACACCTTTATTACTGTGCCCCCCTGTTTGCCGAAAACTGCCTGGGAGAAGGCAGATCCACACCAAAGTCCTGCTGTGGGTGGGGCAGAATGAGGTTCTGCACAAGAGGAGCCACCAGACCATCTCTGAGGAGCCCCAATGGGGCTGGGTCCCACATTAGTGACTCAAGACATCAGAGCAGGAGTGGTTCAACAGCACATGGGACTGGGTCGGGTTTGGGACACAGTGCCCAAAGCTGAGCCTGGGCCACTTTCCATGGCAAGCGCGTTTAAAGCCCATATTCTGTATAAAATAGCAGTAGTGCACCCACTACTTTTTCTGGGCCTTTCACTATAAGCTGACACAAACAGGATGTAATGGGGCACCAGAAAATCCCACCAGCTAGACAAGACTTTCACAGGCAGCTTCATGACTGGTGGTCATACAAAGAGTAAATTTGTTTCAGTTTTCTGTGCAATGGTAAATTTTACACAACCTATAGTTTAATGTTAAATGTATATTACACAGCCTTGTGTGCATTTAGTATTATGTACTATTATTATGTAGCATAATGCTAAGGCTTATGGAGGAGCCTACCTAAACTCAGATTACCTGCCTGTGAGTTTTTAGAAAAAAATAAGTAAAAAAACAACTCCAAAGGTAGTATATGATCTGTTGCCACTACTTTTGTTCATTTGTATGGCACAAAAGCTTGACATTCTCAATAAACTATTTAAGACAAGCAGCTAATTCCTATAAATATGTTTTCACTGAATTCTAGCAGGCAGCTGTACCTTCACCTCTCCAGAAATTTTACATCTTCCTAATAAACTCACAAACCAAAAATTTTTGTACCTTCAGGAGGTTTCTGTTCACTTGTTTGCAAGATCAGTAAAAAACCACTGTAGAAAGATTTGTAAAAATCAAATAGCAGCAATGCAGTCTCATCTAGGGGAAGAGAACTGCTTTTCTATAACTCTTTTTTTTTTTCCTCTCACACTGGACAATACTGGCAGGTTGAGATTTAACCAGAGATGGGCTCCTTTTACAAGATTGCTTATATAAAGCGAAGATAACACCAGCTGGGCTCATTTGAAAGAGGACATCTTGGAAAGAGCTGACGGTGCTGCTTTTGGAATAAGACTGGAATGAAAATCTGAAATAATTAGCACCTTCCTGTCTCGTAGGTATAACCCTTAATTTCTTGTAGAATGCATGGGATGATAATTAGAAGGAATTGTTACTGATATGTACTTTAATACCCTTTTATAAACTCATATATATTTATATATTTTTAAATAGAGGCTGAGTGAAAATGTTGCAATTGATTCGTTTTGTTAGAATTGCTGAAATGGAATGATTTTTTTTCCTGTAAATGGTTTTTTTTACTTGTGACTTAGTCTGCTTAGTGATGTGTGTATGAGGGCTGATACTGAAGAGTGTCTTCAAAGGGAAAATATCAGAATTGCAGTTCCAATCCCACAGGCTGTATATGTTTTTCCCCTGTGGGTAACAGCTTTCAGGTTGGAGGCCTAAAATGTAAATGTAAATAACTTCTATGGATGTTTTCCTTGAAACTCAACATTTAGCGGCAAAGGAGAAAATGCATAATTCACCAAAACTGAGCTATCTTAAGTTTATATGCATCAGAATACCAATCACCACAGAGAATAGTTTCAGCACTAAAATTTAAGCACATTATATATGCTCTTGTGTCATACTTCTTCTAGTAATTTCTATTTCCTCTTTTTTTCAAATTCCACTGTTTCAGTTTCATTTGGTCATATTAACACTTCAGGTTTAGACTATTTGCAAGAAATCAAACTAGAATAATTAAAAGCCACCACTAAACTGAAATAGTAAAATTGTCACAATAATGACCCAGTTATAGCAATGTTCTTTGAAAGATTTACCCTATAGTTGCATTTAGATTGGTGACAGGATATCAGTAATGTTATTTTTTCTCTCTGCAAAAATGACATTTTAACAGTAGCTACTACAAGCTCAGGACTGCAGACAATGCATTGTTTTTATTTCCACTATTAAAGACATTTTCAGCTTTTATTTCCTGTGTTCTCAGATCTTTGCAAGAAATGGTGACTCTTGCTATTTATCTGCTGGTCATTTTGGCTCGAGGTCTTGCAGGGGGGCCTTGCACTCCAAATAAAGCAGGTAAAATAACTTAAACCTCCTGAGATCTTCTCCTGTAATTAAGATGCCAAAGCGTTTTTTCATTCAAAATCAAAAGGTTTTCCTTCAGAAAGTTAAACTGGGGATTCTGTAGAGCTAATCCTTAAATTTCTTTTATTGGCCTGCTTTGAGCTAGCACAGTAAAGAATGTTCCATACAAGTCCTAACCCCACAAAGAATTAGGCATGTAGCAAATTCTGTGCAATAACCATAGTGCAAGAAAGTTAATCACAAAAGCATAAAGTAGCAGAGGGAACAAAAACAATTAGAAATTTTCTGTAATACTACAGGCTAGATGCAGCAGATCTTTGCTGCCCAAACTGGGCTTTAGTCCCACAGACTACAGTCAGATTGCCAGACCTGTAAAATAGATTTCACTACAATTACAAAATGTGGTCCAGAAATGTGTTGGAATATGCCTCAATTTAGTGTTTGCTTTTTAGTGCATGACTGCTGTCAGATTGCTGTCAGTCATTTCATGGTATATCTAAAGTATTTGGCCCTCTAGCCATTTATTTCAGTACCTTTATTTGCACAAGCAGTTTCTCTTAACTGCAGGAATTTTCATAGCTCTAAAGTTGCCAGTTTTAAATCTGAGCATTAACAAGCAGAATCAGCTTGCATGTGCTCAAGGTTTGTTAATCAGAAAAAGAAAATTGTTAATGTCTCTACTTGACTTTCCCAGATTATTCCCCAGCAGACAGGGAAAGGCTGCAAAATGAGGCTTTTAGCATAAGAAATGAGAGTGGCAAAGGCTTTGAAAAAAGTAACTGAATAATTCCAGGGAGGGTACCTTTTTTTGTCACTGTGGTAATTGGAAGTCTTCCTCAGTTTTCAGGTCACTAATGGTTAGTCAATATTTGCCCTTAAAATTTCCACCGGATGTTCAAATTAGCTGTGCCTGTGAAAAATATCCAATTCGGCTGTCATGAAGGTATCAGTCTGTCTGTCTGTTATGATGTTCAGCATTCATGTGTGCATTAGCAATCACCATGTTTGGAAACACACAGCACTGCTGTTAACAGGGCTGGGAGTTTGGGTCATTTCCTATTGTTATTAGCAGGCCTAGGTTCAGGTTTAGATCTTGGCTTTTGACTTGACAATTGGAAAAATTCAGTTTGTGCTGGATTTATAGTGCCAGTCCAAGAAAAGAAAAGACAAAATATCTATTGCAGCCAAGATTTATACACCAGTACAAAACAGTGCAGACCTACAAAGCCTACCAAACAACCTCACCAATATTATTTTTACAGTCAGTGGTGTTGCAGAAGCCAGCTTTGCAGCATAAGTTAATGAGACATTTTCAGTGCAGTTTTTTTTTACTTCAAGTTTCTCACCAGTGTCTCTGCTTTTCAATCAGCTATTCCAGAAAGATAAATTTTTTTTCACAAAGTTCTGCATTGATTAGAAGGCAAAGGCTAAACTCTTCCAAAGAGGACAGAGTTTAACAACCTAAAGGTCTATTTTGTGTAGCAAAAGCTGCTGTCATTAGGGGACCTTCCAGCACACATCCCTGTTCACAGAAGGTTAAGCCCAATGGAAAGTAAATGGGTGGACCCATCTCTTTTGAAAGGAAATTACTACTGAATAACTTCAGGTATATAATTTTCCTTCCAGATGTAATTCTAGTATACTGCTATCCTAAAACCATCATTACCAGAATTCCAGAGTGTCCTTATGGATGGGAGGTTAATCAGCTGGCACTTGGAGGCATTTGCTACAATGGGATCCACGACTCAGGATATTACCAATTCACAATCCCAGACCTGTCACCTAAAAACAAATCATACTGTGGCACACAGTCAGAGGTAAGACTATGAAGGTCAGCATTTCTGACTCAGGAAATGGCTGCACTCACTTGAGAGAGTCCTGTCCTCTTCAGCTTGAAGTAGGCTTTAGGTACCAATGGAAGAAGGAGCCAAACTGCAGAGTCAAGGAGAAGGAAGAATCACACAGCTGTGCTTTGCAGTTCCAGGCAAAATACTCACAGGCTTAGTGATATTAGTCTGCTGTTCATCTGCACCTGTGTTACACAGAACTTATGTTTAGTAAGGCATATGAATAGGCAGCACAGCATATAAAGAGCTACCAAATCAATTTTCCTTGGGGAGCCTGTTTTGACATCAGAGTCTTCATGTTTCAAAGTTTATTCCTGATGCCTCAAGGACTCAGTGCTGCCCACATTTCTCTGTCTCACCATTCACAGTTCAAGAATCCCATATACCACTTCTACAACTCCATCGTCTCCAATGACTCCTCAGTGATTGTGAAGAACCAGCCTGTGAATTATTCATTCACCTGCTCATACAATGCCAACTACCTGGTGAACCAGGCTGCCTTTGACCAAAGGTACATCCTCTCCTGGGAGTGTGTCTCACCCTGTCCTCATTACCATGCCTCACTCATGCAGAATTTTGTCCTGTCCCCAGGGTGGCCACTGTCCATGTGAAGAATGGGAGCTCAGGCTCGTTTGAAAGCCAGCTGTCCCTCAACTTCTATTCTGTAAGTGCTCTTTGCCACTCACACCTTCACCTTTACCTTACAAAGGCTTCAGCCAAAGGGCTGGAAAAAACAGGGCAGCTGCTCCTGACTTTTATGTGTCATGGAGCACATTACTAGCCTGGAACAGATAATTGCAGTGGGATTGGCAGGGGTTCTTGTTTCTGCTGATTAACAGGGATATACTTAAAGTGAACTGAGCAGACTCATGCCAACTGTTCTTTTAATCCCTCAGAATCAGACAGATTTTTCTGCTGAGAGGTACATTTCTAACCTGCTGACAGGTTTTATAAGAAAAATCAAAACTTGTGTGTAGTCCCACTGCAAGAGCAGCATGAATCTGCATGTACTGCTGGCCTTGCATGGCCTCTATAGACACAGCAAAGCTCCCTGCATTTCTCTTGCAGATCTCTCCCTGATCCTCTCACCTGACAGATATTTCATGTACCCCACAGATCTTTCGGTCATGCTGGAATTTTGTTGCCAACAAAATATTGTCCCTTGATATCAGGCAGATCTTTTGAAGCCTTCCTCTCCTCTCTGCAGCTTCACTGCACTGCTGGAGCAGCCAGCTCCTAATCCTGGAATCTTTTCTCCACAAAAGCACAGTCAAAAGCTCCAAAACAACCTCTGTATTCTAGCACAGCAAGAAAAAGCACAACCAGGAACATACTGTGTTAAAATTATAGGCCAGGTAAAAGGAGTATTTACCACTAGATAAGCCAATGCTAGGACTAAATCTGATGCTCTTTGTACAATTCTGGTGCTAGCTTTGTTACCATCTTACCCAACAAGAAGCATTGGGATTTAAGGTAGGCATTTCAGTGTATTTGTAACAAAAACTTTTCACCTGAGCACCACGCTGCTCCATGTTCAGCAGGCTGGCTTTTTTCTTGTGATTTCTGCTTGTCTTCTTTCCTTTTCTCCAACACGTGGCCATGTCCCAACTCCATTCCCATTCTGCACACTCACCTTCACTCTCACTCCCACCAGCTTCTCCCACCACAGAAGCAGCAGCAGCAAGCTTGCTCCCCACCCATGCTCTGTGGGAATATATGCAATACATGCTACAACCCAAACAGCATCAAGTTCTCTCACTGATCATCATTATACACCAAATATTAATCAAAATATTTTTAAACATCATCTTGGTTTGCAACAGTCCTACTACCAGTGTAGAGTTTGGAGGTTGCAGGTTATAGGAACCCAGGTTTCTGGGGTCAATCTCTGCAGTGGTGTCTGAAGTTGAATCATGCCTTGCTTTGCATGTTACAAGTAATGTATGATGCCTTTATCTTTGTCTTTCAAAGAACGCCAAGTTCTCAAGTATAAAGGAAGCCCCCTTTGTGGTTGAAACATCAGAAATTGGTTCTGACATATTTGCTGGAGTGGAAGCCAAGGGCTTAAGTGACAGGTAGGCAAAGGAAGGAGGAATGAGTAATAAACTGGCAATTGGGACATTCCTTGCTAATCTGGGGTTTGTATCTCCCCAGGTTTAAAGTTGTTCTCAACAACTGCTGGGCAACCCCCTCCTCAGAGTATTTCTACCAGATCCACTGGCCTTTGATCACCAAGGGGTAAGTGCTGGTGGGATCCAGGGGAGCACCTCAGGCCAGGCCTGAGGATGACTGCAAAGCTGGTTATGGGGGTATAAGGGAGCAAAGGAAAAGCTGGGCAAATGCTTTCATCAGATGTCACCTGAGGAGATGTCTCACTGAAGCCACGGGGGCTCTGACACTGCTTCTCCCCACACAACTCAGGTGTGCCACGGACTACTCCATCCTAGTGCACGAGAACGGCAAAACGAACCGGGCCACGTTCCAGTTCAACGCCTTCCGCTTCCGCAACATCCCCAAGCTGTCCAAGGTCTGGCTGCACTGCGAGACGCACATCTGCGACAGTGAGAAGTTCTCCTGCCCTGTGGTAAGGCCTCCCTGCTGCAGAAACACACGGTGCCACCTTCAGACAGAGGATGGCCAGCCCTCCCCGAGGTGCAGAGCCAGCGCCAGGGCTCTCAGCAGACGGAGGCACTGCACTGTGTGAGCCCAGCTGTGCAGCCCGACCCCTGTCATGCCACAGGCAACACTGGGAAACTTGTTTAAATGTATGGAGAAATAAGGCAGCCATTGAAAAACTCAGCTCCTGTTGATATCCCAGACTACTGTCCTGTCTGACAAACAGCTACAGTTAAACACAAGCCTGGAAAAAAGGAGAAAGTTGAGCTTTTTCCATTTTACCAAGTATCTTGGTGCTAAGAGCAGCCTCGGGGCAGTGTGAGTCTCAAAGCCACCAGTCCCCCTTCCCAAGGAAAGTCCTCCCTGCCGTGCTGCAATAAGTTATTGCTCTTGCAGACATCTTACTCTGCATAAAAGACATAAATTGTCTCTGGAGCAGGAACTGATGTAGAAGAGTGGATTCTTGTGTCCTTAGATGGGAGCATGGTGAGGGTGCTATACAGGCACATAATTTAACAAGGGCAGGTGCCCATAAAATGTCTTTCTTTAAAGACTCTCTCTCCACCCTTTACCAAGTCAGAGCTTTGCCATTGTTTCTCTCATGCAATGAAATAGAATTTTATTTAACCTAAAATGAAAACACAAAATACTCCTTGGCCAATATGGTGTCATTTCAACAACAAATGTTTCTTGCTGGAGAAGAGAAAACATCACTTCTCCTGGTGAGCCCAAATTTTCATTCTTACCCCTTTCTCAGTCCAGGAGCAAATTAAGGCAGCATTTTGTAATAAACAGCCTCAGTTCCTCAGGAGGAACTGACTTGTGCACAAGTTGCATGTTTGACAAAAGCACATTGTTAGAAATTCTAACAGAAAAAACTCTACGATTTTGTAGATTTTTAAGATTTCTTCAACTTTTTATCCAGCCACAGATCAGAGTTAAAAGAAAACACAAACCCATTACTTCATATGTGCCCCTCTGGCAGTACTGTCTAACACCTACATCATCCTTTCAGGCACTGTGTGGAATCCCCACCTCACCCTCCACCAGGATAATTGCTCAATCAGGCAACATCCCTCGAGTCCAGTTCCCACTCAAAAATGCAGCTGGTGGTCTCCTGCAATTAAGGTTGAACCAAGCTGGTGGTCTGTGCTTACAAGCAACTCATAACCAGAATTACTACATGCTGAGTTTGTAATAAAAATGCCCACAGCTGGGGATCTGCAAAGGTCAGGAGATGCACAAGGACCTTTAATCTGTAGAGCACTGCCTCCAATACAGACCTTGTCAGCTGTGACAGGCATCATTAGTGCTGGACATGAGCTGATCAATTTGGAAAGGATTTGGTGCTTCCTGTTTCTACCCAATGGACAACAATTACCATGAGCAATAAACAAACTCAGAAGCCTTCACAGAGGTCAGGGGTTAAACAGATGGAGCTCAATTTCCCTCTTCTTGACAGGAGTTTTGTTTAAGGCAGGGTGGGAAAGCAGCCCACCAAAATCTTCAGAAAATGAACTGTAAGGCTCTCTTCACATCTCTCCTGCACTAAAACCCCCAATAATTACAGGCAGGAAAAAAAAAGTCCCTAGAAAATATACAGCAATTTCCTTGGTTGGAAACATAAGAATTGTGCCTGTGAGGTTTTTAAATAATTTTTAATTGTTTTGGTTTTCTCTCTGCTCTCTTGAGATATGTGACAAGCGAGGGCAGCGCGCGGAACAAACCGGAGGCGTTCTGGTGGCGGAGATCACCGTGCGCAGTAAGTGCCGGGGCTCCTGGGGTGCTTTTCCCTTTGGGAAGCAATGAAACTGGCAGATGGGAGCAAGCAGAGAGAGCCACAGCCCTCTGCCAGACCCCTTTCCCCCGGGGCAGCAGGAGTCATGAACAGAAGTTGGTCCCCTCCAGCTCTGGCAGGCGAGCTCAGTGACATTCTCTTCGCTTGCCAAGTGAGTCAGGGCAGCCCTTTGGCATTTATGATAAATGGCCAAACCACTGGCACACAGAGCTGGCAGTGAAAGCTCTGCTCACCTGCCTGTGACCTCAGCAGCAGCTCAGACACGCTCTGGCAGGTTGCAGGGGAGTGGGAGAGAGGTCAGGAGCAGCAGGAGAGTTTTTCTGTACACTGTGGGTCCGTGCTTCAGCATATCCACAACACCTTCATGTGTTGCAGGGATGATTTGTGCCTATCCCTCCTGACACACTGATGGCACTGCCACCAGCCTTCCCCACTGCAGAACAACTGCTCCCTCCAACTGCTGCCTCCTGCAGGCACCAGGGATTTCTCTCTGAGCTGTTTCATTTGAAACAAGTCCTTGGGACAAACAATGTTTTCACTGGAGCCCTTTATACTAGTTTATCAACTGCACCAATCTGAAAGCCAATTTAAAATTACAAATACAGACACAGTAAAATTATTACAATCCATTATGTCGCACCAGAAAACCCCTATCAATGTTAGAAGGTAAAAGAACTGAGGATGCTTTTATAACTTCAAACAGTAAATCGAACAGGAAGAAATATTCAGAATTTCAAAATGTGACAAATGTTTCCTGTTCTTTTACAAAGCACACTGGTGCACTTTGCCCTATTTCAATCATCATCCTGATGTAATCTTTTTCCTCCTCTTTTATACAGGCAAAGGTTTATCCAGATTTTACACACTCTCAGGTAAACAGCAAAGTATGACAAAGTATCAGTCCCAAATATGCATTTTGAGTGTCTTTGTCAACATAAAATCCATAGCTCAAAGAAAAAAACTGAAATACCAGTAAATTTGACAGAAGAGTGAACATTTCAAAATCAGATTTTATTTCCTGGTGTAATATACTTTGTTTTCCTTTTTTTTGGTATATCCCTCACACCAGACAATAAAATCAAAGCAATTACTTCCAATACAGAACAATCTTTTTTCTCTAATTGTCACACCCTCTTCCCAAAAAGGAACAATCATGTTTTACTGGGTTAATAGGGGTGTCTGAAAGCATTTCTGATTGGAAAGGCTTTTTAACACACCTTTCAAAGTCTATTTGTTAACATTTGATATGTTGACAGAGCCACATTAGGGCTTGCAGTTTTATTGAATGGGGTGGGAAGAGAAGGTGAAAGGGAGCTGACAGGGAAGTACTCACACGTAGTTTGTGTTTCTCTTGCAGATGTCATCTTCCACCTACTTTTTGTGATTGGATTTTCTGCTGTTTTATTATAAAATGCAGCCCAGCTGTACTTTGTAACTTTCCTCGATCCTGTTTGGACCTGAACTTCTTTACTGAAGATGTTTATTTTACAGAGGAAAAAGGAAAGCCACTAAAAATCCTTGTGCACCATTTTACCAGATAAATAAAACATTCCATGAGCTTTGTGCCTCAAATCTGGAAAATCCCAAAGCAGATTTGCTTCTCCCAAGTCTCTGCTGGCATTTTGAACTAGTGAAAGCCCTTGGGTTATGCCAATGCCTCCTTGTAAAAAGCTCTGATGGCAATAGGACTTGTTCCTGAAGAGAATATAGGGATGTGAAAACTCAGCATTTTTCAATGCCAAATTTACCTTCAGGGTCTCCCTTCCCTGCCAGTCTCAGTGTGATACCAAACTCCCCTCCAGGCCTGGTTTTGCAAAGTCCCAGTTTGTTCTGTGAAGTCTTGGAACAAAACAAAAACCAGCCTAACATGTCAAGGATGGGAGGAAAGGGTGCTTTTCATGTAGCAGTAATTAGAAGGTGCTCAGAGTTAATTACCTGACATTTCTTTCCTGATTCTCAGCGTTGTCAGTATTGATTGCTTGGATTAAGTAGAGCACACTGTAGGAGTAGGATGTCTTGCTGACTGGACAGGCGCAGTGCTGGATGGTTACATGGTGTGAGAGCATATTGAGCACTTCTGAGGTTAGAAAACAAGCTAATGAGCCTTGCACTTCCTTGAAGACATGGCCAGGGGCAGACACAGCAGGGTCCAGGTGTTAGGTCTGTACCTGAGCAACAACAGCAAGACAAAAGCACTGGAAAGGGAAATAATGATTTATAAATAGCAGGAAATGTCAGAACATTAAACAATTCCCCAAAAAGCATAACAGTAGGTTCCTTACTTCTATTAGTTACTTGAACAATATTGAAAAAAAACCCCTTGAAAATATCAGAAATATCCTTAGAACTTTTCCATGAAACTTCCAGGATCCTAAATGTGAAAGAGGGAAGAATGACTACAGTTGTTACACTTGCAATTAATGAACACGGTGGGTGTACCTGTGTTTGCATACACAGGAAGCAAAAGAGCATTACAGATTTTTTTTACTATTGTTTGTAGAGAGGGAGCCTCCTGAATAACTGTGAAGGATTTTCAGCTCCCTGATAAAGCTCATTGTAATGAAGATAACGCAGAGCCCGAACACGCTCCCATTAGACCCTAGCGGTCAAATAAACACATTTAGTGCATTTCCAGGGGCTCCTTTCGCTGCTCCCGGTGCAGGCTCGGTCCGTGGGCGCTGTCGGGGGCGGAGGGCGCGGGGAGCGGGCGCCGTTTCCCGCCGGGCACAGCAGAGGGCGCTGCGGGACAGCGGCTCCACAGGACGGTCTGACCGGCATGATCGCCCCTCAGGCTCCGGGCCGCGTTTGCTGCATTACCTGCCTCTCCTCCCTCTGCTCTCCTCCCTCTTCCTCCTCTGCTCTCCTCCTCTCCGCCGTGCCCGCTGCTCCGCAGGTCATTCTGACCCGGGATAATCGCCCTGCAGGCTCTGGGCCCGCGTTTGCTGCATTATCTCCCTCTCCTCTGCTTCCTCCCTCTCCTCCCTCTCCTCTGCTCTCCTCCCGCTGACACCCCGCGTTTCAGCACCTCCGAGCGGCTTTTGCCTCTTCAAATTCTTGTCCTTCTCCAAAGCTTGTTTCTTTTGCCTTGCTTTTATAACAATCACCACACTCCTGTCGCGGCTGTTTTGTGCAGAAAGACTTGGCAGGTTGGTTCATTCCTTTCTGGTTATGCAAGAAGTGTGGCTTTGGAACCAACCGTGCAGGATTTCAGCAGCTCTGGATGCGCCTGTGGATTCCCAGGCCGCTCCCGCCGGCCGTGGGATGGAGCCTGTGGCACACACATCTGCTCCTGTGGCACACACATCTCCTGTCTGTGAGGCACACACATCTCCTGTCTCTGTGGCACACACATCTGCTCCTGTGGCACACTCATCTGTCCCTGTGGCACACACATCTGTCCCTGTGACACACACATTTGTCCCTGTGGCACACACATCTCCTGCCTGTGCTCCTGCACCGAGCGGGGCTCGGGCAGCCCTCCTGTCTGTTTTGTCTGCATCACTGTCTCCCTACAGTCCACAAATGGTTTATTGCCAAAACCAATCAAAACACAACTGAAAAACAGCTGCCAGAGTTGATTGTGGAGAGGTCTATCTGCCAGAGAAGACAACAACACATGAACAGGTTTCAGCTCAAGCAGTACTGCTCCATAAGAAAGCAAAAATTGTCCATCCTAAATAGTTTGCATAAAAAAAGTATCCACCTTTTCTTTTCCTAACCTAGCATATGGCTCATCACTACTTGTTCTACTAAATGCTATTTATGTTGCCTGTATCAGAAAATGCAATGACTGCTAAAGATTTTAGCACAAGATGAAGTTCGATTGACTTCATCATTTCAGATGGGCTAAAATGATGGATCTTTTCCAGTCAGGGCATGAAGATGCTTGCCTTGATCTCTGCATCTGAAAGCCAAACACAAGTCTGCACATGGAAACATAAGGACAGGAAATTTATTTAGGGAAGATGCAGATAATCTGTTTAGAACCCAACATTTGTCTCCACAAAGATTCCAGTTGGGCTTTGTCCCAGTTCTTCCTTCCATTCAGATGAACTCTAATGAGACATGAATTTCTGCATGCTTTCCTTCCCACAGTTTGGCACTGCAATGCTGAAGCACAAGGTCACAGAGGTCATGACAAGAAGTAGGAGAGAAATGAACACACAGAGGCATCAAGATGATAACACAGGTTGCAGCACAATATTGCCAGTACAGTGACCCACTTTACACAATATTTTCTTCATTAAATAGAGGTTCACTTCTCACTTGCAAATGGTAAACAGCATTAACCTGGGTGGCCTTTATTTGATAGTCACTGAAGATGCAAATAACAATTCAGAAGAGGTCCAACAAAAACTGCAAAATGAAAGAATGAGTCAAATCTTACACAAAAGGAGCAAGAATGCCACAATGCAAGCTGGTACCTCTCACTGTGGACAATCTATCCTTAGTATTCCCAAACAAGCATTACTATTGGCACTGTGATTCCTGTCCTGCCACCCCATGCTCAATAGTGAAGAAGGAGCAAGTACCAAGACTGTCAAGTCAGAATTAATTATGTTCAGTCATTAATGCCTCATATTCTGTGCTTGGATCTCACAATTTCAAATGCAAACTTTAGAATTAAACCTCAGCAGGTATTTGCTGGGGGACATGCACAAGATCCTGCTGCAGAGATGCCAGGCTGGGTCTGACCTGACATGCCCACCTTGTGCAACCCCTGCTGGGGCAGCCCTGCAAGGAGGGAAGCACATCAGGGCTGAAAGCCTTTCTGTAGGGGGATCTCAGCTCTGAGATACACACACTGAGGTAAACAGTGCATGTGCTGCCAGAATTGGCAATACATTACACAATATAAACACAGGCAATGCCCCAGATCCAGATGCCATGTATAGAAACTCCCCAGTCTTAATCCTCAATTAAATACTAACTTTATCTCTTTATTCTGTAAATCCATGACATTTTGTTTAAATGTTCAGGTCAGGGACAAGGAAAAACCCTACCTCAGAACAGTATAATAGCTCACTACATCCAAAACACATCATAGATGTACATGGTCTGTATGAGGAGTGAACCTCTCACTCTGCACTGAAGATCAAGTCTTTCCAAGTTATTTCCATCCAAAGGGCAGCTCACAGGTGCAGAGGAAAAAATAGCTATTGATGGATTGGACCCCATGTCCCTTTCATGTAGCATATCACTGCAGCCCTACAAAGGTCAAGTTCAGTGGCTTCTGGGAAATAAATAGTAATTCTTGCAGCCTGGCAGTCAGGCACACAAGGCTAAGAAAGGTGTCCTGAACTCTATCTGAAACCACGTTGCACTGAGAAGCAGACACCAGCCCTACTTTCCAATATATTTTTCTTAACTTTGTTGTTACTGGGAAAACCTAGAACATACCTCTTTAAAAATTATCTTAGATATACTCTGGTTCTAATAGGTATTAGAACTTAATAGGTATATTAGAACTTATTATGTATAAGGTTCTAAGAGAAATATTGTGAGATTCCATGGTATGAAACCCACCTGCAATGCAAACTGCTGCTCTGGGGTGCAACCAGTCTCCAGCCTTCCCAGATTGCTTCTTGGCAGCCTGTGCCTCCTCCCCTGCTGAATTTTCTCTGCATGTGGTCTCATCCACATTAGCACCCTCCTCCCACAGACCACCTTTCTCTGAGAATTTACACACTGTGACACAAAGCATCCACTGGAAGGGATCCTACTCTGTTGCTCTTCTGCTTACACTCACCTGCTCCTAACAGAAAAATAACATCAGCATTTTTCTTCTGAGAGCAAGCACATCAACATACCTCAGACACAATCAGGATGTATATTAAATTAACTTTATCATAAAAGACAGTCCACAATTGGTAACAAGCAGTAACATGGCCCTAAAATGTGTTTTGAGAAGATTTGAAGGTTTAAATTTCATTCTGCTTTTCCACAAGCACATTCTGCAGAGTGCAAATGATGCAGTAAGGCATGATAGGAAGTGGGGTACATAGATCCTACAGCTTGGAGAGCACTAAAGCTGAGGCCTAATGCTAAAGCAAAGGTCTAATGCTAAAACAGACATCTTATCACTGTGAAATGTTTGCCCAGCACTATAAAATTACATGGTGATTAATCAGTGCTGATAAGAACATTCTGAGCACTTCTTACTGTCTCCATACCCAACACTTCTGTGCTAGCACCTTACAGTGAATACTTCAAAGTACTCTAAGACCAGTAACTGTTTAAGCTGGAAGATTTAATCTTCCCTTTACAAACTGAGAAAATCTGACATGTAAAGAACGTCATGAGCAGGTCATGGCAGGGGGACATATCAAATTGGCACTCATTCCAGTAGAGGGGACTGTTACTGGACCAATATAATATTAATCAAGGAAAAATAGGTAGATAGATCTGATACTTCTGAGAATGAATTGTGAACTGAGAAAACTTGCAAATTTTGCATCTATTTATTTTTAGAAAATCCATATATACAGAAAATCAATACAATAAATTCAAGGCTTCTGATATGCAATTTATTATGTACCTGGTGACAGAGAGTAACAAATCACAACTCTAGCTAACATAAAATAAAACTCAAAGGTTAATAACCTGTGAGGAAGCTTACATCAACACTTTTCCCCCCACACTTGAGCTAGGTGTGACACTGTGCCTCAGAGGGTGGCAGTCCTTACCCTCCTCTGTGCCTGGACCCTCACCCCCTCCCAGCCAGCCAGACCTGGGCTGTTGGCTCGTGTGAAGGCCAGCAGTGCAATTCCAGCTCCTGTCTGGGTACACTGCCTATCTCCAAAGGAATCACAGCACTCAGGAATTTCTCAGACATAACAGATATTTCCTCAGTGCTGCTGATCCCACTGGGGATGGGTAGGCTGCACAAGAGGAACATTTCCTCTTTGTAAAGCTTCACAGGCTTTCTGCAAGAGCTAGTAAGAAATACAAATCGTCCTATAAACAACTAACAGTAAGGACAGAGTCCACAGAGATTTGGAAACACTATTGTCTTTGGGAACCACATAAAACCTTAAAACCAGACTGCTTTTGACCAAGTGTTCACACTATTTACTGTTAAAACCCAAATATGCACCAAGGTGAGCTTCCAGCTAATGCAGCAGAGGTCCTGTCAGAGAATGTTTATAAAGTTACTTGTGATACTCATTGCAGAGGGGACACAATTCTGACAGAAGTGTCAGAGAAAGACATTGTCCAGCTTTACTGTCTGACCATGCCAAAACACAGGGATATTTCAGTCAGAAGACCAAAAAAAATGTGCTCTAAAGATGGTCACAAGAAGATTGCTTTTTATATTGTGCCAGAAAATAAAAATGAAAAAGCTGTTCTGTAGAGCAAGTCTGAATTGCTTTATCATCTTCAATAATCCAAATTGCTACTGATTTTTTTTTCTTGTATGTCAATTTGGATTTATTGGCCTCCCACACATTTCAGGTGTTTGCATATTTTATAGTACTATGTAATGCATTCCTTACCATGAGAGCTTCAGAAGGATTTTCACACAGCACTTGTTAAGCTCCAGGAAAAGCTATAGTTATGTGTTTTTCCCAGTTCTTTAACTGACATATATTTGTCTAAATTCCTCTACCAAAACATGGCTGATCGTAATAATACCAGAATATCTACATCAAACAAAAAAAATTCTATGTTTTTGGACTGACATTCATACTGAAAGGGAATACTGAAACTGAGGAGCTTGCAGGAGAGTTAAAGGATGCAACAGATGACAGTGATCCAAATCAGCAGACAGAATTAACTGCAGGGGATCATGTGTTACCTAAGTAACTATTAGGCAATCAGCAAAAATAATTTTTTTCTCTATGATGTATATCTGTATCAAGATTTATATCCAGGGGATGACAACTTTTGCTCTCAAGTCTCTGATTAAAAAAAAAAAATTGAAAAAATCATTTGACTTGGGAAAAGGTCAGTAAGGAATGAAAAAAAGTAATGGAGCAAACAAAAATGTTGCAAGATGAAAGCTAACCACTCTTCCACAGAAGCTCAGTGTGCTCTTTGCACCAGCCCTGTGGCAGCACAGAGAACTGCTAATCCCTCCCTGCCACCTGAGAGGAGCCCAGCGAGGCAGATGTGAGCAGGAACAGCTGCATTTGCTGCTCTTGGACAATCTCTAGCTGGGCCTCATTGAAAGGATGTCAGACACAACAGCAAGATCTCTCTGAGAGACTTTTCTTAGAAAATAACAATCTCTGCAGCAATAGGCAACTGCTTGAGCTTCTGGCCATGCAAACTGGAGAGTAACGAAGAGGGACTTGCCCCCAACTCAGATAAAAGTCCATGTAAGTGGAAGTCACTTAAATGCATTGTCTTAAGATGACTAGGATCTGGATGAAAAGGTAATTTACTTCAATTTTAAAGTCTCTGTTAAGTCTGGACACTGAACCTCCATTAGAAAAGTTTTGATGTCTGACAAGCATATGGAAATTCTCCTGTCAAAGTGGATTCATTGAGAAAGTCCTTTTGTAAATCATTTCAATTGAATGGGAAAAATCAATTTCAGACTGAAATTCTTTACCATATTGATCCATTGTAAATCTGTACCATCTGCTGTGGATCCTTGAAGCCACACTGGAAGTGATCTTGAAATCACAGAAGAAAATACCACTAATAGATTAGAGAACTAGAGGGTAGACAGCATCCCATTAAAACAGTGTTTTCAGGTTTGTAAGGTTGTGAGTAGGCTGGGTAAATCACTGAGGTGGATGCACTGCCCAAAAACAAGTTGTTATTACGTGAGGGTGTAGCTGTCACAGTATAAAAGATGGTTGAGTAAGCAGATCGAATAGCAAAAAGCAGGAAGCTAACAACAGTGCTAAGGAGATTAAAGAAACTACAACTGATATTCTACTGAAAGAGGTAAGTGACTTAAGGCAAAAATAACCTAAAGAAAAAAAAATTAAAAAAATTTGCTTGCTTTATCCATTTCTTGGGCAAAGATGCTTAGCTGGAGTTAACAACTCCTTGTTGCTTCAGACTTAAGACTTCAATGATATTGTTGATCTCTTCTGCTCTCTCGTGTGTCATAATGCATGTTTTGATCTTTCATAGTAAGCTCATTAAAAGGTGCTAGGGGATTTTTATGGTTTTATTTGTGAGGAGTATCCTCTCTAGAGTATCTAGTTCCATTTCCCAGTCTTGACTAACAGCTACTGTGGGACCAATTGCTTGGTGCATTTGCACTTTTGGAGTGGAAATGAGAAAAAGAAAGGGGATGGAGATAGGAGAAATAAAAATTCTAAATTCTTACATTCTGTGACAACTATTTGATACATGGAAATATGTGAGATAATGAATCAATGTATACTGGTATGAATTTTTGAAGAGTATGTGGAATTACTGCAAGACTGGAAGAAAGCAAATAGCACTTCAACCCACAAGATAAAAAGAAGGATCTCAGCAACATCATGGATGCTATTTTTTCAAATGATGAAGTAGTACTACAGAATATTAAGTACCCTAGTGACTGCACAGAGCTAAGTGAAGCCATCAATTCTACTGCTTGGATATACCTCCTTAGTTTTGGGGTGTTTTTTTTCCTTTTTCCTTTTTTTTTTAATTTTTTTTTTTTTTAACAAACACAGATTGCAAAATTTGGAGATGAGAATGCAAATGAGATGAAATCCATCTGGGTGTTACAGAAGTGTTTCCTAATGTGTCTTCTTGCAAAAACTTAATTTAAAAAAATTAAAACCACCAGCGTGCACCACTTTTGAACGGAATAGAAGAGAAGGAAAGGAAAGGAAAAGAAAGACTCATCATTTCCAGCACTTGTCAGAATCTCCAGAGCCTTGGTTGTCCTCCAGCTGTGTTGGGAGGCTGAAGTCAAGCACCTTCTATAGAACTCCTGCTCTGTGGGAATATGGGACCCTTTCCTGTCATTTGGTCAACAAGATGGGTTCGGGATGTATTACTCTAACATGGAATAATTAGTGATATTGGTTACACCAAAGGTTTTACAGCAATCTGTGGGTGTATGAAATGAAGCGTGGCACGTGACAGCACCTCAGGAGGAAGTCTTGCAATGATCTGCACTCCTCACCATGGACTGAACATGAGTAAGCTGGGGATGTCAGCAGCCAGAAGAGGACAACAGAGGGTGTTACCACAGAAGTCTTTTCCATGGAGTGTATGCACAGCATATGGAGCAGATACTGCTTACTATATTCTGGCAGTTTTTAGTGTTTACAAAGTGACTGAACAGTTTAACACTCTTCAAGTGTTCCTCTGCTGTTCAGAATCAGCTGCCTAAAGCTCATATAATTAATGATCCATTTCTCACTGCTGATGATGATTTGACATTTATAGTATTTACAGCATTTATTGCATACTCCTGCTAACAGAGACAGATTTCCTTATGTGCTATAGGACATGAGCCCAGCTTAAATGCCATCATTTCCTCAAGGAAGGTCTGAAGTTGGATGTTACCAGTTTTAAACAGAGATATGGTACTGCAGGAATATATTCCAGTGTTTGCATTGCATACCTCTACCAGGAAGCACCTTTGGATTGCTACAGAGTGAGTCAAAATGCTGTGACTGCAGTCATAGCAAATTCATCTAAAGCTATGGGCAGACTGCCAGAGAAGCTCAAAGCACAGTTTTGGGGCAAACTGTACCATGGTGGGTGTTGTGTTTGAAAGGTTGAGAAATGAGCAGGCTGTGTGCCAAAGAAGAGGAAACACTCAGGAGCTCCAAGCAGCCTCCAGTACAGTAACATCCCATGGTACAGAGATTAATCCTGGCAGTGCTGCCTCAGGCTTAAAAGGTACTCAAGGCAGCCTGAGCCAGTGCCTGAAGTGCCACCCCAGGATGTACAGGACTGGGGATGAAAACGCAGGCTGCTTCTGACTAGTTAAAGTATTTCTCAAGGCTGGTATCAACTGCGGCCAATCATATTGCCAAACACCTGAGCTCAGCTGGAAATAAAGTGAAGACATCGTGCTTCAGAATTTCAGAAAAAAAATAATGCAATTCTGTGCAGATAAAACTGTTCTTTTGCTTTTTAAAGTTTGAAAGATCCTCAAAGCAAAATAGTGTTCAGCTTTCTGAAACTGCTGAAGACCAAATAAAACTCTTTTCTAAATATCTCTGAGGTCTTCTAGAAAGTACTTTGTGGGAAACAGCCTGAACAGAAATCAGCTTCTCATCAGAGAAAATGATAGAGCTGACTGCAAAAAAGGCTGACTCAAGTTCAGCACAGCTGAAGAGCACTACTTGCCTGGGTTTGCTGTTAAATTCTTACCCTTCTGTCATTTGTTATAATTACCAAACAGCCCCCTTCCATCTCATTTCCTAACAGCAAGTACCAGCTTCCCAGCAGAAGGAATTATGCTCCCAGATCTGGCACAGGCACAAAGCAATCTGTATCAAAGGAAGTTCTCACCACAAGCGCATGAGAAGCCACAGGAAAACCGTGTTAACACTATGTTAACTTACACAGAAGACTTACAGAGAGGCAGCAATTTTTAATCTCCTCCCCATGCCCTATTTCCCAGCTTGCTGTCCAAAGTCTCATGTCATTTTAGCAACTACTGGTAGGTGCACGGGGTCATCACCAGAATTTCAGAACTTTATACAGAGGGAGAAAGTGAGGTGCATGCACTGCAGTAACCTGTGAGCTCAGACACAGAAGAAACAATGCCAGAGGGTACAGAGCCCCTGACAAAATCCTCCTGGCTCCTCAGAGCAATAGTCTTACTCCAAAGCACTCCTCCAGAAAAGCCTGGAAACAGAACACAGCATCTGTGGGAAAGTAGCAGTCAAACTGGGTTTTACCAAAGAAGACAGGTGCAAGTCTGCGTAAAAAATTAGACAAAGCCTTCTCCCATGCCAGCATTCTCCCATTTGCCACTGAAACTGGAGACACATTAGTCCAAGCTGTTCTCAAATATCCGAACCCCAGAATCCCAGGACTTGGAGGGCAAAACAAGCAAACCATGGAAACAGAAACTCCACCTCATCCTTTGAGCAACCTGGTCCAGAAGGGATGAAACATTCTCCTGCTGAACCTGACAGGTGAAGGCATCAGAAGACTCCCTGGCATTGCAAACACAATCAGCATAAACAAAAGCTGGGCTAAAGTTACCTAAGGACGACTGGTCGGAAATGGCTGCTGACAGCAATCTGGAGAGCTGAGCCCTGCTTCTCACTGCCGTGTGGGTAGGAAGCATTCCAAGGTGCCTGAGATGCCCAAACAAGCTCAGAGGTGTCTGGCACATTAACCAAAGTGTTGGCAAGGTTCACTAAAGCAAGAGCTATTGCAGCACTGACAGACAGGAGTGGCACTGAAGGGCACAATGAGATGTGCTGTCACCAAGTGGCAGTACAGCCATACCTCAGACTCTATACTTTCCTCTTATTTAATTTTATATTCTGCTGGCTCTGACTTCTTTATGTGTCACCAGATATTAATTAAATCATAATTAATCAGAGCATTTTGGTTTAATTGTTTCAATGGCATCCTGAGTTTGGACTCAATATATATTGCAACCCAGGGCAGCTCAGATTTTACAGGTTATCATATATTGTTTATCACACTGCAGCTGGAAGGAAAACAACTGGGTATATTTGATCCAGTAAAAGAGTAATTGAGGATGAGGCAAATACACAGTGAAGTGCATGATTGCCTCAGTGGTAGTGGTGTTCATCTCTCTCTATTTAAACCAGAAGTAACATTCTGTATTATACAGCACAGGTAGAAATTCTCTTCCTGGACAGAAAAGCACACACTTCTGCTGCCATCCTAATCCAAGAGAAATCCCTGTTCTTGTTATATATTTATTGCAGATCCTTTCTGTCCAAATCTGGGAAACATGCTAGTTTTAAAACACTTAAGAAGTCACACTGAACACAACAGAAATTCAACAAAAGTGTCTGTACTTAAGTGCTCACCATGACACATCTGATTAGTGATTTGTCATGACTTCCTACAGTACCTTTTGACAATCATATCTGCTGTAGCTCAATTAAAAGCATCAGATCCATCCCTTTTGCAAATCTATTTCAGTGACTGCAGAGGAAATGCCTTTGAAGGACATTGGAACATTTACAACCCCATTTATCACACATTGATTCTGAATCATTCTGTACTGAATCAGGTATGCAAAGTCATGTAATCACCTTGCTCCAAACCCTTACTAAACATGACCCAGGGGTTACAGTTCAGCCACAGGAAATACTGATTGCCTGAATTTGAATAGCACTACTTTTTTTTCCTCAATGTATTCCCCTGAACTGCAATATACAACTATGGGGTTTTAGTCAAGCAATTAGCTTTTTCAAAGTCAGTAGCTTCACTTGGAACTAAATTGAATTTGAAAATTCTTTATCTGTACAACCCTGAAAACCCACATGGGCTATTGAAACTACCTCAAACACAGTCTCTCCATTTCTGAACCTATTTTTAGGTGCCAAAATACAAGTGCTTTAATCATTACATAAGCAACTTCAACAAGAGAGGCTGAATTAAAATCCAAATTCTCAGTTCAAAGCAATGCTTCTCTTTGTGGTATTGCATGACAGTGATCTCAAAAACCTTCTAAAATTTAGCTGTGGTCTGTTTACACAGATTTCTAAAGAAATATATATGGAAATTAAAAACCATGGCAGTACTGATCCAACAGCATTATTTATTGGTCTTTTAAATCTATGTATCTAATGAAAACCAGAGAATAAAATCACGACAGCATTGGAACACCTAATCTCACAATGTCTTGAACTTCTTATATTTAACCTGGTCTTTAGCTGGGGCAAAGCTGACTCAGTCAAGGCTTGAGCTGATGCACAGATCAAGGGAAAATATTTAAAATATTTCAGAAATTACAGGCATTCTGCATTGTTTCTATAACAATCTGTAAGTAGAAGAGCTGCCATTTTTAAAGGCTGAACCTCTATTGGTTTATAATTATCGGTAACCAACAACAATGGCATTATCTCAGCCTGAAAGGAAAAAAGAGTCCCTGTATTAGACAGTTGCTAAATTAGAGATGGAGCTCAAGGCTCCTCAGAATATCAGAAAAAGAGATAAACTCCAAGGCTTATCCTATCTGTTAAGCACAGGTGGACAGATGAGCTCCAAGACACAACACACAGAGGGCTGTAACAGACATCCTAGCAAACCATTGTATTTACCACTGCAGCATCAAAAGCTTGTTATCTTGAAAACAAAAATTGGAATTTAGTTGTTTCAATAAGAATTTGGCCACCTAATAAAATTACAGCACTGATAACACTTCAAAGCAGTCCACGTGGTCTTTAAACTTTCCTCATCCAAATATTACACGTCAGGTATTGCTCACTTTGAACATCAGCTTTTTCCTTTTATTAGTATGAAAATCCAAAGTCTAAAGTCACTTGGAGAGATTTGAATAGCACTCCATCTTCCTGCTTCCAGTTTGAATGGTCAATAGTCAAAGTCTCTGTTCATAAACTGTCATGTCTGCTTATGCTGTCCACATTTTATCCTGACAGTACAGCAGAATGTTCAAGTAAATGTTTAAGTGGAACAAGAGAACTGGACTTTGAAAACTACTGAGCAAATGAATCAGTAGCTTCAGTTTTTGGATCATCTATGCATCTTATCAGATTGAACAGAAGAGATTGGTGCCAAATATTTCTTTTGTATCAGAGCTCAGAAAAATCAATCTTTTAAGGACAAATTTTGATCCCAAATATACCAATGTAAATACACTCTATAACATATTAAAAAGTTTCCAGTCAAATCATTATGTCAGTTGTTATGCTTAGAGTCAGTTGGTCAAGATAGAAATCAGATGCTTTTTTCCCCTGCAAGGTAGAGAGTACCAGTTCATACTTGCATGTATTTAACACCCACAGTTATCTCAATATTCTGTTTGGTCTGGTTTTAAAACCATAGATGTTTACAGGCACACACACCACTCAACTTTGCATGAAGAGAGGAGAATGCAAGATTGTCAATGGTAACATGGAAGCAGTAAATTCACTCAGATTCTTCAATTTTTTTGCAGCAGCTGCATCCTACAACAAAAGTAATGTGCAGCTGTTCTTGGGCCCTAGGGAGCAACTGCAAATACATGTGCAGCCTCCTTAATTGTTAAAACAGTTCGATGACACAGCTATGCCTTTCACACAAATGTTTTAACACAGTAAAAAATTATTTATAATATCGTGGCCCCGACTTTTACTATGTCAGGGCAACTATTTAGGCTGAAGGGTTAGAGTTTATTTTGTGTTTATCGTTCAATAGCCTATTGCATTTGAGTAGATTTCACAAGACCAATAAAAAAAGGGCTTTTTATATGGTACCTAGAAGTGATTAAACTCCAGCTTGTGTAGTAATGACCTTTAGCTTCACTCTATCATGGCTCAGACTGGTTGCCCAACCACAGTAAGAATAACTTTTAAGCAGCATTCAGGGATATGCCACAGTTGTATGTTCATTGGCAGGTATCTAACACACACCTCTGAATCCTGCATTCAGTAATGGAGCTTGAACAAGGCTGGAAGACACACTCTTTTTAATTGCTTTTGCTCCCTTTTCGTCTCTTTCTTCATTATTCAAGAGTCAAGTGAATTGCACAAGGGGCAAATGATTACATTTGAAAGATGTGTTAATCTGAACCAGTGATACTTTAGATCAGCAGAGAAAGTGGATTTCAAGAAAGAAGGGAAACTATTGAGCTTTCTGTCTCCTGTAACAAATAACAAAAGAAAAATCATATTGTCACCATCTTGAAAACCCCATGCATGCAGACACTTCTGTCAAAAAGTAATAGTTTGAATAAATATTGAGCCATAACCTGCTCAGACTTCAAAAAATGACTAGCCTGTTAAAATTCATGGAACCCCTGCTATCCTTCAGAGAATTCATCATGGCACTTGTCATCCATTTTCTTAATAATCAAGTTTTGAGGGGAAAAATTATTATTTTCTGTAACTGATTTTTTTTTCCAAATCTTATGAAAAAAACACCTGGTGTTTGTGGGTCTGCCTTCAGCTCCTCATTTTCAGAACTGGAACAGAGGTGATGTTTGCACAGCTGATTCAGGTTATTTTATGTCATTGGTTGTGTGCTTTGGTCACTGAGATCACAAACTACAGCATCACTGATTTGCAGACCACAAGGAACACAGATGATGTGCAGAGACAAGCCTGCACTACAGAACACAGCCCATTGTTTTCCAGGACTCATGAATGTGTTTTCTCGCACCTGCTTTCAAAACAAGCTGAAAAAAGGTTACCCACTATTAGCAGTTCAGCAGGACATCTGACCAAGAGCCTCCCCTGCCAGACTCGAGGATGACCCACTCACTGTTCCAAGTGGCTCAGACCACAGTTTTCAACAGTGAACTAATCAATAGTTTTAATTCATTAGGAATAAACTGTATAGGTGAAAGGTGACAAAACACCACAACTTGGACAAATTTGCTGTTGAAATGAGGTAAAATGCCATGTACTTTATGTACCAGAGAGAAAGGGTGGAGAAGGAAGAGCAGTTACAGCTTTATACACACAGCTGGCTCCGGTAATTGGCTTTGTTTCCTTCTCAAGTGACTTTGCTACACTTCCCCGCCTTCCTCCCCACCCCCACTGCTCTATGAAACACATCCAGGAGCCAAAACCACACATGGTGTCAGTCACTCCACATCTTTTGAGATGATGATGCAATATTCACTTAGGCTGAACGGGGACCTGCCCAACTACTAATTATTAGTATCTGTTGCATACCTATAAAAACCTTGAATCAAATGCATTGTTTCCCACATGCAAGATGCACCACAGACAGAAGCCAAGAGACTTCAACATTGGTGTCACCTCCTTGCACCAAGTTTGGAAAACCCCCCTAAGAACTTTCTTTCATCCTCCTTAAAATGGCATTTTCTAAAACCTAAGAGGAGGTTTGAACCACAAGGTCTAGAATGCTGTGTTGGCTCAGGTACTTTCACTTTTATTCATACCCACTGATACAGGCAGGTTGCCTTACACCAAGTGAGAATACTTAAGGTCTTAAGTGAAAAGTGTATTAATTTATTCTTCAGACAAATCAGATCAACAAAAGCTTTATTATCTTGACCAGTCACAGAATCACAGAATAGTCTGAGTTAGAAGGGATCCATGAGAATCATCAAGTCCAACTCCTTACCCTGCACAGAGCCATTCCCAAGGGTCACACCAGGTGCCTGAGAGCATTGTCCAAACACTCTTTGAGCTCTGTGAGGACTGGTGCTGTGACCACTTCCCTGGGGAGCCTGTTCCAGTGCCCAAACACCCTCTGGGTGAAGAATCTTTTTCTAATATCTGAACTAAACCTCTTCTGACAGCTTCCATTCCCTTGGGTCACCAAACAGAACTGCCTGTCCCTCCTCTCCCAGTCAAGAGGAAGCTGTTCCCCCTGTCTCCTCCACGCTGAACAAACCAAGAGCCTTCAGCAGCTCCTCATATGGCTTCCCCTCAAGGCCCTTCACCATCTCTGTTACCCTCCTTTGGATGCTCTCTAAGTGAGTGCTGAAAGGACTTTGCTATTTATCTCTTGGATCATGTGCAGAAAATGTCTTCCACAGATGATATCCACAGCTTTTGGAAGCAAAGCCAGGAAGTTCCAACTGCTAGCCCAGCCTTCATACCTCACCCCACAACAAGCACTTGTCTTTCTCATGCAGCATTAAGCACAGGTGCTCTCTTATTCCCATTTCAGATAGAGAGGAAGGAAAAAAAACCCAAACCAAAACCACAGCTGTTTAAATCAACACAAAAAATCTCTCACAAAACAGGCTTGGCCTACTTGGCAGTTGAGCAAGTGCACTGACCTTTGCACAGTATCAAAAGGGAAGGGGCACCATGGTGAGATAACCAGCCCCATACATCCCAAAGGGGCTGGGAGCCCTGACCCCAAAGGAGTGACTACTTCACAGACCCCTGGAGCTGCAAGGGAAACCCATGCCTCAACAGCTGGACTTGTTATGGACAGGACTCTACACAAAGCATCTGGTGAAAAACACTGAAATATGTTTGCTTGCTCAAAGTGCAATCTAAGAGGCTCCTTTTCTCAGTGAAGCAAGACTTATTCAGTGCCCTGCACACCTGGAGTGAATGAGAGCCCAATGAAAAGCCCAGGGCTGCAGCTTTCACAGGGCTGGGGTTAGTTTTCACAATGCACTGCTCTCTTCTAACGCTCTTGTGCAAGACTTGTGTGTTTAACAATTCTAACCAGCCAAAATTGCTCTTTATATTTGATCAGGAATAATTTTTTTTTTTACCTTTGAACCTGTTGCAAGGCAGGTTCAAAGGTTACCTGGGTGCAGTGTCGCCTGTTTATTAAAGCCACACTCTGATGATTTGGGGCTTAGTCCTGCCACGGGAGCTGGGGAAGCACCACTGGAACTGGGGAAGAACCAACCCTAGAACACCCCTTGGGAGTTGTAAAGCAGCAAAGGAAGCAAGCTGTACCTCCACCCTCCTCCAGCACTGAAGGAAGGTAAGAAAATCCCTCCTAGTCAGAGCCTGTGTTTCCCAAGTCCTGGGCTTCCTGCTCCTGCAGGGAAATACTGCAAGTGGGATAATAACCCCAATTTGTTGCAATACCTGGATCCAATGCACCATTCTTATCGCCTTGTGTGCTGTTACAGGCAACAGCTGGATGTTATTAAAGAAGCAAGTCTGGGCTCAGGGTGGCATACAGGGAAATCACAGCTTGAATGAGAGCAGCCACCTGAACACTCCCTGTTGCTATAGGCTGGCTGGAAGTAGAAACCTGTCTACAGCCCAGGCTGAAGCCATTTTCTTATCAATTTGTTAGTTATGCCTATGTAAAGATACAGTGCACAAAGTAGCAGTGCCAGGCTCCCACTCACACTAATGTTTAAACTAGGTTCCAAAAATATAAGAATATTTGTTTTCACAGTTTCACAAGCAGTAAAAGGCTGCAATATGCTAGGTCATTTACATGCACAAGCTTATTGGCAACATTTAATACAACAGAATCTAGCTTAATCTCTAACTAGGAAGATAGAAGCTGGCTATAATGCCTTTTGTAATGGTTTAAAAGCCCCTATCGTAGGGTATGGCACACCAGACTGTCGCCATTGCTTTGGTACAACTGCTTGTTCTAGTTACAGAGATGGAGCCTTCTCCAAGCTCTTGCTTGTGTACAGAGAGGGTGGTGGCGACAAAGATCAACCTGAAATCAAGCTGCAGGCAAGAGAACTGGAAAAAATCATGCTGCTCTTCCAAGTCCTAGAGCAGCCCATCTCCTATCCCTACCTCCTTTCCTGAGGAACTCATTTGTGCTCTGAGAAGATAATTCGTGTTCCAGTGCAGTTATTCTGCTTTACAAAGCTGGACACGGCCCTTGAAAAGCAGAACAGAGCAATAAAGAATTGTTGTGTTTATAGCATTAGGAAAACAAACTGGAATTTTAAAATAATTCAAATGAAGTGAGCTCACACCTCCCACAGACTCACAAAATTTAAATCTAAGTTTTGAAGGGACAACAGAGTAAATGGTAAATGGAGCCAATGCTTTCCTTTCACTTATTTGCATCCTCTGCCATTTCCTATATATAGAAAGGTTATTTTGGCATCTTTGGATAACAAAAGCTCATGTTTTGCTATGACCTTAAGGTTTGTTACAAAAGCTCACCTGATTCATCCTCTATGCAAAACTTTTTTGACAGTGACAACAGAAAGGAAACAACATGAACTCCCCATATGCATAAGCTACCTACTACTCATCTTAAGTCACTAATGGGTATGATGGGTGCAGGTGTAAATTTTATATACATGCACAAAGAGAAGCAAAGGCTGAGATTCATAACTCTGCTTTGCTTTTTGACAGAAAATTACTAGCAAAAAAAGATCTGTGCCTTTCAAAAATCTGTAGTTTATTCAAATCATTTATGAAAAATTAAAGGCCTCAATATTTGCATGTCACTTGTTATGTGTAACTGGGGAAGAGTGTCATCTGTATTCTAATTTATGAGCATTGAACAGAAATGATCATTAAGGAGAAGCATTCCTATGTGCATCCTTTAATCCAATTTATGTGATACCCACTGAGCCCAGGCAATAGAGTGCAGCCTTACAGAGCTCTGGGTCACATCCTGGGCTCCTGGCAGGGCAGGTAGGACCATGCTGTGGGCATGTTCTCCCACCCTGCAGCAAAGTGAATGCACCTGAGATACCCAGCACTGCTATCCAACAGCTGACCAGTGTCAGGGCGAATTCACTGCTTCTTCTCTTGCTCCTGGAAAAACAACAGCCCGAGGCCAGATATCAGAAGGGGGAAAATGCTAAGAGGGGCACACAGAGTGGGTGATAATGGACCTGGCTGGGCTGGGAGCCTGGCCTTGTCTCCTTTCTATGAGCACAAATGCCCCCTGACAGGCACTACTCAAGCTGAAGCTCATAGCTTCTCTGAAATGCCACAGGAAGAGGTCTGGGAAGGAAAAGCCAAAGGCAGAGGAGTTTCATGAAGAAAAAGCTATTTCTTTTTATGCTCAGCTTACAGGAAAATCAGTGAATCAACCCTCAGTTTCCCCAAAAGATACCTAGGTGGCTAAATAATGCCACAACTACGTGTAAGTTAGCTCTACCTGAATAGTATAAAGATTCCAGCAGCAATAAAAATATAATTGCAATTAGTAGGGGCTACGTGTTTTAGCAAGCCAAGGTCCAGTACAGGTTGTATTTTGGATACAAGTGCATGCTGTGTTAATTCCATCTCAGCTTTACAGTTTGGCTAGCTAAGCAGATTATTCTGAAATCATGCAGCATAGGAAAGCTGTCAGATAGGGAAACTCCTAAGTGGAGAAAACAATTCTAAAATCTGAGGTTAAATCAACAGAGAGATAGGTGAAGTTGCTGTCTTCCTATCCCTCCAAACCTATTGCAAAATTCCAGTTATATTAGACAAGCATTGAAGAGAAAAAGGGAAACTGCAACAGCTATAAACTTATAAATAAAGAAATAAAACTGTGAAATCATTTTTAAAAATCCATGTCACAGCAGAAACAAAACTGAAGCTTGAAACATGATTCATTGTTACCTGGTACAAATAATTGCACTTATGTATGTCTATAACAGAACAGAAAGAACTAAGTAGCTTTTTGGAAAAAAAAAAAAAAAGGAAAAAAACCCAACAACAGCAACAAGAAAAACTAACATCAAAACCAAATAAAACAAAACCATCAGCAGAAATCCAGCCCACCAGCAAGTCCATTGCAGCAGTATATGAGAGATGCTGTAGTCAAAACATTTTGTTGGTATTACAGACTGCAAAGCTCTGCTCACCATAACATACATGCAGCTACAGAGAGAAAATTGCTATTGTTGAAAATACAGCTTTATACATAGAAAAGATAATAGCAAACAGCTTAGAAAGAATAAACTATAAATACAATTTTAAAATGTTTTGGTTTACTTTGCATTTAGATCTACTTCAAGCTGTTTTGATTAACAAACAAAAAAGCTCAATTACTTCCTCTTGTGTGGGTGGATTGCTGGGGTTTTTTTTGGTTTATTTTTTTTTAATCACTCCAGTTTCCCCATGAAAGTTCCTCCCTTAAGGCTCCCCTCCCAAAAGTGCCCAAATTGATTACTAATGTGCTTCTCTTCTTGCTGATTTATTTAAACTGGGGACAAGAAAGTGGCTGTAGTTTTTGACATGAGTGTTACCTAAGTGGTGTTGGTTTTGTACTGTGCTACTAAGGCTCCCTTTTACTTAAGAAGAGGTTGATTTCCAACCCTATATTCGAAATGGAAGGTGCCTTTACTCACTAGTTCTCATCTCTATACATGCTCTGCCAGATTTTCCATGTAAGTAATGAAGTTTTACTGTATTTGTTTTATTGCTCATGAGTTTGCTGGTTGTTACTCACATGGGCTTTAGTAAATCCAATGTGCAAGTGCAGTGATTAGATGCAGGGTTCAAGATAATGAGTTTTTCAGGAGCCTCCTAGGAAATCTCTGGTAGTGTGCTATCAGTTAAATGTGGACCTTGGGCTGAGTTAAGTTCAGATATGTGTTTGTTCTTTGCTCTTCATAATTGAAGTGCTGTGATAATATGAAGTAATGGACATTAATAGCTAGAAACTTTAAGTGCTACCTTTTCTCTGTGTGGCTAAGGTACCTAGTGATAATATTCTAATTTTCTTAGCAGTTCTATGTGAATTTTCAAGTCGAGTTTTAGTCCTTGCTCTTAAAACCATGCCCTATCACTAGAGAAAACTTCCTATTAATATAGTTTGGATGCATTAATGCACTTTTTTTGAGGCACTTCTTGCATTTTTGCAAGAAGTGAACCTGTATTATCCAATAGGATAAACAGTAACAGAATCACAGAATCACAGAATTTCTAGGTTGGAAGACACCTTTTAGATCACTGAGTCCAACCCATGTTCTAACACCTCAACTAGATCATGACACCAAGTGCCACATCCAGTCTTTTTTTAAACACATCGAGGGATGGTGACTCCACCACTTCCCTGGGTAGATGATTCCAGTATTTGACCACTCTTTCTGTGAAAAATTTCCTCATTAATTCTAGCCTGCTATACTGACTGTATTTTAAATTCTTAAAAGCTTCAAAGGGCCAGTTGTGCATGTTTCTAAGTAGCTAGTTTCAAAGAGAAAATCTGATCTAAAGACTATATGAAATATTGGCTTTTCAATTTATCTGAGAAAATAACTTTTAGTACTAAGTAGTGTCATGATGTTGTTGCCCTCCTGATGGAGAGACAGTAATATCCAGCACAGTAAAATTCCTTATTTTAAAAAAATGGTCTTTCTATTTAAACATACTGAAATCTTGAATTCAATTGGTTTCATCAGCAAGGCTCAGAAACCACAGCACTCTGCTTCCTGAAAGTTACTGAGGCCTCAGACCTTCCCACCCTCTAGTGGGGTGTTTCTCAGCTAAGATCAAAAGGTGCTTGAACTGTTTGGCTCCGACTCTCTGAAGAGGTACTCTAAAAGCAAAGCCTCATCCTAGGCTTAATGCAGGTTACTGAGCATTTTGCTTTGTTTTTTGCATGGTTCTGCTCAGAAATCACTGCTGAGCTTTTGTGCTTTAACTTCCCTCTGGATGCTCAAAGTTTGATGTTCCTAAACCCTGTGGAACACAAGACTCCAGCTGCATCAAGGAGCAATATGCAATGCAAAGTTTCCAAGGAGTAAGAACTGGCAAAGTGGCTCAGGTCTGCAGGACGACACCAGGCAAGAGCTGCACTGTGCAAGCAGATGGAAAGAGTGAGTTACTGATGGTTAAGTAACTAATTAGTGTAGGTGGCTGTACTCCACTTTTCCTGCTTGTAAACAGTCAGTGTTGCCATGCTAATGATGAGAAAAAAGATGTCATGATCATGCCAAAAGCTTAGGCAAACTTGATGCAAAGTACAGAACTGCAGAAGACATCCTCCCAGGCAGTGCAGACTGTTGCTTCCAAAACTGTGCAAGTATCAGAGGTTGCTTTGTTGTCCATAATGAACTCTTGCAATGGAGATGACACTGATTTTTCTTCATATTTATGTAATCAAAAGCCACTTTCCAGTGGAGAGAATCTCACGTGGAGAGCATAGAGAATAACTTTAATTCCTTTTAGGTAATGAAGGAATAGCTGTAAAGGGGGAGGTACAGTAGAAATGAGAATGTGTACTCCTGAACTCAAGGCTGTAAATGGTATCCCTGTAATCTCTTCTGATAAAAATGAAGCCTTTGACTCTGGAGCTTAGTGCATCTTATCCCATTGACCATTGATCAGGGCAGACAACCTAAGTACACTTTCAACTGTCCAGCATCTTATTGCACAAGAAGCTTAACAGGTGGCTTGAGACATCCTCTGCATTTTGTGTCCCTGGGAGCTGAGCCCTCAGAACTCAGGGGTTTCAGACACTTCATCTCTGACCCCTCTGAAGTTTAAAAAGACAACTGGTGCTCAGACTTACCCTGCAGTGGAAGTGGGTGTCTGTCCAAAATGCTCTGTTTTTTTCTTGTTCTGCACTGTTTTCACTAAATTGATGTAGTGAAATTATTATGTATTATGGTATGCACAGGTGTTATGTATGCACAGGGCACTTGCATTTGTGGGATGAAGTCTGGTTGTAGCTGTTCCATAGCACAGATTTAGGCTGCAGCTATTCTCTCACTATGGACAGGAAGGTCTATCAAGTACAGATCCCTGTCCTCTCTCTGGCTTTTCTGTTTTGATGGCAGCAGGATTAAATGGCATTTGGATGATGCCAGAGGTGATAAATTAGCAGCTACTTGGATTGACAAATAGTTACAGTAAAAGCTCTAGGCATAGGAAACAACTGTCCTAATTCTGGGAATTGAGACAAATTTGCTGACAATCTCTTGCCACAGCCTGGGTAACACACCCTTATGTGCTTTGATAGAAGAGACTAAAGCCCTTTTGTGGAAACACTGTTGGAAAGTAAAAGAAAACATGATCACTGTTCTATTAATAAAGTAAGGGTGTTGAAAATAGGTTTTCAGATATGAAAAACATTGTTTTGTATTACCTAGATCTGTGTTTTTGTGCATCTATAGGGGTTTTAATGCAGCACTAACCTCTCTATCTTTAAAGGGTATATATGCAAAGTCCTGCATATGTAGTCTCAGTCAGGGCTGTAAGTGGGCTAATGAAGACTAAAAGTTACTGAAAACACCCACCAAACCCTAGAAGCTAATAAGCATATAATACTTCCCAGACCCTAAAGAAACTTACCACCAGGTCTTTCTTTAAATTAAAAATTCATTCAAATATAATTGAAAATCATCCTTAACTACCTATAGGTATGCTGGGAGGGCTACAATGGGATTAGACTACTGCCTCATCTTTCCCTCTTTCTTTTTATGCAAGAGGTTTGTGGAATCAATTCAGAAACTGAAGGCAAAAGTTTCGCTGTATTAAATGATCATTTCTTGATTAGGTGTTCTCTCTGGACTTTGAGTTCTTTGCTCCAAGCAAAAAAATCATATCCTTCAGGGTTTGATGTTCAGTCCTCTTACATGTCCTGGTACAAAGTGCTTTGCATGTGAGTCAGTGAGAACAGGGAAATACCTGAATGGAAAAATTTTCAGTGACTTGTCTACTGCTGCATGGAGCATTTGGGGTTCCTGGGTTCTCTGATCCTTATCACAAAAAGGTCAGATAAGTGTCTTCTGTAAATTTTCTGTAAGTCCATGTAACAGACAGTAGCTATTTGTGACAACTGCTCTGGTCTGTCTGACCTAGTCAGACAGTGTTAATGGTAAGCCATATAAATAAGTTAAAGAAGAGGACTTGGTGCCATAAATAAGATAGTTTTGTTTCTTACCTCGAACATGATACTTTAAAAACAACCTATCATTCATGGTTTTTGGGTAATTGTCTTAAAGTACTATTAAAATAAGCAGATGAGAGCACACTTTAGCCAATAAAACTGGCCCAGCTGTACAGGCCTGTGGTCTCTCTGGTCACTGCATATAGCTCTATTCTCTCACTGCTGATTAAAAAATGACCAGGGAAGAGTCATGTGAAATGCAGTGAGTGAGAACCACTTTGTCAGTCTAGAAAGCTTCCAACATACAAATGGTGCAAATGTGATTTGCTCTGTCATTTGGATTTAGTAGTGGGCTCTGAGCCAAAGGAATAAAGTTTGTATATTCCACGTTTCATGATGGAGAATGGAGATGCCCCTACCTAGCTGCCTCATGCCTAGTGCTCATGCTATAAAAAAGTGTCGGGCTCACGTTAGTGAAAGAGGAAATATAAACCACAAACCATATGCAGTTTAATCACTGCAGAAAGCTGCTTGCTAACTGCTCCATTAATGGTCCAGATATAGTGTCAAGAGCAGCTGATTACCAAATTCACTTAATTAAAAATCTTCAGTTTTCCAAACCAAGGAGTGCTAAACCTAAACTGCTAAGTAGCTTTGTCCTGAATGTAAACTTGATCAGCAGACCTGGATTTAGGGTCTGCTTTTTTTTTTTTTTTTTTTTTAAATCCAGGCTCAATTGATAAAGGTCCAAAGGGAGATGGGTGATATGCTGTGATACAAACACGTTTGTGCTCCCACAGGATCAATATGCCCAGTGACTGGAATTGCCTATCAGTAGAGAGTCCCAAGGGCAGTTCCTGCCTTTCAGGCTGTAGCACAATCTTTTTGGACTCTCAGTACATGAAGCCAAGGTCAGGAGTTTGAAGGACACGTGGCAACTAAGGTTTAGAGTAGGAAGGAGGACTAGGGAGTTGGTATTTCTCAGATATGTAGGTGATGTGCATCCGGCAGCTTGGACTAGCTGGAAAGCCTCTGAGGTGCCCTTTCTTATCCAGATGCAGGGCAGGCAAAGCATGCCTTTTTTACCAGAGAACACACCAGGATTGCTGATTAACCCTGCCACTGGAAAGTACAAAACTGTAAAACAGATAATCTACACTGGCACTGGAAACTACAAAACTGTAAAACGGGAAATCTAAATGAGCACTCTGGGCTCAGACACCCAAATTCTGACTTCAGGTCCTGTCTGAACTTACTATTGGTTTGTAAAATACCTTCAACTTCATTGGAATTGATATTTAGACACTAGAAAATGCAAGTTGCTGAGATCTGAGCTGATTCAGATAGAAAGCAGTCTTGGCAATTCAATCTTAAAACATGTCAGAACATTTTGGAGATAAAATTGCTTGTTTCTAAGGAAGAAAGCTCAGGTCTCTGTGTCTTATAAAAAGCATCTGCATTCTCAGATTTTGCTTCCCTGTCCTTGATGGAAGATACCCTGGGGAATGCAAGCAGCAGAATTGTTTCTGTATTTCCCAGTTAGACTTCCATTGCACACATTGACATCCAGGTCACCACTTCCTAGTGGAAAGCAACTTTCACAGTTTTGATTTGTGCTGGTTTTTTTTTGGCTGACCACACTGTCACTCTCTGCAATATTTGTCTGGCATGACCTGTAAAAGCAGCTGAGAGTGAATATACTGTTTGTCTTGCAGACATATATGTAGGTGTATGAAACATGTAATTTATCAATACCCTTCCTATTTCAGCAAAACCATTTCCTATTGAACACTTACAATATTAAGGAATTTTCTTACTTCCTCAATTCACAACATTGAACTACACATTTTTTAGTTATACTTGGGGAGATGGATTTGGGAAATTATATACTGGTTTTCTTCAGGCATAATTTTTTACTTAAGGATGGAAAGAATCTGTTCCTTGTCTGACTTTATCAGGCTTCAGCTTTCTGTGGAGGTGGATGCAGCATAGATTAAGATTTATGGAGACAGGTGACTTAAGATCTCTTAAGAGGCTTAAAACATTGCATAAGTGTGCTTCACTATTGTACCAGGGCTCTCCAGGGGCAAACTGCTGAAATGATTTGCAGTTTTGTTTAACAAGCTACTTAAGTAACCATAGCTCATAGGTAATTAAAGCTTCTAACTCAAGTCTACTAAACCTCCTATTTGTTTCAGGTTCAGCTCTGGCTCCACTGATCCAGTACAATGATCTGGATACTTCAAGTGTTGTTCTCACCGCTCCCAACACCAGCATTGATCAGTCTCATTGCATTTGGAGCTGTCATCTTCCTGTGGGTGATAAGCAGGCCGAAACCCCTTTTACCTCCTGTTGACTTGAACAAGCAGTCGATAGGAATTGAGGTAATGCTTTCTCTGCTTGTGGACATGGTCTGTTTAGGAGCTTCATCTGAATACTGATCCGTTCTGACTCTGGGTGTCAGTGGAAGCTCTCCTGTCCTATGGAACAGCCTTCTCTCCCAGCTGTACAACTCAAAAGCACAGTGGGGAGATGGGAAATCTTAAGATGCTAAGATGAGAAACAGCAGCTTGTTCCAACCAGAGTTGGGTGGGATTTTTACCAGATGGCTTTGGCTGTCACTCACTTTCCTGTATTTTCAATGCACTGCATCAGCTTTGAAAGTGGTGCTAGACTTCATGTAATAAGGGAAGTGGTAGCACTCAGTCAAGGCCTCTCAATAACCTGTAACTCAACGTTAAGCTGGGCCATCTAGAAAATCACTCTGCATGTGACTGAGTAGAACAAAATCAGGAAGGGAAAAAGATTTCCCTAACAATACAATGCTAGTGAAATGCTTTAAATGGGATTGATGAGAGAATGGCTGAGGAACAAACAATATTTTATCTGGTCTGCATTGTTTCATAACCATGCTCTGTTCCTAGGGAGGAGCCAGAAGAGCTGCACTCTTGACAGATAATAACCTGCTTTCTTATTACTTTGAAGATGCTAAAACCCTGTATGAAGTTTTCCAGAGAGGAGTGAGTATTTCTGGTAAGCTTTGCATCTGGTAGTTAGTACTTGTCTATCACAAATAAAATTTTTCCAAGATCCTTTTGCCTGTGTCTTGGCTGTGGTAATAATGCAGGCTAGCAACAGCTCTTGTAACCTTCTGTGGGGTGGAGAGACAAGTGACCATATTTCTCCCTGTCCCAATTTAGTACTAGTCTTATTTGGGAGACTGGGCAGGAACAAATCCCGGAAGCTGAAGATGGTAGAGTTCAGTCAAGAGTCAGCAGATATAGAGCATCAGAGGAACTGGGGGGGGAACACCTCTCCTTTGTCTTATGATGTGAGTTTTCCTGTGAAATTACTGCCTGTTTGCAACAGATATGTCATTTCACAAGTCCTATGCATGGAAATGTGCGATGGTTTGCAAGGTGTTTCAACCTCACATGGGTTGTGCAATCCAACAAATATCACCAGATCTTAGAAGTATTGCTTTTAAGGACAAAGTTAAAGTCTTACAACCTTGGTTTGGGCAAAGTGCTTAACTATGGACACTGACCTGCTCTCCATGCAGTTGCCTGAATGCCTGACAGCAAACATTTCCCACTTCAAGTGTTTAGTGTTATGCACTTTAGTGTTATGCAACTTCAGTACTGAGCTTTGAAATTGCTTTTCTGAACTCTTTCATTAGGAAATGGTGACTGTCTAGGCTACAGGAAACCCAAGCAACCTTATCAGTGGCTGACATATAAACAGGTGAGTATTGTACATGACAGATGAATTAATTTGGGATTCTGCCTTGAAACACTAAAGTGGGGGAATAACTATCTTGCAGGTTTCAGACAGAACTAAATACCTGGGATCAGGACTTCTGCAAAAAGGATGCCAACCATCATCAAGCCAGTATATTGGCATTTTTGCTCAGAATAGGCCAGAGGTAAGCAACAAATTGTGTATTCTTTCCTAACTATTCTGACACCTTGGGACGAGAGGAGACTCTGTATTTAAACAGCTTCAGGCCACATCAGGAACAATCACTTTTTCCTTCCCAATTCCCTTTTTACTGACTGAGCACATACCATTCCAAGCATGTAATACAATGACCTCTCACAACTCTTACTCTCATGGATGTGCTCCTTCCATATCCCCCACTGCCAAGTACATGGGCTTGTCAAGATGTATGAAGTCTGTAGGCAATCCTGTCTTGCGGGCTCCTAGTTTTCCTAAGTTGTGCTGTTTTCTCTTTTCAGTGGATCATTTCAGAATATGCCTGCTACACCTACTCAATGGTTGCTGTTCCACTCTATGACACTCTGGGACCAGAGGCCATTGTATATATTGTTAACAAAGGTAAATATTGACTTCCACTCTTTCATAAGGATTTTTCTAAGAAACTTTTTTTTGGGAGGGCTAAGTTCAAGGGAATTTGCAAAAATCAGAGCAGTTTTAACCTTACTGCTCTTATAGACACTTAGTGAAGCTGCTTTGCAGAGCACATGATTCAATGCCCACAAGAATCCAGGGGGCTTTCTATGTCTCCTAGTGTCTTGATTGCAAGACCACTGAAGGATCTGCTAGATCCTGTGGATCATTCTGCAATCAGTGCTCAACTATTTGCTATTTGAGATTTTGCAATCTTGAACTCCCACACTGCCAAACAATCAGACAATGCAGACAGACTTGCATGTAAATTAAGACTAGATTTATATGTCTGTCTGTATATGTCTGTAGGATGAAAAGAGTGGAGGAGGGAAGGGTAAAGATTTGCCTAAATCTGTTTAATCTATTTGGTTATTGCACGTTCTACAGAAACAACATCTAGCAGGCCAACATGGAATAAACTGGCAAGGAAGTTAAATAAATCTTCAGACTTTCTTCCCCCTGTCTTAGGAGAGATATGGGGGAATAAATATCCACTGTTGTTACAGTGATCTGGTATCCATCCCAAAAATAGGATTTGCCAAGCAAAACCCCTTCAAGAGTTATGGTGATGAATCTTGGAAACAGGTGTTGTTTTGGGATTGATTACACAGCTGTAATTTACCAATCTAACTGGGAACTGGCAGGCTCAGGCAAATCCAGTTCCTCTGCTGACTTAAAGGAAAAGGCTTTTGTAACTCCATCTACAGGGAAGCTGAAGTATTAACTCACTATTTTTAGCTACCTCTTTCAATTAGGCCTTCATTTCTTTTGATTTAAGGAAGATGGCTAAACCTAAACAATATCATGGCAATACCAAAAGTTTCAATACCCATCTTGACTATGAGCAATGATATTTCTTTTCAGCTTTTCAGCATTTCCCTCATTTTATATTGCCAGAACATCGGGTTTGCCCAATCAGTTGAGTATGGTAGGAGGAACTTTCTCAGCACTGTAAGCCAGCCACTGAATCCATATGAACAAATGCAAATGGCACCAAAACAATGTTATGCTCTAAAATTATGTGCTGCTGAGCTGTCACTGGCCTCATGTCTTCTAAACAGACTTCTGATAATTTCTTTTCTGTAGCTGACATAAGCGTGGTGATCTGTGACACGCCTGCAAAGGCAGAGGTCTTGCTTAAGAACTGTGAGGACAAAAAGACCCCATGTCTGAAGATTATTGTTCTCATGGATCTCTTTGATAAAGAGCTCAAGGACAGAGGAGCTAAAGTGGGAGTTGAAATTCTGTCACTGCAGGAGGTTGAGGTAGGTGGATAAAGGTTTCTGTAATACTTTGCCAGCTTAAACATCCTGATCTTCTGTGGCAGCAATGACACTTTAATGTAAGCATTACCCAGTTGTCGTGCCTGTACCTGACATCTTAATGAGCAGTCATTTTGAAACTTGATATCTTTAGCTAAACAGAGTTGCAGAGTTGAAACAGTTGACTAAAGTTGTGCCCATGTGCTGTGAACAGCCAAGACTTGCTTAGCTTAATTTGTGATCCTGTTGTAACAGGATTTATTTGGCTTCTAAGCTGGCAGTTGAATCTAATTGGAACTGTAAGTGCAAATTACTGGCTGCTCAGACATCCCAATGCTAGGCTTAAGCTTGCATACATCTAAAGAGATGTGGCCTACCTCAAATAAAAGGAAACCTCTCCACTCAGGACTTCCAAATTCCTAAAGTAGTTCTGATCACTTTCCACACATTCACATGTGTCCTTTCCACACTTGCAGCAGACAGTTTTTCAGAGTTATGTGTATTCGATTCAGGAAGAGGTTTCTCTTTGAATGAGACAGAGTATCAAGAGGCAAAGTAGTAAAACAGGTGTTGCATTTGAAATGCAATTACCTATTCACCTATTGTGCACATCTCTTAAGCTGTGTTTTTTCTCTAACACAGGAGCTGGGAAGAAACAACATCAGAGATCCAGTTGTAAGTATCTCTATGATACTATCAGCTATAGACTTGTAAAACTTGTCTCTGGAAAGACCTCTTGCTATGCTGCTAGTAGAGGAGGCTGCCAGATTTTTTTTGTGAACCATAATTCCTGATTTGTCACAGTTAGGAATTGTATGTAGTTACAGATAACCATCATAATCCTCACGCTGACTTTATGTGGCTTTTTCTCTCTAGCCTCCTAAGCCTGAAGATCTTTCTGTTGTGTGTTTTACAAGTGGAACCACAGGTAAGAATTTACAGTGATGCTTCCCCACTGAAAGAGCCTCCCCATGCAGCTTCCCTGCACAAAAGTAAAGAAATCCTATGAACATGGAAGTAAACCAGGAAATTAGAGCAATGTCAAGCTGCTCTTGCAGTTTTACTTGGGATACTGTCATTACAAGTGAAGTGCACTATGATAAAGCTTCTTAAAACTGGGGCAAGAAAAGCCAAACTCATGTTGGCTTACCCTATGAAAAATGCAGCCTTAATGTTCAAGAGATTGCTTGTTCAACTGTGTATTTTGGTCCACAGGGGCTAAAGCAAAAATCTTGTTTCAGCATTCTCTATGCTACTCCCAATTGCACTGCTGTTTCAGTATCCATCTCCTTTACGTAACAGCCATAGCTGAAAGCACTCAAGATGAGGCATATTTGTGATCTCTCATGAGAATAAGTGCTGGGACTGAGCCTAGTACTGAGATAGTTCAAACTGAGCCAAACAAGACATGGGAACTGCCAGCAGAAGCAGTCAGAGCCACAGCTCACCTTGCTTGATCTCTCCAAAGGTAATCCTAAAGGAGCCATGCTGACACATCAGAATGTTGTTTCAAATGCTGCTGCCTTCCTTAGATGCACAGAGGTGAGCTACTCTCCAGGATATGTCCCTCAGTCCTGAAACCAGCTTTAAAGTGGGCATTTTCTGTAAACCATTCATTCACTCCCAGAAACTGATGCTTTCCTAAGTGCCCCTTTTTCAATGAGACAATACTACGGCAAGAAACTTGGTTTGAATTGAACAAGAACTTGTACATAGAAGTTACTCTAGAATGAGTCAGTCCTAAATACCAAGAGTACTGAGCTATCTACTTCAAGACTTGCCAAAACATTAAACTAATTTTGATTTAGTGTGGCTGAGTGACAGCTGCAAATCTTGAAGAGGTGATGGATGAGCCTGAGTTGCAGTCATTGGAAGTCTCTGTCTAAAAGCACTCAAACTGATCTCAATTTTATTTACTTTGTACTTAAAAAGGCATAGAAAATGTTAACCTACATCTACTTCCTTTCCCTCTAGAACACAATTGAGTGTACAAGTTCAGATGTTGTCATTTCCTATCTTCCTCTGGCTCACATGTTTGAGAGAGTTGTGCAGGTATGTACAGATATATGTATCTGAGCTTTTATAAACCAAATTAGAGTAAAAGACATTAGCAATGTGTATGTCCTCAAAACCTATTCACACAATAACTTTCCTTATTTTGTAATAACTGGGCACTGGAAATCATGCTGCTTTTCATAGACTAATAATTATGGCTAGTGAAGGTAGGAATTCTGCTTGACTAAGGTTAGTCTGGTCAATTTTTAGACTGTGGTATACAGCTGTGGAGCAAAAGTAGGCTTCTTCCAAGGAGATATCAAGCTGCTAACAGATGACATGAAAACCTTGAAGCCAACGCTATTTCCAGTTGTACCAAGACTGCTCAACAGAGTCTATGACAAGGTATGTGAGCAATTTTAGCTGTGTTCTTTGTGTTCATATATCCAAACAAGCATACAAATACAAAATAGTAATTAATATGTCATAACATCATCACTAGTTAATTACCCCTTAGCAAGAGGAATTTTTTAGAATCCTTTCTGAGGAGATGGAAAGCATTCTGGGAGTATAAGAACAGCATATCCAGTCATGACTGGGCTACGTTTGTTGCTGTTAAGAAATAAAAACTTTGTTTACTTTTGTAATGCAAATGAATCAAGTGCACAGCTAACAGGATCCCAGTTCCTCAAAGCTATGGGCTGTAGTGTTTCAGCATTAACATGAATTAGTATTGCCTTTTGGGTCACCTCCTAGATACTGCAGTGGTGAAGACAGGCCCTAGAACACTGAAGTAAGATTTGGTGCCTCTTACCAAGGCAAGACTGAGATGTACAGATGTGAGTTAAACCCAAGAGTCACTGCTCCTTTTCCTTGCAGATCCAGAGTGGTGCAAACACCCCAGTAAAGAAATTCCTGTTAAAATTTGCTGTGTTTATGAAGACAGCTGAAATAAAACAGGGCATCATTCGAAATGACAGCATTTGGGACAAGGTTGTCTTCAAAAAAATTCAGGTAAGTTATTCCAAGTGTAAGGGAGCTAAGCAAGGTAATATTGGAGGAGCTGATGACTTCTTTTTCACTTGTAGGAAACCATGGGTGGAAGAGTGCGTATCATGGTGACAGGTGCAGCCCCTATATCTCCCTCTGTCCTGACATTTCTTAGAGCAGCATTAGGCTGTCAGGTAAGCTGAGTTTTCTTTAAAAGTAAGCCTTGTTTGACTATGCACAAATGAGTGACCAGGGATATAGCTGGGGTCCAGCTCAATGCTGTCAAGTCTCAGGCATTTACAGACTGCTTCATCTGAGTTAACTGTAACAGGAAAAAAATTCTGCAGGGCTCACTTTAAACTACACTACCAAAAATACTAAGCTGTAGGCTTTAAGAAGAATAGAGCAGCAGAAATAGGAACATGCAGCACTCATAGTCAGGCAGCTGCCTCTGAGTTTTGTGGCTTATTCTGACAGTCAATGAGCTCCCAACATAGCACATTTGAGAACAGAAAATGAGGTGACCAAAGCAAAGTTTGAATAAGTGAACTTTAACATCTGGTCACAGCAATAAGATCAAGATATCTTAAAAGCAAAGGTTGTTTTGGCTTCCTTCCTAAGAAAACTTGAGCACAGGCACAGTCAAAACTGAGGCCTTTCACACCAAGGACTTGATGTTCAAGGAATACTCATCCTTTCTCACACAGATCTTTGAAGGTTATGGCCAGACTGAATGCTCAGCTGGATCCACTTTCTCAATGCCTGGAGACTGGACAACAGGTATGGGAGCTGAGACTTGTGAAGTCTCCCAGAGCTGTCCACATAAAGGGGCACTCAAGCCTAGGTGCTGTAATGCTTTTAGTTTAATGAAAATTAAATCATGGGTACTCAAAGTGATTCTCGGTAGCAGCAGTCACCTGTCTGTTTAATAGGTACTAAAATTCTTGACTCAACCAGATGAGGAACCCCGGTGTAAAGTGTCATAGGTCAGTTTAGACTTTGTCCCAGAATATAGGAAAGGAATAGAGAGAGCTGAGCAAACTGGATAGAGACTTCCCAAATGGCCTTAAGAAACTAGCTTGGTCTCTTAAATTATATGTTTTACTCAAAAATATTAGACATGATACTTGACTATTTTCCTGAAGGACCTTGAAGATTTAGCTTTTATTTTAGCAATACTGGATATTCTAAATTCAGACTCAAGTCACCATCTTTGTGAACACAGTAATTGCAGAGCATAATGAGGATGAAATGCAAATGAATACCAGGATCTATGAGAGGGGGTCCTGAGGAGGCACGAGTGGTTCAGTGCTTCATGGCTGATGTGGTAGATGACATCAATAGTGCTCTAAGCATCAAGACTTAGCTGCTATTTGTCCTACATTAACTGTCTGAAAATGGCATTGCAACAACTTGCTTGAACATTTGATGCCTTACTCCTTTAAATAATGCTGGTTCATCTTAAAGCAGTGAACAAACCCAGTGGGTATCTACTATCACTGCAGCCTTTTTTTTTTTTTTTTTTTTTTTTTTTTTTTTTTTTTTGTTTTGTTTTTTTTTTCTCTTAGGCCATGTTGGAGCCCCTCTGGCCTGTAATATCATAAAACTAGACGATGTGGAAGAAATGAGCTACTTCTCTTCTAACAATGAAGGCGAGGTAGGTACCATCTGCTGTGCATGTCAAGAAATATTGAAACGTAAGACTTGGTAACTAACAGTGTTCTCTGCTTGCTATAGGTCTGCATTAAAGGACCAAATGTGTTCAAAGGTTATCTGAAAGACCCTGAGAAGACAGCAGAAGCAATTGATAAAGATGGCTGGCTCCACACTGGAGACATAGGGAAGTGGTTGCCAGTGAGTAGCTGCTTAACACAAACCATCTCTTGCATGTGAATTCCTGTTACTCCACAGTATTCTCTAAAGATGGAATTCTAGGATAAAAGTTTCTACACAGTAGATTCACTAGGTAACTCCAGTCAAAGTTCCAAAGACCAATTAGGTTACAGAATATCAACACCTGTTAGGCCCATAGTTAAGACTATTCTTCACAGTAGAAATAATATAACAAGGTGTCTTGGTTTCTGTCACAGGAGAATAAAGGAACTGTCTAATCATGTCCTGAGCTAACTGGAGAAATTACACAAACCCTTCTCTCTGTAGAAAGCAAAGACCAGTATGTGGTTTCTAAACTAGTTCCAGATGTGCTTTTCATACAGCTAAACAAAGCCTGTTTATATTCTCTTATATAAGCCAGTGACTTGGAACTAATGACCTCCACTTTTTACTTCTAGAATGGAACGCTGAAGATCATTGATAGGAAGAAGAATATATTTAAACTTGCACAAGGAGAATACATTGCTCCAGAGAAGATAGAAAATGTCTATATCAGAAGTGCTCCTGTAGCCCAGGTCTTTGTACATGGGGAAAGTCTGAGGGTAAGTGATGTTAGGAGTATCCTGCAACTGATTTCCTTCCACAACATGTTCTGGATGATCAGGCCACAAATGGATGCATGTGCAAAAGTCCTTGAACAAAATCTGTTCCTAAGAGAGCTGTGTTTATAGGAAGATGTTCTCAGACCTACAGACTTGGTAAGTGACCACTGGCATTGTTGCAAGCTAGGTAAAGGCAAATTACATACTTGTGTGGGATTAGTACGTCAGGTCACTTCTCTGCAGCTTAGATTCGTAGAATAGTCCCCCCTGCAATAAGCAGGGACATCTTCAACTATATTAGATTGTTCAGAACCCCATTCAGCCTGACCTTGAATGTTTCTAGGCACTTGCCACCTCTGGGCAACCTCTGCCATTGTTTCACCACCCTCACACTTAAAAAAAATTCCTTGTATTTAATATAAATTTACTATCTTATAGTTTAAAACCATTACCTCTTGTCTTATTGCCACAAGCCCTACTAAAAATTTGTCCTCATCTTTCTTGCAAGCTCCCTTTTAGTTTTGAAAGGCCACAAAAAAGTCTTCCTGGAGCCTTCTCTTCTTCAGGCTGAACAACCCCAATTCTCTCAGCAGAATTCTTTCTGCACAGCAAAAGTGTTTCTCCATTCCTTTGCCACAGAGGTGTTACCTATGCTAGCAGAGGCCAGTCTTCAGTCTGTAAACAGCCAAAAGTAATTGCTGGACCATTCAGCACACATAACAAACTGTGTCAGTACCTCAATTACTGCTGTCACAACTCTCAGCGACTTGGAAATCCTCGTAGCTACCTTCGAAACTGAAAATGAATGGAAATGTAAATTTGACTTGTCATAGAAATACTGCCTGCAATCAAGCTCACAAAGACATTTAGTATGCCTTAGCTTGGTCTCAGCCTGACTATTTCCACTTGTTTTCAGTCTTTTCTAATAGGTATAGTGGTTCCTGATGCTGAGATGCTTCCAGAATTTGCAGCAAAACTGGGAGTCAAAGGTTCTTTTGAAGAGCTCTGCAAAAACCCTGTGAGTAGCATTGTGTTTAGTGGGTTAGAGACAGAATTTAATTCTAAGTCCAATCCTACATTGCTCTGAACTTGTTCTATTCACCTCTTTTCAGTAATTTGAACTAGTTTAATGCTGGGTGAGTCATGCAAGCAGCCTTCCAGCAAAAACTGGAACTCAGTATAGGTGTCTCTTGTTCCAAGGGCCATCACTGCTACTTTTCCAGTGAGAAGAGAGACATGACTCTGTAGTGGCCTTAATGTGAGAAATCTTGAATGTTGAAATATGTATTCTTGCCATCCTCAGTTGTCCCTGACAGGGCAAATGGTTATGGTTTTGAGCAATGACAGCTTTACCCACTCTGCTTCTGCTGTGTTTCTTCTAGGCAGTGAAGAAAGCTATTTTAGATGATATGATCCAACTAGGGAGACAGGCTGGCCTTAAATCCTTTGAACAAGTAAGTACTTTCAAGTCCTGCTTGTCACTAGCACCTGTGTTGCTGACACAGTGGCTGGGAAGTCTCCATTGCTGCTACTGCCTGTTCCAGGAGGGGCTGTGAGGCAGCTGCCCCTGACACCTGATGGAAGCAGTCAGTGAAACACTGGCCGCCTGTCCCTATACCAGGAGACCAGGGGCTGTGAAGGGCAAGCATGGCAATTGCCAGGAGATGGAGTGGAGGCTCACAACAGGCTGTAGGGGCTGTTCTGGAATTCCACCCTCTTGCTGTGTCAGCCAAAAAAACAGTTCAGTTACTGGATTTCCTGGGACTGAATTTCTGCCCAAGGAAGCTGGAAAGAACTATTGTTTGTCTTCTAATAATGTGTCATGCACTAAATGGTTTTCTTTTAATAGGTTAAAGACCTGTACATCCACACAGAGTTGTTTTCTGTAGAAAATGGACTCTTGACACCAACACTGAAGGCAAAGCGAGGAGATGTTGTTAAATTCTTCCAGAAGGAGATTGAGGCCCTCTACTCATCTACTCAGGAATAAATAGCCAGTTTAACTCAAACTGCATGGAGTAGTTAAATCTGTGACACTACATGGCCTGTGATGAAGACAGGCTTGAGTGGAGGGGAACAGGAACTTAAATAAATTTAAGTTTGAAAAATGACTTGTGGATGAAGATGGCTGTAGTATAACTGACAACTTGCAGTGTTAACATCCTGTGGGACTGAGCATCAACTGTCTGGGCTAAGCCAGAACTTTCATCTTTCTTGGACTGTGACTGAAATGCTGTAACACGCAAGAACCCTCAGCCTTTAAAAGACAGCTGTATGCACTTCTTTGTCAAAAGCAAATCTTGTTTTCCTGCTGAAACTACAAACTCCACTGTGACCTGTCGTGGACTGATCTGCAATCAGACTGAACACAGTATGAATTCATGCTAACATCTGTTTAGCAAACACAGAAGTGAATTTCCTGTTCCTAGCCCTGGACCACGTGGTACAAGTTGTTAATAATGAAAATGAGTAATCATTTGCAAAATACATTTGTCTACAGCAAATGTTCATTCTTTAGGAAGCACTGGATTAGTTTTTGCACATTTTCAAATGAAATGGCAGTGTTAAAGCCTTTACACTTATGAATTTGAGCCTAATAAGTGTAAAACTTTAGCTGTCAATCCTAAGGTTATAGGATGCAATAAATTGAGACTGCACAATCAAATTAAAGCCTGTGTGAACTACTTGTGGCTCTGCTGCAACCACATTGTCAGCTGTCTGGCTCTGTATGGCTGCAGCTAGAATTCAACTCCTGCAGAACATGAACTTGTTCCCTATGCTGTCACTGGTCAGCCACAGCTCCAGACATGAACCAGTAATGTAGTGTAGTCCAGGTTTGCTCCTGTAGTCTAGTTGCTCCTCTACCAACTTTCTTTTCCTTGTCTTCAGCTTAGGCTGAGGTGAAAGAATGAATTTACCACAGGAAATAAGATGTTGAGATTTTCTTGTGTTAAGCTCCTGCTTCAGAAAATGATTTAAGCAAGATGAAAACTTTCTTATGTCTTCCATCAGTCTGTGCTGTCTCTGCTGAGAGCTCCTCCCTGTCCCTGCAGTAGTCAGCTCTAGCAGTTCAAAAGGCAGTGCTAACAAGGATGCAACATGGGGAAGGTGTATCTGCAGCTTTCCTAGGCCAATTCTCTTTGACTGCAGACAAAAATTGTCTTCCCTGTCTTGTTTCAACAGCTAGTGGCTTTTCCTCTCCCTCTTTAATGCTCTTGCTCATATCCCAAAATGAAAGTAAGATTTATCAAAAGATCCCTCTCTTGCTGTTAGGCAGCTCTAGCTTTGACTAGTAAAAACAACTGACCTAATTTTGTTTCTAGTCTGGGCCCAGAGACCTTGACATCTCAGGGTAACCATTGTGGCACTTACTGTGCTTGTCAGAAATGTGAGGCTATAAAGGCATCTTTGAAACTCCATGTAACAATGCTGCTTATCTTTCCTATCCTTCCCTTAAAGCAAAGTGACATGAAATCAGTGGTGGCCTAATCTTTCTCCCCAGGGGAGACTGGGGGGGAAAATAAAAAAAAGAAGCAAGGAAGAAGAAATATATCCCAGAACTGGTTGTGGACACAAAAATGAGCAAGTTATTTGGTGACAGTAAATCCAGTGCCACTGAGACCTGCAGAATCGAGGCTGAATCCTGTGATGCCCCCTGCTGCAGGGCCTGGAAAGTACTTCTGTTGATACAATAGTGATGTTTCCCTGAAGAGATACGCTTGGAGGGCGAATGGCACTGCCTCAGCAATAAAATATATATAGCAATTAAAGTGCAAATTGGTCTTATATTGGTCTCTTGTGTGCCACTTCGGCCACATGAACTGATTTTCAAAACCTCTCAACCTGGCTGACATGTAACTCTACACTGAGAGAACAAAAGCACCTGCTGCATTTTGAAGACATTTAAAAAGCCTTGAGCTGGTATAAGTTACTCCAATTTAAGGTCTTCCTTCTAATAATCCAAACTAGATGCTAAATGAAAATGCTTTAAAAAGGCTGTTATCATTAGTAGCAAAATTCACAAAAATTTTTCTTCTTGGATACTGCTTCCTTTTACTCTAAAATGGATCAAGATCTCTTGGGTCAGATTTCAGAGGGAACAGACAGTGATGGATTTAATTTTTGCCATGAAAAGCACAAAATATACCTATTGCAACAACTGAAGCCTTTTTAACTTTGAAAAGCAACTTACAAGGTTAAATGTTAATTTCCCAGTCAATTCACACTCCCATGCCTATGGACTAAGTTCTTCTAGGTCTAAGAACAATAGAACCCACAAGTGAATATGAATGTATCATTTATTTGAGGTGGACAAATCACATCATTAAAAGTCACAGGTAGCAAATTTTATCTGGAATTTGAATCAGGTTTTTATTTTCAGGGGCAGCTTCAGAGAAATACAAAAGATAAGCAGCACGCATAACAATCAGATGCGGCTGAGGAATAAACAGAAAAAAACAATCCTGACTTGTGATGAAAAAGATGCATCTTGAAGGCAATCCACTGAATGGCTTCTTCAATTATTTATTGTTTAAAAAGTATGCAAACCATGGCACAGGCATATACAACCCTTTCAGCTGTGAGGAAAAGAAAACCTCGTCCTAACATATTCATTGCATAAGTCTAAAATAATATACAGAAAATTTCAAGTAAAGGATTGTGGTCTGAAGTAAAAATTCCATTTAATATTTTAAAAAAATTAGAAGGCTATTTGATTTTCTTCTCTCCATCCACTGGTTGATCCGTTTCAGAGTCATACTGGTACTTTTCCACACAATTCCTAGGGAACCAGCCTCGTTCTCTTATTCCACCTTAAGACATGAAAAGTTGCATTAACTTAGAACAAAACATGGCCCACTGCTGAGGAAAAACACAGCACTGCAAGAGATACCAAGCACTTACCCAAGTTATTTTCTTCTACAAGACAGAACACCTAAGTCATTTCTAACATCACTGCTTGGGGATGCATGGATTTTCTCCAACTACCTAAAATGCTTTCAGACATCTCCAAAGTTTTGCAGTGCTCTACCTTCCTTGAGAAAATTCCTCTTCATACCCTATCTGAATCTGTCTTATAAATCAGGTTTACATCTCCTTTTTCGACACAGCAAGGGCACAGGAAGCAGAAAACAAACTTGCCTACCACAGACTTTCACACAGCTGATGACTACGTGTTCATACCCAGGCTGTCTCCCTATTCCTCTCCAGGTAAACTATCCCAATTCTTTTGGCTTTTCCTTATAAGTCACATTTCCTATTATCCTAATAATTATCATCATTTTTCTGTTTTCTTCTCAGCCCTTTACAGCTGATCTTCCTCTTTCTTAAAATGCAGTAACTGTTTTTATTTGTAGGAGTATTTCAGCAGAGGCTCGCTCTGCCAATGCTCAGGAGGATGGAAGGTTTACTTCAGCATCTGAGAAGCTGTATGCCTTTTCTTTTCTGGAAGTGTTGACTCATCTTAAGATTATCATTCTGTCTTTTTTCCACAGAAGAACTGCTACTTATTAATTTTGCCATCTTGCTGTAGTGCAACTTTTTATTTCTGCTTATTTACAGTATTTTGCTATACATTCCTAACAAAACTTATCCTATTTTTGAAGCCTAGTCTGATCCAGCCTCTCAGGGTTCACCAAGTTCTCCATCCATACCACATTTTAGCTGATTTAAAAAAAACAACATTCAATAGAGGAGATATGTCCTACTAATCTTCACAATAAGCAATGTAATACAAACTGTTGCCATGTTCATTTGTATCTGATGTTTGGAGGAGTTTATTGGAGTGAGCTGCCAGGGCACTTCCAGCCCATGAAGGTTTCAGACGTCCCACAAAAAGGATTAACTCTTTCAGTGAGGCTGGCAGCCTCACTTGCACAAATATGAAATGCACATGCAATGAATTAACAATTGTTTGGAAGAAACAACAGACTCCAACACACCCTCTGGCAGGTAAAATTTTAGTTCAGTCCAAAGCAAGAGGTCTGAAGTGAAAAATGTAAAAATTTCAATGCAGGTGGCTGGGATGCTGACCTGCAGATCAGCAGGAGTCTTTAATAGCTTCAATAGCCCCAGTTAGTTTTATAAATGCATATTAAAGTCTCTAGAAATTATTTCAAACAAAGATATGTTGTCTCCTAGTTTTTAAGATACACAAAGATAAATCTCTATAGTTATATAGAGTGTGTAGGCAGGAAGCCTGGATGTGTTTAAAACAGACTGCTACTTAAATATAAAAAAATCAATAATTCTTAACCTCTTTATGGTCTAAAACTCTAACTCTTCCTTAGAATATGAAGTATCCCCCTTACCACTCCACTTTCAATACACTACTACATCAGTGTTCTGTCAGTCTGACAGAGTGAATTAATGTTTATCAAAACTGGGAAGTCTGTGGAGAGAAGCTAGTGCCAGTAATGTTATCATTCTACATTTTGAGAAGTGAATATATAATATTGGCCACATTTCTAGATTGCTACAAAATTGATTTGCAATTTTCAACAGAAAAAGTGAAATTAACTGCTCCATACCATCAGCAGCTGAGATGAGAATCTTCTCACCATACATCCAGTGTCTGGGGAAGGAAGCATAATAGGTAATTAGATGCCAGAACTCCACTCACTACTTCTTTTAACCAAATATAAAGGGGTGGAGCCACTAACTTTAAGCCTCTGGTGGCTAAAATCAGATCTCCTTTACTCAGTGCAATTCTAGGTTCTTCAGTGCAGGGTGTTGTGAAGAATGTTTTAACACCTTTAGTCACAGGGCAGCAGACACCACTGTAATCTTCTATGGCTCGATACCTCACCTACAGATTGGAACAGAACACAACAATTTGGTTGTTGAAGGAGTTATGGCCCTACTGATAAGTTTCACACTAAAAAATTAATTCAAGCATACTACAGATTTAAATATAATGACAGTGGCTGTCAAAGGGACTCTAAATTCTAAATTACTGCTTAACAGTGAAGCACAATCCTCTTTATTATCATGTTTCTTCCCATCTGGAAACTAAGAAACAAATGCAAAGGCTAAGTGCCAAGAGTAACTGAGCAGATTGCTATACATTGTTTGTGTCACTTAATTACATTTATTTATACCACTGTTTCTATTATTTCAAAGTAATTTTAGAGCAAACTTCAACAAATACTTACACTTCTTACTCGCTTGTCTGCTTTCTGTTTCAGTTGCTCTATCTATAAATGATTAAAAATAAAAATTTAGGCAGAATTCAACACAAAATGAAGCCAGGTATTGAAATCATTCAACAAACACAGGAAGTAACATTAGCAGCTAGAAGCACTCACAAAAGCATAACTTTTTAGTGCATCAAAAACGGGAGAACATTTAACAGAACTCCTGTACACGTATTTCAAGCCTGTTTGTTTTAGTTATTAAAAAAGCTGGTCTATTATTGCAAAGGAAAGCAGACAATAGTGGGGAGAATCAGCTTGAGACACCACCGAGGAGCAGTTACCGTCAAACTGTATTGGTGACATCCATCTCTAACTGGCCAGTCCAGGCCATCTCCCTCAGGGATCCCAGACCATGTAAACACTTGCCTGAAGTTCTTCCATTTACTTCCCATATCATAGGGGAAGATAAAGGTCTCACCCGTTTGGTAGTACTGGATTCTGTCTTTGGCCTAGAAAATAATTAGGAAATGCAGTACATAAAAACACCTTACACACACTAGAGTCAAGCAGCAAGGGTAATAAGCCCTGTATGGGTCCATAGGACCTAGAGCAAATATTTTCAAGCAACAGTAGTGAACTCCTGCTGTATCAACCCAGGCTTTAAAACCTCCTTAAATTCAGAATCATGTCTGGTTTGGGTGCCCCTATCCCTGCCAACTTCCATTTACTCTTTAACAACAGTCCACTGACTACATTGATAATTCCCTCCAAGCTCTGATCTTACTTTACTGCTTTCTTTTAGGGACCAATGCCTGACTATTTCTCAGTTATATAAAAAAGCTTCCACAGCTGAGAATCCTTTGACTAATGATCACAAGCATGATTCAACACTGGTAGTGCCAATTCCTCCTCTAAGAATGCACACACAGGCATGATCTGAATTGCCCACATTCCATAGTCACGAGCTTTACATTCCCACAGTTCTGATGACATCTAGTGGAGCAGCCACAGAACTGTGCTCTCTTTGTTGCAATAAAGCCATTTTATTAAATATTTGTGTATTACAGTCCATGCTCAGCTTTCAAAAGGGACATATTAGCAGCCTGTGTTTTATAGTAAAAATTTTAACATATTATTCCAAACTCTACAATAACAGGAATTCCTTTCACTTATGTTCCATTATCCCAGGACTTGGATCCAGCCATACAAAGAGCCGACATTACAATAAATACTTTAAGCACTTATACACAGTCAAGATTCTCATGCTAATTTGGCACACAAAATAAGACAACAAGACATTAATGAAACGTTTGTGGACTTACACAAAAACTAACTAGGTAGAATCAAACTAATTTCTAAATACTGAGTCAGTTTTCCTTCCTCTAAACTTAGCTTCTGTTGCTTGACTATATTTCTCCTTAAAAGTCTTGTAAAAACCCTTAGAGATAAGGAAATCCAAGAGAAATTTAAAAGACAGAAGACTAGGTATTTTTTAGTACTTCTTTAAAATCAAGGAAAATCCTCCCTTAAAATCTAAAGTAAGAAATGGGTAAAACCATGAGTCAAAAGATGCCACTTTGAATGGGTCAGTGAGGTGGACAATCTACATCTACAGGCAGATGTAATGACTAAGCTCAAGTTTCAGATGAAAACACACACAAGTAGATAAGTCTTTTCAAAGCAAATATTATTCTATGTTCAACAAGCTCCTCCAAAACAAAAATCTATTCATTTACATGATTTCTCATTTCTTTCAGTGAATTTCAGAGATGGTAAAGGAAAAGCTTGTTGTAGGTGTTAGGTCAGTGTTGAAATTGTCAATTGAAATAACATCTTTGGTTTTAACCCAGAGATGCAACAAAAATTATAAATATGGAAAAGAGACTTTGTAACAGTACAAGAATATTGCAATAAAAGCATACCTTTTCTTCAATCCAGGATTCGATTGAAGTTTTATTTGTCAAAATTACTTTCATCTGAAATAAAAGTGTTAGGTGAAATTAGGATTTATTTTCTGCAGACATACATCAGCTATGCAAAGAAAGCTTCATTTAACAAACTAAACTTGTTTTAAAGAACAAAATTTTTATAGGTTTAAGTGAAACATTTGTTAGAAGCTAACCCTCAGCAGAGATACATGATCTAGAATTACACACTTAAGACAGTACCACACAGTATTGCACTTTATGCTTAAAATGTGTCTTTGTTTCCTTCCAAAGATCTCCAACATTTTAAGAAATATATCAAATATATTTACACCTATCTGCAGAGACAGGACAGGTATTTTACCTTTTTCAGGGAGTTTATAAAGTCCATCTCATATTTTCTTAATTACTTAGATTTTCACATCCAAGAAAAATAATTTAAAAATGAAAAATAATTTTAAAAAATCAAAAAGAATCAAAAAATAATTTAAAAATATGAAAAAATAATTTTAAAAAACCAAAACTGTGGTAGCAGAAAAACTGGGACAAAGCTACACAAATCCCTGAAAAAGTTATACAACATAAACTTTGAACAACTGTTCTTATCTCAATCCTGAATTCTGTTTCTGCTCCACAAGCACACAGAACTTACAGCTTTTAACTTCTTTGTAACAGAGCCATAGACTCACCTGGATAATAAAAAGCATCCCAACAGCAATAGTTGTTCCTAATGCCAGTCCTAAGGCAAATAAAGATGCAGCAAATGCAGACAGTCCAAAGGGAATAATGGGACGAGGGTCTCTTTTGGCTGCACTCATGTCAATCTTCACAGAACTCCACCCAAAAGATATCTGCAAAGAGGAAAATTCCATTCAACTCCAGAACTTTCCAACTGCTGAAACAAAACAAGTTATCCCTAAGAAATCTGGCTCTGAAAGTAAGTGTCCAACATCTCACAGAGATGAAGTAGAGTAACAAAAAAAACGTACTCAAAAGACTTGTATCTTCAGACGTTTGCTGCTAGATGGAAAATGAAACTACAATCATTCACCATCTTGCAAGCTCCACACACCCAAAAATCAGCAAAAAAATCTGGACTCTGGTATGTTCAAAAACTCAAATTCATCACTCTCAGATGGGCAATGTTTGCATAGACAGTCCCTGTTTTCTGTGGAAATGCTGCAGGTTTCCTCTGAAAGCTCTGCAGACAGCAATTCTCAACATTATCCCTCTGCAAACATAACTCAGCTGCTACAAATACAACTTCATCTGTTACACTCTGGTGATGTTATCAAGCTCTTCACTGCAACCACAAAGGCTGAAATCAAAGCTTATAATCTTAACCATGGATCTGAGATAAGGGGTGTATTCCAGAATAAGCTTTACTCACTGTTGAAGTTTTCCAGTTAAAAAAACCACAGCTAACATATTTTAGTCTTAAAAATAATGTACATTCTTTCTTGAAGCAACAGACACAATTCAAAAAAAGTGGCCAGTAAAAGAAAATAAATATGATCTAACTTGTGTGTTGGAAATAAATAGCAGCTGTTTTCTGTGCCAGCCAAAACACAGCCTGTCTCTCTCTCTCTCTACATAAAGTGCTACTCAGAAACTGTCTTCAGTCAATGTAGAGCAATAGGAAACTCCCTGTGATTATGAGAAGCCACAGAGAAAAAAAGAAAAAAAAAGAATGAAAATAGAAACAACTTTCTCTGAATCCTCCTCCATTGCCATACATCTTACAGGTACACAGCAGAACTAGGAGTGCATGTGGAAGAAGAACAAGGAATTCCACATGCTTCTTCTCAGAAAACCAAATTCTCTCCTACTTCCAGAGATAAATTATGCACCTGACTCAAATAATATTTTAAGCATTTAGTTATGTTTTCTTACTCTGTTGTAAAGCTGAGTGTACATTGTCATAATAAATATGAAAGAAGCATGAATGCATCCCAGTGGAGCTAAGAGGAGAAACAGAGTGAAAGATGCATGATTTTGATATCCACAACAGTTGTTGATCCAAGGACAGTGGTGATCCATCTTCATAACACATCTGTGAATAATAAATACTGATTAATATAAAGGACACAGAAGATGTTTCTCAAAAAACTCAAAGGATGGCTGATTTTCTACTTCTCAACCTCCATTCTTTCATGTGAACCCACCAACTTCTACAATCAGATCAACACAGTTTCTTTTCAGTTGCTATTCAGAATTATATTTCCATGCTGTAGAATTAAAAAAGCAAATAAAAAGTGCTTCCAGGTCCTACCCTCCCCAGTTATCTGTCCTCCCCTTTACTCAAACTAACTAGTTGCTAATAAACACCATAGAACAGAGCCTGGAGACAGAGCCATAGAATGGGACTTGTAAGAACTATGATCACAATAATTAAGCACTACTGTTAATGTCAGTTTTTAAAAATCAGAATACCAGGAAAATAAAGGAAATATCAAATTCCCTTGTAGAAATTGTAGAAAGAGTATTTAAAGAAAGATATGCAGACAGAAGTGTGATAGTGGCTCTCTCTTTTCAGCTTTCAGAGGGTTTACCACTTTCTCAATTGCAATGTATCAACCTCACACCATTGAAAATCCTTTCCAAAACACATTTAACATGTGTAAACACCCTAGAGACACTCTTGTATTCAATATAAAGTTGGTTATTTTGGGGTAGCTTAGAGATGCAAAAACCCCCCACCTGAATAAAGATTTGTTCACATTCCAAATTACCTTGACAGGTGTGAAAGTCTATGTGACCACCTAAGTGATCAGTCCTCAGTGTAAAGATTGTCACTCAAGGAAAAGAGTGGTTAGTTTTACACCGGGGGATGATGTAGCCAAATTACAGCACTGATCTGGAGTTTCAGTTTCTGTTTCCTAAAAAAACACTGACTGCACATCTTAGGTTTATAGAAATAAGAAATGAACACGTGTTGCAATATCCTTTCACCACATTCTCTTAGGAGTCCTTCAGAGGACAACCTGCCTGGACTGCAGACAGATGAATGCTTTGATTTTTTCAAGATGCGCTAAATTCTAGTGACAGCTATTTATAATAAAATATCCTTTGTATCAGGACCATTGTGTTGGAAGATAAAAAGGTGCAAACTTCTTAAGTTGACCCAAAAGGTTTTATTATTTAACATGTCAAGTCCCTTCAAAAACCCGCTTTGGTGAAGAGTGAAAAACAAGCAGTTCAAAATTTCCACTCAAATCAACATTTAACTCCCATCTGGAAACATGACAGAATAGGTGTTTCTACTCTCTAAGCAGGGCAATGTTTAAACTCAGAATTTTAAAAGAATTTCAGATGATTTTCAGGTATTTACATTTGCATCTCTGAAGCAGGACTGCATTGTTTTGTTAGTACCATCAAGAAGTTTTTAAGAGAAACTGATTTCAAACTATAACGAAAATGTTAAAGACAGTCATTTTTTTAAAACTAAAACATAGCAAAACTGTATAGATATCATACAAGTAGAAAGTGGAAACACTTGAAGGGCTATAGTGCTCATATGGAAGGTTTTTAAAAAACTACAATGCAAGTGCTGGAAGCACAAATGATGGTAACAGCCCATCATGAGGTTTGAAGCTGCTCTAAAATGGACTTTCAACAACTGTGAAGAGGAACAGTACCTGTTACACTTCCGACAGTGGTGTGAACGAGGTGCCTTGTAAGACTGACACACTTTACAGTATTGGAGATACATGCAATCCTGAGATTTCTCCTTTAAACAGAAGAACAGCAGTGTTAGATGTATACACAACTCTGCTGGCAATGTTTATCTTGGCATTTTCCTAACTTCTGATTTCTTCTGACAGGGTGTGGTCCATAGTCCAACCCAACTTAATGGTAGGCGTCAAGGAGAGGAAAAAACAAAATTAAATCATCTCCCGGCTAATCTCTTGGCTATCAACACAGCCATCTCCCACTGTTGAAAGTGCTGGCTGCTAAAAGAAATAAACAGCTCTTCCTTCAGGAAGAGCAACTGTACAAGCAGGATTTCACAGTGAAGTTCTGAGAGTAAAAGTCAGCACGTTATTGTTCTAAGAAAAAATAAATCCTGAGCACATTTTCTCTCCATTTTACACAATAAACTACTCTAAGCTTATTACTAAGATACAGCACTGGTAAACACTAACGTTCAACTCTCTCACAATCTCTTTTACACACACACCTCCTAACGACAGCAAGATGAGAGACAGAGACACTTGCAGACAGCAAGCAGTGGCCAAAATCTTGCACCCATTTGTCCTGCTAAGATGATTATCAGGATCCTCTTCTGCCCAGACTCTGTCCTGAGTAATACTCCACAATTAGAAAGGTGACCAGCACTAAACTCTGCATCACCCCACTGAAACACCAACTCTGGGCAGCTGCCTTGAGATACTGAACCTGTGTCATTCTTGGCTTCAACTCTTCCAAGAGATTACTGAAGCACAGGAAATGCAAATTTCTCTCTTGCACTGTGTTAAGCAGATGGTAACCATATAATTTTCTGGCTTGCATAAAATAAAAAAGAAATTTTCTAAATTAATTACTTCTAACTGTTACTGCTGGCAGCAAAATCTCCAAACCAGGTGTCTGCAGGAGCATGCAGATAACCTTGAGGTTCTCATTCCCAGATATCTGTACTTGTTTCCTGCTGCTTTGCTTTGAGAAGCCCCTAATATAATAAATCATATAATATAATAATGCTGCCAGCCAAGCAGCATCAGCAGAGCCCTGACAGCACAGGGAGGGGATGGAGAAGGGCAGCAGAACAGAACAGAGCCTCGGAGAAGCACATAAAGGATGTAACTCAGGCAGGCAGGAAGCTCGCTCAGCTCTGCAAGGCTGACAAAGCAGCAGGCACGGAAATCAACAGAGCTGTGCTTACTGCAGCTGGGGCCAAGGAACAGCCTCCAAATATTCCAACACTGGCCACTGAACACCACCAAAACAGACCCCAAAACGCCACATAAGGGCTTCCAATAAGGAAAATGACAATGTAAAGTAAAACACTACATATACATTAAATAAGTGGGGATAGCTAGTGAATGTGTAATCAGTGGGGCTGATAAAAACTCTGTTTACCCAACGCTCGGCACACTCCATTAGAGGAAGGATATTTGAAGGGCCCTGCGTGCTGCTTTCTAACAGCAAAACTGCGTTAGAAAGTTTCTATCTGTCCTGTTTCGGTATCAGGAGCAAACTGGGTTCTACTGGAAACTCTGGAAGCAGCCAGAGCAAACCGGGGAGAGGCGAAGGGCAGATTTCGGAACAAGATAAGGAGGAAGGAGTGGCCTGAGAGCGTGCGGCGTTCCTGGGGCACAGAGGAGAAGCGGCGGCACCGAAGGACACGCGATTTGTACAGTCCTGACCGCGGGGCGGCCGGCCCGGCCCCAGGGCTGCCCGCCGGGCCCCGCCAGGCCCCGGGCCGAGGCGGTCGCAAGGCAGCGCTTACCGGCGTCCACCCCAGCGGGACGTACCCGGGGCCCACGAACATGGCGCTGAAGTAGTTGTAGAGGATCATGACGGTCCAGTTGAGCAGCATCACGAAGTTGACGCTTCCCCCGGCCGTGTCCAGGGGCCAGTACCAGAGCGCGGCGTCGGCCATGGCGGTGGCGGAGCACACGGCCACCACGGCCAGCGCCACCGCCGGGCCCCAGTGGCACAGGCGGCGCGCCCGCTGCAGCGCGCCCGGCCCCACCATCGCCGCTACCGCCGCCCGGCCGCCGCCGCCCCGCCACCGCCGTGCATAGCTCCCGCCGGCCGCGGAGGGAGAGGGCGGGAAGGGAAGAGGGAAGGGAGCGGGAAGGGGAGGGGAGGGAAGGGAGTGGGAGGGGAGGCGGGGAAGGGGCGGGGAGGGGCGGGAGCGGGGCCCGCGCTGCCGCCGCCGCCCGCCCGCGGTCCGCTCGCAATACGGCCCCCCCGGGAAACAGCGGCCCGCCGGTAGCGCCGCAGCCGCGTTCCTCTCCCCTGCAGGTTACGAGGCGGGGCATGAGGGGCTGCGGGACGGGAGTGACCCGTCGCTGCCGTCTCTCCTCGGTGCCTGCGGTGCGGCGCGATCCCGCGTGTCAAGGCCGCTCAGGGGTTGTCGGAAGGGCCGAGAGGGGCTGGGCCGTGCCGGTTAAATCCCTGAGTTTCGCCGGAACGTGTGGCGAGGAGCCCGGGGGCGGGGTGGGGGACGCGTTTTGGTGTGGCAGAACGCGGAAGCGGCGCGGTGCGGAGCGGCGCCCCCGGCACCGGCAGCGCCATCGCCGCGATGTCCTCCGACTTCGAGAGCTACGAGCAGGACTTCGCCGTGCTCACGGCGGACATCACGGGCCGCATCGGGAAGGTGCCGAAGCTGGTAGGAGGTGAGCGGCTGCTCTCCGCCCCCGCGGCCCTCGCTCCGCAGGCCCGTGCGCGGGAGCCGGCGGTGGGCGCGCAGGGCGGTGGCGGGAGGTGCCGGCGTGGTTCAGGGAGCCCTCGCCGCTGTCACTCCTCGCTCCTTACGCAGCGCTGTCACCGCCCTGCCCCGGTCTGTCCCAGCAGCGGGATGTGCTGAGGATGCTCTGACAGAATATTTGCTCGCTGGTCGCTGTAAGGATCAGCCGTTCCCTTCTGCCCCGCTCTGGGGTTCCGCCGGTGCTCCTGAAGGGCTGGGCAGAGCTAAAGCTGCTGGGGGATGCTCCCCGTGCCAGCATTGCTGCTGAATCCTCGTTATTGTGATCATGCCACGACATCACTCATGGAAATCAAGTGTTTTTCCTGTGGCACAGAGAGATTTTGTGCGTGACTTAATCTGAATCGGTATTTTTGCTGCCTGCTCCTCGTACGTTTGATTTGGATAATTGACTGTGGTGACTCACAGGCAGGAGCAGATTCAAAGAAATCCGTGCTCGTTTACTTTAATGTGTTTGTCAGTAGCCTGCAGCGTTCATGGTCTATTTCATGATGTATCCCTGCAGCAGAGTCAAACCTGTCTGTAAGAGTAGAAAGATGAAAATTTTAATCTCGTTAGTCCAGCTGAACCTTCCAGCCCACAGGAATCAGTGCCCCAGTACAGGGCTCTGTGTGAGATGGAGGGAAGCTGACACTCGTGGTTTTCTCATCTGTTCCTCTTGTAGCTCAGCTTAATGCCTCTTCCAGCTCATTTAACACTTCTGCCTCTGCTTCTTATGCATATTACCCAAAAGTTTGGGAGCCTTAACCATAGGAGTGGATAATGTGTACGAAGGAAGTAAACACATACTAATGGTGTACTTTTCCATATGACTAAAGGAAAAGGTATCATGCATCCAGGACCAAAGAATGGCATCCTACTTTTAGAGTGGGAAATGCATCATGAAGTGATGAGTAGTGACTCTAAACAGGATTTGAGGTAGGTGGTCAATTAAAATGTGTGATCTCAGGGGATTTTGAATAAAATATCTTTTTGATTTTGGAAGGTTATGTCCAATTCTAATCTTAGCAAGTTGGAAAGTCTTCTGAAAAAACAGGGTTGAGTTCCATGGTTAAAGGAAACTGTGCCTTTTCCTTGGCTTAACAGAGATGTTTTGCTCTTGATCTTAACAGCAAGGACACAGAGAGATAATTCAGTCAGAACCTGCAGCTGAGGTGAAAAAAATTGTCTGTTTTCTAATGGAAACTTACAAAATGAAAATGAAAGAGAATCAGAGTTCCTGGGATTGAATTTTAGAACTGGTGTGTAATTTAATCTCAGAAATTATATGTAACCTGTAAATGGCCACTGGAACCGTTTACTGAGGTGATGCAGGGAATCCTTCACAAAGGCTTCTTAACTTTTGAACTGTAAATTTAAGGACCTCTGGTAGGAACAGGGAGGCATCATAAATACACTACTGGCTCATCCTCTGAAAATCAATAGTGCCAGGCTGATTTATAGGAAAAGAGAGATTTAATTCCCTAATTGCAAAGAATAGAGGTTTGAGTTCCTTGTTGTATAGATTTTGGAAGTCATCAGAGTCTGCTCAATAGTAGAAAGAATATTCTGCATAACAGTAGTGGATTTCCATAATCCTCTCCTTGAATCAGTCTCCCTTATTCACTTAGGGAGATTTTGGAGCTTAAATAAAAGATGTTTAAAGAGTATTGGCTTTAACAGTGACATAGCCTAGAAGCAGCAGGCTTTGAAATCATCACTCTTTAATGAGACCATTAGAAGTTTACTTTTGTAATAGAATTTGCAGTCCTCTTGGAGGAGACAGAATGAATGTTCCCTGCAGGACCAGGAATGTGGTACTGGGCTAAATGGAGTCAAGATAAGACAAAAGTTAATTTTTTTCACCCCATATTATATTTGTGGTTGGTTATATGGGTTTTGAACTGACTTGCATTATAGCTGCTTCTTGCACTGTACACTTATGGCTTAGCTATTGCTTCTGTTTTCAGGGCTATTCTGTCTTTCATCAGGGAAAAAAAAAATCCATGACTTCAAAACAAGCTGCAGTCTTGCCTAACAGAGGCATTTGACCACTTGGAAAAAGAAATCTCTGATTATGCTGAACCCTTTATCAGAAATATTTTAAATACACATTTTTCCCTTGTTTCTTAATAGGAACATTTGCAAGATCTTTGCTTCTTCATCACCAGAAGTTCCAGTTAGTTCTTGTGGCGGTGACTGGGAGAGCCTCAAAGAGAGGAATGTGAGGTGGGAGGGGAGCTGAGGTGACAGTTTGCAGCAGCAGTGATTTGAGAGATTGCTGATGGCCTTCTTCCTCCCAGCTGGAAGAAGCAGGATGAAAGGTGTAAGGACTTGTGCCACTCTGCATAATAAAGAGAGATCTCCTGAAGTCTAGTGACTGGTTATTTCCCTCTGCTGCCCAAGATGGACCTGCTCCAGTGGAGAAATGCTGCTTAATTGGTTTTGCAACATTCCTGCATTCCCTGTTGTCAGGACACGATGCTGTCCTGTGTTCTAGGAGGATGATGGCTCAGCTGACAATCCTGTTGTCACAAGTGCATAAATAGTTCAGCAAGAAATGTAACAAAGGCTCTCTGATATCACAGAAACAATAAGCAGCAGGGACAATAGAACATCTTGGGAAGAAATGTCTTCTGTTGTTGAGGCAGACATCACCTGGGGGATTAAAGAAAGTTATAAATAGAGAAATGCCTTTTAAATAGATTTTCTGTGTTGCTGCTGCAGGTCTTTGAAGAATGAAGATCATTGACTGATGTGTTTTATTAATGCTCCTCAGTGTTTCAGAGAAACATCTGTCTTATGATTTGACCAAAACTTCATACAGATTTTGATTGCTTGATATGAAAGAGAGTTTTACCAGCACAAATGATGATACTTAGTTTATTCCCAGCACAGCAGCCTCTGGTTTGTGATGGCTTTGGACTGGAGTGCTGCCATTCTTCTCATACTTGGTACCTGCATTATCTGCTGGGCAATCAAAGTGCTGCACTTCAGTTGCTAACAGGTTTAACTGAAGAAAGCCCCGCTTTTAATTTTCTGTTGTACTCCTGTACTGAAGTTTCCTGTCTCAGTTTCAGATCTGGCTCATTATGCCATGCCTCTTGAACCCAGTTTTATGACCCAAAGAGAGAAATGCATGTACTGTTCCATGTGTCTCTGCTGTTGGACAGTAACTTCTGGCAGTGGTGAACATGTAACCACCTGAGTGAGCACAGCAGCATCAACAAGTGGTCTGTGAGCTGAAGCCCTTTGTTACTTGAGTGTCTTCCTCAGCATGTACTAATGAAAAGATGCAATTCCACGAGCAGTGGGACTACTCAGTCTTGAGCCAGGGTTTTTTGAGATCAAACCAGTGCTGTGTTATCTTTCCAACCTTGTGGGCAGATTCCCACCTTTCTGTAGCTGCTGTATTTTGGGAGACAAAGAAAGTGTCTAATGCCAGGGCAAAACTGAAAGAACTGGTGAAAATGTACTGAAAGCTTGTTTCTTTTAAGAAAGTTACACAACCCTGTGTACAGAGAACAGATTTCTTTGCAATCCTCCACAGAGGAAAACCCCTTTTTGTTTCCAGTCTTTATCCATAGTTTGTCAATTTTCACTTAAAATATACAAGCTATGTGAAATATTTTGTTTGGGACATTCTGTCTAGCAATGTAAGGAAAAGATTACATTTAGATATATTTGATGGAGTATTGTTTTTTATTTTCTCTAAAGGATATTGGAATTCTCAATCAAAACAAAAAGTTATAAAGCACTTTTTATTTCCTGTGGAAGTGTATTTAGGGAAGTGATGGAGTAGGCAGGTTGAAAACTGCTAAGTCACAGTGGACTAAGACAGTTAGTAATATGAGCATCTTTAATTAGACTTTAATTAGACTGTAACTTGTTTATCCTGATCTACTTGATTAGTGGCAAACTTCTCTTACCCAGAGGAACTCCCTTGGATCTCACTTTCAGTCTGAACAAATCATCCTGTGAGTACTGTGCCCCCTTCCTATGGGGATTCTGGCTGTGAAATAAAGAATTTCCTTTGCTTAACCACTGAAGTAAAACTGAAAAGAAATGCTTTGGAAACCATGGTTACATGATATTGTGTGCCCCAGAGGATCAGCTGTTGCAACAAGTTTAGGTGCTCTCCTGGAAGTCTGAAGATCCTGCTCCAGAGCTGCAGTGCTGTGATGTTGCCATGTGCCTGCTCACATATCTGTATTTGAAGGAAAAACAAAGGCAGCATCTGAGTGATTATGTACCTGGGCCAGTATTCAAATCTGGAGTTGGGTTAAAATTTAATTAACTAAACCATTGGCGATCATTTGAATACCTTCTCCTCCTAATTTTATAGGAGCAGTTTTAGCTAGACCTTCTGTACTAATGAGTTTTCCCTACAAAAGGTCTGTAGCTGAATTTCTCTGTGGGTCAGTAAGATTTTACTGGCCAGTGGAGTGCTGGGTAGTTCTTGTAATCACAAGTACAAGCAGAATTTTCTCAGTATGAAATACCTGCCAAAAAACTCCAACTTTATATCCCTAAATTTCAGGTTACTAAATATGTATGAAAATTGTGATCAAGTATAACTCAAGGAAGTACTGAAAATGCTATAGTACATTTATTTTCTGCTGCAATGTTTTAAAATTTTATTTCAGCTTCAATAAAATGGTGTTGTGTATTTCATACCTTCCATTGTTTTTATTTTTGTCCATTGTCATCTTGCTGACTTCCAAATGAAGGGAAGAACAGAGGTGTTTTGGGATATGAGAATAGAATTATGTGGAGGGGTGGGGAAGGGGCAGATTTCTTTTCGTTTTTTTTGTGTTAGGAAGATAAAGTGCTGAATTTTCTGGCCTGGGTGCTATCATGAGAACCTGGTGGGGAATTAAAGGAAGACATTGCCTGCAGAAAACTAAAAGTGCTACACAGAAAATTTTTCCTGCATCTTCTACTGTAGTAGAATCCACTGGATGTGTCAGGATGAATTCCAGATTTGCAGGAATGATGGTTCCAAGCCTGATCCTTTGTGCAGGCAGAGCTCCAGTATATGTAACTGGGGAAGGACAGATTGTGATGTTCCTGTGTCCCTGAATGACAGGATAGAGTATTTTGGTGAATGAGAAGATGGATGGATAGGCGTTTCAGCCTCTGAGAAGCTGATTTATGTTCCTTTATTAAAGTGGTTCTCTCATGAAATTCAGTGCTTTGTGGAATGCAGAGGATCGAAGGAGATCATCAGGTTGTCCCTTTTGGTCTTTAATGTGTCAGTTCCAGGATACAAAGAGATCATGTGGAAGGGGGGCAAGGGGACTCAGATTAAAAACAAAGCTCTGAAGTTTAGAGACACATGATTGAGTCCTGTGCTGATACAGACTTATCCATCGTGACCTCTGGGGAGCTGTGACTGGAGACACTTTGGTGACATTCACTTTTTATCTGCTTCATCAGGCAAACCACCAGTAGAGATGTCTCATGAGACTCCTGGTTTCAAACAAACCCTTTGTATGTTCAGTTTTGTTGTTAACTTCATTGGCACAATGGGTGGATTTAGAGTCTGAGGGCTGCAAGATGTGATGGTAGGATGGAAACCCTTGAATACCCACAGTAATGAAGCAGTGTGGGGACATTTTATTATCCAGTGTCTGAATATTTCTCAGTTTGTTTCATGCTGTAACAAACCAAGTTGTGAAGCACTTGGAATGTTTGTGATGATGTGACGCTGAATTTCAGTTCTCAGTTCAGACTGGATTCTGCCTGCAAATGGATGGTTGGAGGCAGGGCAAAAGTCACTCTCTGTAGCTGGGACCTTGCTGGGGAACCTGGCAGATGGTGATCACTATGTATAGCTTGAAACTTATTTAAATTTTTAAACAATTCTATATTTTATTACTAATTTCCATTTTTACTGTTACTAGAAGACAGTGGTTTTCTTGTAGTTCCTGTGGCGTTTGATTTTATAGCTGTTGAACCAAAAGAAACAATTCTAGACCCAGCATAGGAGTAGGGGAACAGAAACATCATTTTTCTTCAGACCCTGAATTAGTTTTAATTGGAATGCTTGGCTGGTTTTGTGCATCTTATATTTTGCAGGTGAATCTGTTATGCCTTTGTTCTTAAATGATATTTTTTCCATTTAGTGTATGCTTGTGCCTTCTCATGCATTTGTACACACCAGCAAGTGCCTGCTGAGGCAGAATTCCTGCAGCTGAAGCAGCTGTAAGTGCTTTCCTAACTAACAAATGCTGCATAACAGGGCAGAACTTCAAGGATTCTTCAGTCTATATTTTTTTTTAATTACTAATGTGTGTATCACCATGTGTGAGGATGTTACACAGAATAAATCTCGAGTCTGTTTTAGCTGATACATACAATGTTTTGAAATGTTATGCTTTTCTTTCATGGTAAGAGCACAATTATATTGGCTTTTTCACAATTCTGTTTCAGATGAGAAGAAGCAGATGGTTGCAAATGTTGAGAAACAGCTTGAAGAAGCGAGGGAACTGGTATGTTCTGGCTTTTCGTATGTTAACTGCAAATTCCTAAAAAAGTAATAGAATCATTGATAGCTACATTTAACACCCATGCCCTAAAAATACTTAGCAATGATATATTAGAAAATGAAATAGTAGTCTTGAAATAGTTCTTATTTGAGGATATGAAATGAGAATGTATCTTTTTTTAATCCTCTGTTAAATGGTGCAAGGTTTGCACTATTGCTGTAAGTCCATAAATAGTTAGACATAGTTGTGGATTAGGTCTTTAGGAATGGAATTAAATATTACACACCATGACTTTGTTTTTGGCTTGTAAGACCCAAGCATCTACTTCATTTCACCTATCAGAATGTCTTGTAGAGCAGTAGCTCTTTTTTTCCATTTTAGTGAGTGAGATATAAAGGTGAGGACAAGGGGCCGTGGCAGTGTGGGTCACTGCTCCAAGAAGAGTGTAGCTGTTAACCAGGCATTAGTTTGTGGTTCACACTGACAAAAAAATCCCAGTATGTGACAAACAAAAGTGACTCTTTTATTTATTTTGTTCCCGTTACAGCCTGTCATATCTTCCATCTGGGAGGAGGATAAGAGTAGAGTTTTGTAGATGCGGAGTAACTGAGTGTTGGTGACAGCTGAGATTGTCTTTTTCCCACATGGCCAATAGTTCCTTACCTGAAGTTGCTTTTATTTATTGCTTGCAAATGGCTTTGGTGTATCTAATGTCAGAAATGTAATCTGAATGTTAGGATAGGGAAAAAAATTAGCTTTTCTACCCTAGGATTTCTTGTAATGGAAAAAACTTGAATCAATTTTTTGGCTACTAACTACATACTAAAATTAATTTTTTGAAGTGGCATAGGAAGAAAAAAGTTTCTTGCCTGTTTGAAGCATACATAGTGCTTTTAGATTAAAAATAGAATTAGTCTTGTAGACCAGAGCATTGGAATAGCATCCAGTAAAGCTGGATCTTGGGATCTCTTCCTGCAGGATGACAAGGCACCTAACCTCTCTGATTTGTTATTCCCAGTGAGACACATGGTAAAATTATTGACTCATTTCATGAGGATGTTCTGTAGATACATTAAGGCATTTTGGGCACTTTCATATTCAAACAGCTGCAAAAAGTAGAAATGTAGAAATGTTTTTCAGCTCATTTTCACTACAAGTTGACATGGCAAAAGACAGAGCAGTACAGAGGAGCTCCAGTGTGGGTGGTCATTCAGATTTGATTTTCTACTCCAAGTAGATTGGAAGAAGCAGAAATTAAGTTAATGGCTTCTTACTTCTCTCCTTATGTCAGGAAAAGATCATCAACATTTGTATTTATTACAAGATTAAAATATAAATCCAGTATTTGCATTTTTATGCTAATGATGATCTTCATTTAATGTACTGGCTTTTCTTTCACACTTTTGTTTTAGATCTTTAGATTCAATTATTGGCTTTAAGCAATTACCCAACATGTTTGTGATTAATGTCAAGGCTTGGGTTTAGAAATCAATTTGAACAAACCTGCTAATAACAGAACTGATTAAGAGGATCCTATTTTAAACTAGAGACTACCGTAGAAAATTAAAATAAACCTAATTCCTTGCTGCTGATGGTTTTCATACATTGGTTTGCTTCATTGTCTTGCATAGTCAAAGCTGGGATTAGCTGATTTTTATTTCCTACTTGGCTAGGAAATAACACTCTCATGTATTATAAATATTATTATAGAGATAATTTATTTGTGTTCACTAACCAGTGATGGTTTTAAAACACTTTCTGCTTTGTTTGGGTAAAATCACTGGTGTAATTGATTTGATATATGTGCAGAACTGACATGAAAACTTTCAGACTCCCAGGCTGCCTTTTCAAGCCAGAGCTGTGGAGTAAGAAATCTCTGGAGAGAAATCCTGTTGTTCTACATCCGATGTGGAGTATCTAATTGTCATTTTTAACAGGTTTTTAACAAAGATGATTGTTGAGGTAACCTTGGGGAAATTGAGTGTAAAATCCAGCATGTGCCAGAAGAATTGTGAATTTTTGAGTGAAATTCTACTTTTAAGAAGACAAAGCTCTGTTATTTGCCTTTATCTTTGATGAACAACACATCACAAAATTGTTGTGTTGTAGATGCTGGGTTATTCTTGTCTTATGTTTTTTAGTTTAGATCTCTATTTTAGGTCCAGGGCTTTAGAATCAGAATAAAATAGTGAAGCTTACAAGTTTCTTAAAATACAGCAGCTGATTCCAGAGTCCAGAGCAGATTCATATGGAGAAGTTCCTGTGGGAGGGGGAGTCTTATTTTGGAGTGGGCAACATCAGTCACACTACTTTGTTGTATTTTTGAATGGAAATATGAAGGGCTGCTCTGCTTTTGCTTGTTTATGAAAAATATGATTTTATGACCAATAATGTGAGTTCTGAAAGTGGAGATGCATGAAATTAGGTTGCATTTAGGTTCACCCTTGCTTGGACCACTATGTTCTGCATGGCTTCTCATGGAAATTTCTCAGCCCAGGCACAAAATGCACCCATTTAATCTCATGATGAAAAAACATTGGTAAATGTTGGTCAGCCTAAGTATGCTTCATTGTTGTTCCTTGGACCTTACACTCTCTAATATTGACTCTTTAGAATGAACATTTTAGATGTCATGGATCCTGGCCTGATTGTTAGTGCAAATTGTGGATTTACTGGTATATGTTTTTGTTTTTATATAACAGACAAGAATTGAGACTTCATTAATATATATATATATATATATATATATATATATATGAGGGAAATGTTTATAGAACATTTGAGATCAAATATATTAAGATAAAATTGATAAGAAATAAGCTATTAATTCCAGCTATTGGTTTAATGTATAATACCCCTTTGGAAAGTTAAGCCTGAGCTAAAGAACTGAGTAGAATTAGAAATTGCTTTGTGTGTTTCAATTCATTAGTGACTATTTAATTAAAGTCTGCTTTATAGTTTATTATTGAATATAATTTTGTATAATCAGAATACATCAGGAAAAATGACGTTTGAGTATCTGGCAATTCCATTGATTAAATTCAGATGCTTTTCTTATGATATGAGGATGAAATTTCAAAGTGTAAGCAAGTGATTACATAGAAATAAATTCTAGCAGTCCCTTGTGAAGATCTGCAACCAGTAGCCTGGGACCCTAATTGAGGAGCATTTCTGCTCCTATGCCATATTGTTCAACCCAGATCAGTAGGAGGTGAGTAAATATTGTTTCAGGGCCTACAGCAACCAAGAAGAGGTATTCTTTTATCTTTTTTGAGTAAATTGGAAAGATTTTAAAAGGCAGGTGTGGAATTCTTCTGCAGTTCAAAACAGAATTCCTGAACAGGCAGCACCATATAGAGCAGGCTCCAGGACCCAGTGGGCAGGTAATTAGCAGCCCTCATTTACAGCTTTTGATTTGGTGTATCCCTGTGCCATATTCTTGTATTTCAGGCCCCTTAGAATTTTACATGACAAGAAGAAATAAAAAAAGCTTTTGAAGGATAGAATATGTCTCTAATTTTTTAATCCATTTGACTGTATGCAAGTTCTTGAATAGCATTGTCATTGAACCCTGAAATTCCGCTATTTAATATTCTTACATATAAATTTGGGACCTAGATTTAGGTAGACAATTCAGGTTATGTAATTCTACTGAGATAGCAATATTTAAAGAATATGTAAAATAATTAGTTTATTAAACATAAGAATTACTTTATTAAACACACACACTGGTGGAAAATAAAACTTCACACATATATATATATATGTAAAGCCATTTTTTAGCCAATGGTTTCCAAAACTGCACGGCTAGGTGAAGGTAGGCAGGAATTATCCTGTTTTACTAATTTATTTTTTTTTCTTTAACAAGATGTATTCATCACAGTTGGAATTGAAATCCAGAAATATTTGGCTCAAGTCATTCCTTCTGAGTGTTGACAATACTAATGTTGTCACTTGTTTCTTGACTTTAGACTGTGCAAAGATTTTAATAAATTGTTTGTATATTGCAGAATAAGCAACATTTTTCCTTATATAGAAGGAATATTTCTTGACCTTAGGTATATTTCTTGACCTCAGGTAAATTTGTTCTTGTTATAACTAACCTTTTGATTTATATACCTCCTCTTTATTTTCCCTTGTCAGCTTGAGCAGATGGAACTTGAAGTCCGAGAGATCCCACCCCAAAGCCGAGGGATGTACAGCAGTCGAATGAGGAGCTACAAACAAGAAATGGGAAAACTTGAAGCTGACTTTGTGAGTTTTTAACTTATTACATAAAGAAGGCATCTCTAAGAATTTTAGAAATAAAACAATGCAGTTATCCAGGCAAACAAGAGGGCATTTTTGACTAGTGTGAGGGATGAGTTCTGCATGTGTCTTGCTGTGTATGTGGACAGATGAAAACCAAACTGAGGAAGAGAAGCTTTTCTTTTAGCAGCAGTCCCACACCAATATTCCAGTTGCTAGCCTCCTGTCCCTTTACCCTGGAACTCTGTTGTTTCTCCATCAGTAGATGCTGTGAGTGTTCATGATGTATGCAAAATAGTCAGCTTTTAATCCTATTTCTCAAGGAATGACAGCTTGTAGTAATGTGGGCAGTAACATGAAAGCAGTGTAATCTCCAATCTGTGGAATTTTTCAATGTAGTTTATCTCATGTGCACTTCATTTGTTAGTCACTGTGTTGTCTTTTCCATTGCACTTAGATTCTTCTTGGCTTTTGTACAAATTGGTTATAAATACTACATTTTTTTGAGTAATGGATGCAGACTAACAAGATTCCCTTGTCTAGGGGCTTCTGCTACAGTTATCAGTCCTTTTTTTTTGTGGCTGGGATTTGCACTGAATAGATTTACATAGAGACAAAACTGTTTCCTGTAAAATCATGAAAAAGTTCAAAGGCATTGCAAAGTGTAGGAAAATGCTATGTTAATTGGCAGCAGCTCAGTTCCTCCAGGGTAGGGAGAAAGAAATAACTAGTGGCAGTATTTTCCATTCACTGGAGAACTGTGAATTTCCTCAGGTTGCTGGCAGCAGTTTAATCCTTCAGGGGAGGGGAGTCAGTGTTTATACCTGCAGCCAAGAAATCCAGCTGACTGTCACTCCTCTGTGCTTCTGCCAAGCTGAACAGTTGCACAAAAATGTATGAGAAGATGGTTGCAGTTTGTAAAGTTTGAGGAACCTTAGAATAAAAAGACTTGCATCAAAATTTTGAGGCAGTCTCATCTGTTGCCCTGTAGGAATTGTGTGTGGCCAAACAGTGACTTCCCAGAGAGAGCAATTTCTGGACCAATTGTGAATGCTGTTTATCTTCTCAGATGTGTGAGAATTTGCTGTCAGCATATATTTGTTCCTGGCCTATTCTATATGTAGGTAGATGGTGGAATTTATACTTTCATATTCCCAGGCAAGTGAGAATGAGAGAGTTCAGAGCTGAACACTGTATGGAAGAGGAGAAATGAGTGCAAGGAAATGCATCATAGCACTGGGAGTTACATGAACACAAGAACATGAGTTTGTGCTCAAAGTGAGGAAGCAAAAACAAGATGAGAAAGAGGAAGGAACAGGTCATAATAATGGATAGAAACAACAGCTCCAAACCCAAGGATCTTCAGCAGAAGATCAAGGAAAGAAAATAATGTGAACGATGGAGCAAAGTGCTGGAAGAAAACAACTGTGCTTGAAAAAAATCTCTTATATAGCAAATAGTGTGGTTACAAAAAAGTGCCTTACATAGTTACAGGTTCTAAGTACTAATATTTATCTAATTTCATATGTAAGGATTTAAGACTCTTTTTGGATTATTATCCAGGAAAATAGCAACTTGTTGGAAACTATAGAACAAAATTAATGGCAAAAACTACATACCTCAATGCACAGTCTTTTTCATGAAGTTCTGTATTTCAAATGCAAAGTGAATGCAGAACCAGCACTAGTAGTTTTATTTTATGTTCATTGATAGCATGAGAATTGATCTTGTTATTATTTGAATGCCTTATAGCATCTGAAAATTTGCCCTTACCCAAACAGTTATGGAAAACAGCAGCATAGCAACATGTTTAAAGCTAGGAGAAGGAAACATGAGGTTTGTGGACTGTTCACTTGTCCATTCTTTACTGGCAGGATGAACAACATTAAAGCTTATTTTTGACATTTAATACGTAACTGGTGAGTTTATTTTGTCTTGAGCAGCGTGTGTAATAATGTCAAAATGCCATTACTGTAACACTATTTATTAGGTGCTGTGGCATCTTTGTGAATATGTAGGGGTTTTTTTCCTGTACACTTCACTATGTTGAAGTATATTCCGAAAAATACAGATTTAAGTGCTGTTGAGAAGTTACTCCAAACGTGGCTTTTCATCTCTAACTTTGTAATCAAATAGGAAAAAGTTGCAAATAGGAGATTTATTTCCTCTCATTTCTAATCCTTGCAGTTAGGTGTCAGTGCTCTGCAGTCCAGGGGCGTGTGAAGGCAAAGGATTGCAAAGGCACTGGAAGGCAAAGGCACTGCATTGCACTTGCATAGTGGTAACACACTAATTGCAGTAATTAATATCCCAGCAGAAGAAAACACCTTGCCCTGTCTGAGCCCTCTCTCTTGAAGGAGAACAGTGATAATGATAAAAAGAATAGCACACTTTTGTCTTTGAAAGTACTCAGGAAGCACAGCACTGTGAATACTGATGGGCAAAATGAGCAGAGCAAGCACTGCACCTCAGCTTTAGGCAGGAGTGGTTTCTGGGGCTCCCCTCAGTGCTCTGCAGTCTTCCCTGGGGAGAAATACCAGAACAGGGCAAGCATGAAGTGATGCTTCTCTGCAGAAAAGCTGCACACATCTCTAAAAAAGAACTTTCAGGCTTGTGATATGAAACTGATAAGCTTTATGCTGTCTTTTTTCACTTGCAGATGTAAATCTTGTGTTTATTATCTTATTTTCAATAGCTCATCCCACGCCCTTCATTTCTGTAGGGGTGTTGGTCCCCGTTAGGTCGGGAGGGACCGCGGGGCTGTGCCGGGCTGTGAGCGCGATGGTGGCTCTATCTTGTGGCCCCAAGTGGAGTTGCACATCACAGCCTTGTGCTGTCCTGGCTGTTCCACGGCTTGGGAACACCTGCCAGAGAGTTCCTGAAGCTTAAAACAATCTTCCTATCAGAAGTGTTTCCCCTGCATTTACCAGTGCACCATTGTGCAGTTTAGGTAGGTACAGTTTGTGGTGATTGGGAGTGGGGCTGCAGCAGAACCTCAATGGGCACAGCTGTGAGCAGCGCTGACAGCAACGAGCCAGGGAGTGCCCAGGGGCACTGAGCAGCCACCAAAGGGAGCAGAGGGCACACAGGGGCAGTGCATCAACAGGAGGGGATAAAAGGTTGGGCTGAAGAACAAGAAGGGCAGGTGCTTGCAGCCTGCTGAAGTGATGTGGCACTACTCTGTGTGGGTTGAAGCCTTCTGGTATTGTATAGTGACTCTCTGTATCATGGCCCTCTCGACTGCAGCGTGTGCTGTGGTATATGCTGGGACAGATTTAAGCTTGCAAGTATTTTTTTTCTGCCTGTTTCATATATAGAATGTCCATGGTGCCTACTTGAAGTAAGTTCTGATGGCAAAAAAAGTATTTTACGTATGCGGACTATAGATGTTGTTTATTCATAGAAATAAAGCATTTTATGTTAATTGTTACCTAAAAGTAGCCAATTTTCTTTAACTAGTGAGGATTTATAGTGGTAAAAGGCTTCCAGATTTTATAAACATTACTTTAAGCTAAGTCCCAGTCCATGTGAAAATGTGACTCTATAAACCTAGTAAATATATGGTTATTTCCTAGCATTTTTATCTATCCCCAGGGTTCCATGTACTGGCTCAATGTCAGGGCACCATAAAATAGAAAAAACCAAAGGCAGGCATTTATTTTCCTGAAAAGCTTACTGCTGGCATATAAGGCATTCAAATAGATGAGGAAATATAAAAATCTTGTAAGACTACATTATACAGTAACATTGGTGTTAGAAAGATGAATATTGCACAACCAGTGTTGAAAATGAGATGACCATATTGAGAAGGAAGAAATAGCCATCAAATAAAGGAGGCTACATAGGAACTGTTCCTATGCTGTTGGCAGCACAGAGGTAAATCTTGCAGGTAGCATTTATTATCAGTTCAGGAGACAGTGCTCATTCCTTTTAAATCCTCAGAATTGGTACTGATTTTGGTAATTCTGACTTTCAGAATAACCTTTAAAAGAAAAGAGGTGGGGCAAATTTGCAGATATATATAGATACATTGAACAAAACTTGAGTAAACATTTAAACATTGTTGGCTTTTAACAATAGCTTCAGTCATTAGTGAGGTACGTATTTACAATTTATACCTCCTGCAGGTTGTTTTTCAGATTACTGTTAAAACTTCAGCTGCTGTTAAGCTTTAAAAACATTTAAGGAGATAACCAGGAGATAATTTTGTTGGACAAAGTTCGCTCTCTTGTATGACTCTCAAATACCACCTGGGTCCAGAAGCTCACCTGAACAACTCATACACCCGTGTCTGTTGTGTTCTGGCTGTTTTTTGCATATACCACTTCCCCCATTTCAGGTTCAGTCACCTACCCAGACAAATATGGCTGTAAACACCTGAAACCATTTCTCAAATGACAAGTTGGTGGCTGCATCTTTATGGCCAGTCTTCCCCAGGTCTCCAGTTGGAACTAAAGCTTAGAGGCTCAACTGTTGCTGCTGGGTTATTTTGGTTTATAAAGCAAATAGTGCAATAATGTTCTGTACTTAGAAAAGTGTGAGCCATGTGTGGGACTGCTGTATGTGTATCTTAGTTGTTATATCCTAACAGTGTTCTTGAAAGCAGGGAATCTGTCATGCCAAAATGTTATGTGTGCACAAGAACCTTGCCTGGGCAGGTACAGGTGCCTTTAGTGAAACCTGATCTGTTGACACATTTAAAAGTTCTGAAATCAGATTGGTTTTCACTCTGTGAATAGTACAGCTCTTTTGAATGGGGCTGTGGAGGATTTGTTTTAATGCACACAAGGTTGAACTAAGTTTCAGAAGAAAGAATTTGAATTATCTGGCCATGTACTTTGACAATCTAATTTTGAAAGAGCATATTGTGAACAAAAGTTCCTTCACTGCCATTTTTATAGATACTGTCACCTTCTTGAGATAAGTAACCACTCCTCTACATTCTACTCAAAATGCTCCTTACAGAGGCACTGTTTGTTTTCCTCTGGTACTTTTCTAATAACTTCTGATATATTTGTCTGCCTGACCGGGGCTGAGCAATAGGCTGGCTTCTTTTCTACAGAGGCTAACTCCACATTGTCCTCAGCTTGTTTTCACTTGTGTCCCACCCTGGTGGCTTTGTGGTGGAAAAAGATAGAGGCATTTCACCTTTTGAAATTACTTGATTTATAATACTGCTATTTTAAATGGGGAAAAAGTGATACAGAAAAAACTGTTCTTTTTGATTTTTGGCAACATTCAAGGCCTAAACTAATGAAATATTAGGAAGTGGTATAACTTAGAACCCCCTAGAAAATTTAAATGAGTAGATAACCCTTAAGTTATTTATGTCTTAAATTTCTTTGTATTGTTTTGTGTGGAATTATGCAGATGGAAGTAAATTTATTTCATAATGGAATTTAGTAATGATGAGATGCTTTTCTGTGGAGGAAAGTGTAAAAGATGGGAGTTAACATGCTTAATTTGTAATTAACCTAAAGGGTTGTGATCATCTTAGCTGAGATTCCTGAGAGGCCACACCAGTGAAACACACCTTAGCTCCTGGGCTTTGTAATTCTGTAGGTATTGCTTACAAAAAATCATCCCTTGTTTGACCAATGAGTGTGTTATGCATCTCATAATTCAATGTGTGAAGAGGTAATATGCTGGGTGAGGGCAACCAAGCAGCAAACTTTTAATGTCAGCCTTTACTAGAGTCTTCTCTGAACCAACTCCCCCTTGACCCTCCCAGGAAATTCTGTGTCTGTCTCATCTGTTAACACATAGGGCTGAGACTGGTGGCTTTTGTGGTGGCTCTTTGTTGGTCCTTCAGCAAGTTGAGGTGGAGGTGATGCACATGATTTTAAGAAAAACCCATTTGTGTAGCTTAGGCTTGGCTGACTGATTACAAATAAAGGTGTTTTCAGGAAGTGATTTGGTGAGTCTGATAACTCTTGTGTGTGGCTGGGGGCAGTGAATAATGGAAGGTGTATGACTCAGAGCACTATGAGCATTCATGCCTTTTTCCTTTCTCCCTTCACACACAAAATATTTCTGTACTAAAGTAACTGAAAAGTGGTCTGTGGCAGACCAGCTGATAGTTTGTAGACATGTTCACATTTCAGCCCTTTCCCAAGCAGAGAACTGCAATTTGTGTTTACCATGGAGTTTGCTCTTATGTGAAAACTTCTACTTCTCAAAATAGTAGAGGTAAGTATGTTTGCTGTTCTTTCAAAAGAGAATGGAAGAAGCCATGTTCAGTCAAAATTTCTTCTGACTAGCTGATAGGAAGAGTGACTTCATATGGAAAAGGTGAATGGGGGAAAGAGGGGCACAAGGGGGAAGGCTTTATTGTTTCCCACTCCCTCAGTGGTTTGTTACTCTTCCCCAGTGATACTCCCATACCTGTCGTGCAAAAAGAAGCAGCTGTTGTTGACCTGCTTTCGGTAGCAGCTGTAATAAAGGTGCTGTAGTTGAACGTGGGTGTAGGGGGAAATGATGAATGAGGAAAGCAGGGTGTAGTTCATGCTCACTTCATTCTATTGCTTACCTGCACTCCTTCAAGTAGAAGTTTGGTTTTGTTTCTACCACGAGGTAGAAACAAAGATAACCAAAACAGAAATCAGACAAACTGAGCAAAACCCCCACCATTTGAACGTGTTTACTTTTCAGGCTAGAACTGCACTCTCGACTTCCTTAACGTGTTATGATGCTTTTTGTTATTGTGGGGTTTTTTTGTTTGGTTTTTGGGTTTTTTTTTTTCCAGCTAGAGCGAGGCTATTTTGCATTTCAGTGCTGCATAGGAAGAGACACGTGCTATGGTAAATAATAAAAAATACGAAGAAGGTTCTTTTTGAGGGGCCGGATGAATTCCGGCCGTTCCGATGTCCGGTGTGCTGTCCCTGCAGCGCCGCTGGGTGGCGCTGTTTGTTTGCAAAGCAAGCGTCGCTTCCCCCCCTTTCCCCCCCTCCAGTTTCTTTTTTTTTTTTTTCTTTTTGCCTTTTTTTTTTTTTTTTTTTTTTTTTTTTTTTTTGCTTTGGTAGTAACTGAAATTACTGTTTCATGAATAAAATATTTCTGGTGGGATTTGCATTTCTATATTGGCTGAAGATACTGTGTTGAATGTTTTATTAACCAGCCCAGTGCAACTGTCAGCCTATTAAAGAGATCCAATGGACCCTGTTTAGCTAAATAAACTAAATAAATCCAATTCGTCAAATTGTGTTCCTGGCTGTTTATTTTCCATTCTTTTGATGTACAGTTTATTTTAAGTTAAAGCCACATAGATTTAAAAATTAATGTGAAAATAGAATGTAGTGTTTGAAACATGAGAAGACTAATTGCCATGGTCAAAAATAGCTTCCCTTTATAGTGAAGTTGCCATCTGGTAAATGGTGAACTTTTTATTTGTGACTGATTAACTGTCCCATGTCAAAAATTAGTTAGCAAATGAGTGGTTAATAGCTTTTTTTGCCAGCTTGGTTTTGTTGCTTCTATGAAGAGAAACTTGAAATACAAGCACTGCTGTTAAAAATAACTGTTTCTATCCAACTTCAAGAGGTTTGTTCTCTATCTTGATATTTTCTCAATCAGAATTCAAGGAGAAAATTTTATATGGTCATTAGATATTAAATGCTTGTTGAAATTCTCATGGCATTGTAAGCAAATATTGGAGTGTTTAAAAAAAAACCTCTTAGCATAACTGAATACATTGCATGTCTGGTTGTCAAACAGTTGTCAAACATTACAAATACTAGCATTCATTATATTCTGCTAGTACTAATAATATTTTAGTTACCTTTTTTCTGCTGAAAACCTTTGCCACAGAATAGCAGGAAACTGTAGATTTGTGGTGATGTTACTGGGATAATACAATTTTTTCTATGCTAGTTGCAAGTTCTTGTAAATGTAAATACATTCTGAATTTGTTAATAAGAGAGATAAAGAAACAGTGATGGTTGTATTTGCTCTTTCTTTCTGATGCTTTCCACAACACAGACTTAGTGATGCTACATGTTGACTTGTGTGTTTTACAAGAAATCAGAGTTGCCAGGTATCATGTTTTGCATAGTTTTGTTTTTATGATCTTGGGTTTCCAAAAGTGGAATACTGAAATTGAGTGCAATAGAAATACAGTTCGATTAAATTGCATTTCTGGCTCTTTTCTCAAGAAGTCTACTATAATTGATTGAACAGCCCTTGTGAAAAGCTAAAGTGTTAGATGAATTCAAACATGTCAGGGGTTCTTATGAGAAATCATTTAATCAAGTAAGTCCACCTTTTTTCATGCAGATTTTTCTTACTAACCAAAATAGTAAATTTTTGTTTCTGCCTTCACCCCAAATTCTAACCCAAGAACAAAGTAGATATTTAGGCAGATGTCATCAGTGTTGGAGAGAGTGCTGTTCCCTTCTCTAAGTAGACTTTAATTTGTACTAAATAAATTACGTTTCTTTAGTATTTTCTAGCTATAAATGTTTTAAAATGCTATGTAAAAACTAGACCACATCTCTTTTGTCTCAGGGAAAAAACCTTCCCACTTTGTGCTCTAAGCTGGTTCTTTTTAACATGCTAGTAATAAGCTCAGAAGGAACTTCATGATTCTGTAAAACTTGCTATCAGGTAAAAAAAGATGGACTTTTATGGCAATCTTGTTTCTGGCTTTTAGTGAGGAAAGAATAGAAAGTGAAAAAATGGAGCTGGAAGTGTATTAGAGTGATTCTGCCTCCTCCTAGCAATGTTCTTTACTATGTGAAACATATGGAAAAAGTGTGAAATATCTCTGTTCTTTTGTTTGGTAGCTTTTTATTTTTACTCTGCAATCATTTAGTAGTCTGTCCCAAATAAAGCCAGCTTCCCTTAAAGCTGCTGTACAAACCTCAACAAAATGTGGTTCTTGGCCACAAAGTCTATTTAAACTTGCTGTTCTTGCTCAGTTAGGGAGGAAATCCCTGCAAAGGCTAGAGGATCTAAAGTTGTACATTTGACAATTTAATGCTTGTATACATTTATAATAAGTGGATCAAATGCAGCACCTCCCTTACTTTTCATTTGCTTTTTATAAACTGCCTTTAGGGTGCCAATGTGAGGAAAATAGGCCTTTTCCAATATTTAATGAATACTACAGAGGTTTCACTCCTAAAAGAGGTGATCAATGAAAATTAGAGTAGAAATAGAAAGATTACAGATAGTAAAAAGGAATATAGCAGGTGGCTTCAGGGATCAGCAGCAGAACAGAATAATTTTTCCTTCTATAGTAACATTTAACCATTTCACATGGGTGTAATGAAAAAAGGGTTTTGCTAGCTAAATATTTGGTGCCTGGCATATAAAGAGAAAGAAAAGGGGGAGTGTGTGTGTGGGCTCTGCATGTTTCCCATTGAGTGGCATTTGTGCACGCTTTTGGAACCCCCACAACTTTCCAACATGCCCTTAGTTTGGTTTTTTTTTTCACTTTCTGAGAAGTTAAGACCAGAATGAATAAGGGTAGTGTTTGCCAACTTACCCTCCTGGTCAGTGTGGAAAACACTGAATTGCAATTGCAGGCTTTGTACCTGTTCACTAAAGATTCAAATGTGAATTCTGGCAAGTCAAAGAAAAGGCTTGTATTGTGTCTGGTGGGTCTTGGCTTGAGCCTTAGTTAGAGAATGCTCCTGCATTATGAATTTAACACCTCCTTTTCACTGATTCCTGAGTAAAGGTTTGAGCCATTATTAAATCGAGCTCTAACTTTTGCTAGGTCATGTCACCAAGCAGGAAAAAAAGTGTTTATTTAATATTTTATTTGAGAGAATAGCTGCATTAATATCAAAGTAAATTCTCTTATTTCAAAATCTGAAAAGTTACTTTTCATTATGGTGGTTGGTATTTTGGGACATGTAACTGCAGCTATTTTGTCACAGAGATCCCCATTTGTGGAGTGCCTAGCACAAAGGGATTTCTCACTCATGACTACAGCTCTTTGGCACTGTAATGAGTATTAACTAAATAGAACTATGCAAAGGACTAGCTTGTTATGTTAATGTGTTTCTTGTGATTATTTTTATTTGTTTAAGAAATACAGATTAGTGTCAGTATTATAGGTTGTTGTATTAGCAGCTGTCTTTGAAACCACAGGTTTTCATGTGATGTGTTTCTGTTAAAATTTCTTAAAGCATCCTTAAAAAATGAGAAGCATTTGTCTGTGATTAATGTGGTTGTGAGTAAAATAATGCTAAGGCAGGGTCTAAACCACAGTACCAGGATTTTTTTTAGTCAAAAGAAAATATTTGATTTGTACTGACTCTTTTGTATAGTTTCATAATTCAATGTCATTAAGACCCTCAAGTGACCACGTGATTCCCCTCTCCTGTCTGCCCAGTCCTCAGGAGAAATCACATTCTCTGGTTCAGTTGTGTAAGCTTCCCACAAAGTTAGTTCAGTCAACTAAATCAAGGTAAAAAGTTACAGAAAGGTCAGGATTAAGTTAGGGGTTGCTAACCTGAATTGCTTTCCCAGCCTTTTTAAGCCCTTAGTGCTCCTTTTGTCTTTTTCTTACCTTCTGTCATGTTGTCCTCTGTTAGATCTTTATTTCAGTTGAAGGCACCTGGGCTGCATCTTTCTCCTGACCCATACTTGGAGTCACTTTCAAATGTGTTATTAAATCCCTTTTTTCCATTCATGAGCTACATGTCTGGCATTCAGCAATGCAGATCGGTGGCTCAGCACTTGGGCCCTGTAGAGAGCTTGGTTTAAAATGCATGTATTTTAGAATGAACATAAGGAAAATTTGCTCCTTTCTCCCCTCATTTTCCCTTTTCCTTTTTTTGTTTCTCTTTCTGGGGCAAATGTTAAAAGTTTTTACTTTTAATTTGTACCTAAAAAGCACTCTGTTGCTAAGGTCAGAACCACTGAGTTCTCTCATAATGTAGGACTAGTTTCCAACCCATTTGTACGTTTTAAAAAATGTCTTAGCTAAGGACTTTTCTCCCATTTGGGGCTTCTTGTACAGTGGTGGTGTTTGCCTGGACAAAATCCCCCTATTTTTCTCACTTACTGTATGTGAGTCTGAACAGAGTTCCTTTTTCAGGAAAATGAACTGGAAACTCCATTTCAGGTGTGCACTGAACAGACATGAGGGTCTGAACAAAATACTGGTGTTTCAGGCAGCTTTGAGCCATGTTGAAGGGAAGATGTTTGATCTAAGAACTGGGCCAAATCTATTCTGCAATAAAACCTGAAATCATGTACACTACAGAAAAAGTAGTGGAAGAACTCCAACATGCTCCTGATGTAGATAAATGTATTCTTTTGGAGCAAGATTTCCTTTTGAGATCCTTCCGTCCTTTGTGGAAAATTTGGACCCTGTGGAAATTTCCATTCCCTTTCTTGTACCCTGTATCAGACAAAGGAAAGCAGGACAGGTGCTTCTGTAGCCTGAAATATCATAGGATCACAGAATGGTTTGGATTGGAAGGGACCTTCAAAATCATGTAGTTCCAACACCCTTTCCCCATGGGTAGCGACAACTTCCACTAGACCAGGCTGCTCAAAGCCCATCCAGTCTGGCCTTGAACACTCCCAGGGATGGGTCTGGATAATTCTATGGCTAATAGGCATAACTAAATATGTTTATTAATAAATTTGGACTATTTTTCATTGTTGGAAATTGTCTTTTCAATCACTTATGGTGGAACACGTGTCAGTTCTTTTACCTTCTTGTCATTTGAACAGAAAAACAGCACCCCTGGTTTTCCATTTTATCCAATCCACTTTCAAGGTCTTCAGCACTAAATTTTTGATAGCAACAAAGGATTAGTGGTTTGCATTTCTGATATTGCATGCTTGAGTCCCTGCTGTACTCATTGCATTTGTGATTTTGATGCAGAAGTGACATGAATCATTAAAATCCCACAAAAATTAGCAACAGGAAGTCCAGATCAAGTCTTTGAGGGCACATTTAGTGTGTCTGGTGAATTCTAAGAAAACACTATCGTTATCCTTGTCAGGTACATTTTACAGACTAGTTAAGAGGCTGGGCTGGGCCATGCCATGCATGGTTCATGATGTCCCAAGTATTAAATTTAGTATGATCTTGGTTATATAATAGTAAATTCTACACTGTATCTAATTCTGAGGTGTAGAGTTGGACTTTCTGAAGAAAAGAAATGCCTCTTCCAGTAAGGAGAGCTGTCCACTCTCTGGCACCCCCTGCCTTTAAACTTCTGTGCCTCCTCTCTATGCTGTTCCTTGTTCTGAGTGTGGCTTGGGCAGGAGTGTTTGAACTAACCTATGCAATGGAGTTTATCCTTGCATTCAGATAAAGGCTTTTTTCCCCTATAGAGCCAACTGCTGCAGTCTGGCTGGAGTGAGTCACTGATGAGATGTTTGGCTGTATAGCCATAGAGGGGGTAAAATTCTTGAAAGGTGGCTATGCTGCCCTCTTGTTACATTTTTGGGGGAAATATCCAGAATGAAGTGACAACAGGTTGTTCTGCCATTGCAAACAAAGTCAGGGGACCTTTGGCAGTAGCAATCTTCTTGAGGGAATTGAATCAAGCACCTCCTGTGGAAAGTGGAAACAAATCCATTGCTTTGCTCAACTTCAGAGTTGTATTCAAAGTTGGTTTTTTTTTGCCTTATATTTTACCTTTTAAGAGACTTGGTATACTTTAGAATAAGAAATTTTTGGCATATGTTTAAATATTGTTGAAGAAATCTGTGTGTTTGTGTTAATTTGTTGGGGTTTTCTTTAATATTAACAAAGTCCTTTCCCCTGGCCCAAAAAGTCAAAATGAAATTCAGATTCTCTAGGATATATAGTCTGTCTGGAAACTTCATTGTTGGACACATCACTTCAAAAATAGCCATATGAAGAAAAATGTGTGATGCACTTATTGACAGAGAAAAGCCAATAAATCCAATTTGATTCAGGAAGCTGAGAAATATTTTAATAACTTTCTGACGTTTTCTTGTAGTTCTTATTTACCTTATCAATAGTTATGGTGACATATGATTGTCAACTTTTTATATTAAACCAAACTAATAAATTAAACATGTTGTGTTTATACCTGATGAAAGCTGACGTTTTGGAAAGGTGTTAAAATATACTGACAGGTCTTGTTCATAAACTCCTTTGGTATAAATATGTAGATGACATCTTTAGATATTGTTTGTACATAGGCTGATAGGCAGGAAACGTTGACAACGTAACAAATGCAAATGTCAACCCCACAATTTAACCTTTCTATGTAGGAAAAGATGTTAGTTTTAAGTTACATGTATCTTTTAACTTTATTTTCAAAGTTTTTTTTGAGCCTGTTATCATTGCTGTTTCATGTGCCACTGAAAGTAACACTGCAATAAGAAAGATTTGCACTTAAGAGCTTTTCTCTGTGGTGCTCCTACTTAAATGACTGCGGCTGAGAGGGTGTTTTTTTCTTCTAATTCTTTTTATTTTTCATGTTTGCCTGGTACCTTCTGAATCTTTTTGCAATATTATCTGTTCATTCCTTACTTGCCAGTGATTCAGGGCTTGTGTGACTCAAGGGCAGTAAACCAGTGAAAACTCTAAAAATGTTGGAGCAGTTTCTTGTAACAACAGACAGATGTCCTTGGCCTTAACCTGCATCAGGGTTGCTTCATATGCTGGATATTTCTGATTTGAAATTTGTCTTCTCAGTGGCGATGTAAATCCGTTATGTGTTCTCTGCTTGACGTTTGTTCCACATTCTCCACAAGCTGTGATTGATATAAAATCCTGCTCAAGTTAAGGTCAGTTCAGAGTGGCCGGGGCCCTCAGGGCACCACCAGCTCTCGGTGGCCCTGAGCAGTGTCCCCACACACCAGGACCCAGGGCTCCACTTCAGGGCTGTTTGCTCCTGTTTGGGGGATGCTGTGGGATGCTGCTCTCAGCTCCCCATGGCCCTGCCCATCTGTGATCCCTGCTGATAAAATTCTGAATTCTGCTGAATTCTGGTCCCCTGATAAAATTGTGGCCTGAGCTTACTGGCACTGGGAGCTGTGCCGCTGTGCCAGGTGTCGGTGGCACGTGTGACTTCACAGGCCTTGTTCTTTCTGACTTTTAAAGCTGCTTGATAGGAAAAACTCCAGTGGTGATTTCTGTCCCCTTCCTGGGCACCTCTGCCTGAGGTCTGGAGTCTGGGTGAGCAGCCTGGGGTCTTTTGTGTCCAGGACTTTTTGGTGGGATTTCATAGTGTTGACCTAGAGCATGCATTGGAATAGCAACTACCTTGCACTGCATTCAGAATGGGAACACCTATCTTGATCCTGATGGCTGCAAGCAGAGTTCCTACAGAAACCTGTAGCCTGTCTGAATTGTGTCTCTGTTTCCCATTTTAGATTTGGGAGGAGCTTCAAGAAGAAAAACTTTGTCTTCTGTCAGCCAGGCTTTCCATTCTGTCTTTGGTGACCAATTTCACAACTAAGATGAACTTTCCCATAGTGTTCTTGCTGCTGCTTCATGCAGGTCTTGATTTATCACAGCTGAAAGTGCACAGGTAGATTGGGAGTGTGTTGGTAGATAATCTCATGATGTTTCACACAATTCCAGCTGAATGGTTTGAATATTCTCTCTATAATAACTAAAGATATATCTGTGAATCTCATCAGGGGGAATCCATCCCTTCCTCCTATGTCATTGAATGTACTCCATGTACATTCATGATGTACAGATGTGTCAGATAGAGAAGTTAACCAGAAATGCAGAAATTTGGGAAGGGGATGTGGGCATTAAATGGTTTGTGATGCTGGAGTGTTGGAATCAAAGCTGTTGCTATTGTGGCAGGAATTATAGTATGATAAATTTTAGCAGTGGTAAAGGATGTTGCTACTGGTTTTGTTGTTTTTCCCTTGTTATAAATGAGTTAAAATGTCCATGGTCACAGCTCAATGTCTGTTATAAATAAAACCAAAAATGTATCAAAAGTTTTGGTGTTCTCTAAGTGCCTACAGAGGTACTTAATGAAAGTCAAATGGTAGGAGGTTAGTGCAGGCATATAAAATTTAATAGTTTTGGAAGGTTTCAGGTGCATTAAAAATAACTCTTTTCCAGAATAATTAACAACTTTAACTTGGTATTAAATCAATCAGCCAGTTAGTGCAGTGGTGTTTTGTATTGTGGAAACTTTTGTACTGCATTAATGAACACCAACCTTTTGAGCAGATATTTCTGCAGTTAGACTGACCTATATATTATGTATTACTTAAAGGTAGCTCTGAAAAGTGTTTTTCAGATATATATTGTTTTCTTGTTGTTAGATAGATGGACAGATTTGGGATGTACATCTATGATACCATGTAATTGACAGAAAACCCTCTGGTATTTGACTGTCCAAAAAACATGAAAGGTATAATTTACTTTGCAACAATCCTATTCTGTCAGATGGTTGCATTGACTTTCTGAAACAGTTGGAGAAAATTGATATGGCTTAATGTAAATGAAACTGTTACATTTGATTCTTACCTCATTTTACCTCCCTGTGGTATCAAGCACTTCCCAATTGTGCAGTAAGCATGTTTTGTATGCTTTTATTCCAAATCTTTCCCTGGGGAAATCACTGGAAGTTGTGGGACAATGCTCTTTCATGTGCTGTTTTACTGGCATTGACTTAGTTTCCTGAGTTATCTAGAGATGTGGCTTCATTTAATCCACTTCCTTTGTACAGATTACAAATTGCTGCCTTGTATCAGTAGAACTGACCTTTTTTTTTCCCCTGAAAAAATAAAAAGCCCCAAACTTTTAATTTCTGAACTGTTATTTGGGATTGTAGTTTTGAGATTCCAAATAACTCTGGCAGAGCATGGGCACCATAGCTGCAGTGCACTTCTGGAAGTTGCCATTAATTAGCATTCTGATTTTTTAGCTTTGTTTAGCAGCTTTTCTGCTCAGTGTAATACCAGCTCTCTCTTTCTTCCCCTAGGTTTTGTGTTGCTGTGCATTTCCTGCTTAACAGAATGTTTGTTTAAGTAGATATAAGTGCAGTGAATTTCCTGAAAGTTACTCATTGGGGAAATTGAAATGAAATTTTAAAGTATCATTAGGAGTGCAAACAATAAATTCTTTCATTTGCTGTAGGCGTCTTTAGGTTGGAATGACTAGAAAAGGTTCTGGTTAATTAGAAGTAATTTGTTAGAAACCTGAATCCTTTTTTTTATTTCCTAGATTAAAACTCAGTTCCCAGCTGGATGCTTATAAGTGCAGGAAATGTAATTGTGAGATGATTAACTGCAAAAAGATGGATAATTGGAGTTCATATGATATGTCAAATATGGCTAAACCAAAAGGTTTTCTGCACGTTGAAAGAGATTGGCTGAAGTCTAGATTGCAGAATATTGAGCAAGGAGTGTTTTTAGAGATTAATAGTCACAGATTGCTGCAAGACGATGAGGCAGAGCTTGACTGTAAAGAGCTAACACCTCCCAGCCCTTTCCTATATCTTCAGGTTTTAATTAGCATGGGTTGGGTTTTGTCCTCTTCCCTTTATTGCTGTTATGTGAATTGGAGATTAGGAAACACACTAAACATCATACATCTAACAGCAATGCTTAGAGACAAAGATATCTCCTCCTCTCTACTAGGAAAGGCTCAGCCTACCATAGGATAAATGATTTGATTCTCCTGTGTTACTCCCTCCCCAGTGCCTTGCCTTACAATTAGCATTGTTTTTTCTATGGATTTTTTTTAATGTTTGTAAAATTTGCTTTGAGTATTTTTTTTTATTTTAACTGTACTGCAATAATAAATTAAAAGGTGATACATACAGTATAAACTGCATCAGTGGCATTTTGCTTTCATTATCCCTCATAGATGTTTAGCAAAACAGTGCCTGTGTTTTAAATTACTTCTGCTTTACTTTAATATGAGAACTTCTGTTTGAATAGCCTATTGTTCTGTTAGCTACTACATTGCACTTCAAACCACAGACTGTTATTAGAGTCAGTGTATTTTGGGATCATATAAAATATTTGTTCTCTCCCTGCTCCCAACCTATAAACTTCATATCTTGATAAGGAGTTTCTAACCCTTGGAAATACTGCTTTACAAATTCAGCTAATGACCCAAATACAGCTTGTTTGTTGTGTATGAGTTGTATTAAAATAACATACTCTATGTGTATTGTCATTAATGATATGCTCATTTTGATAATGGAGCTGCAGTCTCTTAGTATGTAGTCCTTGGGGAGATGCTGCATTTTTTTAACTAAGTATTGTTCTGGCTCCTTTCCTTGATTGGCCCAGAAATAGCAATCAGCTGGGGAGCAGGATGACATGCCTCTTAGCGATCCCTTTTATCTTTGAGATGAGTATCAACATTGTATGCTTCCTAATGGAAGTGTAATTTAATGAAATCTATTGGGTAAACATACTTCAGATGTTCAAAGGAGGTGACAAAATTTTTGCTGGCAGCCAGGACCTGGCTGGTTTCCAGCTTGCCTTTAGCTGCTATGCATATAGCATTGAGAGAGGCACTTAAAATAGGAACACAAAGTATTGTTTCTATTGTGTTTTTGGTTGTGAATTTTTTTTCTCGCTGTTTTCTTTTCCTTAATTTTATTTTTCTGGTATTTTTATTAGTGCCCTATGACTTCTAGGCTTTTCTAGTAAAGTGCTGTGTGAGGTCAGGTTTCCCCTCTACCCCACAAAACATAGATGACAGTGTTAAACTCAGGGGAGATGGTTGGCACAGAATGTGCTGCATATTGGGGAGAGGGGTGAGGGGGGGGTTGAGTGGTCCAGACTGCTGTTAGTAACTCTGTGAAAGAATAAGTTCCTCTCTAGACTGATACAAAGAAGTATCCTGTTTTAAAAATTGTGTCAGAGCACTTTTGTTTTGTCAATAATAATTGCTGATGTAGATCTGTCCACACTGAGGTTTTTAACAGATGGCTGGGAGTGGAAGGAAAGCTGCTCAGCCTTCCACCTCCTTAACTAGAAACAAGATTGCTAAAAGGAGACAGTTGTCCCTCTTACCATTGCTCCCTCCTTGTTATAGGAGTGATCCCAACATACACACACTCTTTGTGGTAGCAGACTTGGCAGAAGGAGTGGAAAGATCATATCAGCACTGCTGTCCCTTTTAGTGGATGTTTGACTGGACAGCTGATGGATCTTATTGCTCAGATCCTAATGGTTTGGTAAACTGTTGGATGGTGTTGGAGAGGAAATACATTAACATTTAGACACGTTTAAATATAATGGATGTGGCTGTGGAATGTGGGGTTTTCTTCTTTACATGGAGGGTCCAAAGGAGGTATTTTTAGTTTGAAGACTTCCACAGTGGGTGTAACTGGGGGACAAAGGATGTGTCCAGAGAAAGACAAATTGCATCATTGACCTTTTGCTGTTCTTTCAGGTATAAGTGGCTAAATCTGAGCTTTTCACTGTGGCCCACTTTATTCCCAGCTTCCCTGTAAAGAAGTCCCTTTCCCAAGTTTATGTTGTTCCTCTCCTCTGAGTGTGTGACATGTTACATTTGAGCCTTGTGGTTTTACTCCAATAATCCAGTGATTTCTCTGGATTAGTGGTAGTCATGGTCTACCAACAGGGAGCTTCTTTGGGTACAAAGGCAAGGTCAAACAGCTGTCTCTTCTTGCAATGTTGTTAAGCTTGTGTTCCATGTGGGGACACTAACTAAGAAAGCAGTGAGATATAAAATGGAGTGAAGCATATTGCTTGTTCACAAATATGGAACAAAATATGAAAGATTGAGGAAGAAAATTCAGTATATGTAAACATAGGTGGTATTTCTATAACTGTAAGCTATAATAATGATACAAGATAAATTGCAATTGTATTGAACTGTCTTCATTCAAAGTGTCTTTGGTTCCTCAGCCAAACTGCACATTACTTTAATGCTGCTCTATTTTGCAAACTTTCTAATGTTGCCCAAAGTCTATGCAAGATCCGGATGTATACTTCGTGTGTGTGTGTGTAGATGCATGTGCATTGTTTGCTGTATATGGAATACAGTGATCCCAGTTTAGCTTGCAGCAGCTGTGGGACAATTAAAACTATATGTAAAACTAATATATGAATGCATTTTATTTAATTTTGTCCTTGCATTGCTTCTGGTGACTGGTGAGGAGAGGGAGGAAATGGACAAAATTGCAGGCAGCACCGAAGTTTATGACTCTATGTTGTGAACCCAAAATAATTAAATGGTTCATGAGGCTTTCAACTCAAGAAAATGAATAAAGCTTCAAAGCTTCAGACCAAAACATTTTCAAAAATATGGAGTTTGGTGAAATTGTAAAATGTTCTGGCTTTAGATCTGCTTCTTTGAAACTAACCTTCATGTGAAGTACTCCTTTAAAGTGAAAAGTTTAAGTTAGAACTGTAAATTGGTATCTCAGTGATTTTATTTCCTGTGTCTGTTTCCTGGTGAAATTGGGCTTGAGGAAGCCAAGCATTATTGGAACATTTAATTTGGTGCCCTTTCACAAAGTTATCAGTTGAGAGTCCAAGGGAAGGGAACTAAATGCAGTAGGTTGGTAAAGTGGTATTTATCAGCTTTAAATCCTTTCTTTGCATTTAGGGGAAAGATGCTGACTTAAAACTTTTCTCATCCCAGTAATTCTCTGAGCTTCTCTTCCACCAAGGACATGATTAGATGGTAGCCTGATTTTTTCTGTTTTCCTTCATGTTATTCCTCCTGATTTGCTTCCTCCTTTACAGCAGTCCACAGTGCAGCTGCCTCATGCCCCAGTGCAGACGATTAAGCTGCTTCTGAGGCCACCATCAAAAGCTGCTTTCTCACTGGGTCTGCAGGAACATGCAGAAGCATTACCTCCGACCACTGCCATTGCCATCTTTATCATCTTTTTTTCCCCATTGTCAAGCCATCGTTTGTAGCTGCTATAAGCTTTTACCTGTGGCAGCTTAAAAGATGTAGGTTGAGATTTTTTCAGAAAGGACCCTGAAGGAATCAGTGCTCAATCCTCAATGGCTTTCAGCGCTGAGCAGCTTAGACCTCTTAAAAATTCTAGTCTTATGTCTTTTCAGGTGGGATTTTCAGATTCTCGTGAGTAACCTGTGAAAGGAAGATACGTAGAAACCTGCACATCATTTCATGGTTCAAGGAGGGCTTGTTTTTTTTCAGATTACATAAGTGCTTTTGAAATTTCATCCTTTGACATGATCTTGTCGCAAGAAACATGTTTCAGTCTTAAGCAAGGTAGGGTTTGAACAGTTTTGAATTCAGAGAAGATCACTTGCCATTTGGAGAATTTCATTGATATCTTTTCTTTCATGTGACTTTCCAGTATGGTTAAGCAACCAAGATATCCAGAGGCTTTTTGGGTAGGTGAATATACCAGCTGAAATAATGAAATCAGAAAATTTTATATAGAAAAACTAATCCTTAAGTCCTTGAAGAAGGGAACAGAAGTACCTCAAAGATTTTGAAGTGTTGGTTGTTGCAAAGAAGAAATGCAAGAAATTCTGTAATGTTACCTGGACAGTCTTTGAGGAGTGATCATCTTTTTCTGTGGCATGATGCAGAGTGTTTGTCATTATACAGCTCGTATTGAAAAAAAAAATTACCACCTCTTATTCCATCTTTACTAAAAGGAGTGATTTTTCCTCTTTTATAATGTTACAAGGCAGATAGATAACAATACTGAAGTGGAACTGAAGTTATAGATGAGAGAAAGATAGAAATATACAACATACTATTGAGGATAATATTATCTATACTGCAGGTGATTCAGTTAGCAAAAAGTTTTAAAATTTTCCTATAGGAGTGTGTTGCTAAAAATGAGAGAGGTGGGGTAGCTTAGTGAAGTCAGTAGAGTTGTGCATCACGTTTGAAACCTCTATCAAGCACTTCCCATTGGTATATCCCCACCTGCCACAAGAATGAGTACATTAGGTTGGACCAAAACCCCAAACAGCTTCATGTTATTTCTCTGTGAGTGAGGAAAAGATCACTGCAGAAGGATGCAGGGGCAAAACAGGTGTGTGCTCTTGTTAGTCTTACACTCTTCCAGCCTTCCTCAATTGGGACTGAGAGATTCCTGAGTGAAAAGTGGTGTTTCAACCTAGAACTACATCATCAGAACAGGAATTAGTTATTAAAGTTGCGGCTCAGGATCAGGGGAACTAAAAAATCAGAGTAGAACTTTTGTGGAGGGTGAGTCAGTTGTGTTTTGCCCTGAACTCAGGTAATGATGAAGCAGGATGCAAATGTGGAAGTGTTTTGTTGTTTTTTTTTTTCCTTAATACTTTGTCATTGCTCCAGTGTCAAAATGTAAGAACTGAACTTAAAACCAGTGGTGGCAAAAAATATCAGGGCTGGGAATGGAGTTAGATGAATGGGTGGTCCTGCCATGAGCAGCCTTCTGCTTTGGACCTGTTCCCAGGCTCCCTATAAAGCTGTTGGAGGAGTGGGGGTGTACAGACTCTGGAAAATGATAGTGCATTAAATAAAATGGAATAACATTGGATATATGAAGATTCCTTCTCTTTCTTTAATTTGTTTCATGCTATGTAATTGGATGACTTTATTCTGTGGGTAGGAGGAGGTCCTTCTCTAGTAGTATTGGTGGCAAAGCATCCTGTCTAGTAAGTTATCAGGGTTCTGGAGTTATATAGTGTTTCTGCATTGCATGGATTTTATTTTTGTGTCTTAAGGCTATTTTCTGCTAAGAGTTGAGCAGATGTTAGAAATTATTCAAATGAGAATATCTGTATCCAGAGATGTAATTTTAGGAAATGCTTTGTTATGCCTGTAACTGGCACTTCTGTTTACTTTGTGAGTGTGGGGGATTTTAAGAATATGAGTACCACCTATTTTCTATCTGGATAAGCTTTTCATTTTGGGCCCTAAAGTATCAGCAGTAGGGGCTCCACAAAGATGGTAAGAAGTGCAATTAATGATTTATCTGCTAGGTGTCAGCAAAGGTTCTCTTTAAGATAAATAAATTAAAAACTGTATGCATTCATACAGTAGATCTTGAGGCTGCGTGGCTCAAATCTGTTTGGAGGCTGAGAAGGAATTTATAAGGAAATATTCATGGAAATAGATACTAGTCAGTGTCTAGAAGAGACAGCTGCACTTCATACCATTCATTTAATTAATTCAATCTATTGCATTTTACTTGATGTGTGCAACTTTGAACCACTCTTTAATTAAGCAAAATTAACAAGTTTATTTTATGTGGAGAAGATTTCACAGATTTCCATTCAGCAGAGCTTTTTTCACAAAATTGAGTTACTGTGTGGGCCATTAGGGAAGACACTTTCATAAAATAAGTAACAAAAGGGTAAGAAGAAATGGTCAATTTTCACAGTGGAGGAAACTCATCATTGTTGTCCCACAACTTCCTATTTGTGTTGTTCAGCACATTTTTAGATGGTCTTAATATAAAAAAAGAAAGAATTGACAAAGCTACTGGTGGTACTAAAATATGCAGGACAGTAAAAAGAAGAACTAAATTAATTATTTTAATTATCTGAGTGGTTAAGCATTAAACTCAGAGGTGAGGCTTATTGTTGATAAGTAGAAAGGAATGCACCTATCAGGAAAACAGTTCTGAATTGTCATTCCCAATGACAGGCAAGTGTTACTGTTTGGGGAAAATACAGGAAAAAGTCCAAACTCAATAGTGTTCAGAAAAGAAAATTGCACAGAAGGAATTACTATGAAAGGAATAGAGATTGAGAGGAATCATCTCTCTACCTATGTACCTTTGACTCTTTGTGTGAGTATAATTCCCTGTTCCCCAAAAATGAGTAGCAGAACATGCTCTGGAGCAGCTTAGTACAAGGAACTGGTTAATGGAAAAAAAATTTTCAGCTAGGGTTAGGAGGGAAGGGCTGTATAGAGAGATGATTGTGTAAATGGAGTGGCATATAGAGAAGGTGCAGTGTCAAGAAGTTTTTCACCACTGCTCATAATATGTGTCAGGTGGTATCAAATTAATTTATTGAATTAGAGATTAAAATGCAAGAGAGGAGAGGGCATCAGAGTTGGGAAGTGCCTGATGTGTCATCCAGCACCAGGTGGGTGAGGAAAGAGGGGGTACCAGACAGGGGTCATGCACTTTGACCCCTTCTCTGGTTTCTCATATTAGCACTTTCTGGGTACTGCATGTTAGACCTTTGGTCTGAATTAGCATGGCTAAGTCAGCTTAATAAATTTTATTTTTTCCTGACCACATGTGACACAGAAGGGGATGCAGTCACTTCTGCAGTGTTGTGTCCAGGTGAGGTATAACAGTGTGTCTCAGCTTCCTGCCCCCAGAACAGTGACAGTGTTGCTTAGGTAAGTAGTGCCTGTTATTTCAACTAAAGTTTGACAGTATAGCAGGCATGTGTTGGTTTACTTGGAGTGATAGATCAATATATTTAGCTTCAGCCTATACAGAAAATAGTAAGACTTCCTTTGTTCTGGTGTGATCCTAGTTCTGGAAATAGTATAACTTAAGTGGGGAAAATGCCATAACTATTATTTGGGAATACAAACAAATTCCATCTGCTTCTATGTCTGCCTCATTCATAGGAACATTCTCAGGAAAAGCTCTGTAAATGGAAATATTTTTAACTTTGTACACTTTGGATTTATATGCCTACCTAAAGATAGTGCAAACGTTAAGCTGTACATTTCTGAGTTATTGTTTCTACATAACTTAACCACCTGGGAATCAGACCCTTACCACTTCACATTTATTTTTAAAATGTAGCACTTACAATATAAGCAACAACCACCTAGAAACCTATCTGGAAATGAGGAGATTGTGTTGAAAGAGGTATCTTGAAAATTTTCTTTAACCACTTTGTGGAAGTTTGAACACAAAACCTGAGTTTGAAATACTTACACACTTCTCAGTCCTTGTATAAAGTCTCATATTTGTCATTGAACAGTACACACAATTTAAGAATTCATGTGAACCATTACTGTTTTTTACTTAGATACAATTTTTTATAGAGCGCTCTGTTAGTAGTGCAGGGTTTTTTGTGTGAAGCAGTATTTTGTGGTCTACCGAGTGTGACAATGTAGTTCACTCAGACTGCTGATTTTTTTAGTACAGCTATGTAACTGCAGAGCAAGCCCAGTATTTCCCCCTTAGCACTTCTGTTAATGAGAAACAGTGTTGTCTAATATTACTGTGTTACTGGTAATTCAGTAGGTCTCAAATAACTCCCTCAGGCCTGGTGGCCAGAGTCAGAAAGATGTCCTCTCTGCACAAAGAACTCAGTATCTGACCTTTGCATTGGCTTTGCTAGTGAAGGATATGCCCACATTGATGCTATCAGGTTTATGCAACAACACAGTTGTACTTCTTTTAAAATAAGGCAGTGTTTTATTTTACTTTGTTATGCTTCTAATAATTAAATTTTAAAACTTTAAAACTGAAGTGCTTGATCTTTAGACTTTCAGCCACGTTCCTCTATGAATTGCTGTGTCAAAGAGTGTATTGATGGAGCCACATAGCTGGTGTTCATATATTTCCTGCTCATTCAATAGGAAAATATGATAGGAATGCTGTCCCTGTGCAGTGAGAAAAGTTTGATATTTTCCCCAAATCAAGTCTCATTAGAAAGAACTTCAGCTGCTGAGATTTGAAAGGATTTGTATTATTAAGTTCTAGCTTGCCAGGGAAGGAGCTTTCTTACATTTTCTATTTAAAAAGTAATCAATTGATCAACCTCTTCCCATCTCCCTCGTATATTTGTTCACCAAAGGGTTTCGTCCCATGCCAATTTTACAAAATTCAAGTCAAAAGATGCAGGTAGATCTTGTGTACTTATGCTTCAGCTTCTGAATTCCACATAAAAGAGTCATAACCCCACAAAGAAAGTATTAAAACTTCAGATCTTAGCAGAATGGTATTTTTCCCAGTGTATGAGAAAAAGACAATGACCACAGGAAGCAGGTAGCTGTGTGCTTCTGTACATTGTATAGCTTCCATCAATACAGTTTGTATAGTCTTCCACGACACACAGCTTTTACTTTAAAGACATGTTAGGGTTTTTTAAGTTCATGTATTGATTGTGAATCAGACAGGTATAGATTGAATAGCAAATAATCCCCATCACCATCATAATTGTAAATCGATTTTGTAACAATATGAGAAAATTTCTGCACTGCCAAATGCTTTATTTAATGTCACGGGAAATAATGAAATCATCATTCAAAATTACATTAGTTTTGCTTTCTTTCATCTTCTGTTTACTAAGCAGGACTAGAATGACATGTACTTCCCTGTGCAGGTATAGTGCCTGTATTATGTATGTTATCTCATTTTGATCTGTAAATATATAGTTCCCTTTCTAGACTTGTTCTCTAAAGTGGTCATACCAAGAGTTGACTCAAATACAAGCAAGGACAAGGGCTGGCATCACCTCTGTGTGCTGCCACTGATCTCTCAGCACGTGTGTAGGATTGACAGAGCAAAGGCCAGGAGTGGAGCATCCTGCATTTGCACTTACTCCTGTAAGATAGGAAATACAGCCATCAAGGTTTTAGGTTAATCATGGCAGCATTCAACAAAACTCATCTTGATTCTGTTGTCTTAGAGCCAAGGCTGAGATGCTGAGTATCTGTAGCTGGTCAAAGTTCAATGAAACCTGTTTATCATCTCTCTGTTGGTAAAAGTAAACTGGAAAGTGGCTGCTTTGTATTTTCTACAAAACTAGGCTGTCACCATTTTAGTTAGTATTAATTATTTGACTGATGCCTTACATTTATACCATTATATGCAAATGAATTTATTAAGCTAGAGGCTGGATTATATCCATTTATTGTTCCACTGCTCACTTTTTGTGCTGGTTCTGCGTAGAGTTTCTCTGGAATGTCTTAAAATGATGGGAAGAGGTGGTTTCCCTGTAGTTTCAAAATCATTGTATACACTGTGCAGATAATGGAATGATCCAACAGAAATTAAATTAAAATATTTTTCTGCTTGCAGCTTTATTTTTCTAATATTATTTGTTTGCTAAAAGCGCATTATGCAGGCATTTTTTATAAATTTTTCCAGGAGATGACTTTCAAGATGATAAATATTTCTTTACTTTTACTTAATTTTGTACGTGCTTTTTCTCAGTGTAGTTATTGGTGATATGTTTTTTGTCATTAGGGTGGTGGGATTTTTATATAATTTTATGCCTACCAGTGCTCAACGTTACATTATTATTTCACTTTGCTGTTTTGGCATTGTAATTTCTAAGGTAAGAAATTACAGTCACAAAGACAAGACTGGAAATCATTTTATTTGTCAGGGTAGGAGATAGACTATGAGTGAACATGCTGAGTTTTTCAACAGAGTTAAAAACCCAAAACAAACCCCCAAAAATGTTGCAAACAGCAGAAAAAGAAACAGAAAAAAATTAGACAAATTTCATTCCAATTAGCTTTTAGGTGAAGGCTTCTTTAAGTGCTATAATCCATAAAAGAAAAATAATTCCTAGTTCAAATGCTAAGGTCTGTGTAGTGTATTACCAAGTTTCAGAGGAAAAGTGTTTTCAAGGTCTTTTCATAAATGGTGTGTTATGGAATGGGGTCACTCGAAAAGGAATAATTACAGAGTGATCAGAAGATTTCTTTGAAAAGATAGTGCTAGACCTTCTGTGTGGTTTGTGGAAGAACAGAAATAAGTTTTGCTCCCAGGGTGGGCTAACAAAATGTATTGTGTTTTTGCAGCTACTTCTATCTTTGCCCGAAAGATGCATGCATCACCTCGCAGGGCACTCAGCTCTGTAAGGTCACTGCCTCGAAAGCAGATCTGGCAGTTGTTAGAAGTACAGCACACTGCTGCACTGTTTGACCAACTGCAAAAGTTTAGTTTTGAACTCTAATGAGTCTTTGCTCATCTCCTGTCTTTGCACTACCAGTTGTTAAATAATTAATTCCTCTTTGATTGTACCTCTTTATGTGCTTTTATAAACTTATTTGTATTATTTTGTTCTGTATTTTATTTGTACTCAGCCTCTTTTTGTTTCAGAGCACGGAGTTAACAGAAAGAATTAATTTGAGGAACATTTTTCCACCCTTTGTGTAGTGCTCATACGGAGGATCTGTGATCTACAGTAATTCTTATTCATTTGGAATATAGTAATTTGTTCCTGTCAGCACAGGGGCTGGTTTGTTGTTTTAAATTGCTGACTTTTGTTTTTGCTGGCATGCTCCCCAATACAAATTGAACATCTGACAAAAATCTATTTGTGTGACAATTCAGTCGAAATAGGTGCTCTGTGTTGCCTAACAGTACAATTTGGGGTCCCCAAGATAAAAGTTGACTGAATGCCAAGATTCTAGTAGAGCTTGTTTGTGCAGATAACAGAGGTAATCCATATTCCTCAGGTCTGTAAATCAAACAGACAAAGGAGAAATATGTATGTGCACCTTTCTCTTTGAGATAGTGGACGGGGAGTTTCTTCTTAATAACCATGGGGACTATCCAGCCCCTGAGAAAAACGAGACACTGACACCAGGGATGCCCCTATAAGAAATTAGAGTGATTGGGAAAGTCTTAGAGTGCTTCTCCCCTTTAGCAGATAGTGTTAAATAAATTATTCTATGGATCTGGTTTATGGCTTTGTGGTGATTTCTGTACTTTTATCTGTTTAGTCAAAGTAGATCCATAATACACTGGAGGAGGAAATCCAGCCACGAGGTCTAGACTGTTTTTCCCAGAGTGACACAAACAAATGTGTCAGTTTTAGTGGCCATCCATGGAAATAATGTTTAGGAAAACACATACTTGCTCCTACTGATCCCCTGCAATGATTCTTTCAGGATGTAATAAATAACTGAAATATTCTCTTTTTGAGGAGGTGTTAAGATCCAAAAAGTGAAATACAAACTAGGAATCCCAATGGCCTAGCAAACACTTTCTGATAGAATACTTTTTAAGGTGCAATAATTGCTTTTCATCCTTAAATGAAAAGATACCTTTAGTCAGCTGTGTGCAACTATGCTTCCTATTTTCCTGCTTAACTGTGGAATCACTTATGTTTTGGAGTTAATGCTCAAGTATCAGTCTTGTGATTTACTGCAGGATCCTGAATTATCAGGTATATACATCTTGTTTTAAGGGAAAAATGTATAAGCTGTCACCCAACAATGTTCTAAACTTTTTATGTGAGGCCACTACTTCAGAAATCTTTGAAATCTGTTGTGGTGATGTCTGTGTGATAAGGGTTGTCATTGTCCTGTAGAATCATAGAACTGCTCATAGTAGCAGTGGACAGTGGTAATGAAATTTTAAACTGAGATTATTGCATAAATTTGTCTGTCCTTGAATACTCAGAAATCAAACTCAGATATGTGCTATACAATTTTTTCTTCCTTTAGTTCCTTATATTCTTTCCACGTTGGTTTTGCATGTCAGGTTCATGAGTTGGTGTTGAAACTATTATGTTTGCCATATGCTATCAAACTTTGTTTGGCTTTGTATCAGATCATCTGTGTTTGATGCTAACAGCTTTGTTATACCAGAAGTTTCTACACTGTGCCATGCAAGAACAGCTGCTGGGGTGGAGGGACAGATGTTTGGTCAAATGGTACTGGGCCTTTCTTGCACTTCAAAGGAACTGAGCAGAAATATAATATGACTGTAGAGTATAGTTCTGTTTTTCTAATATGAATAATTTGAATATTTGCCATAGCTTGTTAGGAGATTGGGAGAGCAACTAAATTGTAGGAGCTGAAATTGGGAAGTAATTCATTAGGTAATCTTTTCTTATTCTGGAATTCACCATGTAAAGATGAGATCCTCAGGATTAAATTCTTATTACCAAAATGTGCTTCATGGAAGAGATGTTACAACACTCGGTGTGGTACAGATTAATTGCTTTTGATACTTTAATTGTTAGTTCTTTGTTTGGAATTTCACTCAAGGTTTTTCAAGTGAAAAGCAGGATAACTTTTGAATTTAATCTTTGTCCTAATACTGAGATCTGAACATCTTTCTTTTTGTGCATGAATGCCACTCTTCAATTGCTATTTAAATAAAAGGAGTATTATTTAAGCAGTAACCACCAAGGTTTATTATTAAGTGTGAAGCTCTTAGATATATCTCAAACTCCCTGAACTGCTGATCAACAGAAACAAGCGGCATTTACTGAAATGAAAATAATTCCATCCTTGCTCTGTTTCTTAAGATTTCTCCTTATTATCCATTAATGGCCACTATAGGAGGCAGTACAAGTTCTGGACTAATTGAAGCTTTGACTGTGATAACAGCCTTTATGCAATCATACATCAAGTGAGACTTTCCTTAAGGTTCACACTACATTGTCTTGACAGTGAAAATCTAGGCAGCTATAAACAAGATCAATAGAAATGTGTAAGCATTGTTGGTGACAACATAGTAACAAGGACAAAACAGAAATACTCAGTGAATTTTTAGAGTTTGGACATCAGTGTTTAGTGTGAAATGAGCTACTGCCAGTGTTGGTGTTGCTCATTATTCTTTGTGTGGGATGCTGGTCCACTTGGAGGCAGAACTCCTGACTATGCCACAGGTAACAGGAAAAAACAAGTTAGATGAAGCTTGTCTATTAGAGAGACACTTTAAATACCAAATATGTGTAAATATCAATATTTTCTATAAGTATACTGCCTTTCCCTTACACTGTATTATTAGGCTTAAGACTTGAGCTCTAAAGAAATAAACAAAGTAGGGAACGGGTTGGTATGGTTATTTTTCATATAGCTATGTGTATTGTTGTAGTGTGTTCTATAATATTTTTTCATCCACTTGAATGAATATTTTAACAAGTATTTTCACTGAATGGGGAGACTGAAAAATGGAGAGGCAGTATAAAAAGGAGAAGGACTTGGGGTTGATAAATTAGAGGTAGTGGATTTTCAATAAATTAGAGGTAGTGGATTAGTTACTGACTTTTATCTCAGGTAGTGCAAAGCAAGAACTGCTCATCATCAGCTTGTGATAAAACTAGAAAATGCCATGTCTGAACATCGGGTTAGTATTTTACCATATTAGCTATTGATTTAACACAGCATGAAACAACTGGTGCTGTCCCAGTAGTGCCTGGTGGGGAGCAGTGAAAGTACAGATTTACTCCCCCATCAATCTGCTGCAAACTTCAAAGCCAAATTGTGGCCACTTAACTACTAAAATTACTAAACTCAGACAATTTTTTTATCTTTTTCAAGCAAGGCAGCATGTCTGTCTGCAAGTGCATATGTTGTAGAAGGAAGGAAAGGAATCTCAGCTAAATCATGTCAGTGCAAAAATAATAAATTCAGGAAGGATGAAGAGCAAGATCCAAAAATTAGTTTTGATAGGGCCATGTTATACACAAAGTATTTTTAATTTCCCTTTTCATTAATCAATAATTTGAGCTAATTTGCTTATAGTTCAGTGTTTGCAGTGAAGTACACAGAATGAGTACCTTGTGGGTGTATTTGTATGCAAACCACCATAATTACACAATGTGTCTATTTACTTGTTCTTTGCATCAAGCATTAGTTTATTATTATTTAATGGTGGGGTCAGAAATTATCATATGCTACTCTCATGGAATAGGATTCTTCACATTGTGATTAGTATTCTTAGGAGTCAACTGAAAATTTCTTATTCTATGTATTATTTTCAGAAATTGAACATATATTGATATATGACTGGAAAGATGCTGCTGAGAGAGAGTGTGTGTGTGTTCAGTAAAAAAAGGACAGCATCTAAAAATAGATTTTTATGCACTAGAAAGTATTTTTGGAAAGGTTTGCTTAAGTTTCTTTGATTTAAAATAGATCCTATCAGAGTAGCACAAATGGAGGTGGGACAATTCAGCTGCCTTAGGAACATCTCATTCTCCCTGTCCTCATTCTGGATGTCCAAAATGAGATCTGTCTTTATGGTTTCATTTTGGCTTTTACACTTGGAGCTCACAGTGGACAAAATGTATAATTTATTAAGAGAACTGAGCTCTGTAGCAAAATTGTACTTTTAATTGGGAAGCCAAAAAAATACCATCTTTCCTGGGCTTTGCCTAGTGTTAGAAATCCAGGGAGTGGGAGAGCTGAAAATGATGATGGTAAGTGTTCAAAAATGGCAACTGGTTCAGCCCATATACAGGTTTTCATTTACAGTTAAGTACAGACTGATAAAGGCAATTAAGAGGAAGGAAGTGAAACTTGGATGCTTTTTTTCTGGGAAAGGAAGGAGCTGGTGGAATGTACCAGCAGGTGTCTTGTTACTGTTAGCAATGGGAACCCGGGCTCCAGATGGAGATACTGGCTGAAACAAAGGTATTTTAATGAACATTTAATGTTTTGGTTTATCTGAGATGTTTATCGTCCTTCACCATGAGCTAATTAGTGTGAACTAATTAGTTAGAAAATCTTGAGCCTCCTTAAGATTTTTTCCTCCCTGCTTTAGTGTCTCTGGGAGCACTCTTTAAAAGTTGGCATTCTTATTAAACTTCCTCCCTTGGAGGAAAATGGCTCCATATTTTTATTTTCTCAGTTCATCTATCTGTTGGTCCAACACACTGGAGTTTATCTTCCATCTCCAAGGTTTGGAAAACATTTATGTTAATTACACACAGCATAAAGTCTTTGGACCACAAAACAGTCTGAAGCACATGATTGTGATGTGTAGTTGCTCCTTGTCCTCTAAAATAGCATTAGTTGGATAAAGGAAGCTGTGTGGTAAAATAGACTTTATTAAAAAAAGGACAAAACCAAACTCATAAAAGGAACCACTAAAATATATGGCTTAGGTCATTACAGCAAGGAGATGAGTTGAGATAACCAATAAAAATTTCATAAAAGAAACATAAGCTTTGTAGCATGCTTTTAAAAGGCACTAGGAGTTCTCTGTTCCACCATTATCTTTAACAATTTTCCCTAAAAGGTAGTTTTGCAGAGAAACTTGTAATTCTTACATGTATATATTACATTTCAAGAACCTGCTGTAGATAAACCATTCTCAAAATAAGCTTATTTTTGTAGCCTAGTTCAGCTGGTCTTTAAATGGAAATTATTCAGATCTCAGAGACTTCTGTAGAAAAACAGCAGCTGTATGATAGTAGTGACTGACTTCCAATGCCTCACATGACTTTGAAAATCTGTTTTAGGGTTGAGAGTCTTCTTGGACTTGACACAGTAAATGAATTAAGTGATCATATTGATATCCCTAAATATTTCTGCAGGTTAGCCTGAACATGAATTAAGGATTAATTTCTCTAGCAAGAACACTTAATTTTTGGCTGTTCCTATTCTTTGCATACAGATGGGTTTTTTTGAGGCCACAGTCTGGATATGTCCTTTTTCACTTCAAGACCAATTGTGAACCTATGCTGTAAATAGCAGAATTTATCCCACTTAGTCCTCCTACACCCAGATTAATTGTCTGTATGTAGATTACTTTGAACCTGCATCGGGCGTGGTCTTTCACCTGAGATATCTTTATTATCAAACTGTTTTCTGAGCTGGGAAGAGAGGGTGTTCCCCCCTTTCCAGCCTTGCTCTTGCCTTTTATTCCAGCACTGATGACAGAAATGGCCATAGTAAAAAGGGTCTGCAAGTTGCAAATCCTTTGTCAGCAAATTAGCCAATGTGTGTGCCATAAATATCAAAGCAGAAAGCACAACAACCAACTTTTAATTCAACAATCTAAATTATCAGACTGGTCTTTGAACACACACAGGGTGGTTACAAGGAAGCAACAGGCTTTTCAGGAAGGTGGATCTGAGAAGGAATGAATTTATGTGATCTCATGCACAATTTAAAGGAATTTCCAGTGACTGAATAGAGAAGTTGGTTAACTCAGCCAGCTAAGTAGGTGTGAAAAGATGGGCTTTGTAATGAAAGAAGATAGTTTAATAATGGTCATTTGAAGGAATCCATAGAAGGGGGTTGGATGAAATACTGAAATTAGAGTACTGAAAAGCACATTACAGGAGCAGGCTGTGAGCTGTGGGTAACAGTGGACAGTGGAATAACTGCAAGTCAGCAGTGCAGAGGTCATGCATCACTGTTGGCCTACAGAGATGTTACGGTTAAATTTGCACATATACCCAGTCTTCCTTCCTGCAGCAGCTGATGCCTGGCACATTTTGAGATTATGGCACATGAGTAAAAAGGCTGGCAAACTGCTGTGCAGAACAGCCTAGAACTGCAGGCACCTTGAGAAACTAAATTCTGATGAAAGAATAAAATACTGTATATGGAGGGACCAAGGTTTGGAATTAGTATGTGGTAATTCAAATAAGCAAAGATGAGTGGTTATAATAAAAAGAAAAATAAAATTGATTTACATGCCAGGCTAAGGGGAGTTATTTTATGTTTGTAGAGTACTATTCAAGCCCAAGCAGTACTCATCTGAAATTTTCTATGCTTGGATTTATAACTGTTGTATTGCATTATATTAGGTTTCTTTAGATGTTTCCATAGATTTCCATAGTGATCATAGTGAATATTTGATCATTCTCTAAAAACGATCATGAATGAGGCAGAGGTCAGTAAGTTCCAACCTTTTGAATTTTAAAAAATCTTTCCATTTCTGGGTTGTTAAGTTTACAAGTTTGAGTTCAGGTAAATAAAAACTGGTTTTCTAAATAGAACTGTCTTTTTCATGATAGGAACCATCCTCTGTTACTCCATAAATTCACAAAAACAGTGAATTTCAGTTCTCTCTCATGTCACCTGTTTGCTTCCCTACCCACAGCAGGTGCAATATCTGCCTTGTTGGTGACATACATGATCCACTGGTCATGAGTTTGAGTTGGAAGTAGTTTTGTGGGCAGAAGCTGCATTTTTCACCATCAACATAACAAAATGTGTCCTCATGGGGGTTTGCTTGACCTTCCTTCCTGCCCTCACCCCATAATGAAACTAAAAATGTGTTTGATGAGGATTATTGAAAAGAAGATTTATGGACCTGTGACATCTATTTAAGATGGATGATAGTATCTCTGCATTAATTTCACATTAGCACTTGGAGTCTGATTTCTCAGTGCTGTTGCAGGAAGCTGCTGACATTTGGCAGAGTGGCAGAACACGGGGTTTGAGTTGTTTCTCTTTCAGAGTTGCCTGCAGCCTCTTCTCTGCGTGTGCAGGGAGGGAGGCAGCACTGGGGGTGGCTGAGACATCGACTTTTGCCAGCTGACATGTACTGGTAAATTGATTCTTTCAATCAGAAGTTCCAGTGGATTTGTGGAGTAGTTTTTATTTACTTTTGGACAGGAATGTATTCATTTGGGGGTTTTTTCTCAGTTTTCTTAAGGAAATGCTTGGAAGTCCTGCATTGCATCAGGTTCTGTATTAGCACCATTTTCCTGCTTCTTGCACCCAATTGCTAAAAACTCAGCACTTAGGAACAGGAAACCCCTTTGGAATTGCAGTCTGAAGTGTCTAGTTTGTTGTTCCTTGATGACCTTAAAGAGAAATATAGTTTTGAAAAGTAAAATTAAGTATGAGTTTTGAAAACTGAAGTTTGAACACAATTTTTCAAATAGAAAAGAAATTCCAATATTTCTTGCTTGCTAAGAAATCAGTTTGGGTTTCTGTTTCAATATAAACTTTAGGATTATTAAATAGGGCCACTTTTCCTCTAAATTTGTTCATTTGTATCTTTTCCATTTGTGCTCAGCAAAAAATACTTAAATACCTATTCCAAAAGGCAGAGACGAAAGAGTATATTCTGCAGTACTTAGCTGTCCATTTGGGGATCAGGTCACTTTTTTCACCTTGCTTTTGGCAAATGGCAGAAGTGACTACTGTCAAGAACCCAAATTAAGTCTGATCTATTCCCACAAATTATTTCTGGTTATGTTAATCTCAAGTATTTATTTACATTTAGAGCAGGGCCAAACTGCGAAACAGGTGCCTGGAGATTTTTAAAAACATTTATATATACTTGGAAATTCTAATAGATTTTGTATGAAAACAGATGTTTGTGGATAAATAAGCCTTTTTGTTGTTTACACATATTCCACCAGAAAAATCTGTTTAACCTGTTCTTAAAACATTGAGCCTGAAAAACAGAAAGGTTGGGATAAAAGGATCTGCTGGGTCTTTTGTCTGAAATGCACCTACATTTGCTCATCTGTTTGGGGGCTGCTTAGCATTTAGGAGGGGGAGAGCTATTCTTTAGTTCATGTATGAAAATGTGCAATACTTTACATCAATTATTTGGCTGATTGCTGGAAGTGCATTGGAGTGAGGGGGCACTGGCTAGTTCTGGCCTTCACTAATGGGAACATTTCAGAATGTGGATGGTAATTAAAGTATAGAATGCGGAAAATTAGGCCAAAATTGAATAGAAATGAATAAGCATGTGTTCTGTTGTGCAGATGTTGGAAATAGATTATTTGGGATACCTCTTTCTATCTACATCTTATTTGGTTACCGTGTAAAATTCGGTCATACACCATGTAGATTGTTTCTCTTCCCATTACCTTCTCTGTTTTTATGTTGTGATGTATCTGTATAGGTAGTAATTTAGCAAAATATCCTGTCTGCCAGGTGTGGGAACTAGCTGATTGTATTGTAATACCAGATCATTACTTAATTCATATGCAACCTAGCCTAGCACATGGAAAGCATTATAAATCTATTTACAGTGTGGCTGGTCTGATGATAACATTGTATTAAATTCCCAGGTGAGGCAATTTAAGCAATTGCTTTGCCATGTGTAGGCCATGGAAATTAACTTCTCATATGCTTTAGTAATAGAAGAACTTCATTGGTATGCTCAGATTAGTGGTACAGCAGAATTCTTACAGTCTGGTTACGTGTACCCTGCTTCACATGTAGAATCATACAGGGGGGTGGTGCTGCAGATCACAGATCTTAATTAGTTTAAGCTGAGTTAATTCATTTCAATTCTAATTTAGCTGGGCTTGCCTATGAACACATTCAGTTCTATTGGGAAATGTTAAGGCTTGGGTCAAGTAGACAGATTGTTTAAAGCCAAATTGCCAGACAGAACTGAGCAAGTGTATCTGTTTGAACAGGGCTTTAAGGAAATCACCCAATCAGTATGCAAAAATCCTGTTCATAAACCAAGAGAGATCTGCCTGGAATCAGAAATTCTTCCTTGTCAGAAGGTCTGGGTACTGTAGTACATTTAAAACAGCCCCTGAAACTTTCTGAGTGCTGAAGTTCTTGTAGAAAGTAGCTTAACCCTTTTGTGTCTCTGTGTTTGGGCACATGCTATGCTCAACTGCAAACACATCCACTGAGCAAAACCATTTGTGTGCTTAGACTTTTTGTCTAGGTATATACAAGAAAATATAAAATACAAGGAAAACTTCTATATGTGACAGAGCTTTGCAGACAAAAAACTGCACACAGAACCTCTTAAACCTATATTGAGCTGCCCAGAAATGCCTTGGATTACAAACTCTGTAAAGCTTCTGTCTTTTCTAGAAACATACATATAAAGTACCAGTAGACAGTGGTAACTGACAACTAAGACTAAAAATGTTGACAATTTCTTGATTTGCCTGGTTAGCTTATGTATAGAAGTCATTAACTATTTATAAAATGCATTATGAATTGGGTTCCTTCAAAATGTAGCAGAGTGTGTGACATTTCCAGCTCAAACTATCATTCTTGCATTTGGCTAAAGTATATATATTTATAAACAGCTGAAGGTTATGAAATAAAAAATAATAATAAAAAAACTTAATTATTGAGTTCAGACAAGCTGAACTAATCTTGATAGCCACATTTAAAAATGTTAACCAATAATACTTTAATAAAAATAAGAATAGTGTTTCAAGATATTGATATTTTGGACAAATCCTGAAAGAATAAATGAACACTTTAGTTCAAAGACCTTTCCTTTTATATTATTGATTCATTTGGTAGTGAAGCTGTGATCAAAAGTAGTATCAAATTATTTATTGATTATGGCAAAGAGTTCTACCTAATTGTAGCCAAAGCATTATTTCTTTTAATAAAATTTCTGATTTTCAGATCCTGACAGATTATTACCATCAAAGAACAATGATACAAATATATTTATTAAGTTCACTGGTGATGATAATAAAAGATTATAAAAGGCCTCTAAAAATTGTATTGCTATTAACATTTATTTCTTTCCCGTGAAGTATATTCTTTTTCCTTTCTCCCATGCAGGCTCTTAAGAATGATAATATCATCCAGTTATATCTTTCAAATAAATGATGTGTAATCAAGGATCATTTCGGTCCCTACATGTTATTAGGAAGCTTGTTCACTAGAGAACAAGCTCATGAAGCATCATGCTCCTCATCTCAGTCTAATAATGATAAATATGTTCAACACTAACAGGATCAATGGGGCTGAGTCATTTTGTGAAATTGGGAGAAACTGTACAGTTGAACTGCTAGACCTCAAATGAGGTCCTAAGACTGAATCTTAATCAGAAAAGATGATTAGATATTTATTGTTATATATTTGTAATTTCCTTCCTTGTTTGATGTGTATAAAATGAAAATAGGAAAATAATGTAATTGAGCAATCTATGCCAATTTGTTGGCTTTTTGGTGAGAAAAGAGAAAAACAAAACCTATCTCCATATGATATTCTTGCATACTGTGGAGTGTTTTAGTCCCCCATAGTGATGAAATGAATAATTTAAACAGGCAGCTCTGATACCACAGCCTGTTTAAAGGTTCTCATTTCCTTTAATGCTGTAGACTACTTTAGCTTGGTTAGTATGAAACTGTGACAGCTGAGATCTCCAAAAGATTTGGCACAATTCTCCTCTTACCGTGGGTCTGTGGTCCAGGGCGTTGTCCTTATTACTTATATCTGTAGCTTTGGGATCTGGTGACGAGTGAATCACAAATGTGTAAACATTGTAGTGATCATGTTGGCAATAAAGGGGAGCTACCCAGCATAAAGAGCTAAAATGTTTTGCTCTGGGGTGACCCATACAAGGCCTACTTCGCTGCTAGGTCCCTCGCACAAAGGGTGACCCATTTCAAACCTCTTTGTTACTAAGGTGATGAATTTCCCTGTGCTCAGTATAATTTCTAGTGTTCTTTTCCTGTGCCTCAGTCCCAAGCACCAGTTTTGGCATGGTGGCCCAAGCAGGGAAGGTTTGAAGAGGGATTCATTTTTTCTGATTTCCTGCCAGTAGTCACTGTCATGGCAGCGTGTGAGGGAAGCCCCCATCAATTAAAGAAGGCCCTACAGCTTAGTTTTTGTTACTCTTGGGTTTCTTCCTCTGATGAGGTGTAAAAATTACCATAACTACTCTGAAAAAGAAAATAAATTGGACAATGTGTTCAAAATTCATACCCTCCTTTAATGGTAAGTGTGGGAATATTGAGTAATAGCCTGTTATTTGGCTAACAGAAATTGAAAGCTGGGCTGGTGTTCTCATTGTGGCCTTCCCTATTGCTCTGTGGAATCCTGTGCTATCTTGCTAACCATCACACATTTGCTTTCCAGTGCTTAGCGCTAGATCTAGTTTAGAATCAACATAATTATCAGTTCAAGAGCAAATCTGGTGCTCATAAGGTGTCAATTTACTTAATATCCTGTCTGTCATAATGATCCTATGGATGACTGTGTCAGTTTTGTGGTGTTTCCATGAACTGCTGAAAATCAGTGTTTCCTTGTGGTGTTATTTTCTCTTCTTTCTTTGCCCTTTAATTTCTGATCCTTTCCCAGCAGCCTTCGCAGCATAGAAAATGCTTGTTAATTTTCTACATCTTTAAATTGAATCAGATACATCACATGTGTGTTGTTCAGGTTCAGTTTTTGTTTTGTTTTGTTTTTTTTTTTTTAATATGGGAAAAGCTCAGTCTTCTTTCCTGTCTGGTGGCATTGCTGCCATTGCTGTTAGGTTGTGTTCTTTGACCTGCTAGCAAGTGTTCTTCAGAAAGATGTGTTTGGTTCCTGCACTGGCATTTTTTCAATGCTTCTGCTGTTGGTATATATTGCCTCACATGTTACATATCTCAAGCTTCACAGAAGCTGCTTTTGTTGCTGCAATGTTGAGGGAGTGACTTTTTTAGAAATCCTATAGTTTTGCCATGCAGATTTGTTAAGGTACAGCAGTTGAAGAACTTTGTGATAACTTTCACTTGCAGATTTTTATTTTTTTTTTTAATCAAATAGGTATCCATTAGGGGGCTCTCGAGGTTTAAGATGATCAGCCTTGATGCCAGTGGCTCCGGAGCTTTACTTCCTAACCCTTTTTTCTTTTTGTTTTACAGAAAAGGTCACGAATCGCCTACAGTGATGAGGTGCGGAATGAACTCCTGGGGGATGACGGGAATTCCTCAGAGAACCAGGTAGGATGCTAATCAAGAAGCCCTAGTGGGTGGCTGGAGGGTGAAGGAGGTCACTGGCACACTGGGCTTCTCAAGCTGCTCCTTAACAGCATTAGCAACAACTCATGTGGAAGTGATACTGTTTAATGCAAAGCTGGGGTCTTAATCAACTTCAAAATGTTTCTTGGAGATCTTACATTTAACCCTTTAACTTGTGATCACTGTCTGCTATCTCAAAAAAAATCTTTTCTTCTCTTTTCTTTATTATTTAGTACTTAAGAAATAACTTGAAACACGCTGTTTGCCGACAAAGCCAAGGTCTTCACCTCAAACACATGTAAAAGGAATAAAAAAGTACATAATGCAGCTTTGATAATAATGCAGTATAATTAAATCAACACTGGCAGGCAAAACAAATGAAAGTGCGCTCTCAGAATTAGGCAGTATCCCACTCAGTTTCCTTGTGTGATTCCCTCTTTAACCAGATTTTCTCTCCTTGTACCAAAAACACAAGTTGTACTAATAAGAATGTGCTTTCATAATGCATGTTGTACTAGGATGCAGAGTGCTATCCACCTCCTTTAATGAATGAAAGCTTGATAATCCTGGGGCTTTTTAAAAATCTTGTACCCGTATTGCTGTTCTGCATACTACAGTGAGATCCTGATAGACTGTGATGGCAATGCTTTATTCAGGAGACTTTGACCCACCTGTTAATATTTCTTTTTGGGATGAAACTTGTTTGACACTCTATCTGAAAGGAGAATATTTCTTTTCTTTCTAAAATTTATATTACCGAAGTATTGTATTTTTGGAGTTAGAAGTTAGCTGAAAGTTTTCCTATCCATCATATTTTCTCTTCTGGCCAAATAGAATCCAAACTATTTTGCTTATTAAAGAAAAAATTATTTAAATGTTTACTTGATAAATGTGTTATTAAATAAGGAAATGGCTCAGAGTGTTCTGAAATTTTTTTTTTATCTTCTACGCTCAGTATAGGCTCAGCTTCACTAAGGACAGAAAAAATAAAGACTTGGAGACTTACCTTGTACAAGAACTTTCAAAACACAGACCCCATAACCCCAGTCTTATAGAGTATTTTAGATATGCTCAGTAAGTTTTAAACTCTGCAATAGACTTTAATTCATACATGAATAAAATTAGACACAGGATACATTATCTGAAGACATAAGACTGGAGTATAGCAGCTCTGATATCTATGTGAAGACAAATTTAGAGGACGTTAATCTTCATATTTATATGTGATAGAAAGGGGAGATTCCAAAATTTGAGTAAAATAAAGAGGGGATTTTATACCTAAATACTGAATTTATGGAGAAGATTATTTCTGGGAGAAGAATTTCACAGTCTGTATGTCATGATTGTAAATGAAGTCCTGTGAAACTGTTAAGGCTCTCATTTTATTTCTCTTAAGGTGCTGCTACTTTTGCATTTCAAGAAAAAAAATGTGTGAATTCAGACATAAAAGGGCAATTGTGATAAGAAGCTTTACTTATAACAGAATATCTTATGTGTAGGGATAAGATAAAATATTTTATTTTCACTTTTTAAAGAATGTTTAAATAACTGGTTCATGTGAGCACTTGCTGTGACTGATGATCTTTTTTCCAAACTTGGTGAAAGAGACATGTTCTCATCTCAAGGAGTTAAATGGTAACTTCAACCATTTGCCAACTTTGGGCTTTTTCTTCCAAATGTCCACTATTTAAATGGATGAAAAATTTGTCTGCTGAAGGACTCTTGTATAGTTTTTTAGGTAATCAAAATCCTTTTTTATAGCCCAACTTGAAATTATTACCTCTGTACCTTTTAAAGTTCTTCATTCCTTTATTGAAAAATAATGAAATAGCACCATAAAGGAGTCACCTAATTTCTTTTAAATATGTAAATGCCAGGATTTCTTAAATCTATTATTTATTATGCTGTTTCTATAATAAATATAATATTCTCTTTTTCTTATTAAATATCTTTATTTATACCCGTACTTATGTACATGTAGATGCCAGTGCAAGCAGTTAGTGCAAAAACTTCAGCTGGTATTGAGCTTATTAGAGTGTATAGCTTTCAAAATCAAGTGTAGGTTTGGGTCCTTACCACACAGAGCATGAGATATTGTTGTGTTTAACTCAGTAACCCCAGGTTTAATATGCTTTTACTCCTGTACATTAGTATATCAGTAGAAAACTTGGAGTAAATGATGAAAGGATGCCCAGATATAACTTAAAGCCACGTTAAATATTTGAAGATGTTTCAAATGCTTGCTTTTGTTTTGTCTCATGGAAATAAATATAGGTATGTGGACTGATCCTGGCCCTAATATTGTAGGATTTTTACTTCTCAATCAGTTTGGATTAGATTAAATTAGTTTAACTGAAAAATGGTGGGTTTGTTTTCCCCAATTCAGTCACCATCTGTGAAACAGGAGCGAAAGGATTCCTTTTCTGATAGAGGAGGTGTTGAAAAAACTTGCCAGCTCAGAATTGCTCCTGTAACAAACCACAAAAATTGGTAAAATCGGCCAATAGGAATATTGAATAACTGGGTAGTCAAGGTTGTGAGGTATGAGTTGTTGGTCTTTGTCATTGTGATAAACATTTGCATGATGTTTTTGGTGGAGAGAGAAGACAAAAGGAACTTAATGCTTGCTGAATAGTATGACCATATTAAAAAGCTACAAATAAAACAGATCACTATTGGAAAACTAAATTATCTGGATCTTTTCCTCATTCAGCTTCTCTTTTTTCAGTTGAGTTTCAAAGGTACAATTATAGTAAACCATAGCGAAGTTATAAGCTGTAAGCGAAGTTATAAGCTGAAGGATGGTAGGTATAAGTTTCCAGTTCTCTCAGGAAAAAAGATTAAAGCACAAAGAACAGATTGAAGAATAGGTAATGGTGATTTTTCTTTTGTCTTCATTTTCCCAACGTGTCTCCCAAAAGTAACACCCATTGTGTCTAGAAGACACTCAGACTAACTTGGAATACAGTTCCCTTCTAATGGCTATACCAAAATTTAACTGATTTTGCCAGATAGAGCATATATAGGCATTTCCTGTGAGAGGTTGTAAGAATTATATAATTCTGCTATTGAAAATTTCTTTTTAATTAAGTGCAGCTTGTTTTCATGAGACAGGTAGTGATATAGTACTCTTAGTGATCCTAGAGCTCAGTAAAGTAATTGCTTAACATACGTTAATTTTTTTCTTAATTTGAATCATGTGACTGTAGGCACTCAGATGAAGCACTCAGAGGATGAAAATCAAGAAATGTCCCTTCTTGCATCAAAAAAAAGTCCCACCTTACAAACCCAATCCCAAAAGCTGCTGTGTGCATTGAGTTATTATTTATTTTCCAAGAGTGGTCTTAAAGAGGCTGTCGGTTTCAAGTCTTGTTTCTTGTCCTGGCCACCAACATTTAGCAAATCTCTTGAAAGTTTTGAGTTTTTCAGTGCAGTGATACACTAGCAAAAGTTGTAGCTTCACTTCAATAATAATAGAACTGGTTCATGTAGCAATTCATGTTTTTGAGGAAGTATGTGTTGGGTTAAATCAGAAATTTCTCTCGACAGAAATGATGTGAAGTTCAGTATTACCAACTTTGTTGAGGTGTAACAGTGTTCCTTTCTCTTTTGCAGCCATGTTCATTAGTAAGTTTAAATAAATTCACATTGGGTTAAACTGCATATCCGTATACCCATACATTCTATACGTGATTCATGGTGAACAAATATTTTGTGTCTACTTAATTTCTGACTACAAAGTTGTGATAATATTAGATTTGGGCTTGCTGTGCATAAAGTGTGTCAAACTTCAGCTACAGACCAGGGGGTGAAGTTGGTCAATTTAATTCGCCAAGATCTAAAGAAGGTCGGTATCATTTCATATAGCCCTGGCAGAGCAGATCATTACCAGACACAAATCTGTTCGTTACATGCCGAGGGTTTATAGCAAAATAAATAGACTGTCATCATAAGTTCAGAAAATTGTGTGTTCGACCCACGATAATGTGTAAAGGGCGTTTAATAGAGTTCAGCATTTATTCGTTATCTATATGCGGACAGAGACGGCGGTGGCGTTATCAGCTTTTTAAAAAAATTCGGTAGTTTTGGGTCACGTGAGGAGCCTCGCGGCCACACGCGTGCGTGCACACACACACACTCACACACACACACACATCCCATCTCGCTCCCTCGCTCTCTGTGGTGCAGTTTTGATTTTAGTCACAGCAGAAGGCTTAGCCACAAGAGATTCCACTGGTTCAAACCAGCGTAAACCAGATTTTTTTTTTTTTAGCTTACAAAGGAACAGATTACCTCTTGTATCGAATTCTGTATTGCAAAAAAAAAAAAAAAATAAAGAAAAAAAATCTTTGTTTCAAAAATGTGCTGATTATCATAACCTAAAATGGTGGCTGTGCACGGCTTAACGCTGTTTACTGTTCAGGAGTGAGCATAATAAAAATAATGTTTCGAAATAGAAATGTAAAGGTAACACATTTTCATCAAGAGCATTGTTAAATGGGGGAAAAATACATCTTTTGTTAATTTGAATGAATATCTTTCAGCCAATGTTAAAAAAACCCCAACCCTCTCCCATTACTTAGCTTAGCTGCAAATCCCATGCAGAGCTTAAATTCAGCCATGCAGCACAAACAAGATAGAACATTTTTGTTTGGGACCTATTGAAAAAGCAAATGTGCAGCATTTTAAAACTCTCATTGATTATAGCAGGGTGGCATGCCCGGACGGGCTCTATTGCGGGAGAGTCGTTTTAAACTTTGGCCCTTTAAGTATCATAGTCAACTGAAGAATGGTGGCCTCAGAAAGAAAGGATAGCTATGTGATCAACTCCCAGATCGTCTCTTTCCAAAGAGCCTTAATGTTTGCCTTTTTGGGGGAAAAAGGGGGGGAAGAGCTGGAGAAAGAGACCAATTTATGATAGGCCAAGCACTTGAATGTAAGCGCTGGTTTGCCCAGCAGTGTGGGTTTCCTTTATACCAAATTGTGGCAAAGTTCCTTTAGCTGGGTGCAGAAGAGCTGGCCCAGTTCAGCTTGGGGTGGTGTAGGAGCCCCCCTAATTACATCTCATTAGAGCTCTTGTCCCTTTTGGTAATGGGGTGAGGCAAGCCTTCAGTTTTAGACGAGCCATATGAGACAATAGAGAATAATGGAGGTTCTTTTGTTTCCTTCATGCTGGTGAGACTTTGTTAGTAGTAAACATTCTCAGCTTACACATGTGTTGAAAATTGGTGTTATGAAACTGTAGGTGAAGTATCAGCATAAACTGAGATAATTGTGTTGCTGTTGTAATTTTGAACTGGAATCGGTGACAGAACTGTAATTTTTTATAAAGGGCCATTCTTGTGCAGATATTTGTTGTGAGTAATTATACATTTTGTTCTGGTACAAATAATTTATCTGTCTCTCTAAGAGGCGAGTATATTACAACATAGCTTTATAATCAGGCTGGGGTTTTATTTAGTTTTACAGTAAAGCTGCCAGAGCAATATTATTTGTGTTAGATTGTGTTGATTTGCAAGCATAAATACATAAATATAAATTTATATACTATATAAGCATACACACACCCCCTATGTGTATATATTTATATATATACACACACACACACACTGTATAGTGGTCTGGATCAAGAACCTGGAATGGGTCTTTACTGAGGGAAATATGTTTCATGTTGTTCCCTATTCCTTTGTCTATTTTTAAATATGCTATTCAATAAATCATAGTTCTGAGACATTTAACTGAGCTGCTTCATTTTTTTTACCTGGCAGAAACCCTCAGTATGAAGTTCAATAATAAAATTAAATAATATAGTTGCAGTAGAACTCAGGTATATAAAAATTGAAATACTGAAATATATGCTATAAAGATGCAGTCATCTATTAATAAGTTAGATCTGCTAGTAAAATAATAAATCAGTTGTCACAACTAAAATATACAGAAAACATTCTGAAAACTTGTATATACAAAACCACTTCAGCTGTACAATCTTCGAAGAGAGGAATAGTAAACTTGTTTTTTTCTTTATAATATAGACTTCTATGAAGTCATTCCCCTTTATTTCATGATGGTGTCTTAGATGTGGTTTAAAAGAGAATTTCACACTATTCTCTTTGTTTAATGTGACAGTGTGAGAAAGTGATCTTTATTCGTTCAAAAAACTCTGCATGTAGTCTATGTTTAGGTTCTTTTAATGTGTTTGTCTGTGATTTTTAAATGCTAAACATGTAAACAGATAAATTGTCAATGTTAATTCTGTATCCTGTCACACAACTGATCTTTCTTTCCTGCCATTTCTTTCCTTTTTATCTTTTTTGTGCGTTCATGTTGCAGTTGATAAAATTACGTGAAGAGGTGAGTACTTTCTTGCTTTTTGTTGTCTAGCTTTCCCTTTAAAGCTGAGTTTCTAAATCTGAAGTAGATCTTTTTGTTCATTGTTGCAGGGAAATCTACACAAAGCAAAAATATTGATTACATTGCTTTAAAATATTCACTGTTGTGCCTCTTCTTCCCTAATAATTGTATACTTACATAGGAATCTCTAGATCAATCCTTAGAAATTAACATTCTTTGATAGTGGAATTTTTTTAAAAGGCACTAGAAAAAGAAGGGTGGAAAAAAACTCTATTATTTGATCTCTCCAAGAATACCATGATCAAATCAGGTACAGTAATAATCATGTTTGCATCACAAAATCTTTGATAGGGAAAGTACATTTATACACTGGTATTGAAAGTGAAAGCATTGCTTTAGTGTAAACCTTTGCTGAAACGTTTTAAAAATTACACGGTATTTCACAGTGTTTTGAGTTTGGTGTGAGGTATTTAAATAGTTTATGTATTATACTGGATATTGTACACCCGCTGAAAATACAGTAGAAGTAGAGAGACCTACACGCATATCAATATTTATTATTTATTTGTGAGTGCTGTAGATCTGTAGGTGTAACACTAGAGATCAGTATTCCAGAATACCTTCCAGTTATAAAATGACTCATAAATATTTAGAAAGAAGCCTGTTTTAATGGTCAGTTTTTCAAATGTTTCAGTATATTTTCTGAAATTAATCTCTGCTTTTGCTAGCTGTTGTAGCAAAGCAGGTATTTGAACTATCTATTAGCTATTTTTTTATTATTTCCTAGTAACCACTGAAAAGAGGGGCTGAGTAAAGTCAAGTTTACTTACAGGTCAGATTTCTGAGGGATTTCATACGGAAAGCTTGGACCAGTGAAGTATTTGAATAAATATATTTAGAAGCACAAGTATTTTAACATCACTCATTTGTCTGGTATCTTCTTTGTGGAACATGTGTGCCCAGTAATGTGTCAGTAATACATACAGACCTCTGCAGGAAAGGATTTGTGAGTTTTAGAAATGGTGATGACAAAGAATTGTAAAGTAACCAGATTAAGGACAATTACAGAGAATTCTTAAAAACAGGTAGGTATTTGTGATACAAACATTCTTCACTAGTTCCCCAAATGCTTTATTTTCCCCCTCTTCTCATAGAGCTGATATTAATATGTAAAAGCTGCAGAGCAAAAGAGTTAACAAAAAAATTAAATAAAATAAACATGTAACCACATGAAAGCCTTCCCACCACTGCTGAGCTCCCCTCCCCAATAGTCCCAGTATTTAAACAGATGACAGTATTGTTGCAAGGGTTTGTGTAGCCTGATTTCTGAGGTTTTTCAGAAGAACACGGTTCATTTTCTCATCCCTCTAACAGCAC